>NC_140705.1:94970000-95617500 GCF_050655825.1 Lonchura striata | reverse complement strand
CTCAGCCTAGCAGCCAGAGAAGGAAGGCTGGATCCTGCTCCCCAATCCTCTTTACACTAACCTGATTTCAAGGTAGACCTCATATACAGCCCACACACTACTAGTGCCAGAAGGGTCTTCCATTTCAACTCCTCTACTCTTGCTGCCATCACTCTTCATCACATGAAGGTGAAATTCCTTGCAGGCATTTGAAAAAAATACCTACAACTAGATCACTAAAGAGAATAGATCTAGGATGCAGAAGCCCTGCACAGATGAGTTGTCAGCTTTTATGACTCACATGTTCAGGTGATCCACTCAAAACCAAACAGTCCTGTTCCCCAGTTGGCCACAGCAGACTTTATCAAGGTCATTAGCACTTGGGGAAGAACCTCATTGAAGTGATCATTAGAACAAGCAGGGCATCTAGATTCTGCCTCTCCCTGGGAATTTGGATGGGTAGAGGTATTTGACCTGAGTGGGTTAAGCCTCTTCATAAAGTGACCCACAAAGACATCCCAAGCAGGTTACTTTGATTGCTTCAGATTTAACAACTGTCATTGCCTCTGCACTCTGTAAGACAGGAAAGAGAGGCTGTATACTCCCCACTAGCTGAAGGACTGAAGTATAGCACAGCTATAAACCAAACAACTTGCATTATCCAGAGCCAGAATCCTGACTAAAAGAAGGAGTGCATCCCCTTTTCCTCCACATAGCTATGGTTTCTGCTAGAGGCCTCAGTGGTGGCCCAAAGTTCAGTGGATTTTGTGCTCCAGTGCACTGCTGCTGCCTTGTAGCTCTCTTTTAAGACATAAATATGCAAACATTCAGCACCTCATCTGAATGCACACTTGGAGCAAATGCCTGCATCTGGATGAGCCAGTAAGAGCCACCCGATGCACAGAGCAGATACAAGTTGTCTGCCAGCATTCTGCATCTGTGTCAGATCTCATCAATGAGTCTCCTGGAAGTGAAGAAAACCATGGAGCTAGGAAGCTAAGGTGCTCAACTTGTGCTTTGATTAGCTACAGGCTAGGAAATGAAGGGGATATTGAGACTAAAGGATTAAGGCTCAATCTAGCTGAAGACCACTTCTTCATTGATCTAAGAGATTAATAGCTAACTACATTCTTCAGAAGTTTCAGAATGAATGCAACTCGTGCCTCCAGGTACCGATATCTCCAGTGACATTTCATGGCTCATTTAGGCTGTGTCTGGCCTCACTGTATCTAACAGAGGACTGCTAACCCTCTCAAATGGGCACATCAGTCAGGAAAACCAAGAACTAGATGAAAAAAATGCAGATGCCATATAAACAACATCCTCCTGCTCTCAGCAGATCAGCTTTATGCTGTGTTACAAAGATCTCGAGAGCCCTCTCAGCCCAGTGAGCGGCACAAATCCTTCTTTAACCCATCTCCCACTGAGCCCCGGGAATGCTGAATGAGCAGGGGCTCGGTCACTTCAAAACAAGCAAATCCTCTGCCAACCCGCACTGATAGCGAGTGATATTTTAGACAACCATCTCCTGCCAAGCAAACATTCCAGTCTGTTGACTAGTTCTCACTACTGCAAGACCTGCTATTAGGTCAGGCTATGGAAAGGTACGTTAGACCAAGCTTACACTCTAGCCCAGGCAATTCCACACGGGATTAGCGCCTCAACTGCCAGCAAAACACTTACCTGATACGACAGCCCATCCTTGCGGGGGCTTAGTCCGATCTCATCCATGGCTGGGGTGCTCATCATCACTTCAGTCATTTCAGCGGATCTCAGATAATCAGAGCTAGAGACAAAAGACAACATTCCAGTGATCTGAGGGGCTCCGGCAGGACTGAGCACGATTCAAGCAGCGAAGCGAGCAGCAGAGGCTGTAGGCAGTCTATTTCTGGTCCCTTCCTTCCTGCCCCCCCTTGGAAGGCAGCGGAAAAAGCTCAGTACCTCGCAAGCTGGAGCTACATCCAGTGCCCTCGGAGCACCTCCCCGGCTCTCCCCCCAAGAGCCCTGCACACCCGGGGACGCTCCGGCAGCAGCGCTTCGCTTTTAACTCCGCTCCCTCCAGCTCTGCCCCGCGGGGAGTGGGGGAGAAGTAAAAAACCACAGTGAATAAAGTGCAAGCGCGGGGGTTTTGGTTTTTCTTTCTGGTTTTTTGGGGGCTTTTAAAAATTATTTTATTTCTCAAGCCGGTGTGCCTTAGAGCCCAGAGACTTAATTTACAGCCTCGGGGACGCCCTCACCAGCGGAGCGCGCGGCGCCAGTTCCAGCTCGGCTCTTGGAGCCTCAATGGCATTTCCAGCGCGAGAAAGCGAAGCGAACTCCCTCCCGCAGCTCGCCCGCCGCGGCTGCTCCGTCCCGTTACCGCCCGCGGTCCCCAACCGCTCCCCGCGCCCCTCCCGGCACGGCGGCGGCGGAGGGGGCTCGGCCTCAAGCGTCCCGCCGGCAGAGCGGCCACCCCTCGCCCGCCCCCCGCGGGAAGCGCCCACTCACCAGGGCAGGGGGCACAGCACAGACATGAAGTCCCAGCAGAGGCTGCCCCGGGCGGGGGGTGGCGGAAGGGGCACCCAGGCGCTGCGGGACGACGCGCGGCGCTGCCCGGCACCGACCAGACTCCCTCACGCCTCGGCCGCCGCCTCCGCTCTGAGCCCCGCGCCCGCGGCCGCGCCGCCTTAAATAGCTCCGGGGGCGTGGCCCGGGCGCGGCCCCGCCCACCCGCCTGACGTCAACTTTTTCATGAATGGCTTCGGCGCGCGCCGCCTCTGGGAGTGCGCGTCCGTCTGTCCGTCTGTCCCCGCGAGCGGGTGGCGGTGGCCACCCCGTCCCGGCCGTTCCCGGCGCAGAGAGCTGCGTTCCCGCTGTTTCAGCCCGGGTCGAATGGAGGTGCGGCCCCCCGGCTGTGCTGCCGGCCGCAGAGGGACGCCCCGGCGGTAGCCCGAGCATCACCTCACCCAGCGGGTCTCAAACCCGCCCCCTTCGTGGCGATGGTGGCGGAGGTGGCCGGGGGGGACACGGGCAGGGGCGGCACGTGCCGAGAGGCGGCAGCGGCCGCCCAGCCCCGCTCCTGCCAGCACCTTCCGTGCCCCGCACCTCCGGCGGGAGCAAAAGCTGAGTGAGCAGCTTCAAGGGGCCGAGTTATATTTAGCAAAACAATGTGAATCAATGACGGGAAGGCGCAGGAGCAGAGAGAGAGGCAAATCCAGTCGCTGCCCGGGCAGCGTGAGCAGCGTGGGCAGCTGTAGGTGAAGCGCATTTTCTGCATTCCCCTCCCAACGTGAAACTTCTGGAAGGCAAAGTACATCTTTGGGCGAAAGGCCTGGGCACCCCAAACTCAGCAGGACTCCCGACTTTACACAGTGCCCCGAGGCACATGCCTGTAGGGCAGGGCTCTAGGCCACAGGATGGACAGGGCTCTCCAAGGCTGCTGAGAGATGCTCTGGGCTTTTGGGGACAGTTCCCCCTCTGTTTGCTTTCCCAGGGATGTTCCCATATGCTGACAGGTGAAGTTTTGTGCTGGGACTGTTTGGATTCCACCTGTTACTCCATGCTGCTGCTCAGACTTTGCCAACACGGTGGCTAACCAAGCACACACAAACGCTTCTCTTGTTTCCTTCCAACGCAGAACACTCAGCTGCTGCTGTGCTTCACGCACATGTCTATGCACAGGCAAATACATGCTATTTGCCCCAGTTTTTAAGTGCCAAAAAAGCACAAGTTCAGTGTGTCTGAAGGGAAGCTTTGCCCTCAGCTCCACTCAGCTACCCTCCAGACTGTGTGTATGCATGTACACCCCTACATGCATGCGTTTCCTCAGACCGGATAATTTAATCTTCTTAGATTCATATTATATAATGTGAGCGTATGTGGGTGTTGCACATCAGGCTGCAGCAAGCTGCTGCTTTGTGCCACATTAAAATGAATCACAAGGAGTCCATTGAGCTCTTGCCAGCGTGTGGAAATTCAGGTGGGTGCGAGTGAGCTCCCTGCCAAGGGCCACCAGTCACCTCCCACCAGCTTAAAGGCAGGGAGGCAGCAGAGGGAACTCGGTGCACACAGTCCCTCTGCCCTCCTTGAGCCTCCTGATAACGAGGTTTGGGGCCAGGGAGAGGAGTAAGAGGACAACCAAGTCGCCAAAGTTTCCTTCTGCCCACTGAAACCCCTGCTCCTGTAGCATCCCCTAGGACACACAGGTTCACATTGGCTGGCTTTGATGATTTCTGCACTAAGAGAACACAAAGACTTGACTTGTAAAATGCTTTTTTGATGCTGAGCAGCCTATGTAAATACCTGGTGGTATGTGCAGAGGCTGGGAGACCACTTTGGGAGGAGAGAGACAGAGTGCTGCTTCAGTCAAGTCTCTTAAAATTAATTTTACAGCCTGCCCCAAGCGCTTTCATCTCTCACCATGCCCAGTTAAAACATGGGACATGAGATGGGGACATAGCTCAATTCCCTGAGATGTTTATCTGAAGCAACCCTGCCTGTGTCCCTCAAACATATACACACCTGCTATGGATTTCCTGGTGGTGTCTGTACAAAATAAAAGCTAATGAAAAACCCACATTACCCCCAGGCCCTCTTGCACCAGGCACACTAATTTATCTCTCTAAATGCCTTCCTACACTCAGCAGAGCTTGAAGTTCAAAGTTTTTCCCTCCTTGGGAAGCTCATTCCTTTAAGTATATAATTTTGGATACATCGACATCCCTGAAGGAGGTCAGGGGACAGAACTGGGGCTCAACCTCCCCTCCTGCAGCCATCACTGAGAAAAAGCACCTCACATTAGCCCTTTGCCTATGTCCTCTGGGCTCTGCCTTGCCACCTTGGCTGGCATGGGAAGATATTCCACCTGGATAAGAACCTTTCAGGGGTCGTGGGGGGATGACACAGAGCAAAAATCCCTGGATGTCTCTGTGCTGAGTACGCAGATTGAGAGCATGGGCCCTGACCCTGGCCAATTCCCGTCGGGAGGCCTGGGGATCAGTGCTTTTACTGCTGGCTCTGGCTCCAAGCCACGGTGAGATTTATTCGTGTGATTAACCCTAAGCGCGTTAATAGCCCCTTTGAAAGCAGAGGCACACCTCCCGTGCTTCCCATCAGCCGCGCTTGGCTGCTTCCCTCCCTGTGTCGGGGTGGCTTCCAGCCCGTGGCCACCAGGGTGAGGTTCCGTGTACCAGGAAAGCCCTACCCTTGGGGGAAGTCTTGCTGAAGGTATCCAGGTGTCCCAGGGATGGAAGATGTGTTATAAGCCTGGGGAGTCATTCTCCATGCAAGGGAGTTGTCCTATTACAGCTCCTTCTGCTTTCCTTGCCCCAGACAGGTGTGAAAAGCTGGGGCTGCAGAGGGGAGTAGGAGGGGCTGTTGCACTTGTGGCTCCCACCTTGCTAAGAACAAGCTTTCCCCTTTTGATAAGCCTTTATAGCAATGTCTAGGCTGAAAATGAGGGAGCCCAATCAACCTTTGAGCTGCTGAGCTGCCACGTTGGAAATGGCATGTCCAAGCAATCAGTTTTCTTTACATCCCAGATCTTAAAATGCCAAGGCCTCACTTCTCTCAGAGAGCACAGCAAGAGGAGTTTCCTGCCATCCACACCCCGCAATCACAGAGCAGTACATGGGAGTGGAGAATAAAATAGGATTAGCTCAAAGTCTTTGATCACAAATGATGAACCCCTGTGCTCATTCTCTGATCTCTTGATAGGAGCAAGATACAAACATTCCAAATTGCTATTTTTTGTCTTTTATTTTCAGCCAGTTCTAGTAAATGATGCTCAACCTGCCCTGATTTCCCCTTCTTTCCTCATCTCAATGTTCACCAAGTCCCTGTTTCACTGCTGTGTATTCTTGCATTAAACACTGGGGACTCCCCAGTCACCTGGGGGTAGAAGCGGCAGCACTTGGGCTCTCAGCTGGGGTAAAGGGCTTTCCAGGGTGTTGAGCTGAGGGGAACCAGATGAGCCATTGTGCCTTTTTTTTTTATAAATCTCTATAATATTTTGCTTTTCAGGACAGCATAAACCAACAAACAAATGTTAGCTCGGACGTTCTGGATCAGCAGCAATCCAGCAGGAGAAGAGTGATGGTGAGCAGAGTGATGGCCATTGCTATCCTCCTGCAAGACACTTGTGTATCAGCAGAGCCAAGGAGATTGCTAATTTCCCCAGATTTTCCCCTAACCTGCTTGCAATGTAAGAGTTTTCATTGCATTTGCCTCCAAGCAAATACTGGACACTACGTGTCTGATTTGGATCGGCACGGGCTGACCGCACGATAGCCGGCCACACTGGCATCCCAGCCCCTCTGCAGCCATGCACATGGCCACCTCCCTTTTCCAAGGGGCAACTGAGGCTGCACGAGGCGACGTGACCAGCTCAGGGTCACCCTTAGGGTCACCTCCATTCGGGAGCGGAGCTCGCCGCTTCTTGTCTCCCGGCCAGCGTTGTGAATCCTACGGGGAAAGTTTCCTAGTGAAAAAATAAACTCTTCCCACTTGGAATTTAAAAACAAAACCATGGAAACATTTCTCTCCGTCCTAATGTTTTGCAAAAAGTTATTTTAACGAATTTAAATTTGGGGCTTGATTTGACCGTCCAGTGCCCTTTGAAATAGTTGAATCCAGGCCATCACCGCACCATGTTGGAGAGCCAGGCCTCGAGCTCCGGCTTGCCTGACATCCCACCAGTGCCTTTGGCATTTAAGTGCCCCCTCCTCAGCTGAGAGGTGTGCTCAGCCTCTCCCTAGTTCTGGGTATCTGCACACAGTGTGCAGTAGCTTGTTTTGCTTCACCAAGTTTCATGACCCCCTTGCAAATAGTTTGCATGCCCAGGGATGCTGCAGACAAGCTGAAACAGCTGCCACCTGCAGGCTGCCACCTTGGTGGCACCACCAGAGGCTGTCCCATGTGCCTCTGCCCAGCAAAATCTTCCTAAGAGGTGGTGACTGCAGCTCAAACAAACTTCGGGCTGTCCCTGCATGGCCCTACCTGTGCATGACCTGGCACAAACCCTCTCCTCTCCGTGCTCATGGCACACAATCTATTTATTTCCTTGGAAAAAAACAGGCTCAGAGTGTCATTCTTTCCAGCCACTTTCCACATAGCATCGCATTTCACAGTGACTTTCAGAGAGTGATTGAGAAGAAAAGGCCACTCAGTGTTTGGCTGTCCTGATCTGTGTGCCTCGTTGTGAAGGGGCTTGGAGAGCAGAGAGGAAAAATGGCATTCATACTCTGTGCTGAAAAGCAAAAAGGATGGGTACAGCTGGCAGAGTAGAGGGGTTTGATCTTACAGACAGACCCAGATGGGCTGCTAAGGGCCTGGGAATTGGATCTGCTTTTGCAAGGTTGCCTCTGGTTTTATTTTACACTGACCCCCCAGGAAGGAAGAGGCCATGCTGGAGCCGAGTGTGGAGCCTCTGGTGAGGTTGGCTCAGGGTGGCTCAGCTGGTTTCCATCCAGCTCTGCAGGCCCGATTCAGTGAAAACCTTAATCTTGTCCTGAAAATTAGGTTTATGCTTAAGGAGTTTTCTGAACTGGGGCCTTTCCTTGGGAGGTGACAGCTCCTGTAGATAACCAGGGGGAGAGTGGAAGGGCTGGCAATAGGAAGAAAGGACAAAGGACATGGCTTCTCTGTCCCAAGAAACCTAAAATATGAAGACCTTGGTTTCTTCATGGTTTCTTCTCTTTTTCTCTCCATCGCTAGAGGTGGACAGCTCGTTAGCCCCATGGCCAGCCTGGCCAGTGTTTCACCCAATGTCTGGTCCTTGTTTCACCCAGCCCTGCCTGGGACATGTCCCCACATAGCCTGCAGTCTGCCTGGGCACCTGGCTGTTCTCCGTGACTCTTCCCTGGCCCTCTCTGTTGCCCACTGCTCTCACTAGAGGGGCAGAACTTCAGAGCCATTTTGCCATAAGGTAAAATTCCACAAAGCAGGAGAGAATTGGGCTCAAAGGCCCAGTGAAGGGGGTTTGATGTGGACCTCACATGCTGTAGGTGTCTCACCAGCATCCCTCCCATGTTCCTGCAAATGGAGGTGTCTTCTCCATCCTTCTGATGGCTCCTGCAGGAGATGCACTCGGATAAAGCATGGATGAGCAGCAGAGCTCCATGTTCAGGGCAGGAGGATGTGTCCTTGCTGGACTTTCTGGAGCTGTAGCAAGCACCCTGCACCCTCAAGGAAGCCAGCAGAAGATGTGAGCTCTCAATGTGGCTCCAGATCATGCCAATACAAAAGGACACATTGAGAACAATGAGTGTCTGGATTAATATTTATATTCTGTCAAGGGAACAGAAATGCCTTTTGGCTGGAATTGGTGTATGGAAGATCTTTCATTTAAAAAATTGAATCCTTTACTCAATCACTGCATTTCCCCTTTTCATCATCCTAGAGTTTTATTTATTGACAGGTTTATTTTTTTTAACTGAGTATGTTTTTTAGCAGCATAGTTTTGGGAGGTTTTTAAAACAGAGCTTATTTTTTTAACACAGGTATTTATTTCCTTTTTTTTTTAATCTGTTGGTCAGATGAGTAGTTCCCTAAGAAGAGTTGACCCTAGAGACAACATTCCACCCCTTCCCAGTTTCTCGCAGGTCACTTGCAAGCATCAGGGAGACAGTGGGAAATGAGAAACACAAAGGTAAGCCCCCTGCCTAAGAGGGAAATCCAAGCATCAAGAAGGCACCAAAACATAGGGGCTAACTAGGGGAATTTATTGCTCCTGTAGTATCTCATCGATGCTGTAATTAAAGCTGTGACCATTACTATCACAGCACAGGGCAGTTTTTACACTGATAATGCTATTTTTGCACTACAGGAGGACTAACATTCTTTATATCAGGCACATCTGTCTCAATAGAAGTGAGCCAGTGCTGTAGCTCTGGCTGCTGTGAGAGCAGGTAAACCATTGTGTCCCCACCACAAAGCATGGGAGAGGATGAACAGGGGCATGATAGTCCCTGGAGTTTCCCAGCAGAGTCATCTTTGTTAAAAAGAGTTGAAAGGACATAGGGCAGAAAATTAGTGATGAAAATCTAGTACTGATTTAGGGGGGTAGCTCCTCACCCAGCAGAGTCCCAAGCTCTTCTACTTGTTAGATGAAAGCCAAACTTAGGAAGAGCTGTAGCCACACTGCAGATGAGGAGCATGGGACAACTTGAAGCAGGATGTGCTGGGTGGCTTGGCTTCTGGCAGGCACCCAGCTCCACTGGGTTTGTGGTGGGTCCAGGCTTGGGGAGCAAATCCAGGCACTTGGGAAAGAGGGACAAATGGGTCTCAGCAATGCTCATCTCCAAACTCTGTCCTGCATGTGCACAGGTGTGCAAGAGCCAGCACAGTGCCTTGTGGTCATCGGCCTGTCCCAGCCCTGTCCCAATGAATGCTTCTTACTGTTGCCTATTAAATCAAACCGTGATGCTCAGCACTGACCTTAACTCTGACCTAAGAGGACCTACATCTGTCAAGGAGCAAGAAGTAATCCCATAAAATCCTCAGCTTCCTTCTTAAGAGTGGAGGCTAGTTATCCTTTTGCCTTCTGCTCTGGGAGCTCACTAAGACAGGGATCGATGCAGTAATTGCTTCTTTGGGGACTCAAGGAGTGAATAGCTAAAGTAGCTCAGCTCTCAAGTCCTGTGCCTATTCAGTGGCAGCTCTTCCTTCCATTTCCAAAGGCTGCAACGTG
This sequence comes from Lonchura striata, assembly GCF_050655825.1. Classification (NCBI taxonomy): domain Eukaryota; kingdom Metazoa; phylum Chordata; class Aves; order Passeriformes; family Estrildidae; genus Lonchura; species Lonchura striata. The sequence goes on along the minus strand of NC_140705.1, from coordinate 95,607,854 downwards.
GCCCCAGTGGAGATTTGTGTCCCACTCTTGGTGAGACTTCTCAATCCCTGGTTTGTGATCCACTGCCCAGAATAACCATGTGGCAGGATGATTTCTTCCTCTCCTCACTCACCACTATTCCTACCATTCCCAAAGCAGCAGGAAAAGGATCCTTGCCCCAGCTCATCATATCCCATACAGTTACACACATGGGAGTGAGACAGTCTTCACTGTGTAAACTCTTCATCCAGCGAGACCCCCAGGAAGAGTAATTGCATTTTGTCTTACACGGCTCCGGGTACTTCCCATGGTAGGAAGCAGCCTGGTGGCTGCTCCTGTCCTCTGGCAGCTCCATTGCCTGTCCAGCCTGCAGGGGAAGGGATGGGTTTTATCTTAAATCTGTCACTACCGTTGAAAAACAATAATCACACAGCTCGGTCGTGCCACCAAAGAAGAAAAGAATTCTCTGCTCGCCGACTTCTACTTGTATGGACTTCAGTGCAATTGCGCCAGGAGAAAACCCACCCCCTTTGCCCTGCTGCAGGGACCGCTCCCAGCTGCTGAAGGCACCCAGGACACGCCGTGTTCCCATGCCACCCTGTGCCCACAGGTGGGAGCGGCTCCCATCCTGCCGCCGAAACCTGGGTACCGAAATCCCTGCAGGAAGCATCCTGCGGGGAAATCGCGCCCAGAGCGTGAACCGCCGGCACGAACTGATGCTCGTCCGAGTCTCCGAGTCATTCTGGCGTCCAGATGGGGGAGCAGGGAAAGCGGCCGGCTGCCGAGGTCTCGATCCATGGCTCTGCATCCCCCTGCGCCTCCTCTGGCTCCCGCGGCGTGCGGGACACGCTCCCTGCCGGGAGCGGTCGGCCCTGCAGGGAGCATCCTCTGCGGGAGCGGCCGGCCCTGCAGGGAGCATCCTCTGCGGGAGCGGCCGGCCTTGCAGGGAGCATCCTCTGCGGGAGCGGCCGGCCCTGCAGGGAGCATCCTCTGCGGGAGCGGCCGGCCCTGCACATCCTCTGCGGGAGCGGCCGGCCCTGCAGGGAGCATCCTCTGCGGGAGCGGCCGGCCCTGCAGGGAGCATCCTCTGCGGGAGCGGCCGGCCCTGCACATCCTCTGCGGGAGCGGCCGGCCCTGCACATCCTCTGCGGGAGCGGCCGGCCCTGCAGGGAGCATCCTCTGCGGGAGCGGCCGGCCCCGCACATCCTCTGCGGGAGCGGCCGGCCCCGCACATCCTCTGCGGGAGCGGCCGGCCCTGCACATCCTCTGCGGGAGCGGCGCATCTGCGCGCACCCATCTGTGCTCGGTGCGGGACAGACGGACGGGCCGCGCCCCACGCCTGGCGGGGCTGCTCGGCGCTTCGCAGCCGCGGAGCGAGCCTGCGTGCCAGGTTTGCGGGTGGGCTCTGCCGCTCGGTAGGCAGACGGCAGCAGAGGGTTTGTGGGTGGGAAGGTGTCTCCAAACACAGCCTCAGCCGCCACCAGCTCAGTCTTGCAGTCGGGGTGTTTCGGCAATATGGAAAAGTGTCACCATGGCTCCCCCCTCTGCAAAAGAGCATTTGGCAGCCGAGGAAGTAGGTTGTGAGTGCAGTCACAACCGATGCTGCAAGAAGCGGCACTCGTCCCACAGGAAGCCTCTTAAAATGCTCCACGGACCCCGCGCACGAGCATCGCCAGCGCCTCCATGGTGCATCACCCCCACAGGAGGGTTGGCAGATGAGGCCATGCCAGCCTGGCTCTGCAGCAATTTGATAGCCGTGGGGGAGGATGAGGATGGCCTTCTCCACTTGAAATGAAAGGCTGTATAAGCGGGCAGGAGAACTGGCAGCTCCCCTGCCCGGGCTGAGCGAGGTGGCTGGGGTTGGTATTAGGTGGCAAATGTGCCTGGACCTTCAGAGCACCTCAGTTGGTATAGAGGAGGAATTGTCTCACTCACCTGACTGTGGACCACCCGGTCTCACCACCACAGGACACATGGAGGCCCAGTGTGCTCGCAGAGGGAGCCAATAGATTCCCTGGGTTGTGCTGGACAAAGTCAAAACTGCAGCTCAGCTGTGGTGCCTGGGAGCAAGGGATGGCACAGAGGCCTGACCAGAGATGGCTTTTTCCTAGCAGCACCAGCTACTGCACCACATCAAAACCAGCACCTTGTTTGAAATATGGTGTTTCCTGACCTGGCCAAACCATGCTGGACTTGCAAGGTGGGGCTGGCTGGCTGGACATGGAGCTGCACAGGAATCAGGCTGCACATCTGTGTCTGCAAGGAAGCTCATCTCCTTTATCAGTGCCAGTGTTGACCCAGCCTCACCTGGGCCTTGAGAACAATCAGCCCCACCATCTTGAGGGTGTGTCAGGGGCAGGTTCTTGCAGAGATAACTCAGCTCTGTGTCGGCAAGCCATGCCCCCAAACACCACAACACACCCCAGCTCTTGTGGGCAGCCCTAGGGCCAGCAGAGAGACCCAACACTAGGCAGGTGGGAAGGAGGACGATACAGCAGCAGGGCTGGCCAAGCCTTGCTGTGAGCTGCTTCAATAGAAAAGCAATCACTCATGCTCCACCTAAAGGCCTGTGATTTAATCCTGGGGGACCAACAAGGGGAGATCCAAGATAAACAACATCTGTGCATTCACAAATAGGAAATGGAGTTGCTTTCATGTCCTGAGTCTGTTGATTAACTGGGTTATTGTTTGGCTTGGCACTAGAAGCTTGGTGATTGGAAAGAAGGTAACTAAAAGGGATCATTTTGTTACACACCCTGAATTCAAGAATCTTTAAATAGTGTACGGGTTTGCATTTTGCCTGCAGAAGACTGATGGGAAAAGGTAGCAGAAGAGTGCAGATGGCTATCAGAAAGGAACCTGTGTTTAGTCTGCTTGTGCCAGATGGGAATGGAAAGTTCTCTCCCTTGCCAAGTGTTTAAAAGAGGAAATAGGATGTGATATTCTGCCTCCCACTCCTTTCTCTCCCCTGAAACCAACTCACTGCTCTACTTCCATTTGTTGAAAAAAGGTAAAAAAAAAATAGTAGCTTGGCCCATGTAAAGCCTTGGAGACAGTTGGAGACACACCTTGTTCCTTTTTAATGTGTTTATTATGTGGAGACGGATGGAACAGTGTATTTTTATACTCAGCTGGGCACAGCACCTGTCCTTCAGTCACTCATATTCATCCGTGTCACAGAAACAGGACTGCAAAGCCCCAGAACCATCTTTTGCTCTCATCTCCTGCACACAACTCAAGATTCAGACACCTTGGCTGACAAACCTACCCATGAGATGGACCAAAGCTTTGCCTGAAATTCCTAAGCTTTCACCTGGTTAATAAATCCAGGTCTGCTCTGAACTGCCGGGGGAACTTGTGGAGGTGGGGGAGGCTGGGATCATGAGGCTGGTTTGAGGGATTGCTTTAGGGAGTTCCAGGGATTGACCCAACACTGCCCTATTCACATGAGTGCTGTAGCACTTGGTGATGTAGTGCATCTCTTGGGTTAATTGCAGAAATATCTTATAGATGTGGAGGATGTGGATAACAGAATCACAAAGCAGCTCTGGGCAGACAGGACTGGTCCAGGGCCTCCTGTCCAGCCCCTGCTTGGAACCAAGCTGGCCTGAAAGTTGAGCAGGTAGCTGAGGGCCAGTCCAGGTGACCTGTAAGTGTTTCCCAGAGCAGACATCCCACCACTTGCCCAGGCAAGAGGCCCAGGGCCTCACTATCCCCATGGTGAACATTTTTCTTTCTCTCTAAACAGAAATTCCCTCTGCAATTTCTGCCTGTTGCCTCTTGCTACGTGCCTCCAAGAAGGGTCTGGCTCCACCTTCTCACCAGCCCCCCCACAGGAGGTGGATGACAGTAGCCAGAGCACCCCTTTGCTTCTTGCTCTCCAGATGGGACAAACCCACCTCCAAATAATGTAAAGCAATGTCCTCATAGCAATAATATACACCCAGCTGGTCTCAAGCACAGGCACTGTGTCCTAGAGCTATAACTTCTGAAGGATGGCTTTGAACGCTTATTTCCCCAGGTAATTAAAGAACATTTGTACGACCTTTTCATGGAGACAAATGGCCTCTTGTGCTCCAGCCCCGATCTGTGTGTACCCAGAAATGAAACCATGACTGAGCAGAGCAGACCCGTATGTAACAGCAGGGCCTTCAGGAGAAAAGCTTCTATCACATGTTCCCATACAGCCTCCAGGCCACCCCACAAACACACCTGCCTTCTTCACAAAGCCACGGGGCGCTGGGTCTGAGCATGGCCCCCACCGCTGCAGAAATCCTCGAGGAGGAGAGGGAACAGGGGCCAGCACCCACCCAGCTGCAGCTGCTGGCACTGAGCACATGGCCAAATCCAGCCTGAAAGGACACAGCTCCTCAGAGTGGGGACGAGGCGCCCTGCTAGATGGTGGAGGGCTGAGCGTGGTGGTGGCTGTGGGCAGGAGGGCAGGCAGGGAGCTGGGGCAGCCTGGTCCCCTGCCTGCCCCTGCTGTGTGCAGGAAGCCACCAGGCAGCTACTGGACTCCAAGGACCTGGGGATTTAATGAGCAGTTTCAGGAATGCTCTCAGCTTTGCTGTCACTGGCACTAATTACTAAAGGTCTCCAAAGCTGCTGTCTGTGTGAAACAAGGCCCTTCGTTACATCAGTGCTGCTGTGGGTAGCAGGGCAATACTGCTAGGGTGGAGGGGCTCTGCATGTTATTGCTACCTTTTTTTTCACATGGAAAGAAAGGATAAGGCCTCCCTCTCACCATCACATGAGAGGTGCTATCACTTGCCTTGCCAGGCACTGGGGTGTCCTGCCTCTGCCCTGGGAGGATGTAAGCCTCTTAGGTGTGGGGAGCAAGGGAATGGGGCAGAAATAGGCCTGCCTGGATATGTGTGAGGACCTGCCTCCAGCCGGCAGGAAATCCACATGGAGACTGGTGAGATCAGTTTAGTAATGATCGCTGGAGAGGAGGGTAGAAGGAAAGGCAGGGATGGGGAGAGATGAATGCAAGATGTATGAGTGGCTGGGATCCAAGTGGCAAAAAATGAGAGCTGTGGAGTTAGGACAGGGCCGGGTATACAGCCCAGGACAGTTGGAGAGAAGCTTGGATAGTGCTGGCTGTTTTTGTAAAAGAGTTGCCATGGGGAATGGCCACCAAAAATCAGCCTTTCCCCCTGCCAGTGCCTGCCCCCAGCAAAGGCACAGCAAACGAGGAGGCAGCTGTACCCCCTGTCTGCCAAAGGGCCAGCTAGGTTCCCATCCCTTGTCCCTTTCCCTGCCTGTAAGAGGCAGGGAGAAGTGCTTAACTGCATCCAGAGCGGTGTGAAGCCCTCCTGTGCAAGAGCTGTTTTTTCTAAGTGAGACTCCTCACATCACAGCCCCCTCAAAGCTGCTGGATGGTCACAAACTCCTGACAGCCTGCAGGCAGGGTCTCGCTCCCCAGCTTGCATTCCTTGCTCTCAGGTACAGAAAGGTAAAATCTTTTCCATTGCTCTGGGCTCCTGGAAGGTTAAGCCCTGTTTAAGGAGAGCTCACAAACAAGGAATTGGACAAGCTGTGCTACCAATGCAGAGAGCTATGGCCACGTCTGGGCAGGAGTGGGGCCGAGCGCATCCTTGCTGCGGGGCTGCTGCCAGCTGCACTTCAGCCGGGAGGGATTTAGTCCTAAGAGTCTTAGTGACGCATCTTGGGAGACTTAGGCTGAGCCTGGCTTGCAGAGACGTGACCCGTGCTGCATTTCCCGTGGTCACCTGCCAGTCTGCATTATGTGAGCTGTCACCCGCTCACAGACGCAACACGTGAGCGCAGTGGCACAGGGGCTTGGAAGACAAGGAGGGGGAAACCAGCCTAATTCCTTACTTGGCCCAGCCTTGCCCCTGCACCAAGGTTGCTGAAATACGTGGGGCTGCTCGCAAAGAACAAAACCCACTGCTTAAAGCTGGCAGGGAACTAGCAACCAGTTTGCTGTTGCTTTAACTGGAAGGAGTTGATGCTAAGGGTCCTCATGTCTCTGGGTCATCTACAGGAGAGCTCTTCCCATTGCCTTGGTGGGTCAGCATTTAGGATGGGGAAGAGCCAGGACTGTGATTGCTGAATTCTAGCTCCTGTTTGACCTGTAAGAATTGCAGTATGATTCACTGCAAAAAAGCAGCAAAGACCAAGGCACAATTTAATGACATTGTTGTTTATGATAATCCTATCCACAGGTGTGTTTTTATAGCTGAAGAAAATGGGGAAAGGAAAGGTCTTACTTTTACTTGCAGAAAGGCAGTCCCAGGGCCAGGACCAGCCCCGGGAGAAAGGGGAAACATATTGGTTTTCACTGTGAGGACTGGCTAGCACAGAGACCACCCATCCTGAGAACTGACCTGACTTTGGTGATCACATTCAGCTGAGATGAAAGTTGAAACAAGGCCAACTGTAATCCCCAAGAAACCAGGCCACTCTCAGCACTCAGGACAATCAGGTCCCATTAAAAAGCATCTGCCAGACTGATGTCTTGAGGATTTCATTACCATGCTTAGCTAGAAGTCATTGGTGAGGACTCATCTCCTGTGGCCTGGGGAAGGAGCTTAAAAGCTGCAGGTCAGTTTCAGGTACAGCAGTGTCTGTTTTCAGAATTTCTTGTCTCCCAAAGGCAATGGGATGGTGCCTTTGGCAAGTAGCATACTCAGCTTCTTCCCTAAAAGACATGGAAACTTAGGAAGAGAAATGTGACAGTCTTGGAAGTGACAGGTGAAGCACTCGAAGTACTCCGTATGTGACAGGGCACAGCTAACAGGCAGCAAAGAGGACACCATGGAAATGCCTGCTGTTGTTTGCTTTTTTCCTCACCATCCATTTGTCTTTCGACTGTTCCAAAGTCTCCAAAGCCACAATTAGGAGTGAACTTGTTGCAAGAGTTCCCAGATTTAATTGAGCTCCCTTGAAATGAAATCATTTATAACAACCTTTTGCAAGGACAAAACACGATGTACTCTGCTCTGGTACAGGCAGGAATATGCTGTCCTGGGGGCTGGGGAGCCCTGCTGCAGCACACAGGGACAGCTGCCACCCAGAGACAAGCTCCCTGCTGGTCCAGCAGCTTGAACCCAATCCCACTGAAATCAGCAGGAATTTTAAGATCCCTGAAGCAGGAGTCATAGGATGCAGAACTGTCTGACTGTAGAATATATATTTAGTAGAGCAGAACAAGAGCAGGCTGTTGGAAGATGATTTTTTTTTGTTTGTTTTATTTCATGTATTTCACCTTCCAAAGGAAGTGAGATCCCTGTTCCAGTCCCTAACTGGAGTGCATCTAATGGGACCTTGATTTGCCTTTTTCAATCGATGAGGAACCACCATCTGCCCTTCCTCTTGGCAGGACAGACAAAAATGCTCACACTGCAATGGTGGAAGCACAGGAGGGCAGATCCAGACCTTGGCTCACGTTCTGGACCTCTTGCTCATCCCTGCTCCTGAGCAGCTAGATCTGGGTGGCAGCTGAGGACTTCTTCATGTATTTTTGGAAGAGAAGTCTCCTAGCTGTCTAGAAATGATACACTTGCCTTTCTGTCTGTCTGGGGCAAGAGCACATGATGCCAAAGTCACGAGCTGACCCTGGGTGACACTTGGGCATCTCTGGCTAGTATAGGAATAGAGCACTGGGTCATGGCAGGACCAATCATTTACTCACTAAAAAAAGGTTGGTTTGGACTAAAGGGGAATGTTTGCAAATGTCACCCCAAGTCAGCAGACAGTCACACCAGTGCTTCAGACATTAGGGTTAAATCCAAGTACAAAGAAGCCCTGGCTGGCTTCAGACTTCTTTCAGGGAAGTTCTTTAATTTTGCTAAGCAAACCAAACTACCAGAAACATTAACTTCTGAGCGATCTAAAATGAACCCACTTGACCTTTTTTCTGATTTGATTAATAGGATGAAGAATTCCGTATTTGCACAGTTTTAATAGCAAGCCATCAAGGAGAAGCCGTGAACTCTGGGTGAGCCGTGTCGGGAGCCTCCTGGAGAAGGGAAAACTGTCCCAGCCTGACCTACAGCAGCTGCAGCACCATGAGCTCAGTGGAGCTCCTCAAGACTCACTGAGGTGCCATCTCCCAGGTCCTGAATGTTGCAGTTGGACGACACCCCTCGTGGCTTAGGGGTGCTGTCAAGAATGGCTGCATTATCAAAAAAGTCCTCGTTGCAGCAGGTTTTACAAGAAAAAGCAGAATCAGCATGGGGCACTTGTAGTGGGGATAAAAAGAAGAAAGACTTGCAGCATTCTTTTACTAATAAAGTTATTTTACAATATTGAAATGTATCTAAAATAAAAAAGGTTACTCTAGATCTGGCCCAAGCCAAGATGACAATAAAACAGGAACCCATCTGCCTTGTTTTATGGCCTCCTGCCCTCCACACCCAGCAAACAAAGCCCAACACCAGAGGACCAGCCTTGTGTCCAAAGAAGGACTTGAAAGAGCAAATTTGGCAGAAGCTGTGTTGTAGAGTAACTTTGAAGAGAAGCAGCTCGTTTCTTTTGGGGACAGAAGGGAAGGGATGTTACTAAGTAAAAACTGCCATAGCTTTTATCCACGTGTGTCTAAACCCAAAGCTGGCTTTACCCGAGGGCCAGAGGCTTCAGGTACTACATGACACGAGCAGACGCTGCCGATGGCTGCTGCTCTGCTCTGGTACACACTTGTTTGCTGCTTTGGCCGGACAAAGGAGCCCGGCGGGGTTTCTGCGGGGCGGCGCTCGGGCAGCGGCGCGGAGCGTGCCGCGGTGTGCGCGGACAGCAGAGGGGAGTGTCGGGCCGCTTTTCCTGCATCCGCGCCGGGCGGAGCCCCCGGGCGCGGAGCCCCCGAGCGCGGAGCCCCGCAGCGCGGAGCCCCCGAGCGCGGAGCCCCGCAGCGCGGAGCCCCCGAGTGCAGCCCCCGGGCGCGGAGCCCCCGAGTGCGGCCCCCGGGCGCGGAGCCCCCGGGCGCGGGGCCCCCGAGCGCGGAGCCCCGCAGCGCGGAGCCCCCGGGCGCGGAGCCCCGCAGCGCGGAGCCCCCGAGCGCGGAGCCCCGCAGCGCGGAGCCCCCGGGCGCGGAGCCCCGCAGCGCGGCCGCGCTCGGAGCGCACCGGCTCCCCTCGTGCGCCCGAGCGGTGAAACGAGCTATGGGGGGTCTGCAAGGCCCCCTCCTCTTCTCCAGGTTCGGGTGGGAGAGAGGGTCTTGTCCCGACAGCTTCTGTTGATGCCTCAGGTTTTAGCTTTTATATTTTTCAGATTCTGTTCTGCTTTAGCGTGTAAGTCTAGGCTTTCATATTAGGGAATGGTAAGCTCTCTTCACATAGTAGGGAGACAAAACAATTCCTTCTCTAGCTGGGGACCAAGGACAGCCGATCCAGATCTCAGACCGAAAAGCATAAACAAGGGTGGACCGAAGAGAGAAAACAAGAAGGATGGGACTTCATGGGCTAAGCTGTAATTGGACAATTAGCTCTAATATGCTAATGGATCAGAATTTATAAAAGTTCTGGTCCATTAGTGTGGCAAGCACATTTCTCTCCCTCTCAGGATTTTTCATAGAGGTGTACAGAGAGAAATGAAAGAGAAAACCATTTCTATTTCTGCTCCTTGTTTTTCCTACATGGAATGTGCTTGGAAAATTGTTTACCTGGAGTGAGTGCTTGATTGAATTCTGGTAAGGATTGTTTGAGCCTGATGGCAAATCCAATCCACCTGTGTCTAGACTCTCGAGAGAGGGTCACAAGTTGTGTTAGAGAGAGTCAGAGAAAGTAGTATGTAGCTTTAGTATTTTCCTTTTATATAGCATATTAATGTATTTTAGCATAGTTATAATAAAGAAATAATTCAGCCTTCTGAATTGAGCCAGACATCGTCATTTCTTCCCATTGGGTTTGCCTGCCTTTGCATATTGGAGCTAATTGTCTCACACTTAAAAAAGTGTGAGGCCCCATGACTAGTCAGGCATTTTTGTGGCCATTTTGGGTTGGATCCAAGCGGGATCTATTGAGTCCTCTTAATAAATCCCTACTTTATTCTTTAGTTCCATCTAGTCTCTGTTCTAGGTCAGCCTTCACAAGGTGTCACTGCAGCCCCTCGGCTGCTCCGCTCTGCGTCAGAGCAAAGCTCCTCTGTGGGCAGGGCTCAGGAGCACAGCTCACACCTGGAAATAGTGAGCAGGGTGAGGGGAGTAAATTCCTTCCCACCAGAGAACTGGAAGTGCTCAGTTCTGTGAGGCCTTGGATTGTTGTCTCTGACAGTCATAGGTTCAAGGTAAATTCATAGAACTGGAGAATGGTGTGGGTTGGAGGGAACCTTAAAGGTCACTTAGTTCCAAACTCCTGTCAGGGTCAGGGGCACCTTCCACTAGACCAGGTTGCTGAAAGTCCCATCCAACCTGGCTTGAACACTTCCAGGGAAGGGGCATCCACAGCTTCTCTGGGCAACCTGTGCCAGTGTCTCACCACCCTCCAAGCAAAGAGCTCCTTCCTAATATCTAATCTCAATAGCTCCTCTTTTACTCTACAACCATTTCCCCTTGTCCTATCCCAATCTGTCCATTTAAAAAGTCATTCTCCCTTTTTTTAATAAGTCCCATTAAGTACTTGAGGGTGCTCTAGGGTCTCTTTGGAACCTTCTCTTCTCCAGGCTGAACAGCCCCAGCTCTCTCAGGCTGTCTTCATAGGAGAGGTGCTTCAGCCCTCTGAGCATCTTTCTGGCCTTCCACTGGACTGTCTCTAAGAGGTCTGTGTCTCTCTTCTGCTGGACCCCAGAGCTGGGCCCAGAACTCCATATGGGGTCTCACAAAGGCAGAGTAGAGGGACAGGATCCCCTCCCTCAACGTGAGAGTGCTGCTTATGATGCATTCGTAAGAATCCCTAAATCTTCATCAGTGAAGCTCTCAAGGAGTTCTTCTCCCTATCTCTACTCATGTCTGGGATTGCCCACACCTAGGTGTTGCCAATGGTCTCAGTCTGAGCAGGTCCTGGAGCAGGACAAATGGACAAAGCCCCTCTCTCCTGCAGTGCTGTGCAACCTGCCCATTGCAGGCCAGTTGTGTAGCTGCTCCCCCTGACACAGTGTATTTCATGGTTAAAGAAGGCCTTGCAGGGGAAAAGTACACCTTTTATAAATTGGTTTAGCTCCTGGGGACAAAAGGTATTCTGTGAAGTTAAATATTAAAGCTACCCTGGATTATTCATTAAGCATCAATTATCATCATCACATTTACTGTCAGATGTTTCAACGCTGCTATTCTGCTCTAGAAAGGAACATATTTTTAGGTTGGTTTCCGAAGGAAGGATGTTCTTGGGGTCAGCTGTGCAGTGTGCTTGTCTGTCTGTCCTCACTGATTTGGTGAGGACATTCCAGACAAAGTTTTTGGCAGGCTGGAAGCCTCCACACACAGTGTTGCTGCAGATTAATTAGCCAGAGGGAAGGTGGGGAGCCCCCAGACCCAGTGAGTGGTGTGGGTGCAGGAAGAGCAAGCACCTGATGGCTGCGAGAGAAGCTCCAGGCAGGGCAGCTTTGGTGCCAGCACTGGGGTGCTCAGCCATGGGACACACCATGGGAGACTCAGCTTCCCTAACTCTGCTGCCCAATGAATAATTTACACAAGTACCTGCCAACTATGAATCGGCTCCTTATTCCACATCCTTTCTGCTACTTCTGCCTCCCCTTGTTTGTGCTTTTATGGCATTACAAAGTTGGAACACACTTTGGTTTAACAATAAAGGCAGCTTCATCTGCAAAACAGGATGTTCCAAAACAAGATCTAATTTTCCTCTGCAAGAACCTAAGGCAAAAGTAAACTGATATCCACTCTAAAGGCAAACACAAACAAGGACTTATTATTTATCATTAAAACATCTTAAAAAGGCTCTAGAGCCCTAAAAGCAAAAGTTTTGTGCTGTATAAAAGAGTTATGCTTCTGAGATGTGTCAGTTCAATAATTAAAACAGCATCTATGAAATATATATGTAAGATATTAATAAATTAAATTAAATTAAAGCCACTGAAAGCCAATTATCTTGTAAAAGATCTCTGATAGCTAAACTAATGAGATGTAGAAAGATTAATTTAGATCCCCATTTTGGGAGGTGATTATAAATTGCTATAATGCCACATCCAGTTACTAGGTTGTTATTGAAACCTGTGAAATACATTTGGAAAGGTTTTTAAATATTCAGGATGAAGTAGAAATTAGAAAAGAGTTAGAAATAATTAAAAATTAGCTGTCTTGTCATATTGCAGCTGTAATCCTATTACCTCTTCTAGTTTACAAAGCTTCAGATGTCTCTCAAAAACATTGATCTGTGGGGACGGTGGGGTTTATGAGCAGGGATTTGTTTGTTTTAATAACTGCTGAACTTCAGATATTTCTCTCATTTTGCTTATTTGAGGGATTGTTTCTGTGTAGGATTACCCTTGCTGCCAGCACCGCCTGAGGGATTTCTTTGGCCATAAGGCAGGGCTGGCCATCAGCCATGGTCCCATTGAGTCCCCAGAGACCCACTGCTTTCCTTGCAGCTCCTGGTGAAAACGCTGAGGGGCATCAGTGGTGGTCTTTGAGGTCAGGGCAAAGCACAAGGCCTTTGTGCCTCTGTTTCTGTGGCTGTTGCAGCAAAGCACAGAGCTCTTGGGGAATGCAGTAGGATGATGGTGGTGCAGTGCATGCCCATGACCCACAAAATATGCTAGAGGTTGGCCAACCTTGTTTTGGTTGGGACTCGCCATGCAGGGAGCTCTTGGAGAGCTTTGTCTTAGGACTCAGGGACTCACCCATCAGCGCTCAGTTTTGCTTCCCCTGGTCCAAGGGATGCCAAAAGGTCTCCAGCAGCATGTCTTGACTGTGTTTTTGCAGGGCAGCAGGAACATGGCAATCTCTCCCTGAGCCAGGAGGAAAATTGCAGGTAGGAGAGGGCAGTGGGGCCTTGAAAGCTGTGGCACAGGGTGATAGCGGCCGCCCCGTGCTGTGAGCTACTCCCCCAGGAACAGCTGCTGCATCACCGGGACACGGCCCAGGGCTGGCACACTGCACTCACGGGCAGCAGGGAGGGCGAGGAGCAGCTCTGCAAGGTGTGCACAGCTCTGCTTGGAGGAGCAGTGCCGACACCACCGGACCTGGGGGCAGAGGAGCAGGGCGAGGGGAGCCTTAGGGCAACCACACAGACAGCACCAGGTGGACTCCAGCAGAAGAGGAGGAGACAGAATCCCACCACCAGCAGCACCCTGGAGAGGCAGACAGAGGGGTTCCATCATCAGCATTGTGCTCCTTGGAGGTGAAGGACTTGTGCCAGGACACCTGCAGTCATCCTCAGCAGCAGCAGAAGGGTGAGCATGAACTGGGGAAAGGCATAGCAGACAAGGGAGGGGGTGGGTTTGGTACTGATAAGGATTGTTTTTCCCTTTTATCTCCTTTTTCTCTAATAGTCTAGATAATATCACCCAGCACTGTAAGTGGATTGATTAACACTCTTTGATCAGGCTGCTAGAACTCTGAAATAGTCAAACAGCAGATTGATTCTCCTGTGTGAGGGGCGTTTCCCCAGCCCATGTAAAGGCATGAGCTGTGGTGCACAGAGCCAGCAGAGAAGGCAGCAGCCCTCGGGGGAGCCCTTATGGCATTTTTGTGAGTAGCCCTTCTGAGAGAGCCTTTTCTTGGGTACCATCCTGTGGCAGTCAGAGACAGCCAGCAACAAGGCTGCTCTGTGTTCACACAGCCCCAAGTGTCTTGCTGAAAGGATAGCACACGGTTTTGGGGACAACACGGACTAGTTGAAAATATCGAATGGGGAACCCAGCAGGTTTGAAAGACTTCCTTCTGCCTAGGGAAGAGAAATGTTCAAGGGATGCCTCTAACCATCCTTGGACAGAGGAATGAAAACTCTCTGCTTTGGCTGTGAGAAGAGATAAAGTAGAAGTCCCTGCTTAGGGGATTTCTTGGTTGAGAAAACCTTCTGGAGGGAAGAAGTACACTAGAAAAACGACAGAGTAGCAAGCCCAGATTTGGATGAGGCTCTGCCATCTCTCAACCTACTCGAGCTGCGGTTTGTAAACAGGCCTTTCTGTAAAGTCTAAAATACCTTTAGAGAAGACAAAAATATGTCAGAGCTGGCAAATTGGGTTTCTCAGTGGGGAACAAACCCCTGGGGTCCAAACTCTTGCAGAAGTATGCAGCAGGCTGACATAGAGTTTGCCAAATTAAAAGAGATGACCAAGTGTAAACTCTTCTCCCAAAAGTCCTTAAAATGTGCAGGAGCATGGGCTGTGTGGTTAGTTGCCAAAAGCTTAGGTGAAGAAAAACAGGCAGCCCAGGTAGAAATTCAGAACCTAAGGGAGGAAAACAAGAAACTGAAAGAAAAAATAAAGGCTCAGCAGCTTAAATTAGAGGAGGTTATAACTCAAGAAAGAGCTGTAGCCATGGAAAAAGTGCGAAGCGTTCTCCAGTATCAAGAGGTGTGTCAACAGAAAAAGGCCATTCTGAATGAAAATCAGGCATTGAAGGGAAAAGTAGCCATCAGTACAAAAGCTGTAGAGGAGGCACAAGGAACAATCCAATTATTAGTGCAAAAAATACAGGCCCTAAAAGAGAGGGCCACAGACCATCGGGCCTGTGAGGTCAAGATAGAAAAGTTAAAAGCCTCACTGGAGGCAAAGCGTGGGGCTGTCACAAAAACACCCCATCAAAGGGATGATGAGCGCAGGGATGGAAAGGAATGGGTTAATCCGGATGGAAGCACCTCCACAGAGGCGTGTAAACCAACGAGCCCACAGTCAGAAGTTTTTGAGAGGCCAGAAAGATTTAAAGCAAATCCTGTTTCATTTACCTGCGCTCCAGCGGCCGGGACGCGGGAGAGGGGAGCAGCGGAGCAGGGCAGGGAGGGAAACGGGCAGCCGCAGGCAGAACAGATTCTCCCGGAGGGAAGAAGAGCCGCTGGCCCAGCTCCTCGCCACCTCCAACCCAGGGGCACCCAGGCAAGGAGACAGCAGCCGGCAGGGAGTGCCTGGGCAAGGCAGGGCACAGGGGGATCCGGGAGAGGAGAGGGCAGCAGAGGAAGGGAAAACTCCAGGGATGTGCGGGACCCAGAGGTGCTGCAGAGCACCGCCTCTGCTGCTGTGAGACCCCAGAGCCCCTTCCGGGGAAAAGGGAGGAAAGGAAGGTGGCAGGGCAAGAGACAGTGGCAGTACAGTGCAGCCCCCCAGTTCGTGGTACAAAATACCGTGGCCAGGAGGGAGTTAAGCACGATACGAGTGGACATATGGAGGAAGCTTCGGAGGCAGGGGGAGGACATGGCCCGCTGGGATAACGCTCCCACCAGGGTTTTGTGGGATCGCCTGCTGGAGATCAGCGGCAGGAGAGAGGGAAGCGAGCCCGGGGCTCCTGCCCTCCCTGTCACAGCCTAGGGCACACAGTCCCCCTCTTCCCCGGGCTCGTGGTCGCAACAAAAGCGGACCGCTGGGGAAGGCTCCCACACTGGGAGCGCTGGGAGATGGGAACAGAGCCCTCGAGGTACCATCCTTGTCGCACGTAAAGCCGGGGCACCAGAACGTCTCTGTGCAAATTGAGAAGGCTCCTCTGGGGAGAGAAATGCATGAGTGAATTGTTAAGGGGTTTGGGGTTTGCTTGTTTTTACAGGAGAAACACAGAGGGAAAAGTTGACTTTTCCAGCAGGAACACGTCAGGGATGCAGTAAGGCAGAAGCTGCCTGAGCTCTGCGCAGCCACCCCGGCACCCTCTTTGCTGCCCTGAGTCTGGGCAGGGGTATCAAATGCTGCTCAGGCCAAGTCAGCAGAAGCTATTTTGGGAAAAAGGAAAGCTTTTAGGACTGATAAAACACTGGAGCTGTGATACCAGCTGGGCTGCAGCGTCTGTGAGCAGTAGGACTGGGAATGAGCTCTAGGTATGAAGGGCTGTGCAAGAAAGGTTACAGGAGTCCCAGGCATGGTATAAACCCTGAGGGTGAAGCAAGGAGGAAAGAATAGCATCTTCTTTATGGGTCTTCTGCAGTCCACCATTAAAAAAAATAATACCTGCCTGTTGTCAGAGGCAAAGCACAGAAATCAAGAGGTAAAAGCAGAGCAAATTCAAGAGGTACCAACAAAATGAAGCAGTTCAGGTTTAGCATTAGTATTGTTAAATAAGCATGTGGAAGTACCTGCAGCAAAGAAATTTAGCACTGGTATCAAAAGAAGGAAAAAAGGATTGAAACAGAGGAATGTGAACTAATTGCTACCAATGCTTAAAAAGTTACAAGCTGGAAAAATGTACCTATAAAGTTTTGAGGGGATGGTTATTAATGACAAAATATTCTAATTGACTTGGGACAGAATTCACTCTGAAAGCAAAAAATTAAATGTGTGATGCATGATTGGTGCATTAACACCAGTGTTTTTTCTTAGAGTGGAGAAAAAGAGAAGTTAAAAAAAGTAAGTAAAAAACACTTATCATGGTAAAGTATACACATTATTGTAATAATTTAAAATCAAAATATAAAGTCCTTCTGTTACAGAGATATGATGGAACCAGCTGAAGCAATTATGATGGAGAATTGGTGAGCAACTGTTTAAAAACATAAGGTAATAAATTGTATATAAATATGTGAAGATGCAGTTTATTAGATCCTTAATATCATTGAAAGCTCTATGGATGTATATGTTTTCAACATTGTTTAACTGAGATAACTATTCATAACAATCTTTGCTGTTTTGTCTTCCATAGGTAGCACAGAAGAATAAGTACCAATTCCAAATTATAGATATTATGAATTGTATGATGCTTAGTGCTTGCTTTCTTGCTTTTATTTTGCTTTATAATCATACATGCATAAATGTGTGGAAAAATATGATTTCCTTTTTTTAGAACAGTTGCTATTACTGAAGCTCAAGTAAAAGAAAAGAATTGACAAACTGTGGTGACAAGGAAAACTTGATCAAATTTAAAGGGGTCACCATCTCCAAATAAGAGAAATCTGGTTTCCCTTGATGAGTATGGACATACTTCCTGTTATTTGTAATAGTGATCCTGACTGATAGAGCACCTGTATATGTGAAACAGGAAACACATAGCTGAAAGACATAAGTATTTTTAAATACTATGAGATGCAAAGATGAACAAATAAAGTGTAGAAAATTTTAGTACGGTGAGTTGTATTTCAAAAATAGATACATTAGTGTAGCTTTGCACCATTTTTAGTTTAATTTAGAGCACCTATGGATAAATTGATGGTGCTGGGATAGGTAGAAAGCTGAAGGTCCCCAGTGATGGGGATATTAAATCACTGCATACATGGATGATACATGCAGTGTGCTGATGAAAAATTTTATATTGTTATGGAGGAGATGAGGAGGTGACTTTAGACACTGACAGCAGGAGGTTTCCTGAGATGAGAACTGCACAGTGGCCATGTCAAGCAGCCCAGCAAGTGGAGTGCTCCCAGCTGCTTCTCTGCAGGGACACCAGCGAGCAAGAAGCACTTAAATGTGCAAATTGCTTACAAAAAGATAATCAGTTTAGAACTGGGTCTAGCCAGAGGTGAATATGAAATATACCCTTTGGTTTTCAGTGGGAATGTAATCACTTATATGGGATCCAGCTGTGTTTGTGTGTATCTCCAGAATCCAGAAATCATCTCTGCATGTCTAAGTTATCTGGTAATTCATGACTGTGTAATGTGATTTTAATTTAAATGTATGATTGTAATGACATAATATTTTTTGAAGTGACACTAAAATTGCTAGAAATTTGTAAATTGTGTTCTGAACAAAGAAACTTTTGAACTGTGTACATTTGGGCTGGGTTTTGATCAATTGTTGCAGATTCCAGAATCTACCTGCAATTTTTGTAGTCTCACAGGCACCAAAGCAAGGTTTGCAGTGTGTCACAAAAATGACCAAATTGCTCTTACCACAATAGCAATGAAAGATGCTGGCCATCATACTTGGTGTAAATCCTTCCTTGTTGTCTCTCCCATCACCTACTGATATTTTTAACTAGGGTATCAAGTCTAGAAGGGCAATCCTGGGAATTGCAAGAATTCAGTTAATTGTGGAAGCTATCAAACTGGCTATAAAATGTTACAAAAGCCAAATACCAGCCATGCAACAAAGTCAAGAGCTACAGGCCACCTCCGACCCACACGAGGCAAGACCAGGTAGGAAAGAGCAAATGCCTCCAAGAAGATCAGCTGCTCGGTCCTGGTGAGGAGCCTTGAGCCACAGGAGGGTTTGCGATGTCCTTGCTGGACTCGTGTGTGACAGCTCATGCCCATGGGGTGGCAGATGGGGTTTGTTTGCCTATAGCCCATGAAACACAGCCTGACCACTGCCAGAAACAGGCCACAGGTCATTTACTAACACTGCAAAACCTGAGAGAGAGAGGTCTGTGAACCTTGCTTTGGTTGGGACGTGCAGGGACCCAGCAACCCCGGCACTATGAGCTACTCCTCCACGGGCAGTGGCTGCATCAACAGAGGAACTGACCTTGGGGCAGGCAAACATCACTCACAGCAGCCAGGAGGGCCAGGAGCAGCTCTGCAAGGTGTGCACAGCTCTGCCTGGGTCAGTGCAATGTACCCAGCTCTGAGGACTGAGGACTACTGCAAGAGGAGCCTTAAAGATGGGGTAGAAGCAGCCCCAGGTGGACTCCAGCAGAGGAGGAGGCAGAATCACCATGACCATCCTCCCACCATTGTCGCTGTGCTGCTGGAGCAAAGGACTTGTTGGGCCCGTGACACCTGCAGCCCTCCCCCTTTTCCTGGGGGACAGACAGCACCTCTGAATTTGGTATCCTGGAAAGCTGCAGCAGCCAAAGTGTTCTTATGTGTTAGTTTTGACCCTTTCTCTCTAATACTCTAGGTAATACTGTTTACCATTTTTAGCATCATTGTAATTGACAAATACTCTCTGAGTGCATTGGTAAAACTTTTAAGTAGACTAACAATAAATTAAATGTCTTCTCATACTAGCTGTGTTTCTCTAACCAACATAAATTACAATAGTAGTGGTGAAGCAACATTGGCTTCCATGAGGGAAGTATTTTCTAAGCCAAAATAATGATGGAGAGAAAGATGAGCATCCAAAGGTAACCTCAGAGAACTGGGTCTATTTAAGTGTCACACTTCATTGTCTTTCTAGGCTACACCATCAAGCCTAGGCCTTCTTGGCCTTTCTCTGCAGTGCCGCCACTTGCTCAACAAAGATTAAATGATGATCTCTCTGCTCACAGTGCAGGTAATTCAGTGAAATGCCCCATTTCCAAAGCACAGCCTCACAGATACTGAAAACCAGTGTGCACAACCAGTGTGCTTCTCTGACACTAGCAGCCTGTGTACAGAGCATCATATTGCAGGCGTTTTAGGATGTGTACAATGTTGCTCAAACCCAGAGCAAGCTGCTGGCTCCTCCATCTCACCAGGGAATAACTGGAGTACAAATCTGGGCCAGGTCAGGAGAGCAGCCACTGATTTACAAAAGCTACGCAGAGAAACAGGTTCTGCTGCTGTGAGAGCTGTTTGCAGGGTGGATAGAAGGTTTACACTCCCTTGGAGGTGCTGCGTGAAAGACAAACAGTGGGGTACAAATTGTACACGTGTCACACACACAGGGCTGCCAGACCACTCATGGCCAGTCTGGATTCTTTCTTCAGCACAGGAACTGGTTTATCACAGAGGTGACACAGTGATTACTGCTTCAGGAGGCAGGGTGCACATACAGTCAGGGAGCTACTTACAGCCTAGCATTTGTACTTCCACAGTCCTCCAGAAGTTCCCCATGGCAGTCAGCAGCGCAGGGACACTGCCTGTGAAATGGAAACACAGAGCTGCTGGCAATGATGGAGTATTTATCCCTCAGGAGGATGGGTGACATAGACTTCATGCTGTGAGACACAGCTGCTGCACCACATATCTGACACTCATCTGCATAAATACTTTTAAACAGAATTCCTGACTCCCCACTGTGAGCCAGCTTGTCCCTGATGTTGCCACCAGCCCTCAGGAAAGTCACCCCGGAGCATTGCATGGTGCAGCCAGTACAGCACTGAGAGCCACAACCTACCAGCCATGCCCCCAGACTGTTCCTATCAGGCTACTAGTCAGATTCTTGCCTGCCAAGAAGGGGATTTGAAAGGATTTGCTTTACCTTGGCATTGACTTTTACACATCTTCTCATTCAGAGTCCACCACACAATTTTCCTGAGCTCTGCATCAGTGGAGTTTCATCACAGGTTAATGTCCCAGGGGTGATGAAGAGGTGACCCACCAGCCAAGACTATGTACACTCCTTATGGAAACAAGAGAACATACTTTGGGGAAAAGGGAGCAAGGAGATTTTAATTTTAAAAATTGCAAAAAACAAGAAGAAATTTCGTTCTCACAAGACTATCTCCAAGCAGTCCTGTACTATGACAAGGAACCACAAACTGGCAAGGTCAATATTTACAAAAACATCTAGCCTGAGAACAGCAAAATCTTTTTTTTCAGAGCAAGCAGGTAACCATACATCCCACTTGTATCTGTGCTCAGTGCACCCCTGCAAACCTGTCCCTAGATTGCCAAAGTCAAGCACTGGAGCAGCAGCACCTGGTTCATGTGGCCTGGTTCAGTGTGAGCACTGAGCCCAGAGCCTGGCAGTCACACCTGTGTTCTGGAACCACAGTGATTCCCCATCCTCCCTCAAGGCTGCACATAAACCTCTCCTCCTTCTTCAGGGCCCTGTGCATCTCTCAGACAGTGATCTCCAACCAACGCTGCAGAGCCTTAATTTCTTTTTAAGGCTTTAAAATTCCTCCTAATTACAGCAGTCATCAATTTGTTTAATAATCTAAATTCCTCTGTGTGCTGGGCTGCCTTCCTGGCCTCAGGACTTGGCTCTCTGACACATCTTAAAAACACCCCTGCACACCTGACCCTTCAAGCATTAACTCTCTTCCTGTCTTCTCGCACATTATTTTAGGTGGCCTTTGACTATATAATCTAAAGTCATATTGCCTAAATTTCAAATCAATATCCAAGCATTTGTGAAAAGAATGGTACAATTAAAGCATTTTCTGTTAGGTCTGAAATGTAAACCATTTCAGTACCTTCTGCCTAGTAACAGTGAACCACAATATTGTCCCTTAGATTTGACATATAAATAATTTCAGTACATTATGCCTAATTGCAATGAACTGGTGAAAGTGTCTAGATAGGCAAAAGGAAAAAAGATTATTTACACGCAATGGTAATTCTTCTTTTCTTTGGCAAAAGCTATAGAGAAAAATATTTTGCATAAGCCTCAGCTTTTCCTTTTGTTTTGTTGTTCTTTCCTTTTTGATGTCTGAATAAAAAGGGAGTAAGGAAAGTTTACATTCATAGAAATAAATGCTGCAAGATTCACAGAACAGTGTTCTGTGTTGATTATTCCTCAGCATCTCCCAGACCTATTAAAGCACTAAAAGATATTCAAGGGAAAACATTGCAGTAATGTTTTTCTTTAATAAAAATCAGTTTAGCTATCCAAACAAGTGTGATGTGTCCAAGGGCAGGCTACCATAATACAGGCAGTCCTCAAACTGGCCTGTTTTGTTTGTCACATTGCAAAGTTATTCCAAAATATTCCCTGGTACATCTCAGCCCTTTCAGATATCTCAAATTGCTCTCATAGAGAAGCAAGTTTGTCCTTCTAGGACATATGTTTGCATTTTTACAGGTAAAATATCAACTTGTTATTGAGCTCTCGCATTTCCAGTCTCCAGATAGATGCATTCCTAGAACAAGGAGGACTGCAGGGAGGATAGAATTTAGCATAACACAGGACAAAGACAAAATAGGAACTGGTACACATCTGGAAAAACCCTCAGGTATGGCTCCTTCAGCTTCCTAGTCCCTACAGAAGTAAGGAATGGAGTAACTCCCCAGCTGCAGGTAATTCCTGGCAGGGGCATTATTATTACTAAGAATTTTAGCAATGAGAGTCTCAACACTGGTTCCACTTGCTAGGTCACCATCCAACATGTCCCAAAAACTCATTAGTCTGGCTGAAAAAGAGTACCATCAATACAAGCAGGGAAACTTGAAGCACTTGTTTGTTCTTCCTTTCTCCCCATTCCCTAATCTGGTAATCCTCTTTTCCTCACCCTATTTTAGGCTATTTTTTGTAACTCCTTCAATGTCCTTCAATTTTGGTAGAAAAGTCTACTTTTAGCCCACACCACAGATGTTTCAAAGGCAGTGACTGACTCAAGTAAGTCTTGTGATGGAAATCATGCTGTATCTTTACGTTGCCATGGCTTCTTTAGTTGACAAAATAGTACTTTTGATAGACAACTTCTACATCTTTCACAGCCCTCTTATTTCACACAGGGTGATAGTAACTTGAAAGACAGAATTGACCTTGTAAGGAAAAGGGGGTTTAGGGGAAAACTGGTGGCAGCAGTGGATATAGGCCCGAGGCCTCTTAATTCCCAGGGCTGTACCACCTGCCATCCTTCTGAATCCACTTGATGCAGGTAGGATTTTTCAGCAACAAAATGTAGCCCCGTGCTGGTAAGTGCTGATTCACTCAGGCAATCTGTGAGGCTGTCCTGGATTCAGTGAAGCTTGACCGATATGTTTTCCTGTGCTCCTCAGCAGACTTGCTGGTGGGCAACACAGAGCATCTCACTCTCCCCACAGTGCAATGCTTATGGTCTGCAAAGAACAGGGAATATGCTCACCTGGGAGAGACCCACAAGGACCACGAGTCCACCTCCAGACCCAGCACAGGACTCCCCAAGAATCGCATGCCTGAGAGTGGTGTTCAAATGTTTCTTCAACTCTGGCAGGCTTGGTGCTGGATATCAGAGCATACCCATACTTCAGTTCAGTACCTCTGCATCTACAGTGAAGGCATCAGCCACCAGCTATTAACTCCTGCTTGTTCCTCATCTCCTCCTTGGGAAAGGGGGAAGGGGATCTAGGGAGGCATCAGTGTTTGATACTGCAGTGCAGCCCTCTGCAGAGCAGGAGGAAATGTCTAAATCAGCTCCTGTCAGATGTAGGCGTTAAGCCACGTTCACCCTCTGTGCAGGCTGTACATCCCAACTTCTCCAGCCAGAAGCTGGCTCCTGATCTTCCTCTATTCTCTCCCATAAAATACATTATAAAGGAAAGGGGCAGAAATAAACAGAGAGAAAGAGAGATGCCATGAAAAAGAAAAATCAATCAAAACATACCAGCTACTGCTTCCCTCTGCATTTGCATCTCAGCCTCATTATGTCACCTCAACAATAGGAATTCTCATGGACTATTTTAAGGTGGCAGCTGCCTTGGAAAGCTCCAAGTCTGACATTCTCTGTGTGGAATTCTGGGGAAATAAAGTTGCTTCAGATTTTCTATAAATACTTCAACCAATATGAGAATAACAATGTCTATCCCAAAGCTTGATGTTGCAATAAACAGTGCTGAAACACAGCTTTGGGAAGAACCTGAGCCAAGTTTTATTTCAGAAGGAACATGCAAACTTGGGATCTGACCTGAGAACTTGAAGTGACACAGATGTGTTTCATCCCAAAGATTATAGTCAAATGTGTCATATATCCTCCAAGTCAGTAACAAACAGTGTTTCCCTTTCAAATCCCATTGATGTCTAGTTCAGCCAGAGCAGATGAGCTGGAATCATAAATCACTTTAATCACAAATTGCAACAGCAGCCTCCTTGGGAAGGTTGACTGAAGTTATTCTATGAGGACAAATCCAAGTGTCTTTGTTAGCAGCTTTGACCTATCAGGAAAATAAAATGAGAATTATCTGGGCTTTTAAGGCCCAGGTACACTTCTCAGAGAAAGGCTCTCCCCTGTGGACAGGGGGTCCCAACTCTCTCAGCTCAATGTTAGGCAGAGGAGATCTGGTAAAGGCCAAGAAAGCAGGCAGGACCATATGCCCAGGCCACAGTAAGTGGAAGTCGAGCCCACACTTCTTTTGCTCCCAGGTAATAAATAATTTGCAGGCTGCCAAGTTCTGCTTCAGGTTTCACTCCCCAACATTCCTAGATGTTGAAACTCCCACAGTCTCTCTTGTGCTGTCAGAAAATAGCTCTTCATTAAAACAAAGGGTTGCTAAGGTATGGCATGTGGTATATCCCCAGCCATTAATATTTCTGAAATATTTCTTGATTATTAGAATGTACACATCTCACTGCAGAGCTGATGACAGGGGAAGGGACATGCAGATGCCGCAGGAGGTGAGCTGGCACTGAGCTGGATTCATACCATACCATGAGGGTCAGCTCCCAGATGCTTTTGGAAGGGAATGGAACAGCATTTTTTTTAACAGCAGAAATCTTTAAAACAGTGCTGATGTGTGGAACACTTATGCTTTGCAGAGAACCTGAATTTATCCACACACACATGAAGCAAGGCATGTAGTAGACATCTGACAGTTGTTTGCATTCCTTTCTGAGGCCTGGTCAAAAGAAATAGCAGAGAAGCACAAAATACCCCTCTGTAAAAAGGTATATTGAAAGGAGTATGCAAGGCAATCCACTGTCTATGGACACACACTGCAGTGCCCAGCTGCAGCATTCTCTTTTGTTTCCTGGGCTGAGGGAGGGAAATAATGGTATCTCTATTCAGGGGTCCCTGTCACTGCTCACTTCACCTCTGTGGAAATTAATTTTGTCACCTCCATCACACCCCACCAGCTGCAGCCAGGGCAGCTTGGGATTTCATTAAAGGTGAGCTGGAGATGGTTACCAGATACAATCAAAGCAGCCTAGTCAGAAGTACTGCATTCCTTGACGGAGCCATGGAAAGGACCCTGCATTAATCTTGAAGACTTCCAGGATCAGTTTCAAAACAGAAAGATGGAATGTCTGTAGGAGACCCTTGTTTGAGTCTCCGGCACTTTTCGCACCAATCCTACCTAGGAAAAAAAGAGTCAATAATAGCTCTGAACCCTACTTGATCTAACAAGAAACAATATGGATTTGGTAACATAGAATGAGTAGCCAAAGCCAAGAAAATAAAGTGTGTCATGGGTTTGGTGAAGGTCAGAGTGGGTGGCAAAATGGTGAGAAAAAGGTCTTGAAGAAAAAGGATGGTAGTTTGAAAGGATGTCACAATAAGAAGTGTTCAGCTTGTGATGAACAGATTGAGACAAAAGGCAGAAGCAAAGGCAGGAAGAAATTAAGATGGCAGACCACCAAATCTGTTCATCTAAGAGGCCTTAAAAGGAATCCTTCTGAAAGGAGACCGAAAAATCACACAATTTTATTGCTTTTTAATTCAGCACCAGTCTAAACATTATCATAATGCACAACTGAATTAATATTTGGAATTGTACTCCCTAAAAACTGAAATAAATGATTTAGTGTTTTTAACCCTATCTGATGCAGACAGGAAAATTTACAACAGCAAAGTCACTCATCACTAAAGAACACTTGCAGGTGTAAAGAAAGTATTCTTTAGGGAAGATGTGCTTAGAAGTATGTTTCAGGAGACTGGTAATCTCAGCACATATGCACAAGATCAAGTGGAACCAAAATCCACCAGGTACTAGAATTTAATTTCTATTCTATATAATTCCTCTCTATAGATATATACATATTCATATACACAGAAGAATATATGTATATATATTTCTGGTCATACCAAACCTGCAGGGAATTAGTAACTCCACTGAACTAAGGTGATGTGAAGATATAAAAAAAAAAGTGCAAAGGAGAGAAGAACCATGTCCAGAGTCTTTCAAACACCAATTATTTGGCAGCTAATCAGTGCCTGAAAAAGGCACTGAACTAAGGCCCTTCTAAGGCAATACTGTGAACAATTTCACAATGTTAAAAGATGAACAAAAGTATACGCCTCTGACAGATTTCACAAAACTGGCCATTGAAGACAAGAAAAACCAGATGTATGTATGACTCCTGAAAGGACATTTCAAAGCATAGTAAATGAAGAAAAAATGTAGTTTTCCATTCCCTTGTCCAAACTGATGCACTTGTTGGCAGCTGGGTGCTTTTTTCTGTTGAGCTGAAGCATCTGTGCAAAAAACGACTCCTGAATGAAGGCTGCTTGGCACTTGCCAGCACGCAGCTTTTTTCAGCTGGCTATGATTTTGCCCACAAAGCATTACACAGTTGAAGTTTTCCCTGCTGGAAGTCTGTGTCAGGATAGGTTATTACATTCTAAAACAGTTCCTCTAGAAACAGGCATTTCTGAAAACCAGGCTCAGGGTTTTACATTATTTACATGATTCTGCCCTTTTAAAACAATCGTCCAATTACTTTGTTAAAAAGTTGTGACACAACACTCGGAGCTGGGCTTTGAAATTCGGTAGGGCTGTCACTCCAGAAGTCACCTTTTGCCGTTAGCTGTGTGTCTGCAGAGGGGTGTGCAGTGTCCATCTCAGCTCCTTGGCCGCCCCACGCAGACCTGTCTCTGCTGAGCATCAGAGCCAGCGGGGCAGGAGCAGAGAGCAGCGGGGGCACTCCGCGTGTGTGCGTGCTCTGCACGCCCCGCCGGCAGCACCAGGGCAGGGATGAACCCCTGATCAGTGTGCTGGCAGGGCTGTGTGCGCTGCGGGCATGGCAGCCCGGGGAATCAGCCCGGCACAGCCCCTCCTGTCCCCGGCTCGCCGCGCCACCAGCAGCGCTGTCACCGCCGGCAGCGAGAGCGGAGCCGGCACCAGAACCGCAGCCTGCGGGGACGAACAGGGTCAGCGGCTGAAAACCCCGCAGGGATGCGAGGAGCAGGGCAGGAAGGACAGAGCGGAGCCAGTGGCAGTGTGGGGAGGTGACGAGCGGCGAAAGCACAGACTGCAGGAGGAACAAAGCACACTGGGGTGCAGAG
Source organism: Lonchura striata (assembly GCF_050655825.1). Taxonomy (NCBI): domain Eukaryota; kingdom Metazoa; phylum Chordata; class Aves; order Passeriformes; family Estrildidae; genus Lonchura; species Lonchura striata. The sequence continues at coordinate 95,581,096 of NC_140705.1, read as the reverse complement.
AACAGGGAGAGAAGGGATCAAAAAGGAGGAGAGAGGTACAGGAGCCAAAGATGAGCATCACCTTCCCCAAGGCACTTGGAGCCGATATCTAAGCATCAACACTGCCGGCAAGTAACAGCAAATCCTCTGGCAGAGCATCTTTATCTGCCTTTGCTTTCCCCTCACTCCCTGTGGCAAGCGTCCCCCACCTTCTCCTTCAGTCTTCTGACATAAAAATACCAGTGCTGCTGAAGTGAGTCTTACGGGGGGAATGGTTTTGTGTCTGCTTTTAGGAATAACACTAGAAATTTACATCCTAAATTTGCACTCGACTGCGTGTAAGAAGCTGTTGTTTTTTTGTGCCTCTGGTTTGTTTTTGAAGGCAGCCAAAGCTTCCAGAAGCCCTGAGCTTACCTGCAGCTGACAGAGCAAATGAAGCAGAGTGAGACAGAAAGCTGCCTCCCACTGCTCCTCCCTTTCTTAGGAATGTGGCACATGAATCGTGGTGCTGCCCTCTCCTTGACAGGGAGTATGCATGGAACAGGAACCTTCCCAAGCTCACGAACCTGGAAGCAAGAGTCAGGCAGCCTGGACAGAAAATATGTGATTTTCAACTTCGGGTTTCTTCCTGTAAAGTCCTACATGGAGCAGGAAATTCACCAACTCCACATACCAGAAGGGAAAAAATACAAACCCCAACCAAAACAAAAACACACAACTGCCTCAACCAAACCAGAACTAGCATACAAACTAAAAATAAAATTCTCTGTCCCATACTGAAACTTTACATCAAATCTGAAGCCTTAATCTGCCATCTGCTCAGCTTTCTTTTCACTGAAAAGCTTCCTCCAGCTACTGGTTAAGCAGCAGTCAGCCCTGGAGCTTAAGTAGTGATGATTACTGCACCAAAGGATGGTCCCAGTTCAAGTCATGAAGAAGCCAGCAATTACAAATACTTAATCTAATTTTTAGTTTTTCCACTTAAATGCACATCAGAAAGTTAATTTTCAAATTGCCTTTGGAAACAAAAGTAATAAAAAGTCCACCAGTCCAGAGTTAGGAGTGGTGGGATGGAGGGTGTAGCTACAAGTTCAATGCATACCATATAAAAGGGTGATGATCCTTGCTCTTGTAGATCACATGCCACTTTCATCCCCAAGCTGCACATATGTAGGGACAGGATAACCATGTACTACCCAATCCGTTGGAAAGCTGGCATTTTTCAAGTGTTCTACTTCCGTGACCTAAATCGTATCTCTCTGATGTACTTTTGGCTACAATAAGAAATCCTGCTGAGGAACTCCATCCCAAGAATGCACTCTCATTGAGTACATCACTAAGCTAATCCCTCCTCAGCAGGGAGACAATGGAATAGACAATCCATAGATCCCTCTGAGCTGCAACAACTAATCCATTGTACTGGTATAGTACAGGGATAGTACAGGATAGTAGAAAAGACCATATAATATTGCCAAAAGCAGGCACTTCCCCAAGTCCTTAAGATGCATTAATTCCACACAGAAGGTGCAACAATCACTACAGACAAAACCAAAGACAATAAAAATGGGTAGGATGGGGGAAAAGATCTGCTGGCCAAATACCAAAAGGAGCATAACCACAGCCCTGTAAGAATAACACTGTGGCCCACAGCCAAACCCAGAATGCCACATAAGGCAACTTTTTTTGACACAGCCACAAGACATGTATGTAATTTCAAAAGTTCTTCTAACATCCCTGGAGAGCACAAGTAAAATGCTTTTACACTTCACAAACACACCATCCAATCTTTTTCTCTTCCCAAAGCTGTGTTTTGCTGAAACAGTAGCAAGGAAGTATTTCAGTTTTGAGTACACCCACAGGATGAGATCACAGCATGGGTGACATGAACTCTAATCCAGCCCATGTCTTGAAAATGTCACAGCACCACTGCTGGCCCAAGCTGCAGCCTACGAGCACAAATTCTGAGGCCTCCAGGAATGCAAGATGCACTATGTTGTGCATTGCACTTTCCTTGATCCCTTCTTTCTTTACCTCAGGCCCCACCAGATGACAGGCAAAAGATCACTGCAGTGGCACATTTTCCTGTGCAAGCCCTCATCTGAGAATCCCTGGCTACTGCACTACTACTAAATTGCAGTTAACACCAAATAGCAATGTCTCCTCCGTCTCCAGATGTGCTGCAAGCAATGGCCTTGTTCCCCACAGATAAGTTATCTGTGTTCACACACCAAATGTCTCAAGGAGGAGCAGCCAAAATATAGGAGGCTAAACTCTCCCAGAGTCATCAAAAGTGATACAGAAAGGAACGGCATGTAAGTTAAAACAACCAGCCCAAGTCTACTGTTTTAAAGATGCATAGAACTTGCTTAAGCCTCATGGGATTTTGAAGAATTCACTTCATGTGTGTTTTTCAAATCAAAGGCTTTGTGAAAAGTAATTTTTAGCATCTCACACCAACATTCTACCAAAATGGTCTTAATGTAAATTAGAATAAGAGTCCCAGTCTCCATCACACCAACAGAATGATTCTTTCATCTCAGATCTTCAGCTTTAGAAGTTGACCAGCTGCTGGCAGGTTTCTGCCTAACATTTGAACACAAAGGAAAAAGTCACAGGAGTCTGGATACATAATACCCAATTCATTAATTCCCAAGCCATTTCAGAAGCCAAAACCTCAAGTTCCTTGAAGAAGGTGGATTTTTGCTTAGCTTGCTGTCTTTTCAAAGTCATGGAAAGACATTTGGCACCCAGAATTCCATAAAACGAGACATTTCTTGTTTTCTCTTTAACAGGAGTAAATTGAAGGCTTTTAAGTGTCAAAGTGGTATGCATGAAGCTCTACTTGGCACCTTCCAGAATCAACAGAACTCTTTTACCACCAATACAGAAAGGGATGCTCATCAACAGCTTGTCACTGTGCTGCAGAAACTTAACACAAGGAATGAAAGATGGGTTAGGCGATTTTGGCTGACAGACTCCGTGACAATAACTCTAAAAGAACAGCAAAGATCAGTTCAGGACAAAACATACTTTATTGTACTGTAATGTCAGAGGTACAAGAAAAGTACTGCAGAGAACCATGCTAATGGTGCTTCCAGGGTCTGTGAAGGACAGAAGTACAAGATAATGGGGTACTACTGTACTCAGTGCAAAAACTGATTAATTTGAGGCACAAGTACACTATTGTTTAAGCAGCTTGATTCAAGCACAGCTCTGGTATGTGATCTACTCTGTTTTCTTTCTATGTGACATTTCTAGAACAAAGCTACCTTTACATGAAAGAGGCAGTAGATTCAAGTCAGGGGTGTCCAACTTGCCACTTGGCAACCAAAAAAAAAATTAAGAAAAATACTCTGCATAGTCACCCTCCACATCTTGGTTTCAGATATGGAGCTGTGGCTAGAGAAGAAAAGTTACTCTGAAAGGTCAGAACCCAGACCCATTTAGCTGGGTGGGGTTCTCCCCTTTTCCTGCGTCTGTGGGTAACTTAATTCACATTGACCACAATTTATCCAATAAGGAAAAAAACCAGAACCAACTCATATCTTGGATAAGAAATAATACATATCTAACATTCAAATAAATTTCAGCCCTTGAGATCCTAGCTTATGGCTTAAGACACAATGAAATTTTTTGGGCACCCTTGAGTTAAGTTAATGAAGAGCATTTTTGCTAAAAAAGGCAAGCAAGATCACTGTTTTAAACAGAGCTGACCTCTACAAGAACAAAGCAGGAATCCAAGTCACTAGTTACTGCTAGGCTGACATGTACTGCTGCCCAGAAAGATAAAAACATAACATCACAATGAAAACGTTCAACAAAGTTGAAAGATAAAGGTTTCAACACCAGAAGCAGCATTTGAAAACAAGCTGTTTAAGTTAATCTTTTCAAGAGATGCAGATTGCATAACTCTACGCATGAACAAACATGCTGGCAATCTTCTCCTTTTACACAACAGCTGTGTTTAACATAGGAGGTTCTGGGTTTAAAGAAAGCCACTTGAAGAATTAAGATTTGCAATTCCCTGTCTAACTTAATGAGATTAGTAGAGAAACGAAAAAAAATTACTACTGAAATAGTAGTTTCTCAGTGGATCCCTATCATTACAAACACAGCTGGATTTGTAAGCAATGCAGGACTAAACAGACAGCTATTACTTTATATTATTACTATGCTCATAAGTTACATCTGTTAAAGTTAAAAAAAAGCCAAGCAATTTCACCCTATTTCAAGGATAGTTTCCAATCAACACCAGTTTACATGGTGAATGGGACTTCACGAATAAACAAGGAATGGTGACATCTTTGGGTCAAGAATGACAAGAAATAATGGGCTCTGTGCTACCAATCAACCTCAACAAGAATATGGCACATGGGCCAGCCCAAGCTGTACCAACACTGAACCTTTAGCACTCAGCACAAATTCGGATCTCTTCACTTTAGCTACCAAACCAGGTGAAAAGGCTGGGTCAAAAACCCAAAAAACCAAAAACCTAACTAAAAACTTAAGCCAAAAGTTGGAATATACTTTTAAAAAACATCATAGTTTTAAAATAATTTGATGCTGCCATCAGTTTGTGCAAACTAAAAAGGAAAAACCTCACTGAATTTCTCTCCAACAAAAGACAAATCTTGCAATTATTTTCCTTTTAGCCCACTGTACCTTAAGATACAATCTCAGAAAATCTAACAGATGTAAATGAAAGAGAGAAGTTACAGCATCTGCACAACATTCTTTCTACAAACAGCTGCTGGAGGGAAAGTAAAATATAAAAGGAATAAAGAAAGTAAAGTTCCATCTGAAATATTCTCACAATCTCTCCCATTTTGTAGTCCATGAATCCGACTCTGATGCTAAGGTGACAGTGTATGTAAGCAGATTTTTTTGTTGATTTTATTACATTGGAGTTTCAATTGAAGAGAACCTGAGAAGAGACTAGAGCCTCTTCAGGAATTGTCGGATGGAACGTGCTCCTCGAAGCCTTCGCTCTCCCGGACCAAGGCTCTTTCCAGGATAACGCGGCCTTCCTTGTAGCGCTGGCTGTCTTCAGTGGCAAACTCATAGATCCAGCCCAGTTTGCTGTTGCAGTTCTTGCAGCTCACGTCCCGCACCATGTGGCGGCCGGTGAGCATGACCCGATCCTGAACTTCACTGTACTGCAGATTGACCACCTGGGACAAACACACAGTGCACAGGGAACACAGAGGATTAGTCTGCCAAGGGGAAACCTGCTAAAGCACTAGTGGCTTAGAAGGGAAGAGCCCATGGCACCGCACACAAACTGAAAATGCAGTGTAAAAAATCTCCTTCCTGAGAGGGTAACACATTTAAAGATGTGCTTCACAACAATGTAAAACCCTACATTTTAAATGAGAGACATGGATTACTATCACAAAATATGCTGTGTTCAACTCTGGGCGAGACTCTCCCAGTGAACAGCTTGTAAATTTGTATTAATCCAGTTGTAATGTATGCAAACCCATTTCTAGCAGCTGATGTAATCACCAAGTCCCAGAACTCAGAAACAAAATATTAAAAGAGATACTTCCTTAAAAATCTTGTGGTGCTTTTGAAATAATTACCTAAGAAAAAGCCAGGGTCAGTGGCTGAGAACGTAGACACAAAACATGCACCTTTTTGTGTGCTATATCAGCATTTTAAATATACTTTTAACTTCTTTTGCAGCATCACCACAAAATCGGGATGTTTACTTCATTGAAAAACTGCTGATATGCAGATTCTAAAAGATGGGACAATACTAATTTCTCAGCTTTGCACCTGACCAGTTCAAATGTACAGCTTCTGACTGCAGAAATGCAAAAACTCAAAGTGTACTTAAACCCCGCTATTTAACATTAAAACAATTTGAACTCCAGGATCCAGAGTTTATTGGATGAGGAAGAAATCTCTCACTACTGATAAGATTTGGGAGAAGTCCCAGAGCAAAACATAGTTAAGACACTACTGATGTCTCAATCAACTCTGCCCATGGCCAAACGGCTTGTAAGAAAAAGCAAAACTAAAATACACCAAGCATTATATGACCAGGAACTCTACAAGAAAGCAAAGGACAATTATAATTTTTTTCAGTTAATCTAATGGACAAGTCTTTATGCAAGGTTAATAAATAATTCTACAGTTCACTAAAAAATTATAACTTCTGTATTTTGATCTATTGAATCGGATCAATTGAAAACTCTTAAATGAAACCAGAGTATTATTGCCTGTAAAAAAGATTGTGATAGACTGGCAACTTAAGTTGCCAGACTACGATTAAATTAAATGCGTTTCAGAAATTAAACAAAATATTATCTAGACTTTTTTTTAACTGCATAAAAGGGAAAAAACCTTTGGAACCCTTTGACAGACACCAGATACTCTCAGAGTGAATTTGAGGTACATATTACAGAAGTCTCTGAAGTTAAAACTCCATAAATTTTGGCCTGGTGCCTCTATATACCCAGTTTTCTTTATAGTCTTTCAGTATTTCAGACAAAAATAATTTAGCTAAGTTTCCCATCAACAGTAAATGTCAAATTTTACTTCAAAGACAAAAATTTTTTAAAAAATTAAAACAGAAATTACACAACACTTTAGCAAAGAAGTTTTTTTGATCTTATGACAGATTCATATCCCACAAACTAATTTTTCAAAAGTAAATAGCAGTTCTTCCAGCTTACCAACCTTGTTAAAAAGAAAGGCTCTTCCTGTGGCCCCTGTGAAGCGAGTGGAGATGAGCTCGGAGCGGTTGGTCAGGATTGTGTCGCAGTTTGCACAGGAGAACAGGCGAGTGCCACCAATATGATCCAAAAAAATTCTTCCCATTTTTAGAACTTATGGAAGTTTATACTCAATACCTGAAAGCAAAAAAACACATCATATTAAAAAAGCATTAGAGCAAAAAAATTGAAACTCCGAACATCCCATATATGTGGCAGAGTATTCTTCAAACCAATTCAGCTAATGATGGCTCAAAGTTGTTCCTCTGTTGGTGAATTGCTGAACTTACAGTCTGCCTCTCATCAAGACAAGTTATTTCCCAAAGTGACCATTTTACCAATAAGATGACTTAAATACAAACTAATTACATTAAATGGGAAAAAAAAAACTGAAACCTTTAAAATACAGTTCAGGCTTTTGCAGACCCCCTACTAGCCCCTGCAGTTCCTAAACTCAGAAACTGACACTTCCTTTAACACAATACTGAAATTCTATTTCAGTACATTCCCAACAACTCACTCATCTTAGTCAGCACTAAGAAATGAAACACTGAGAATTACACTGAGTCACCAAGACAATTATAGCTTAATTTTCCCAAGTCACCCCCACTTTTTATAATACATATTTATTATGTCATTTCCCCATTGCACAATTTATGACACATGATCACACAACACCACCACTCAGAATGTTGGTATAGCACCCTCGTTGCTGTATTTGACTTGACACTTCTTTATTTCATATACACACCAACACAGGAAAGGTTTGGATGCTATTTCACATAATAAACAATACACCCAGTCTTTACACCAGACAGTTTTACATACAAATGTTTAAAGTTGTCTAATCCAAATACAAAATACTGTGCCATTTATCCAAGGTATTTCCAAAGCCTCATGACTAAAATACCTCAGCAACTCCAATGAGAAAAAAAAACAGTTTAAAAACTTTACAGCAGATGACTTGCACTGCCTGATAAATCAGCCTCTTCACTGCTTAGGAGAATTAAAATGCCTCACCAACTTCACACTAACTAACATAAATTACTCAAAGTTAACTAGTGAGTAGGCACAGAACGTATAGTCAGCAACTTAAATCACAAAGGATAATATAACATGACAAAGGAATTGAATTATGATGTTATTTCCCTTTCAACTGCAGAAGTTTTAAGACTAAACTTCTATAGTTAAACAAGTTAAATGTACCTCCATTTATGCTTCAGTTGTGGAATCAGAAAAGTGCATTGTCTCTGCTTTTGTCACGCAGAGCAATGGAAAGTAAATCTGAAACACTGCAATATTAGAATTGTGTGGGTTTTACTTTTCAGAGCAGGCGACTGTGCCGTTCATAGAGACGTCAACCAAATTTCGTGCTCATCTAATTGAATACTCTAAGTAAAACACTGTTAAGAAGCACAAATACCTAATTTAAACTCATTTCAAGTTTTAGGGGATCAGTTTCTTAAAGCCTACTCTTGACATGCACAAAACAAAAGGACTAAAACTTGCACCTGCAAACACGGAGCTTAACACACCATTTTTACATCTAAAAATCAGAAATCACTGACATAATGATTTTTTTTCCAATTGCTTTATTTCACACTTTGTTTTCTTACAATGTGAGGCAACAAAAAAGGTTCCTAATATTGAACAGAAATATTTTAGCTCAGGTTCCTTACATTCAGATTTTTCAAATCACTATTAATCTTCTGCATCCCATCTGAAGGATACATAAAAATTAAAAGCAATGTCACGACTCTTCCTTTTAAAGGTGATATAATACCCATTTTTCTTTTTCAAAGGATAAATAAAACAGGTCTGAGTGTTAGAGGTGCGATTCCACTCAAAATACAGAAAGCATTTTCACTTAAGATTTCTCTGAGCTTTATACCTTTCTAATATGCCTTTATCTTTCCCAGCAACCAAAGGAAAAAAAAAAAAAAAGAATAGTGACAGAATGAAGGAAAATCAAGAGACAATAAGTGTGAATAAACAAGTACCAGTAAAAGTCTCCAGCCAGAAGAAACCACAAATACAAGCAACTAAGGCAATGGTAAAATATATGCCCATAAGGCACTTGGCCTAGGCCCATGTGGCATTCTTCCTAATTTTGGATAATGTTATATTTGTGCTGATTGTATTGTGGATTCAAAACCATTAACTGATTGTAAGTTACAGTAAATGTGGAATCAGCATCCAAAGGGGTATTTATTTCAGAGTAAACACAATGCCCACCCTGTCAGTACTTTTAGAAGGTAACATAAATCCAAACCCGCCCCTATCTCACCAAGAGCAACACAAACACAGAGCTTGTTGTCCAGAACAGATCCTTTACACAGACTGACCCTGCACAGCCTGACATTTTGAAAAATGCACCTAAACGCTTCAAATGCAAGTGCATCACCTGCCTAAAATCATAATTCATGTCAGTGCCCTCAGAAAAGCAGTAGTCCAGAGACGTTAACAATGGAAATTAAATACTTCAGAAGGGAGCACAATTCTAGTGCAATTCTAACATGCAAGTTAGAAGTCACAGCAACATTCAAATGTATTTCTTCTGGATACGGCATTACGGCATGGACTGAAGTCTTGAGTCCCAAAGATCTCAAAAGTTAAAATAAATGAATAAATAAATATATTCAAAGACGTAAAGCTGAAAAATCTACCTACTAATACAAGGCCTAAAATCCTCACATATTTATGTCACCTTAAAGAGCTGAAAGTAACCTAAAGTTACAGCAGAATCTAATAAACCAACCGGTACCAGAACACATTTTTCAGAACACAGTGCATAAGGAAATCTATATTCTTGAAATAATACACATTCAAAAAATTTAGAAAATTAAATTATACAGTCAGCACTGTAACAGTCAAAACAATGTAGATTTTTTTTACATTTTCTTAAGAAACTACTAAAATACTGTAAGGTTACCAGTGTCTAACTTTTTCAAAGTAACCTCTACACTTAACTACCACCTGGTAGACTTCAGTCAACATACATAGCAGGCTACAGCTACCTCTGACCTCAGGTTTGATTGTTGAATTTAATGAATTTGTGAGGGCCCAGCTCAAGCACTATAAAACTACTCACCTTACATTAGTCTTTATGTTACTGCTCACAGCAGTATAAAGTAGGGAAAAATTACAAAACGACTGCTAACAATGCAGACTTAAAATGCCACACTTTATAATGGATTTTCTAAAATACCTAACATGGAAATTCTGCTTTTTTTCCTCTCCTGTAAAATAGAGAAACTGATTTCAATTTGGAATAATTTCACGGTTTCTGCTTCCTTTTTCTTCCCCCAAGCTAAAAACATAGCATTCACTTATAAGACCAAGCAGAAGGTACTTGCTATGGATAAAGACTCTTCTCTCCTTATGTAAGGATGCTGAATCCTGTAGGGTATACTTAGTGCACACAGGAAAAAAACAGAAGCACAACAGAACAAGGGGAAAGCAATTTTCCATTGCTCTCAGGCTCCTGTCCCTTACAAACAGAAGTGTTGTGTACAAAGTCAGCCAAGTTAACTCTGCAGGCTTTTTTCCCTATAGTTTCACTACCAATGGGAAAGGTGCGGGCGTCTATTTATGTTCACACATGCATAAATGATCTGAAAAAGCCACTTATAGGCTTTTGATAGGCAGTGGGAGGGCTCTCTCAAATGAGGAGAAGCCAAAGAATTGTGAAACACAAAAGCATTTCTAAAGCTTAAGATCTTCCAAACAGGGGAAGGAAAATATAGTAAGTGCACTTGGCCATTCGTCCACTACTCACACTAGAAAACACAAAAAATAACTTCCACTGGTCCAGAGAACCAGTCAGGTTCCCTAATACTACTTACAGCTCCAGAAAGTGACACTACCCCACCAATTCCTTCATGCTACCAGCAGTATTTTCAGAAGTAGTGGACCAGGATCTTGGTTATTCATAAAACTAAATGCTGAGGAAAAAACAGATGTTTTTTTGGCCTATGATTTCACTTTTAAAATCAGCTAAGCATTCTTTCCTGGGTATGTATCAGTGAAGAAGTTCTAGTGCTCTTGCTTTCATGCAAATTACCAAACACAAGTGATTAGATTAATTGAATGGCTGCAATGTAAGAAAGGTAGATTTATTTACTTTCCTTAATTGGATATTAAATATCTATTGCTTGTCCAATCTCCCCAGGTCCAAGAGAGGAGTACTTCATGAACTGAGAGATGATGACACTTCCATTACTCAGTAACCAGGCCACCTTCCTGAGAGGACCTTTAGGAGAGCAATCAATGACAACTCATATTACCTAGCAGGTCAGGCTTGCTGACACTGCATGATTTTGACAGTACATTATTCTGACAGCATAAACCTTGATACCACTTCACCATCTCTGTGAAAGGCTTCCTCCCTGCATGCTTCTCCCAGTGAGTACACGGACAGACACAAAACACAGGCACTGAGTGCTATAATATGTATGCCCAGAGCAGTAGCTCCCAAACTCCCCAAACACATTCAGTGTTGATTTCAGCAATACTGAGCAACAACCATATCAAAGGGCTGATATTCAATAGGTTAAATACCACCTGAAGCACCACTTGGTTGGATTTGTATTACCTTATCTGCCTACCTGCACCATCAATAAAGAATGAAAAAGTAACACAAAGAATTATTTATTAACATCTTTAAAACTAACAGTCAGTGTTTTCTTGTCCTGGAATGCATCTCTTGAAGACACAGGACCGTCAACACTTGGGAGAGCCAGCAAGCACTTTCTCTATACACACTGGACTTGGATATTTCACAGGAGGAGCCTCAGCGTTGCTTCAGCACCATCTACTGCGTTCACATCTACAATAGAGAACAGCTGCTAGTTAAAGGACAAAGAACTTTGACCGCCTCTCTTGCACTATTTTACCAACTAAAAACATTTTCCTTTGTGAGCAAATAAGGATTCTCTACCCTCTGAGAAAGGGTCTAAGCATACCAAAACATTCTCAAGATGTACTTACCCTAAAACCAGGCTGAAACTTCATCATGGCACCTCAGGAACTGGGCTTCAGCTTCCTCTTCCTATCTCAGGGATGGACAAAAGAGAAGAGAGAATTCTTAGCACACCTGCACAAGACAAAACGTTAAAGAATCATAAAGGAAAAAATAAAAAAATACAACTTAGTCCTTACCTTCCCAGGTTTCCCTGCTCACAGGTGGGGGCACATCCAAAAATACACACGTGGTCAGTCTCTTAGGAGGTCGGAGATCCAAACTCCACCATCAACTTCTGTGACTGTCCGAGTAAACAAGGCCTGGCCTCTGCCTACATGCAGAATTGATACCACCACATGTAGGCAAATGTGGAGAGAAACTGAACTGGACCAGCATACTGTGATCTTTAGAACCATCTAACTATTGTAGCAAACTGTGAAGGGAACTTAATACAGTCCAATGAGAGAAGAGGCTTTGGCAAAGCCCAGATGCAGGGCACAGCGCCCACCAACAACAAGCTGCTTTGCAGGATGAAAACACCCTTGTGCAAGTTGCAGTAGTGTAATTTTGTATTGCAGGTTGCAGTAGATCATTTCCTATTGCAAGCTGCAATTTTTCCCGGGTAAGGCAAGAACTGGGACACTGCCATTTAAATTTGTTTATGTCATATTGGTGCACTCAAACACTAATCTAGCATACTTTGTTTCACATTTACAGAGAACAGAGGCACACAGATGGGTGCTTGTTTCTCATACAGCCGTCCTATCTCAGCATCTCCCACAGAGTAACTTAAACACTCACAATGCTCCTGCTAGATAACATATAAAAGTATTAGTTTACAAATGGTATCAGACTCGGATTAATTTTCTTTTCCACCACTACACAGAATCCAAAACCAGCTAGAACTGCTTCCCTGCTTCCTTTTCCCTTCATTTTCTTCCTTTCCCCTTCCTAATTACTCCACTGTTTTTAAGAAAGCTGTATTTCCTTATTTTGTAATACATTTAATCTTATACTACTTAAGCAGTTGAGACAACTTTTGTCTATGAATCCATTCTGCAACTTTCAGAAAGCTAAACTACACATCTTCTGTTTTCATTAAGTGCTGAAATGATACAAAACTTCATCCAAAGACATCACTGATTTCATGAGTCATTAAAAATGAAATCCCATAAACAGCCTTTTAAGAAATGGTGTAAAGACAACCATCATCCAAACCAGCGACATCCAGCTGGCAGAAAGGGTGCTAATACACTAAGTGCACATCACCAAGAGATTTTTCTATTAACTAGAAAGGTCCTAAAGGTAGGTAAAGGCTCCAAAGTTAGAGATCACCTTGCTAACAAAAATCCACTGTGTACAGGCATTTCGTCTTCACATTTAACAAGTAATTTTTAATTTAAATCTTGCTTAAGGGAATTACGTATTTCAGTGAGAGCTGAGCAACCAAGATTGCAACAGAGGTCAAATGTTGGTAAACAAACATGAACCAATGACCTGACTTGGACAACATCCCTTCAAGCCTGTGATGATTACTATGTTAAATTCAGATATATAAATATGTGTTCAGCGCTCAGTGTGTAACAAGTAAAAAATACAGCCTGTTCTTGTCATCTTCTCTGCTGGGCTTTGAGATGCAGTTTCATTTGTCCTTACACACTTGGCAGCCACATTTGAAACTCACTCGTCATTATTAAAATCTATATACAAACAGTAAGTCCTGCATCTCTAAGTAATTCTGTAACTATGGAAGTGAAAGTAGCAGATGACAGAAGCCTCCACACAGTATTTTTAAAGACTACTTTAGAAGAAGTGAGCAGCACTTAAAAACTGACAGTTTTGTTTGTCACACATGCGATTTGAATTCAGCCATCCAGAAAGAGGCTCAATATAAAAATACATATAGGATTTTATATATAGCAGTTACATACGGTCACGTGAGGGAATATTTACAACTGGGGAGCAAGTTCCCTTCCTTTCAGTCATAAACATTAGTTAAGATAATGGTTCATCCAGAGCCATTAGTTGCTGACATCAAGAGCTGTTCTGTGATACCACTTTAGAAAGAGCCCTGCCCTGTTTCGCTCTCATAAGACCATGTGTACTTGCTTTGTTATTCCCTCAATCTAACCCTAAACCCGTGTTTATTGTTTAAAGAAACCAAGGACAAATAATTTATTAAATTCTACGGCCATATCAGTCCACAGCAGGGCCTTTATTATTAAACAAACACGCTGGATTAATCTAATCTACATCTGCTTGCATAGTACAGCTGAGGGCTGTGCAGAGAGCAACAAATGAAGCAGACAGAAGACGGTCTTCACATTCATTTTTGCTTTGACTTAGAACCTTTCCCAAAGCGCAAAAGCGCCGGCAGAGTATTTCAGCTCCCTGGGAATCCATACTTCCGCGGGGAAAACCCCAGCCTAAGCGCTAGCAGGCAAACGAGCCAGCCGCGAGCACGTCCACAAAGCACACAAGCACCACGGCCGGGCCGGTGACAGCTCCCGCGGGAGGCGCCGGTCCGGCGGGGGCGCGGGGCCGCTCCGCCGGCCGGCGCTCAGCAAGCGGCACCTCCGCCCGCGGAGAAGGGCGATGTGTCAGGCGGCGCCGCCACCCCCAGCGCCACGGGGCAGGGCGGCCCAACCCCCGCGGAACCTCCGCAGCGGGAACCGCGGGCGGCGCTGCGGGGGCGCCGGTGCCGAGCCCGGCGCCGGTGCCGAGCCCGGCGCCGGTGCCGCGCACACACAAAGCCGCGCGCGCGCGGGGGCGGGGCCCGGCCCGGCCCGGCCCGCGTGCCGTCACGGGGGCGCGCGCAGCCAACCGGGGCCGGCCCGGCTCGTCCCGTGCCCCCGCCCCCCCGCCGCCGGGCGCTGCCGGGAGCGCAGGAGCCCTGACAACAAACAGCAGGAAACAGCTGACGGGGAGGCAACGCCGCCGCCTGCGCCGCACCGAGGGGCCGTGCCCGGGGCCCACCGCCGACCCCCGTCCCCGAGCCGCCCCCGCTCCCGGGCACGGCCCCGCGCCCACCCGCCCGGGGCTCCGCACAAGAACCGGCCCGAAAAGTTGCCCGGTGCCGGGCCGGGGGAGGAAGTTGTGTCGGCGGCGACGGGGAGGGGGTGCTCGGTGCCGGCCCCCGCCGGGAAGGCTGGGCGGCGCTGGGAGACGCTGACGGAGAAGGGGACGCGGTGGGGGAAGGCCGGTGCTTCGTGGCGGCGCCGGTAACGCACCGGGTCAGGCAGGGCCGACCGCTGCCCCCCTCCGCGCCCGTCGCCGGAGCGGAGCGGCTCGCCCGGGGCTCCGCCGCGGCCCGACAGACAGCGCCGCGGCGCGGCGGCCGCCACCTCCCTCCCCTGCCGCCCCGGGCTCCCCGGGTAGCGCGGGGCGAGCGCGGCCCCCGCCCGGTTACCTGGCTGCGGGAGCGGCGCTGGCGGCGGCTCCGTGCCCGGTGTCGGCCCCGGCGCTCCGGCTCGGCCGCGCGGCTCCGCCCCGCCGCGGCCCCGCCCCGCCGGTCAATCAGGCGGCGAGGCCCCGCCCCGCCCCCGCGCTGCCGCCGAGGCTCCGCCCCGCCCCGGGTCGCCTCACGGCCGCGCCCGGCGGGGCACGCCGGGTCACGGAATCGCGGAATCGCGGAAGGGCAGAATTGTAGAGTTGCAGAATGACAGAATCATCGAGGTTGGAAGAGACTTTTAATGTCATCTAGTCTGATCGCCCACCTGGCACTACCACTGTAACCCCTAAATCGCTACACTACACCACCCAGCGCCATGTCCAGAAGCCTCCTGAACACCTTCAGGGATAGTGACCTATTCCAATGCCTCACCACCCTAACAATGACAATTTTTTCTGTCCAATCCGTATCTCTGCTATCTCAGTTTAAGGCCATTTCCTCTGGTCCTGTCACTGCAGACAGGTCAGAGAAGCCCGGCCCCCACCTCCCTACAGCATCCCCTCAGGTAACTCCAGCTCCCTCAGCCATTGCTCACAAGATGCGTTTTCTACACCCTTCACGAGCCTTGTTGCCCTTTGCTGGCCACACTTAGGCACCTCAATGTCCCTTCTAAAATGAGAGGCTCGGAACTGAGCACAGTACTGCCACCAGTGCTGAGGACAGGGCCAGGGCAGTGCTCGGTGCTGCAGCCCAGCTGTTGGGGGGGCTGGAGGCAGGGCCAGAGCTGGAGATGGAGCCAGGTCTGGAGCCAGTGCCAGAGCCAAAGCTGGAGCCTTATGGCAGTGCTCAGCCCTTCCCCACCTGCCAAGTTCCATTTCCCAGGCACCTGTCAGCCACTGCCCTGAGCCTGGTGCCTTCCACTCTCCCTCTACCAGCCTCCCAGACCCCCCTGCCTCCCTCACAGCCTGGCAGAAATTCCCACTCCTAGGGGAGATGAATGCCAGTGCCACCCAACACCTCCCTACGCTCCAAGAGCACATTGCATAGGCCTGGATGGGAGGAAGGGGAGTCCTGTCTCCAGGCGCCTGCATTCTTAGGGATTTGGCCTGCCCTGGCTGTGAACTTCACTACTCTATGGGGCCTGTGAGGGCTGGAGGTGTAGAAAGGCACAGAAATGGCTTTTGGTGACATTTCCCCCTCAGTGAAGCTGTGACTTATGCTGTTTGCAGACTTTCAGGGCATTCACATTGAAATCTTGGTGGGATACCTTAAACACTGCCCACTGTAGAGATAAAAGATCAGAGGAGAATAAGGCAAAATGTGGCAGTTCTTGGCCATTGTTTGCAAGAGCTGTCAGTTCCCTGCCAGTTTTAAGTGCTCACACACTGCCTTCTTGGCAAATAATGGTGTTGGACAAAATAGAATGAAAAAAAATCCTTTTGAATTGTTGGTTATAAAAAAGAGATGCAAAAAGGCATTCTTTCCTTCTATGGGGCAAGCCATGCCATTTTGAGGATGTGTGTTCTGGAGAAAGTATTTTCACTCCTGGGTCTATCCATGTGGGATCACCAGAGGAACTGCAGTAATGGCAGGAAGGAATGAGTCAGCAGGGTTCTTTTGTAATTTCACACAGAGGCAGAGGGACATCTCTGTGAATGTACAGCACACAGCACCTGCTTACACACCCAGCTGTTCTTCAGCCTGTGTCTTTCTTTTGCATGGATTCTTTCATAAAAAGAAATGACGAGGCAGAAGAGAACACAACAGCCTGTGTGAGGGTAGATAGCTAGTGACAGGTCAACATCAATGTGCTAAGAGCTGCTGTTTGCTTTGGACAGGCCTCCAGAAAATCAGATCTCTTCTGTATGGTCAGCTCTGGCCTGATCCTGAGCAGAGCTGAGCACTGACATTTCTCACTGGCCTCTCATCAGCCTCTCTTTAGATCCTGGAAGGGGAGTGAAAGGTTTTAGAGCAGTCCATCAGACAGCAATCACTTAGTTAATGGCACAGGGACAGCAGAAGTACTGAGAATATTAGAAGGAAGCCATAAAGCTGTGCCTGGGGTCCCATTTACCACCAGCAAATGGAGGAAATAACTGATCCAACATGCCCTCTTTGTTAACAGGCTGACCTGATCTGCTGCTGTTCCTTGCTGGGCTTGCACGAGCTGTGTCCCTGGTGGATCTGCTTCATCTCGTCATAGGAGCTATACAAAGGTCCATGTCTTACTCATCTCTGCACAGCTCCCATGGAGATCACCATAAACAAAGCCAAAACAGCAGAAAGAGAGTCAAACAGTGGTGCTTTAGTCAGCACTGGGTCTTATCTGTGGCCCTGTGAGCTCCCTGCTCAGCTCTGCTGCTGAGGCACCCGCACATCCCAGGGCAAGCTGGTTCTTCCTGCCTCGTTTTCCCTCTGGAGAAAGAAGGGGCAGAGCAATGCTCCCTGCTTTACTGGGGGGTTGCAGGCTTGCTTAAGTACCCTTCTCCAGTCTGGGCATATGTAGGGGTTGTATGTCTGAATATTTCAATCATCACAATAAATATTACCACGAAAACAAAGCAAAGCCCAAACCTATGAACAGAATTAATTTCTCAATAATAACAAGGGTAGCTGTACCAATCAGAGAGAAACCAAATTGACCATGAGACAAGCAGAGAATGGATTAGCCTGTACTTGACAGATGGTGCCAGGGACTGATGTTTTTATTTCCCTCACAGAGGAGCTTAGAGGAAGGGGGGGTAGGGGAGGGTGAGGTAGGGCACGTTTAATAGAACAAAGCAGCAGGCTGTAGCAGCTCTGCTGAAAAACGCTAAAAATACCAAAAGCAATTTCCAATTAGCCTGTAAGGGACATGCTACGTGTCAGCTACAGGGTGAAAAACAGGATCAGCAATATTGTACCACATGGCACTTTTAATTTTCAAAGCAGCCTGAAACATTAATTAATTCTCCTCTGACATAGGGAAATGCAGTGCAGTCAGCAGTTTGCTCCTTTACTTCTTATGCCAGGTTTTGGGATGACCCTAGGCCTTTTCCACAGCTGATTCATATCACAATACCTCAAATTACTCTGGAGGAGCCAGTCTTCTCTGCAGCACTTCTGAGCAAAAAAGGCTATGTTAGATCTGGAACTTAACGAACTTAACGAACCAGAGAAAGGAGAGATGTTCACACCCAACCCATCTTTAATATTTGCCCCATCTAAAGCCATTTCTCAATGCTGTGAGCAACTTTATAGGAAGTATTTCAGAGATAATTGGAAAGTGAGGAATTAATCACAATCTCAGACAGAACTGTGTAGTGAAACTCAACGACCAACATATTAATCTAATAAAAGCCTGTGACAAAACTTCAATGGAATTCAGCAGGACCTGGTTACACCCCACTGAATGAGTGTCAGGGCTTGGGGGCTGCTTGTGTATGTCTTCTTCCTTTAAAAAGAAAAACAGCTCAGTAATTTTTGTTCCTGCTCCTTCTCCAGAACCACTAATAATCTTTTGGTACACTTGTGGATTCCTGTGTGGCATAGTCTAGCCTACCAAACCAGGCATGCCTGAGGTGGGACAATGATGCAGTGGGATTTTCCATTGCTGTTCCTTCCATGCCCAGGATTTCTGTCAGCAGAGAGGAGGCAGCTGAAATACAGAGCCAGGCTTACAGGCTGTGATCTCTCTGGGAGACAGCGTGACTCCTCACTGCCCCCCCTGTGCCTTCTCAGCTTTGCCTCACATCAAAGGCTGGGTTCATCCCACGAGCTGCTCTTGTTATTTGGCAGTGGCTACTGATAGCCTGCTCTTTTCAGAGGAGATGGTGCAGGCAGCAGCTTCATTCTCATAAGGTAAGCCTACAGACACACAAAAAAATAATTGTCTTTAATTTGATATCACAAGCAGACTCTTACTGCTTTTGGCTCAACTGAAAGCTGACACAGGCACAAGTCCTACTTACAGATACTTTTTCAGATGTTGTATTTTTTGCCAGGGGAAATGATTTCTACAGTTAATCTCAACATCAAAAGATGAAGGTCAGTGATGAAGCAGTTCCTCCGCACCCTCTCCATGATGACAGAGCTGGTCTCATTACCCTGTCACCATGCCTAGTAGCTGTTGGCCAGATTTTAAAAGGTGTTTAAGTTAAAAACCCCAAAAGACCCAGGAGCCATATCAGAGAAAGCACGTAATGCCTGAAGAGGGACTTTGAATTTCCATGCCATTATTAAGACATCAGGAATGGAGTCAGTAAGCAGGCCTGGTGCCAGGGAATGCAGGATGGTATCCTGCAGGAACAAGCAGCCCGGACATAGAGCACCCAAAGCCAGGCACTGTTGCAGCAACCCTCACTGCCATGCCCAGCAAAGAAAGCCAAGTTGCTAAGTAGGATGGATGGTGACACAAAGACACCACAGTGGGGCAAGGATCTTGAAGGGTTTTTCATTGCTAAGCCTTCTCTTTTTTGTCCTCCACAGTGAAGGAGTTACTGAAATTAGGAGGATTTTCAGGTTTAAGTCTTCTAGTCCTGTCTCCCAAATCCTGTCCAGTGGCAATGCTCTGCAAGATCACATATGTTATCACTTTCCTGTGGGGGAGATTTTGTCTGGTGTGCAACTCATGGATGACAGCCATCTGATTATGCCACTTCCTCCACACAAGGGCTTGGATTGATGCACATGTGTTTGAGTGAAGATGTCATGGGGTGGTGACCCACTGACCCAGCTGATGCAATGAGCCACCTGCCAACTCCCCTGTGTTTTATAGGAGGTGATTTCAAGGGAGCTGGTATCCTCATCTGAGAAAGTAAAAACCATTCCATTGTCACAGAAAAACATCACAACAGCTCTCTACCAGGAGATAAACAGTTCAGGAGAGAGCAGCTACTCCAACCCACGTGGACTTCATCAGACAGTCTGGGCTGTCCCTATTGTTTGTGAGCATTGGGTGAGTACAAAGACAGATTGGACTAGAAAGGGCCCCATGCAGAGACATTCAGAGCCTGTACAGAACAGGACACTTTAATGTCTGCGCTGGATTGCTGGGTTTTTTATATAATTAGAGGAATCTACTAACTTGGGAATGCATAAATGTACACACACCTGAGGCCCAGATGAATTCCCATAACTGTTTTGTTTTTGGTTGCACTTACCAAGAGATGAAACTGGTTTGTTACAATTGTCACAGACCGGGAAGTGAGACGAAATCTTTGTAGTATTGTTAGTCTTTTCCATTCGCTGTTCCTGGAGCTCTGGGTGGAGTTTCCCAGCCTCAGTCAACATAGCATTTCCTCAAAGGTCTTGAAGCCAATTCAGTATTGCTTTCAGTCTTTTAACAGTACCACCCCCTGCTTAGGAGGCACACTTCTGAGTGTCAAAGGTGAGCCTGTGTAAAGGAAAACAGCCAGCCCCACTCTAGGCTTACTACTCTCTTTTGGTCACAGATATCTACCCAAAGACATTTATCAAAGATGCTAAATTCAGAGGGAGCAGAGTGAAAAAGGCAAGCAGAGCCTGGAGGAAGAAACAGGTGGCCCACATAAAAAGGGGAGACAGGACATGCAAGGGAAGGGGACAGGACCTGGAAATCTACCCAATAAACAGCTTCATCCATATCACCGAAATGTTGGGGTAAAGACTTGTTTTGTGATCCTTTTGACACCCTGCTAATCCTTGGTCATTGTCAGTCAATCAGTGAAGGCACAATGCATGTGAGACCAGGAGGAGAGCTCAGCAGATGTGTGTCCGTGTCTAACACCAGTCTCCAGGATGGAGAAACTTTGAGTAAGGTTCACATCTGGTTTCTGTCTGGCAGCCATGACACGTGGGTGGCACCACTCCCTGCAGGGACAATGTGTTTCAGCAAGTGAAGCGTGTGAGAGGAGCCCGCACCTGAGGAAATAGAAAATGCCCAGCTCCCCTTCTGCAAGTGCTTCAGAGCTCTGAGAGGGGGCTGTCCCTAGAGCCCAGCTGCACAGCTGAGTAAACACTGATGTGCCTCTGGGGCAGCCTGAGAGAGATGATCCATGGTTTATTCCAGGGCATTCCTGAAACCTTCACAGAAGTGAAAAAGGATTTCTTTCCTTCCCAGGTACAATAGTGAAAAAAAGGAGGAAGGTCTCTGCAGATCTTACATCAGAACACCCAGTATCAGACAAAGATTTTCAAGTAGTCTGCTAAGCTGAGTAAGCAATGCAGTTCTTGCTGCAGGGATAAAAATCAGGAGTACAAGAGAGTACAAGCAAATGATCTGAAGCCCCTTGTCCTGCCAGAGGGCGACTGGCAGGGTTAGGCCAGGAGTACAAGGAAAAGTCTTCCATTTGTTTGCTTTCCAGGCTCATTTTGGATAAGAACCCAAAGGAAGGGTGCTTGAGGGTTTTCATGTGGCCAGTTGCTTATATGGTGAGTAATGCAATTATTCAGCACATGTGACTGGCCTTGTGCAGGGCAGGCTCTGAGTTACAATAGCAAGGGACTTTTAGTCCCTTTTAGGCAGCCTGAGTCACTCATAAGCCAGTGAAACAGGTAAGAACAAGAATAAGAATGACTACAGATTTAAGCTCAGGTGGGCTCACAGGACTCATGTAAGCAACCCTCAATATGCCTGATTCAGTTTTCTCATTTCACTGGGACTCCACATGCAGTTTGCTGACATTTCACAGAGGTGAGCAAGGTCCCTTCCTAGGTTTGCAGGGTGTGACGTGAGGGGGATATTTGCCTTCACACATGATTATGCATTAACAAGTGCAACACAAGCAGGCAACAGGGCATCAACAGTGCAGGGAGCTGAGCTGCAGCTGTGACCACTTGATATGGGACCTGTACACTCCATCACAGGGTGGAGGGCATGGCAGCCTAGATCCTTGAAGAAGTCTTTAGGGAAAGAGATGGACAAAGCAGGAACAAAGGAGTAAAACACCCCGGTCACTTGCCAATAAAACATGGAAGAGTATTTCATCATACTGTTGTTGCATCATTATTAGTCAAGCTTCTAGGTATCTGCTAATGTGACAGCTATTCATTATTATTACAGTGTTTAGACAGATTTCCAAAAGGCATAATGTAGGTGCCTGACTCCCATTCATTTCAGAGAGACTTAGGCAATAGGGACTTAGCTCATAGTGCTGCCTCAGCCTGGAATGTGGGAGGCTACACGAGCCTCTAAACAGCAAAAAACAAATGGACCTTCACAGGTACCCTATTAAAATCTACACCAATCAAGTTTGGAAAGACTTGTTAGACTGAACTAATTAACTACTCTTAGCTCTTGAAAGCCACATGGTGGAAAACAGCCTCTAGAGTATTTGCCAGGGCACAGCAATGGCCTGACATACCAAGAGGGCAGCAGCTGGAGGCAGAGCCAGCACAGGCAGGGCTCTCAGGGGTAGCACATGGTCCCACAAGAGCTAAACACAGCTGCTGGTGAGGGTCCAGTAAGGTCTTTGAGTAACCTCAGAGCCATGACTATATTTTAAAGGTAAAATGGCACGAGGAAGTGGACCACAGGAACAAATTCATTTGAATTCCTTGCAGTACAGCACTTACATTGGAATTTCCTAATTCTGTTTTTTCAAAAACTCAGCTATTATAATTTAGTGTGACTTTTGTCCACGGAAATGTACTGACCTCAGTCTGGTGGAATCTCAGGTTCAAATCTAATCAGTTAGCAAGAGAAACACTGATATCATTCCAATCCCTTGAAGATTTTTGCCCATAAAAATCATGCAGACACTTGGCAGCTTCTAACTCACTTTGGGAAGATCCAATTTTAGATAGTTGAGAACAAACTAATTCAAGAAGCACATCACAAGGACTGGGATGCTTTTAAACTTGATACTCAATTGACCTGTGTTTTCCTCTTTTCCTGTCTCCCAGTATCAATTCAGTAGTGATTTCATAAGCCCTTCCATGCTTCTCCTCCCCTGACATATAAAAGCAGGTAGGCAAACCAGCTGGGCATTTCAGCTTTGTCTGGGGGTTGTTTTTTTTTCCTTCTCTTGCTCCCTTAAGCTGAGAAGCAAACTCAGATGCTCACAGAATGCAGACAAGTGTAACTGCCTGTGGGCAAAGGGAGCTGGTTTCTCCCAGGTCAAGTAAGTCAGGAGCAAATGTGTTTCTGTTTGGAATACTTGTTGTGGATAGCTCCCAAAGGAATAGATCAGTGCAGTACTCCTTCCCCCAAAATAGCGAGCAAACAAGATAAATCCAATGACACACATGAAAAAATAGGAGCTGATTAAACACAAGGAACAGCTCAGAACTAGGGGCAGGAAAGCAAAATGACAGAGCCAATAAATGGATTAAAGGAATAAATCTGTTGAATCAGCTTGAAACACCAGGAAAAGCTTTTTTCCCTGGCAAATTCACTTGAGCACCTGATCAGTAGCTGAGAAAGGAGAGCTGAACCATGTGTCAGCAGGTGAGTTTTCTGTGGTAGTTAATTATCCCTGGTTTCCGAAGGCGCTGTTAGTGGCTATTGATAGCGTGTGACACAGCACTCCTGCCCACATGCCTAACTTCAGGGACAGTGATGCACACATGAGCCACGGTAGGTTGCCACACAGCCCTTCACGGGCAGCCCACATAGTGGCATCTTTGCTGGCTCACTGTCACTAAACCTTGCCGTTTGCTGCTGCAAAAGGAGCACGGTGGCTCTCCGGGCAGGGGGTGGGTGTCCGTGTGCTGTGACTCACTGCGTGGCCCTCCCCGCCCTTTCCCGATGCGCAAATACATTGGGACAGAACAAGGGATAGTTGTTAAATGATCGATTTGAGTTAATCGAGACTTCATTAATCGCGGAGTTTTACCTTGGGTGACCTGAGAGATCTCCTTTTGTGTGGCATAGCTCTGTCTACAGTTGATTCATCCCACCTGAGGGCAGATGATACTTAGCCCTGTCCCAGCTATTGAATTACTGCTCTGCAGTTTGTTTAACGTGTTCCCCGGTTCTTTGGCCCAAACCCAGAATCTGATCGTTCATTTGCATGTAGGCAGGGACAAGCTCCAGCTCGGAGTCAGCTGTTCAACACAATAGTCTAAATAGTGCCTTGACAAACCTGAGAAACATAAAGTAAATTGGAACCCAGAGATATTTATCTTGTCACCAGTGCTTAAAGTAAGCAAACAGAGCAAACAGTGAGCTGAAATCACTGTGTGTAGAAACCACTTGAAAATAGCCTGAGGTGCTTTGTTAAGGCAGGAGACCACCTTACAAATGAGACCTTTTATGCATATCAAACTGCAGTATCATAACTCTGGTTTTCTTGCCTGAAGCAAACCAGCATTTGGGACTTTTCTGACAGGCTTTTTGTCCTTGCTGTGCGTGGCTTGATTCACCACTGCTTTGCTTTTTGTGGAGTCATTTAAGCCTGGGCTAAGTTATGCTATCCCTCCTCTCTGGGAGAGCGTTGTAGAATTATAAATACTCAACATGAGACAGGACAGTTTATAAATCAGATTTTGGCTCATGACACCAGCTCTCAGAGCCACAGCATCGAGGAATTTTTTCCTATCATCTGAGCAGGACTCAACTTTCCAACTAACACTGGTGTTTTTCCTCCTTTCTAGAAATCAGCCTATGTCAAGTGGAAAGGCAAATATAGGAAATAATTTCCTGACATTGCTCTCCTGGTAGTTTTCTGTATAACTGCTGGAGCTGTAGCAAGACTGAGCTGTGGCTTGGGAAGGAAGAAGAGGCTACCTGTGAGGAAGTCTCCAGATGGCACTCAAATGAGTCCATGCCAAAAAAAAGGCTGGCAAAATGCAAGACCTTTGCTGTTAGTCCTACAAGAAAATCACCTTTAGTGCTCTGTGTGATGGTAGAAATACATCTCAACTGTTTTTCTATTCAAACTCATGTCCTTAAGTAGATGGGAGGTAAAGGAATTGGTTATATCCAGGCAAAGATGTCAGGCATAAACAGCCCTTCCAAGTACAGAAGCAGCACACACAGAGATGTGGTGTGAATAAGTGCAGGTTCTTTCTCCTGTGCCCTGTTCTTACTGTGCCTGCAGGCTCTGGGGACCTACTTGCACACATTGCACGTTGCCTTACACTCTCTAGAGCACCGAGGAAATAAATTCCAAGCTTTGTTCACAGACATTTTCCATATCTTTCCTATTTTAAGCTTTGCTCCTGCCCTCTGAGGCACTCAGTGGGACCTGGGAACTGAAAGGGAAACCAGGTTGTGGTTGTGAATACTCCTGGATGTAGCCTTTAGAGAAGTTTGGATGCTTGAGAGAAAGGGGTTAATCTGTTCCCAGCTGGGAGCAGTCTGCAGGCAGGGATTTGCAAGGCAGTAGGGGCTGTACCAGATGTGAGGGCAGTGATTAACTCACCCCTGGATCACTGAGGAGCTGTGCATAATTGGCACTTTATTTTAGCAGCTTTTAGGATCCAGTATATAATTAAGAGTTTAGATTAAATTCACCCTGATTTGAAAGAGAGAAGCTGAGAAAACAGGGATTGTCTGGGACAATACTGGCCTGGACTTTATCCCTTCTTGAAGGGAAGAAAAGCTTTAGGAATCCAGCCATTTCTGTCACAGTGTTACTCTAATTTTGTTAGAATCAAACAGAAGCTTTTACTACTCAAGACAGTGTGAATTCTCATAAGTGCTTATTTTTAAAAGGAATGATTCATAGACACTTATTTTTATTTAAAGATGAATTGTTTTCTGGGGGATTTAAATCTTTCTTGACAGTGTTTGTAACTTGACATGCCACAAAGGAGGGCTGTCACATAGCAATTGGAGGATAATACTGAGGAGAAACTGGCTATTCTCGTTGGCTGTCTGGATGGGAATGAGCTGCAGACAGTGAACAAACACAGCCACGTGAGACGCTGCTAGAAGCAACCTCCAGAGGTCACCTCTGTTGCTAGGCAGGGTCTGCTAACACAAGGAAGGAAAGGAAAATTAACCTCAGAAAAAAAATTCAGCTTTAATAATTCTGGCTGGTACTGACACTTAGGAATGGATTGGATCTTTGGATGCAGATTTTTCTAGTCAATGTAACCTTCCCCCTTTATTTTTAATTTGCCATCCCAGTTCACTTTGACTGGGGAATGATTCTCAGCCCAAGCTCATGATTGATTTTGTCTGGAGTTGATATCTCTTCTGATGGCCCCTATCATGATCCCACCAGTGAAACTAAACCACCTGGAAAATTTGGGCTAGGGGACCTTGTGTGGACAGCCCTCTTGCGGGAACAACACTTTTAAATTACCTGGCAGAAATCATTGGTGGGGAATGATTGCCAGTTCCATCTGAGGGGAGCAATCCCAGCTGCAGGCTGTAATTCCTGTTACCTGTACAGTGGAAAAATCTCCCAGCATTAGCCCTTTTTTCCTCTCAGAGCAGCTAAAAATATGGTCTTTGAAAGAAGAGAAATACTGGTTTGAAATGGGAGAGGGAAGAAGCAGAGATATCTGGGACCTATGTAGAGGACATGCTGACAAATTTCCAAAGTGTTTTCAGGGACAGCAGTTCATAGGGATTGGGTTCTGAAAATCATTGTAATCTATCCCACAACTAATTATGTGAGTGGATTAGTCACTGCTGGCTTTGGCAGGGCTTTTCATTTGATTTCCAAAAAGAGGCTGCAATCTTCAGTCCTATCTCACCTATCCATGAGGACAACACAGCACTTGTCTGGGCAAAAGAGAGGAAGAATATTGAGTGGCATTTTGGGGGCCAAAAGAGGTCTTTTCACATTCGTTTGACTGTTTGATTTAGTTTAGGTTTGTTTTGTTTTGTTTTTGTTTTGTTTTGTTTTGTTTTTCTGTACAGTGAAAAGCCCCTGGGATCAAGTTAAACGGTGAAAATATGGACTTTCTTGGGAAAAAGTGCAAAACACTTCCAGGTTTTTAAGTTATAGAGTCCTGATATCAAACCAATGTGGTTTAGCATTAGCCACTGGGCTAATGAAGTGGATCTTACACTGCCAGCTCAAATCTTCTTGCTGCAGAGCAGAACTGGTGCCTGTCCAGCAGGAAAACATAGGGCTGCCAACTTAAGCCAGCTCAAGAGCTGCACCAAGGCCAGCTGAGCTGTCTCACCGGTCAGGCAGCCTGGGCAGTGGGGTTTGGCAACCTTCTCAATTGTGGTGGTGAAAATCATCTCAACTCAAGGCTCACCTTCCAGTGAGAAGCTTGAAGCAACAGCAGCAGCAGCAATATCTGAAGGAGAGGGCTTGGAGTCTGGAAGTGTCTGATCCTAAAGCTTGGGAAACCCTGAAGAGGTCTTGCAGTCAGATATGAATGTGATGGCTCTCCTTCACACTGCCAGCAGATGTTTATCCAAATGCCATCAACTGCTGTTTGCAAAGGGATTGAAGGGTGCAGGAGTAGTCACGGAGGTATCTCTTACCCCGATCTGGGTTTAACTATTTCAAGTGTAATTGCAGTTTCCACCTTAAACTGCTCTTGGTTACCTACTTACTTTTTCATGCTTCCAATTTTCTGAAGGATCTGCAGATCCTCCAAATGCAATGAAAAACACTGGGACATTTAATCAGGGTTGATTCCCTGAAGAAAGCACTGGGAAACAGCATTTAGAGACAAGAGCTGAGCATGCTGCATTTGCCAGCCATATGCTGGGATATTTTCTTTCATACTGGGCTCCACCAGTAGCTTGTATTTACAGGTGTAGAATTGGAAACAACAGAGATTGGGAGTATACAGTATTCAAAAATCATGTTGACATTTAGCATCCTTTATTTCAGAGAAGGAAGCAGAAGGAAGAAAAAAACAGAAAACAAGGTAGGGGTGGATCACACCAGAGACTGCTGGGTAAACCACAGTTCTCACTTCCACCCCAGAAAAGAGGAATGAAAAGATATGATTTGAAGGAGGGTAATTTGCAGATGCTTATAGGGAAGATGAACTGATGATGGCTGTAAGAAGGAAACACTCCATGGAACTGGCTGGTTTCCAAACCCCACCATCAAGTGACTTCTGATTAATAATATAGGCCAGGGTTATGCCAAATTTGCATTGCTTCTACGTGCACAAAGGAGAGAAAGAATGGACCAGGCTCCCTTATCCATTCAGCAGGTCACAGGACTGCTCCTGTTCTGATGAACCTCTCACTGCTTCACTCGGGTTCCTCACCCGCTCTGGGCCCATGAAATTTGCTCTGTCCCAGACTGTAAGGCAGCTGTGCTGGGGACAAGGAGGACTACAAACATTCCAGGACAAGTACATGTGTGAGTCACTGCAGAGATGAGGCAGCCAGGATAGTGCTTACAGTGAACCAGAAAAGCAGCTGTATTGAAGGACCCTCTTAAGACCTGAATTCCGTGTTGTTGTGTAACACAAACTGTGCAGAAATGCACGGCTCTTAAGCCTATATATTTTTTTTTTAAGGGGAGGTCCATCAACTGGCTCCAAAATGTGCTCCCTGCTTGCCTTGACTGCCTCTCTCTTCCAGCATGTACCACCTGCAGAAAGACCCCTCACCCCTTTCCTCTCCCACAGTGCCCACTTCACCTTACAAGCTGCTGTGAACTGGGGACTCTCTCTGCATACAGTCCTTGTCTTACTGGCCAACAAGCTCTGCTCCAAAGGCCAGATTCTGTTGGTGAATCTCCATGGCACTGACAGGAGCCAGCACACTGAGGGAAGCCCAAGCTGCTTTGGGTCATTGAGATATTAATTTAGATTTTGCTCTTTAAGATATTTTTCTGCCATAGCAAAGAGTGATGGGTATGGCAGTATTTAATAGGGCTTTGTAACTAGGAGAGACAAGAGGCTGCAGCAAAAGCAGTTGCTGTGCACATGTGAGGCTGTATTTACTATTCTGAACCAAGAAGGACATTTTAGCCTGGCTTTCTAAAGAAACAACGCTTATCCTCTCCTGCTGCTTTTCCATCTGTTTCCCCTCTGATTGTTCCTCAGCAAATCTGAATCCCATTGGCCAGTGTCAGCCAATTTTGACCATGGAACAGTGTGCACTTCCCTCTGCGGAGAGGCGGGTGCCTGGATGCAGGAGAAGGCAGGGATAGCCCATCTCTTTCATTAGGAAAGACCAGAGCCAACTGGACCGGAGTGTCAGCTTGGCCTGTCAGCCCATGCTTGGCTTTGGGTCCACCACAGCTTGTGCCCAACCACACAGTCTGGGTAAGACCTTGGCTACCTTGGCTAATAACTGTGCCTGGTGGGGAGAGTTTCCTCCCTGACCATTGTGCTAATCAGCTTAACCCTGCAAGATGACATCTGATAAACCTGGGCTCTCTAAGAAAGTATCATGTAGTTATGTTGTGTTTGTGTGAGTCAAAGTACCCTAATAGGAGATCATATATTATTAAACTCTTAATTTTCTCAAGAATTTATGTTTTGACTGACAATATTTTGAGGAAACCCTTTGAGGGATGTCTTTTTGTAGAGCAATTACAATTGTTACTATAAACACATGCCCCTGTCAGTCCCTCTGTCTGACCTTGCACCATCAGATAAGCAGGCTTAGCCTTCACATGTCTATAGGGATTACTTTATATCTGTCCACAGCGGTGACTGGGATAAAGTGATATTTTCTGCAAATACAGTTTAGCCTTTAGGAAGTCACTGCTTACTCATGTGTTAACCTCAGATCTGAGCAGGTGACCAAAGGCAGGCAGACTGCAGCTCGCCTGTACTAGTGAGCTATAAATAAAGAGGAGCCTGCAGCTACAGCTGCCTGTACTCTGCTGCAGGTAAATATTTGTCCATGGAAGCTCGGTGAGGGCAGCTTGCTCTCAGAATGGCTGACCACAAATCCCCACAGGAGACTGCAATAAAAATGATTTGGTGGCATCAGGTGCCACAAGATATTAAGACTCCCAGGAAAAAAAATAATAGTTCAGTTCATTATCTCGGTGACAGGTTGTTGACACAGAAAAGTAGTATTTGATACCAGAGACTCAAATAATGAAGAGTCAGAAGCCAGCTCAGGAGATCACCAATGTCTACCTCTTAGGCTAAGGCAGGTGCAAGTACATCAGGATCAGCCTAAGCATATTTTAAATATCTCAAATGGCAAATATTCTACAGTCTTCCTATCAAGCATAACATTTGTGATCTATTTTCTTTCTAATGGGTATTCCATTCTCATTCTCTGAGCTTCATCCTCCATGAAGTGTATCCAGCCTGTGACTTTGATTACAACTGTCCAAGTTTTCATGAGCTGCTTTCCTATGTTCCAGTGTCTTTGCTGGGTTGTAAATCTGACAGCAGCAATCATTTTGAATATCCTACTTTCCCAATACATTTCAGGATGGGGAGGACTCCTGATTCCAGCTTTGTAAAATTTCTGACATGCTGATGAAAAGCTACAAAGTAGAGAGGCTACAGTGTAGGACAGTTTGAGAGAACTGCCCCTCCTGACTCCTTGCAACACCCTGGAGTTTTGTGTAGCCACAGCAGTTTGACTGATCTACTCTTCATCCCTACATGTCTCTGCTCCTTTGTGCTCCTGTGTGTGGTGATGAAATCCAGTGCTGAGGGTGTGCAGAGCCCCAGCTGGGGTAGAAACATCAAAGCCCATGGAAGAGGCCACTCAGCAGAACAGTCTGTTGGGGCACATTCGACAGAGAGTGAGGGCCACATGAGCGAGACACTGCAAAAGCAGAGAGGGCAGAGAGCAGAGGAGGGAAAAAGGGGTCACCACACCACCCTAGCACCATCATCACCCCCTGCCACTGCTTTGCCAAACTCCTCTGCCAGCAGCACCAACACCAGATTTCTTACTTTTGCCCCTTAAAGGCCTTTTGTGGCCTCTTTTCATGCAGTTCAATTGTCTCCATTTAACAAAGCACAACACTCATTGATAAAGTGCTTTTTCCACACTGCACCATGTAGCAAAGGACACCATGACATCACCTTCAAGGTCATCCTATAAATTCCTTCCTAAAATTATTTGTCACAAGCTCTGTGGAAAACACAGTGAGAGTGAGACTGAAGGCAGCATTAAATACCCTGCCAAGCACAGACCTCTGCTCTGACTCTCGACTTTGAGCATGGGAGCATCTCTGTTGTGCTGTATCCCATATTGGGCTGGGTTACTGGCACATGGGCCATCTTTCTCTTTTTTCTTTGCACAATGGGCACCCCAGTAGAAAGCTGGAGCCCTGAGCTGAGACACAGTGAATAAGCAAGTTGGTCACAGCAAAATGGAGAGTGAGTATCAGTCCTTTTAATGTCAGAACATTCTTGAAGCTTTGTTAATACAATTTCAGTATTATTCTTTATGAAACAACCATGTTTAACCAAGATTACCAGATTTTCCCCTCTCTAATTTTAATGTAGTTTTATAAAATGGACACATTTGGCATGTCATCTGAAAACATTAACCAGGGAGTTAAGAGGTGAGGCTCTTGGGTTTAAAGCAACCATTTAGTAGATAGATAAATGAATTGACTAAGTGCTACCCCATTTGTCAAAGAGCTATTATACCTGATTTTTTTTTTTTCCTGGTCTAGTTATAAGCTATTGGTTAATGGGGTAAGATTAGATTTTTACAGAACTCTGTGCAGATCATTTTCTTGGAAAACATTTTGAAGAGCCTGCCTGTCCAGAATATGAGAGGTGATGTTCCACTGCTGTCTGATGGATTGGTCCTCAAACAGCAGGACTGCAGCTGCAAGTGGTAGCTTGTGGCTCCTCCATTAATGTTTCTGCACTAGCACAGGAGAGCTGTAATAAAGAGAAATGACATATTAATGTGGAAGAGAGTTCAAAGCCCTCAGATCTGAGCATCATGGGACATTAAGGAAATTTAACATTTGATCTAGAGCAGGGCTACTTGGCCTGGGGAGCCTCAGGTCCAAAGTCATCACATCTTAAAATTCTGTGTGCAGACTGTTTAACTTGGGCTTATCTGTCCTCATGAGATTAATCCAAATAAAGAATAATACTAAGGTAACTTCCTGACAACAGGATCCCAGAGCAACAAAGAGTCATCTCAAACGATACAAATACTAGGTAATGTAAAACCTGGATGGATAAAACAGTGTCTATTAAATATAACAAAAGTTATCCTGAACCAGTGGGGATAGAAGTTGGAGCAGATTTTTCCCTATATTTTCCCTACATTTTCCATTAATATTTTCCTCTGAAAAGTCCCCTGCCTTTCCCATATTCTAACATCTCAGTCAGGCTGGGAAGATACAGAGGGAAAACTCTGGGACATTCCAGGGTTACGAAGTATTTAATCCCTAGGACACCCTTATCTGAAGTTGGTTGAGACCATTCAGACAGAAATAGGTCCCATCCTAACAGAGAGTGAAGGGAACAGAGGATGTTTTCTAGTGGATAATTGACAGGATTCCACAAAGTCACCACCAAGGCACTATAGACAAGCTATTTTTTTTAGCCCTAGCAGTGAGGCTGAAGGATGCATAAAACACAGAAAGGCTCTGCATAAGGTGAGGGGCAATTCCCTATACACTCAGCAGGGCTTATTTGCCTCAAACAAAAGGTCTTGAAGAGGGTGGTGTTATTCCTTCAGTACATATCTCCTTTGATGCTCCCTTTTTTTATCAAGCAACAATGATCTCCTTCCACAGTGTATCCTTGACCTTACATATGTTCATTCCCAAGCTCTTCATATCATTCTGTTTTGCTCTTTACTCCTCCCTTGTTATACTTTCCTTAGCAAACAGAGTCTCATGATGCTGTCTGTGGCTGGCAGGAGCTCCCTCAGCACTACCCCAGATCTCACTTGCTGTTCTCTGTTAAAATCCTACTCAGGAGGCCCAAATGCCTGAACAAAAGCTGGCAGCAAGAAGGTCGACCTACTGCTCTCATGTTCACTTTTAGCCCATAGTTGTGCTGTGCTCAGTTTTTTTTCTCTGCCTTGAAAACTGTTTGGGAGCATCTTGGCCATTTTGCTCTGGGTGTGTGTCGCAGGCAGTTGAGAGGATTGGATACTCTGATTGGCACCCCTGTGTTTTATGAACAAAATGTTAATATTGTGAATAGTGAGCTGCTTTAGGACCACAGCTTGGGAAGTTCAGCCTTGCAGAACTGAAAGAGGACTTGCAGTTGAGGTCCAAAATAGCCTGTGGCTGCCTCACCAGGGAGGCTGGGATGACAGGCACCCAGCTTCCTAGCAGGTGCTCATTTCTTTCATGTGGAGCTACTGTTGGAGGTCAGGGCCTCTTAATTGGAACATGATGTGACTGCATCACTTCTGTTACAGTACAAAGAACAGAGTCATCCCACTGACACTGAGAACAGGCCTCTCAGTGAGGTGAATAAATAACAGACTCTGTCACTGGAAACCTGTGGTGGTGTCAGTACAAAACAGGGGATAACAAGAAAGAGGTGCTCCATATCAGCTACCATATCAGATGTATTGTCTCTCTCCAGGTTTTGTCTCAGAAAGCTCCCACCACTTTTTTGGGGTTCTGCAAGTGTTCAGTTTTGAAACATGTTCATCAAGTCATGGAAATATTGGCTGAAAGTCCCCTCTGGGGGTCTCCTACTGCAAATGTCTTCCCTAAAATCCAACCTGGCTCTCTCAAACTGCAAACCTTGGACACCACCCCTTATATTGTCCACTGCGCCCGAAAACTATCTGCTGTTTGTGTCTCTCTGCTGGATGGTTGTGGCCACCTCCAGCTCACCTCACCCCAGCCTGATCAAGTGCAGCTCCCTCCAGCTCTCCGAGGGCACATCCTGCAGGCCCTGAACATGCAGCAGCCCCACTGGGCTCTGCCAGCTTCCCCACATCCCCTTGACCTGGGAAGGAAAACCAAGGCTGGACACAACTCAGGTACAGCCTCCCCACCACCAAGCAGTCTGGAATAAATAACTTCTCTCAGAACTGGCTGTCCTCCACCCCAGGAACACACACACACAGGTTTTGTGAGGGAGGAGGTTCTGTCAAAGGCACTCATATGTTCTTTTTACCCAGGAAGTTGTCCAACCTCTGTTAAGGTTTGAATCTAAAATCTCCTCCAGCAAGTTTTACAGATTTCTTGCACAGTGTGTGAAGGACCACTTCCTCCTGTGGATAGCTTGCTAATTGCTAGTTTCATTTCTTGATCTCATACAAGAAAGCACAATGAACCATTTATCATCCCCCTACCCTTCCTGATTTTACAGAGCTCTATAGAAGTGATAAAAAAAGAGGACACAAATACATGAGGAAGACAAATGCTATATTCTGCTTTTCTGTCCTTTTATTTCCTGAAACATGTGATTCCTCACACTTCATTTGAGCATCACCTTTGGAGATTGTCTCCCATTGTTTCCTTCTCCTTTGTCTTTAACAGCACTGCACTAGTGAACAGCAACTAGGAGTAACTGAGGTCATAAACAACTATTTTCCTGCTCATTTACCTGTGTTGTTCTGGCAATTGCTTAATGGTAAACATATGACTTACTGACACAGTTTAGACCACAATGCTAACAAATTTAATTCCTTGCCTTTGAAGGACAGGCTAATACAATTTTCCTCTGCATTCCTCCAGGCCATAGAGTCAAGAACAGCCACAGGCAGAAGTGCTCTCAAGACCCCCAGCTGCATTATCATCTGAATTTCATTAGGATTCTGAATAATGCCTCTGATGAAGTTGACTGGGAAAAAAAAGGCAATCTAATCTGTTAAAGAGCTGCAAAAAAGAGCTGTAATTCTTTCCCGAAAGATTGTTTTAACTTCTTGCTCTGCTAATCTGATGCTTGTGTTTATGAGGACAGGTAGTATGCATCCTCCAGAAACAGTTTTAATGTCTGCTCAACATATGCTGTTTACATGATTTCGAAGTCACTGATCTTGCAGGCAGTTTGATATTCAGCAAAGAACAAGGGCTGAAGAGAAGGAGATAGCCTTCAGGTTAGGAAGAACTAGCTGAATCCTACAGAAACTAACCCCAGCCTCCAGAAAAACTTTGCTAGAGCAAGGGGTTCAGGCAGGGGTACATTTCTAAGCCTCTCCTCTGAATCTGACACAGGCAAGAAGACTCCAAGCCCTCAACATGTTCTGCACATCCAAGGTTTGCTGGAAAATAAGCTGGCTGTCTCCATGGAGTGGGAAAACTGATGTGGAGTACAGCTGGTGGTGTCCTGCTAATACCAAAACAAGGGGCTCCCACTCTTCACTCTGTTGACTCAGTTATCCTGAGTCTATCACCAAGGGAGGACAGTGTGTGTCCTGTGAGTGGGAGATGATGATGTAGGAAAAGCAAACAGACTCTCTATGGGAATGGGAATTATCAGGAGGGCTGACAGTAACCCTTGCCAGGACTTTCCCCGTTCTTATTAACCATCCAAAGCAAACTGAACTGCTTATTCCTGGGCCATGAGGTTAAAGGTGGTCTCTGTTTAACATGCAGGTGTGCTGACAGGGAGGCAGGCTGGACTGTGAGGTTTTTTATGCTGCAGAGCCACCCCATATAGAGGAAAGTTCCTAGGACTACATGCAGAGGTGGACATGACCTTGCAACAGGGAAGAGGCTCAAGGAGACACAAGGCAGCAGCAAGAATGCTTGATATGATCCTTTGGATTGACTGAGTGCAAGTTGCTGTTCGGGTGGTGCTTGGCCTACGGTTTAG
Organism: Lonchura striata; assembly: GCF_050655825.1. Classification (NCBI taxonomy): domain Eukaryota; kingdom Metazoa; phylum Chordata; class Aves; order Passeriformes; family Estrildidae; genus Lonchura; species Lonchura striata. The sequence continues at coordinate 95,545,524 of NC_140705.1, read as the reverse complement.
AAAACAGTTTCTTGTGCAATAGATCGTAATTCCTTAGAGTAGCTGGATCTTAGTTTTTCCTCCCCGATGCCTCGGTGGTGGCTCGTCTCCTAAAATTGTTAAACGGCACCACCTTGTGGGTATTGGGAGGTGCGGAGACTTTTCAATCATTCCACGTGCGGAACCTGTAGGGGTACATTTGAATAGCGAGCCATGCAAAGGGCGATTCATTCTCACGATGCTTCTCAAAGACCGGGCACTCATCAAGAGGTGCCTCTCTGCTTGTTTGCTGCCAGCTGACAGAAACAGATTTTAGTGCTTAGGGGTTGATTTTCAGAGCTTAACTGGTTTTGCCTTTGCTAGAAGTTGTGTTGGAAAACTGTAAACAGACAAAATAATTGACACTTTCCAATTATAGAGAAATTGCAGAGGAAAAACACTGAAATACACATTAAAGATCATCTGCCCAGGATGCCACTTCTTATGTTTTTTCCAAGGTGTGAAATCTATGTGTCAACTTGTCCATGCATCACACAATTCCCTAAACTCCTGGAAGTAAGGTGTAGTGGAAGAATTTACCATATTGTACTCTTGAGTTTGCCTTTAGGGATTACCCTGGCTATGACAGACAGCACATGTCGTAAACTGCAGTTTCTGGAAAGCATCAGACATATGTTTGTGAATAGAACAGCCTGTACATCGACTCCAAGACTTTCCAGAAAGCACTGGCTGCATGTTGTGTAATTTATACAGCATTAGGATTCACTTTATTATGGGTATGCAGGAACCCAGGATGCTAAACAGGAGCTATGGGACAGTATGAGTGTGCATGCATGGAGTACCACGTTTTTTGGTCAAGTGGGATTATCATGTATACATCCAAGAAGCTCCATGAAATCTACCCAGAAAAGATTTTGCAGAGTGCATAGGATGATGTGTCCTAAAATAACTGGTATATTGTAGCCTAAACTACATCAAGAAAATGGAACAGAATCTTGAGCAGACACAATAATACAATTCTATTGTCCTCTGAGAGAAACAATAAAAACATAAATAAATACAAATGGTTAAACTGCCAATTAAAATTTTCAAACCTGCTTCTCAAACTCAGTTTCATTTGTGGAAGGAGCATTTTCCTTTTACAGTGTTGCCTCCCAGTTTTTTTCTAGGCAAAGTTACAAGGGCTGGATGCAAGGCTGTGCCAGAGATGTGCTGAGACACCACGGGCAGAACAACATGGTCAAAGCAATGTGGTCCACAAAGTGAGGAGAGTGCCAAGAAAAGGGATTAGGAAAGCCTGCGAGGGGATTAGAGAAGTTTCCAAGAGCAGGCATTATTAGGATAGGAGTGGGAAGGCACCAGGCCAGTCAAAGCAAGACTGCAAGGGGCAGTTTGCTGTGTGTTCCAAATAACCCTAGGCATCCACCAGGGTAACCCCACCTCAGGTGTTGCATGAGCACAGAGTGAATGACAGTCCTGTCCCCAGAGCTCCTACAGCCTGACAATAGCCCGAGATGTGCTGAGGGGAGAGCAGGTGGGTGGTGTGAGAGGCAGCAGTGCTGGCACATCAGCAGCCAGCGCTCTGTGGGTGCTTTTCCCAGCCATGACAGTGAAGCACAGTTTAAAGCAGGGATCTGGAAGAGGAAAATGAGCCAGTCTTGGAGACAGCGATGGGGATTTCCTCTTCACTGCCCTGAACACACTGCCTGTGTGGGAGAAAAGATGAAGATGCTTACTTGGAAATTCAGAAGACTGATGACAGCAGTGACCTCTGGAATAAATCAGAGACTGCTGTCGATATCCAGTTGTTGAAGAGCAATGGTAAGAAGGAAGGGAATTTACAGGCTGATGAGATCAGCAGTGAATGTTTGCAAAAAGGATTAAAGGAAGTGAGGGAGCCCCTCTAGTGGGAGAATCCAAGAAAGGCAATATAAGCAATTAGCTGGCAAAATGATTCTAATGGAGCATTCAGGATGGTTGCAAATGTGAATCAAGATTATCCCAGAATGAACAGCGTGGCATCATTTATATTATTCAAGGTAAAACCCCCTCGAAACTGAAGAAAAGATACAACAGTTTCTACCCAGCTGATCACAAGAAAAGCTTTTCCTGGTGAAGGAGCCAAGCCTGAGCATGTGAGCAGAACACCCCTGTTATGCACACAAATTTTAAATCATGTAGAAACAGTAGCGTATTTCATAGTCTTTTAGCCTGGACTTCAGAACTCCATGTTCATTCACTAGGTGCTAGGGAAGGTCACAGAGACACTAAAATGCTCAAATTAAATATAGGTCCCACCTCTTGTGTGAATCTAAGCCAGAAAGACTTGCAGCATGTCAAAAATAATAATACAATGGGAAAGGAAAAAGGACTGTCTGCCTCTATTATTGAGGGAAACACTAACTCTGTCCACCTCAGTTTCCAATTTGTAAAGTAGGGTGAAGAGCAGTTCTTCATTTATATAAAAAGGCACATATCAAAAATCATGAAGGCTCTGAAATGCCAGCATACTCAGGAGAGGGAACCAGCTTAGTGTCTGGGCTTGATGTATAGTGACACCAACATTAACAGCTTGCAGATTCTGTTTTAGCTCTGAGCTGCCAAACAGGACAGCAGACCAGCAGGGCTGTGCTGGGAGAGGACAGCTCCAGCTGCAGAACAGGCTTGCTTATGACAGCCACCTTCTGCTCCAGGAGCTGTGGCTGTCAGGAGGACAATGCCTCTGCCTGATAAAGAGGATGAGGAAGATAATATCCATTAGACACCTGTAATAGTTTAAAACTTGGATTGTATCCTGCAGCAACTCATTCAATATTTCCACCTATTTATGTAGTGTTTTAGGGCTGTATTTGACAGGCTTTAAGGTAAACATGGTATTGCTGGCACACTGACAGCTTTTTTTTTGGCATTGCATTTACAGAGTCTTTACATAGAATGAGTTGATGTGTGATTCATGTAAATACAGATTTTTTTTTTTTTTTTTTTTTTTTTACTTTGAGCAGATGTGGCCCCTCAATGTAAGCCTAAAAACAGTTGGGGTGTTGTTGGAATTTATTTACAAACCTCCAAGCCAGCAGTTTCAAATCTGGGTTAAAGTTAGATGCCTGTTTCCATGACAGATGGTCTCATTTTGAGGAGTGAGTCTTGACAACTGGGGCTGGCTGGGAGAGTGAATTTCTGTTTCATAAAGATGATTCTATTTTCAGGATATTTTCAGATCCCAGTTCAAGATTTAAATCTCCAAATTCAAATATTGTTTAGGGATGAACAACATTTCATCTTGTCAGCATCAAGGCTCCTGCTGATCTCTGGCTGCTGTCAGTGTTTATTCAGGCTGCTGGAAGAATGAGGAGTCCTGGCTCTGTTGTCACCTGCCTGACAGAGCTGTGGGGTGTCAGGAGTGAAGGCTGGCTGGGAACCTTTCCAGGGGGCTGTGTGCTTCCCAAGTGCTCTGGTGCTCAGGGAACAAGCCTGAGCCGGTGGGCTGTCCCTGTCTGACTTGGCACGGCAGGATTGGGGCAGGGGGTCCCTGTGCTCCACAGCAGCCCTGGAGGTAAAACGACCAGAGAAAGGTTGTCATAGAAACCCTGATTGTTCTTTAGCCCTGACAGGATAGGATCTCATCAGAGGTTTTTTTCTGGAGCAACTCAGAGGAGAAGCATTTCCGTAAAAATGTTCTAATCCTTCCACTGAAGACTCCAGTTGACTCCAGTTGCATTGAACAAGCAGTGCCTGCTGCTGATCCAGCCTACAGGAGATGAGGTGTGGGCACAGCACAGTGCCACCCTCCCCTCCTGAAGCAACAGCTCTGACATGGGAGAGGAGACCCCACTCTTGTCACACAGGGTGGCTGCTGAAGCGTGTGAAATCACACGAGGTGTCTGACATTGGTACTGAGGAGCTCCGGGTTATTTTCCCTGGCCTTCAGCTACTTTTGTGGAAAGGTAGGGAGCTCCAGTGGCTCCATCTCAAATGGCACAAGATGTTACATTTCAGGGCAGCAGCCCCCTGGCAGTTGTCTGTCATTATCAACACCACTGCCAGGCAAAGCAAAGGGAGGGCATGTCCTGTATCTGGTGAATGTCACCATGATCCTTGCCAGGGAAAGCTGCATCTCTCCAGTCCAACTCCTGGCCCCCAGAGCCTGGATTTTTATTCACTGACCACAGCTTGGTGCAGAAAGGCAAAGCCTGAGAACAAGAGGAAAAGGGCAGAAACCACACTCAGTGTGCTACACACAAGACAACTGGGGCATGAGCTGCTGAGCAGAGGAGAGCTTGCAGTCCCAGAACATGGATGTAGGCCATGGCCCTCCATTACTCTGCATTATTATTAGGGTGGCACCCAGAGGAATTTTGCTGCCAGTGGTTTAACTCCTCTTCTTCTTCAAATTATTTCATATGCCACTAAGAAGAGGGCCAGACTGATTTTTTTTTGTTGTTTGATTTCAGTACCTTGTAATTGACATCTTGAAGGAGTGTTTGCACAGATAGTCTGATATGTCTCACCCAGAAAGCTGCTTGTAAATAGCTTCTACTTCTTAAGTTTTGACCTAAAGAAAACAAAAACAATAAACCAAAACCAAAACCACCCAAAAGAAAACCAGCATTCAACTGACACTTATATCAAAAATTTAAGCCATCCTTCTAAATGTCAATGATCTGAAAGTTCTGCTGATTTCTTTCCGCCTTTCACTTTTGGATACTTTGCAGTAAAAGTTTTTTCTTCATCATCAATTATAAACTTTATCAAAAGCGGACAGTTTTGCTCATGATGAGCAGAAGACTCTTTTTAAACAAAATATAGGAGTCATTACCTTAAATCCTGCATTATGCCGAGGCAGTCCAACATCCTTTGGTGCATTACTGACAAGTATTTAATTCTTTTTAATTAGTCACAAATAAAATTTATTTTTCTGTACTGAATCAAGTATATGAGCCAGAGGCTTCAGTCAGCAGAAGGGTGACTTTGTGAAGATCTTTCAATTTCCTGTTCAGTTCAGTGGCTGTTGGCTGAGATGTCATTATGGGCTGTTAGGCACTAGCAGCTGTTTCAGGGTTTCTGGTATTGATAGTATTTGTATGGTCACACAGCTCAGAGGTGTCTAGGATGGTATTTCCCTGGGTGCTGATGAAGGAACACTGAGGCAGCTCTCCACAGGAAGCTCACACTCCAAGCAAATACTGTACCTCAATGGACTTAATGGGATTTTAAAAGTGCTCAAAGCATTTGTGAGGCACCAAAATGCTCCTCTGTTAAGTAGCCTTACGGAATTTCCTGCTTTCATTTTGCAATGCATCTGCTCTTGAGTGAATTCTCAGTGGCTGACTTCAAATATACATTAAACCATGAAGATGTATGAAAATAGTGACCAGCTGCAGATTAGCAAGGGTCTGAACTCATTATATGTGACAGTAGAAGCAATTTGTCACTGTCTGAGTCATCACAAGTGGCCTCTCCAGGGAATCCATTCTTCCAATACAAATCTTTGAACAAAGCATTAGAGAAAATAAAGTCCAGAGGAAACTTGCTTGGACAAATACAATTTTCAGGTAGTTCTGAAAAGCTTATTGTTGATCAGACTGTCCACTTCTCCCAGATTAAAAATCATTTGCAGATAAAAAACACTGGAAAGTGTGGAGAACAGTGGTGAGTAGTTATCTTTGTCTGTGGATGAAGTATTTTGTCTGTGAGACAATAAAATGCAGGGTATAGGAACTGGCACTCTTGATGACTGAATTAACTTTGAAATCTGTCTCAGTCTCTTGGACCTCAGAAGACACTCAAAAGACTTTCCTGACAAATAATTTTGTAATTACACTGGGGCTTAAGATTGTTTTCAGCGACCTCCAGCAGTTAATTATGGGCTCATAAGTCACAGATTATGGGGTTTTACAGAGCTGCACACAGCTTGGATTTTTCTTTTGTAGTGGATTCAATAAAAATAATTTTGAAAAATATATTAATGTCTTTTTGGACCATGAATTTTGTTGACAGATGCAGTGAAACTGTTACATCCTGCAGAGCAGCTCAGTCTCATGTCACTGACATTTCCCCCACAAAAATACCCAGAAGTTAACTTTCTAAGCAACTCTTGTTTGCAATAGCAATACAGCACAAAAGCAACTACGAAGGTTCAGACAAATTTGTCATCATTTTGTTAGGAGTGGTACAGCTGTAGTTTTTAATTTATTTGCCTATCTACATGGTGGTAGGACCTTGGAATTGCAGTTTTGGTGTAGTGTCACCTCCTGCATATTCACAGAACACATAACAAAGACCTGAATTTAAAGAAAAAATAAAAACTTTGGAGACTGCCAAACGTTTAGCCTCACCTAGCACTGAATTCCGCAGGTTAATTATGGCTGGTGTAAAAAAGCATTGCTTTTTGTCAGTATTGGAAGCTAAATGTATTCATGCGTTCCTGAATGCTTTCTCAGCAATTGACAGCCTTGACATTTACATAGGGGTGTGGTGAAACAGGGCACTGACACCGGTAATCATGACGAGGAAGGAAAGCATCCAGTGATGTAAAACTGTTTCACAGTCTGCCTTTCCCTGGAAAAACAGCATCTGTCTCAATGTAGGCACAGACTGTCTGCAAGGGCTTTTTTTGTTCTTTAAACAGAACTCAGCTGACAGGTTACTTTCTGGAAGAGGCATGGTAATCTGTCTATTTATGTACTGCCTTTGAGAGATGTAGCCTCAAATTAGGATAGGAATTGGGAACTGAAACAAAAGAGTTTACAGAAATGGGAGACACCGGGATTCTTGGCGTGTAGGCTCTGTGCAATCGGGTCTCAGAAGCATTTTTTAAAAATAGAATTATAAGAGCTTTGTTGTTTTTATAGCTGATTAAACTGAGCTGACATCTCATCCTCCAGACATGAGCACACTGCTTGATCTAACCCACATTGTGGCAAGGCTGCTCTTCCCTTAACGGAGAGAAATATCTTGCTCCTACCAGGCAGTGAGATGACAAATGAGAAAACCTCATTTCTGGTTTAGTCCCAATGGCCAAAAGCTGCTGTTCACTTTTTCTTTCTCCAGAAGGTGTCTTCATTCACTTTTCCCCCCACAGTTCTTCTCATTGCTCCCTGTAACTTTGTACAGAGGGGCAGGAGGAAGAAATGACAGGGAAAGGTTGCTAAGCCTGAGCCCCACTCTCAGCATGCAGTACACAAAGCCTTTCTGCTTTGGCTTATTCCAGAAACAGGACCCAGAGGAACCCTCTGTCCCTGCAGCACAGTTTGGCCATTGCTGGCAAGAGGCTGCAGGTTCTGTACAGAGTTTCCAAAGGCTCACAACCAAGGCCTGCCAAACTTGCTTTGCCTGCACTACTACAGAGTACTTGCTGCTTTGTTCCAGTTTGGTTGAGCTGTAGGGACACTTCTTCCCTCTCAGCCAGCGGCCTGTGGCTTATGGGGTTTACTTTCCCTGGCACTGCATGGCAGAAACATGGGTTTATAGCAGCTCCTTTGTGCACTACGAGGTGTTCACAACTCCAATTCGAGCTAACAGAGGTCATCGTGGGCTTGGTGTGACAGGAGAGGAGCTGCAAAGTGGAAGCACAGGGTGCACTGAGAGGGGCTGAAGGCCCAGTGGGATGGGAAGAGATGGGGCACAGGCCTCTGACTCTGGAGCACTCCCAGCTACAAACCACTCACCTGCAGACAGCTAAAGAAGTGCAGAGCTAGACAAGAATGGTTTCAGGGATAGAAAAGAGGACAAATAAGTAATATCTTATATGTATAGAACCAGCATCTATTGAGAATGTGGATGTGAAATGGAGTTGCAATCCAGTGAAGAAAAAGCAGGTGTAAAAGTATGTAATAAATCATAAAACTGACCCCTAGGAGAAACTGGAGTGAGGAAGAAGAAACCATCACCATCAACCTCACATTCCTCCCACAGAACAACTCCAGATGCTGATGATTTCCTGTAACACCACCATCAGAATGAAACTAAAACCTTAGTATTTAGATGAGCTTGGACAGGGGGAGCATAACATCAGGAATAGGGATAGAAGATAAGAAGTGTGCAAAAGGCTTCAAATTATTTAAAAATTATTATTATTGGTATTGAAATAATTTCTGATAGGAGTATTGTCTCTTTTTCTGGAATAATTTGCCTATAATCATGCCAAGATTTCAGTTCTATTAACATTCAGTTCTTGTCTTTATATGTAAGATATGTTTCCCTTTTGCCCAGAAACAATATTTTGAGCATAACACTGTAAGAACATTTCTAAATAGCTCAGAAACATTCTGTATTTTTCACAGGTTCAAAATAACCAAATATTTTATAAGCTGAAATCACTATCAAATGGGAAAAATGCATCGGCCCTGGTGAGATCTAAAGATTAAAAGATAAATGGTGTTTTGGGAAAAATGTGCTTTTGTTTTTCCTTTCAAACCTGTTCCTGCTGTCTTGGATGCTCTCTCTGTGAGTCAAAACTGATCCTATTCCTCTTCTAGACTGCACTTTGTCAAAGAGGAAAGCCACAACAAACACCTTATGAATTAGGAGTCATTATTTTTAGCCACAGATCAAAATTTAAAGAAATAAATAGAAACTTCCAAACTCCTAGTCTTCTTCTAATTCCTCAGTGAAGCTTTCCATATCAATGTCTTCCATTTCTAATGGTTCTGTAATGTTTTACAGATGTATTATGCTTATAGTAAATCCAGTAGCAATGCATTGCCATCAAAAAGGTGCCTGTAGCACTAGCTTTTCTAAACTCCTGGAGAAAAGAAAAAGAAGAGGCCAAGGCCAAGAGCCACCAGAGCAGACAGACCTGTGCCATAAAGAGGTGAACAAACCACCTGAGGGACTCATAGTTTTGGGCTGGGCTTCCTAGGCAGGATTACAGTGTAACATATAATTACAAGGTACGGTGTAATTACAGATGTTTTCATATCCTGGACATCCTGGAGCTGTGGTGTAGAGCTGATTGGCCAGAAGCCTCATGGCCATTCCTGATTCTGGGGTTTTGGCTTCCCTCTTCATTGGAGATACTTGCAGAACGTTTTTCTCTTGACTTCTATGCGTCTCTGCACCAAGACAACTCACAGGACTACCTAAAATCAATCTGTAGGACTAAGAGCATGGTCCAGATGCTCCTTGAGCTCTGACAGGCTGGGTGCTGTGAGCATTTCCCAGGGGAGCTTTATCTTAACATCTGCAGCAGGTGAGGGTTACTTAATGGCTATAAAGCTTTGGAAGACGTGCAAGATCTAGATCCAATTTTGTGAGTGGCTTTGTTTTTCTCCTTGGATGACTCCAAACAACATTTGGAGATCTGATACTTGAATTCTCTCTAGTTTGAATATACTTACTATATGTTTGTCTTCTTGTGAAATGAAAATAAGGATTTCCTAATATGCTGTATTTTCCCTTAAAGGGAAACCCTGTTTTCCTACCAAAATGGTGAGATACCATTTTATTGCAATCTGTTGATTTATAGGATGTGTGGAAACCCTCCTTCCTTAGACAGAGCTTGCCATAAAGGACTCTTAGTTAATTTCTTTTCTGTGAATTTAATTTTGGTCAGGTCCTTCTGCCTCATCTAATAGAACCTTCCCCGTCAAACCTGTAGGCCCTGGTCCTCTGTGTTTTACCAGGATGCTGCACAAGTCTGCCTAATCCCACTTTCCCTCATTGCTTCAGGCTCTGACAGGAGTCCCAAAGCAGGACATCTAAGAAATGCTTTGATCAAAGCTCCCCACCTGCCAGTGAGGTTTGGCCATTAACCTTTTTTTTATGCCCTTGCTGTGCAGCAGGGGCACTCCAGGTATTTCCTTGCTAAACAAAGGAAGGCGTTTAAACCCAGCAATCTACTTTATGACTCTGGGCACTGTTACTGCACACACTGTTTGCCTCTTTTCTCTGCAGAGATTAATGCTGGCATCTTAAACATTACTAATGCTTTATAGACAATCCATTAACATCAGTGTCTCCTAAGTGGCCAGCCATACCATTATTTATAAAACAGGGATCCTTTCCTAGTGCTAGCAGTACCGATTCCTTGATTTCCCGAGCATGGAATCATGCCTATTATCAGCACTGGAGTATTTTACACTGCTGCATATTTTTTACTATATAATGAGCTGTGTGTGTGAAAGTGACATGGAAAAAACCCCCATAAAATAGCAGAATATTGCTATTCCACTTGCTGCAGTGTATGAGCTGATCTGGTTAGACATGAAATGCAGACAGAAATCCGCCTCACCTCTCAAGCTAATTTTAGTCTCTCCCTCTGTTCTCTGTGGCTGTGTGTGTATAAAATCACTGGCAGTCTGACAGCGTTTCAGTAACCTGTGCCACACGCAGAGCGGGATGTACTCACCAACCATCTGCTTGCATGGCATGGGTTAACTGAGCCTGTGGGATTGTGCTTACCTAAACAAAACCACTGCAGTGAGGGGAAAAACAATGAATGGGTGGAGATGATCAGCCCATGCATTCCAGCTAGTGCAGTCCAGGCAGCAATGACAGCCTGAAGGTTGCAGCAGCATCGGGATCAGCATTCCAAGTGCACCAATCTTACAGTCTGGAGTGATTTTACGTGGAGCTGTTCTTTATTTGCTGAGCCATGGCCAGTAACCAGGCCAGCCTGCAGGATGATCAGAGCAGGCACTGCAAGTTCTTATCCTATATGTTCTACCAGGCTGTGAGAGATCACAAGCCTGTGTGGATGCTGGAAGACATGAGAACTATGGAGTATTTTTACTGGGAGGAAAATGCCAGCCTACGAACCTACTCACCTTCAGAAGCCCTTCTCTATGCAGTGGTGCATAATCACCTGCCTTATGCTCAGTATCTGCTGTCTCATTTTCCAGAGGAGGCTCTCAAGGTGCCTGGGGAACACTTCTGCTATTGCCCATCCTCTGCTCCTCACCTGGCCATGGCGGTCACATATGACAGGAGAGATATCTTGGGACTGATCATCAAAATTGCACACAAGCTCCCCAGCTTGAACTCCTATATCAATAGGGCTGGCTGCTTTCATCTGGAAGATGGGAAAACACCACTGCACCTTGCCTGTGAACTGCTGAGATCAGAGACAGTCCTCATTCTCCTCGGGAATGGAGCATCTCCCAGGATAGAGGACAGTAAAGGGCTTACCCCACTGGACGTCATCCTGGAGCAGATGTGGGACTCCAAAGTCAATGTCGCATCTAAGAAGCTCTGCCTCGATTACCTCTTGCTCTTCATGCCCAACCCACAGTTTAAGATGCGGAAAGTTCTGCAGGAGCACCCAGACCACTGGACAGCTTTGCTGGGAGAAGACAAATTCAACAGCCTGGTGGGGAACACACCTGCTTCTTTATATCTGCAAGCTATGCAAACTATTCTCCAGACTCTTCCCCCTTCCCACTTCCCTAAAAGCATCCAGGAACTACCTATACCTCAGGCACTAAAGCCCTTACCATCCTATGGCAAAATGCTACCAGCAAAAAATGTGGTAAATGTTTTTCCTTGACTTTATTCAATGGGTCTTGGATTTTCCGAGGTGACTTAGAGGAGCTGGTGATCCACCACCTTCTGCATTTTAGTGGGATTTTAGTACTTAACCTATTAGGCTATGCTGGAAAATCCAGTATTTTGTGACAAGATTTTAAATGTATTTTCTAACTGATTGCAGGCACGGCACTTTTAAAGGCAAAAGCCTTCCTTGTTTTCTGTTTTGTTATGCATGTGAAGGGTTAACTGTAGTTGAGACTGTGTTATGTTTGTTTTTTTAGTTATCAGGTGGTATCAGTGTATCTGAATTCCCAATATAACTGTATCCTGTGTAATGCACCTGGGTTAAAAGGAACTAGGTACTCAGTGGGATTTTTAAATGGTGTCACTGCTAGAGCTGGGAGAAATACCATCCCCTACCAACAAGGTTCAAACATCAAGTTTCCTTTCTAACAATGCTCAAGCATCATTAGTAATAACCACAAAGTGCATGGCTGATGTTGCAGGGATGCAGAGTTACCAGTATTCCTGCAGGATAACTAATCCTGCCAAGTTACTTCACAGCAAGTCATGGTGTGGAGGGCTTGAGTTCAGAGAGGGGCTTTATCCCCCTGGGGGATGGGGGATAAAGATCCACAGAATGGCTAATGGAAAGCATCCAGTCTCACCTGGGAGTGAGGGGGTTAAAGGCAATCCCAGCCCTGATGCCTCTACAGACTTGTGCAATGGGGAAGGAACCATTTTTCTTGCTGTCCAGTAAACAAATGGCAATTGGAGCAGGAACATTGGGAGCCCTGTCTGTCATATGTGACATTATTTCTCTTTGACTTGTGTTTTGGAACACATCTCTACAGGAGATGTAGCTTGCTAACTTGATTTCCCTGTGGGTCAGAGCCACAGGCATTTGTTACTTATCCTAAGCTGGGGTATGATGTTCTACTGTTAAAAGTTGCTACTTGCTGTCAGTTAGAGTATTTTTACCACCCAGGTCCAGACAGAAATCCTTAGCCTGGAAGTTACAAAATGTTCCCACTGAAGGCACTGCAGGTAGGGTGAGTTTGCAGAAAGCAGGGCTGGGTCTGGGCAGCCTTCTGAATCATGCTGCTCTCTCTGCTCCAGGCGCTGGTCCTGCTCTCCTGGCTGTTTTCAGCAAAAACAGAGCAGTGGCAAAATCCCAGCTCCCTTTGGGGGACATCCCTTATTTTGGACACCAGCGTTCCCCACTCCTTGTAAGTGCAACCCTCTGCACTGCTGAAGTAGCACAGCTCACTTCCCCCGTCTGCATGGGGCAGCAGTGGAGAACTCACTCTCCTCTTCAGCTGGATTTGGAGCCCAAGACTGTGGGGCACAAACCACTTTCCACAGGCAGTAACTAAGAAAGATGTGCAGTCAAATCTCAACTGCTTTGTGCAAAAATGGCTCATGTCTCATCCAGCTTATTCACTGCTTGTGCCAAGGAGGCCATGCTGGACCTGTGTCCATCTTTCTGTCAGCACAGGAAGCACTTCCATTTAGTTTCTCTCTGCATGGGCTGCCTCCTGTGTGCCAGGACGCTGGCAATGCCAGCCATGGCCAGGTGGAGATTTACTGTGAGGCTGCAGAACACGCTGCTCACAGCCAACTGGACCATCCTTTCTGGGACACTGGGATGCTCCTCTCAGCCATCTCTTCCTGCATGCTGTGGGAGGACCTCAGTTCCAGTGCCACCTGTGCTAGGCCAGGTGAATGAACAGGCTTGCTTGTGAAGTGGAGAAAGTGTCAGCCCAGCCCTAAAAGTGGTAAGCAGGCCATGAAGGGGTTAACCTTTTCTTGAAATCCCACATCTCTGGTGCTGTAGTGTCCCTCCACCCCTGCCCCCGGGGACTTGAATGTCCTTCTCCATCTGTGTCTGTTGCTCCTTGTTTGATGGGGAAGGCTTCAAGCGGGAAATGCAGGGTCAGCTCTGAGCGAGGGTTTTGGGGTTTTGGGGGAAGCCTGAGCTCGACAGCCTGTGCTGCAGACAGAGGCTGTCACAGCTTGGGAAGCAAAGCAGAGCCCAAGGCAGATTTGCTTTATAAGCGGTGGCTCAGCTGCTTCTGCCAAGCCCTCAGGCTCCCCAGCACTGGCACATACTCTCCTGAAAACTCGGAGAGACTGTGCAGAGCACAGCCCCTGTGGCACCCCGGGAGTCCCAAGGAGCAGGATTGGGTTTGTCCCCAGCAGCACTGCGGTATCTCATCCGGATGTTGGTGGGTGAGAGGCGGAGGAGGCTGCTGGATATTATTAGAATATTAATTGGGTCCTGGAAGCAGAGATCCCAGGAAAGGAGGAAATGGAAATCATCCAGTGCTATTCCACTGGCTCTAAACCATGTGAGTTTCAGTGCTGTGAAACAGTGCTGTGAAGAGTTTCAGAAAAGACAGGAGGGAGGGGAGGGCTGTTCATCTTACAAATCCAAGGAGGCAGGTAGGGATTGTTGGTATTAATGGAGAACAATTTTTATTAAGGCAGGAGGCCACGCTCAGAGAGCCAGAGCAGCCCACTGGGAGTAAGCAAGTGTAAAATGGTGCAGGGGCCTCTTGTTGGCTGCAATAGTGGATCAATGCAGAGGTCAGGAATCAGGCATTTTATTCGTAGGTTTGTAGCAGAGAGCAGGATGCTTGTGTGCACACATTTGTCCATGTGGGAAGCTCTCCTCAATCCACCTGCCAAGAGCGAGGATAGAAGATGAGTTGTCTTGGAATAGTTTTTTTTCTGGGACATTCCTGTGACTGGTGCCCCAGCCTAGAAGAAAGCTGCTGGTCCAGTGTTGGCCAACATGTAAAAATTCCAGCCCAGAGTATAACAGGCAAGTACCCACATGGGAAAGATTACTCCACAGCCCCCTCATTTCTCCTTTTCTTGACCATTTTAGCAAGAGATTGAGCACCAGCTGGCCCTCAGTCGCATCAGGCCTCCCATGTGCAGGCCCAGTGGGCCAAAGTTTAAGGTCATTAGCACTGTGGTGACAACTCTTTCCATTGCCTGTAGCAATGTGACTGCAGGATGGCCACTCCTGCTGGAATAGGGGAATCTTCTCCCTGGACCCTGTTTGCTTATACTGTGGTGATCTGCCTGTTAGTTTGAGATCCTATTCATCTTCTTGGTCAATATAGTGACATTACATCAGATATGGCCAAATCTACCTCAGCCCTGTCTGTGTTGCTTTTTCTCTCCATTCTTTCCAAGCCAGGTCATCAGCAAAAGTAAACTCAAAATATTTTGCAATATTTTCCTGCAACCTGATCGTTTTGAAAAATCTCTATGCTTGCATGGCAAATATGTTGGTGACTTTGTTAATCAAAAAGGGTGCTGGGTGCTGTGTGGTGATGTTTACATTCTGCATATCTGCATACTGAGTAATTGTCGCTCAGCTCTGTATTTCTGAACTTGGGAAAAAGAATAAACACAAGAGAGAAACGGGGAAAGGTTAAAGTCTTTTCTGATCTTTGTATTTAGGTTGGCTCTGCAGGTTACATCTCTTTAATTTCAATTTTGAGGAGTAGCATTGTAAGGATCTGAATTGTCTGTATGTGTGAGCCTTTGATTTTGGCGAGAAGAGCTTTAGTGACTGCAGTGGAGCAGTGTGAGAGTGAGGAATGAGTGGAGTGAGTGGAGTGAGTGAGTGAGTGAGTGAGTGAGTGAGTGAGTGAGTGAGTGAGTGAGTGAGTGAGTGAGTGAGTGAGGAATGAGTGGAGTGAGTGAGTGAGTGAGTGAGTCAGTGAGTGAGTGAGTGAGTGAGTGAGTGAGTGAGTGAGTGAGTGAGTGAGTGAAAACACCCAGGTGTGTGTGCACGTGTGTGAGTACCTGCCCTCTTGTCACACGTGTGAGTGTCCGCCTGCCCTCTCCTGGCAAAGCCGTAACCGAGCGGCGGCTCCCACCCACTGCGCTCCCGGGACCAGCAGGGAGCAATGCCCTACGGAAGCAGCCTTTTCACGAGGTCTGCGTGTGTGTCCCGGCGCTGTGCTGCTGACAGGTAAGGACATTTCTGCTCTTGGAAAGAGGGAGCAGTTTTGAAATGGGTGATTTATCCCTGAGCACCAAGCATAATGGCTTCTGCTTGCCAGCAACTATAATCATCCAGCAAAGGGTTTGTGATGCTGGCCACACTTCATTCTAGAACATATTTGGTTTTTTTTTTTTTGTTTTGGTTTTTTTTTTTTTTTTTTTTTAATAAACTCTTGTAAACATACATCTTTGTCTTTCTTTTTTTTCTGGGCTGCCAGCAAAATCCAGCCACCTATGACTTCCTAACCCTATGCTTCTGTCTATTTCTGCAGCATTATTAGCAGGAAGGACAGGCCAGATTCTGACCTCAATTATACCTCCCTACACCTGAAGTAATGCTTTCTAAGTTGGTTCCATCACTACTGATGTTTCTTAGTCTAAAGGAAAAAAAACTGTGCATTTGTGTTCTTGAAGGTTCCATAACTCTGACTTCAGCATACAAATAAATGTGACACTTAATCCCTGAAAGCATGTTTTACATTTTTCGTACTCTGAATGTATATAGATATACATTTTCCATCTCTAACATCAATGGCATTTCCCTGTTCCCAGTTCCCTTGGTGTTTCTGGAATCAGCATGGCAGTGACGGATGCTGTTGTTCACTTATTAAGACTGAATGTTGCCAGGCCCAACCAGATGTGGATATTCATTGTATGATACAACTTTCTTGTAAAGCCATACTTTTGTAATTTTGGTTTCCCTTTTTTAGGGTGGGAAAAATCTCCCCTATAATTGTGTTTGCATATTACTTGCTGCATGATTAAAGTGAAAACAATTGTAACATGCTGGAATAAGTTATATGTACATAGCCTGATATAATTAGGTACACTAGCTATGAAAAAAAATTAATCTTAATTGTATTAATATAATAAAATTGTAATATAAAATTGATGTGTCTTTTATTAGCCAACTGGTCAAAAACACCCACAAGTATCTGTTGCTTTTGCTTTGGCTTGTATTATTGTTTGGTGACTTCATTCTGTCTGCTGAGCCATTGTCTCAAAAAATGTGATCTGTGGAAAATAATATTTCCCTTCACAGGCTTACAGCAGCTGACTGTGCTGTCAGAGGATGACCCCAAGTGATGAGGTGAACCCACACTTCACAGATCTGCTGAAAGGTGGTGATAACTCAGAAGGAGCAGTTCAACAGGGGTTGAATGGTAATTGGTTTCAGAAATGTTAATTTTTTAGGTTTGAGTTCAGCTTATGCAGCTTTTTCTTGTGAATGTAAGAGTGCTGGTAGCCTACTTTCCTTCTCTGATTTGTGCACCATCAACCAGCTTTTTGTGTACAGGAAGATACCCTGGCAAGGCTTCCAGCACCAACCTCTCCTGGAGGCTCAGCTGAAGGTCTTCAGGCAGATGTGCACCTCTCACCCTCTGTGCTCTCCATGGGGTAAGGATCCCCCAGATTCCATGCCAAGGTCTGAACCATCCTGATCCTCCTCTGCTATGATAAGAACAGATGCCCAAGGTGTTTCAGGTGATGGGTAGCTGGTTTGGATGATGATGATAATCATGGGGTGTAGAGTCCAGTGCCAACTGTACCCACAGATCTCCTCAAGGCACACTAGTATATGCAAGCTATAACCAAGGGATGACTCCTTTGAGCCTGTGCTTGCATAGTACATTACTGGCTTCATGGAAGAATGCAGAGAGGGAAGTTTCACTGATCTCATTTAAAGCAGATCAAGACTATGTCCTTGCCTTCATAGCAGGAGATTCATCCCTAACTACTTCACACAAGAATGTGGTCCCCAAAGATGTAGTTTTCTGGCTTATTTGCTTCTATGTGTTTGAGAAAGGGAATCTGATGTAGTTTCTCTTGTGCCCTGGCAGCTCTGCTGGGGATGACCATTAGGGAGCTCCAGGCTGACACATCTCTCAGAGCCAGTCTCATGTAGGTATCGGGTTTTTTACAACTGTAGTTAGTTGGAGCCCACACACCAGCAGGCAGCAAGACAGGGATTTAAATAGAGAAATTTAAAGGGTATATTCCCTTGTGTGGGGGGAAGCACTGTCACAAGAAGATGATGCATTGAGCGAAATCCTGCCTACGCCTCAGTTACTTGGGTGCACCTCCCCGAGTGAGTCACTCAAAAGCAGCTGACAGGTTTGGCATGTCCCACACTGTCCCGTGTCTCCCTGGGCAGCACAGCAGCAATGCCTTGGGAGATGCTCTGCCTTCTGCTGCAGCACCGCTCTCAGCTGGTGACACGGATGGCCACCAGGCTCCAGCTCCCAAGATGCCTGCCATTGTCTCCAGCACTTTGGGAGCTGCTCTGAAGCCAAGAAGCCAGATTTCTCCGGGGGTGATTCCTAAGCAGTGCTTGGTCTGGAAAATCAGTCATAATTTTTTTCTAGTAAAATGTGTGTGTATTTTGCTATGGATTTGCTATGTGAAGGAGAAGTTTATTGCTGGTGGGAAGGCTTCTGGCGAATTTCATGAGTTCGTAGAGATAAGAGAGCTGTGCTCTGTACGCCAGCTCTGCCCACCCACACGGATCCCCGTAGAGAACAGTGAGGAGGAGGAATGATTATCACAGAATTGTCAGACTCATGCAAGAAAACCTGGGAGGAAGGAAGGGAAGAAAAGCACTGGGAAAGGGTATGGCAAGATGCCTTGTGGGAAGCGGATCCCACAGCTGAACAGAAATAGGGAAAATAGTCTGGAGAATCCCAAACCACAGTACAAGCTATGAGAAACACAGAAACTACCCCCTGCCACTTTCTCATGGAGCTTGGCTTCAGGGTCACAGAGAATAGCAGGATGATAAAGAAGAAGCTGACAAGCATTAGAAAAGGAAATAATCACTAGAGCTGACTGGGAATTGAAGTTTCTATTCCACTAAAACCAACAATATTGGAAAATACACTTCTGTTCTAATTCAAAATGAAAATTCAAAATATCAAAACCAGTTTTACAAGGAAGAAAACTGATCCAGATCTATCAAGATAATTCTTAAAGAATAGTAAAATTTTGATAATGTAATACCTGGCTTTTTATTTTTTAACAGTGTTAAAGCACTAAAACAGAATCAAAATATTATAAAAAAAACCAAACATGTCTTTTGATAGCCGAAAGTCTGTGTTCAGATTTTCTTGTAGCAGAATTTTTGTCAAAATAGGAACACAAAGCCCACAGTGCTGGATGCTCCCAACATCATGCCATGTCTCCAGCACTGGCAATGGGAGAAGCCAGGTGAGCAGAGCACCTTTGCCTGGCTACTTTCAGCAATACATTTCCTACTTAATTCCCTCAGTTCCCACAGCTGTTGCATTGGGGACATTGGAGGTTATACCCTTGCCTAGTCCTTCAGAGTATTCATCTTCTGACCTAGTGTCCTAAATTTGTCTAGGTCTTTTCCAAGACTGTTGATACAATCACATCCATGACTTCCTATGGCAGCAGTTTACATTTATCTGCACCCAAGCTCCCCTGCCACTTCTTTTTCCTACTCAGTTTAGTGGGATCCTTCAGGTGCCTCTGTGTGGTGTTTGGATACCTGGAAAACTCCAGCAGCTGTGAACACTGCTCACTCCTTTCTCCAGCCACAAGTTATATACTAAATCAAACTGGTTCCCACACCAATCTCCAGGACAGCCCACTGCTGATTCTTCCTCACCCTTTGCCACTCAGTAACCAGCTTTCACTGCATGAAATAACTCCTGTGATTCCATGACAGCTTCATTTTTTAAAATAATCTTTGGTGTGGAACCTGGCCCACAGGATTTTGTAAATCCAAGTAACTTATGTTCACCAGATCTCTCCTTTATCCTCTGTCCTTTTGAGTGAGGTAATTTGCAAACAATTCAATTTTTATGAAGATAATCTTTGCAGTAAAAAGGACCTAAAGATTTTTATGGATTGTGCAAAGTCTGCTTACAGAAGTACAGCCCATGGTGATTCTTGGAACTGTCCTGTGCAGGACCAGGAGCTGGACTCAATGATTCTTTTGAGTCCCTTCCAACTCAGAATATTTTTTGGTTCTGTGATTCTGTGAAACACTTTGCCTTGAGATTGCAGGGGAATCCCAGATGGTATTTTTTAAAAAGTGTCTTATAATTTTGAGGCTTTGACTGAAGCTGAAAATGAGCAACTATAGGACAAAATCCCTGTTCTTCTGAATGGAAGGTGTTAGGGAGTGACACTGTAAGGAGACTCTGCTTCTGAGTTTACAGATCCTAGTGAGATACTATTTTCAGCTGTGATGCATATATTTGCAGACACTAAACTTCTCACTGATAGAGGTGATTGCTTGATCAAATGGGGTTTTTTATGGGACTCCTCCTGTGGGTAGAACTGAGTTTCACTGATAGCTACAGGCTTTGGCTTACTTCTCTACCAGACTGCAGAGCCCAGCATGGTGACAGACAGAGATAAAATTACATTCCATGTATAATTTGGGATTTTGTGAAAGCCAAAATTATAGGAAGAAAGAACTCTTCCTAAATTAAGTTTCTGCTTAGAGTTGTGTTCCCTAAACACTCAAAAATTCCCATGCTTACTTAGGCTCACTCAGATCTGGTGAGCTTCAGGGAAGTGCAAGGTATGGCAAGAAACCCAGATTTGGGATCAGGGAGGCTGAGAGTAGCTTTCCCACAAAATTACCCAGCTCTTCTTTTGCAGAATTAACAGATTCTAGCAGCAGATTGGTGCTTTGTGGTCTCTGGAAAACATGAACTGGGTTTCAAAATGTCTCAGCTCTGCCCTGAAACACATGATCATCATCCCCTCAATTAAAAAAAAAAATCACTTAAAATGACAAAGTGCAAACCTAGACCTGTTCATGCCCTTTCCTATTCCCCTTTTGCAAATATTTAGACCCGTAGAGCCCATGGGCTGGTCTGGGCCTGGGCTTTTGCGCCCACTACCTTGGAGGGGATGAACACACAAATTTCAAGCTGTAAAATGACTGCACATGATACACAGCATACAGCATGAATGCACATGCAAACACCACAGCTGATTTGAAAGAAGAGACCCTTCACGAGTCTTACTTATTTTTAGAGTGAAAAGCCCCTGCTTCAGCCAGGCAGGAGTCCATTGACTAACATCCCAGTTCCTTACTGGTGCCAGCCTGACAGGTTTTGCAGAGCTGCCTGTCAGTGCAACTCCTCTAAGATTCAGGCAGGCAACTCTTTGCCTTTAGGACGAGGTCAGCCTTTAAACAAGCAACTTCAGCTTTACTCTTTACTTTTAGTAGCTACTGCTTTTACTTGATATGAACCTTTATAGCATCCTCAATCAAATCTAGAAACTGTTCAGCCTGGCAGAGCTGCTAATGAATATGCTCTCACCAGCTGAAAGGAGGCAAAAAAAAAAAAAAAAACCACAAAAGAAAACAAAAAAAGGAATGTATTTTAAAATGAAAGCCCAGTATTTAAGTTTCACATTTCAAATGCTTTAAGTGTCGTTTTTTTCTTCTTTTATTCCTGCAGTGCTGCTCGGCTATTGTCAGCTTCACTGCATGGCTCCCTGTGTTTTCACAGTCAGTCCCCAAATTGCCTCAGCTTTGAAGTGGATCCATCTTCCAAAGGGACACCTTTTCTTCCTCCCCTCCTCAGCATCAGTAGCACATAAGCCCTGTGGGGCTTTTGCCAAATAACCGCGTTTATTAGAAGAGAAAATAGAGACGATAACTTGTGAAATAAGGAAACTCAGCTGGGCAGGGCCGGATAGGGACCAAAAGGAGTGATCAGCAGCCTTCCCTTCTCCTAGGGGTGTTCTGGCTTGTTCTCTGCCTGAGCTGTGGAGAAGTAAAACCAGCTCCTTGCACCTGTGCAGGCGCTACCGGTTATCATTTCCGCACATCCCCTTTGTCTTGCTTAGGGTTTGTGTTTTTTTGTTTGTTTGGTTTGCTTTGGTTTTTTCATGACCTTTCTTGCTTTCTACCGCGGCGGCTCCTGCGCGGGCACCGGCCGGGCCTGGGCCGCCGCGCCGCCATCGGCCGCCAGGTGGCGCCACCTCCCTGCGGCTGCGTCCGGGAGGGACCCGGGAGGGACCCGGGAGGAACCCCAGGCCATGAGGGACCCCGGGCCGGGAGGGCGCTGCAAAGCATGGAATATGTAAAATTCTCCTGGAGAAAGAATGTTCTTTGGTGCCTGATCTTTGTGTGCTTTTCAGCCTAATCAGCAGGAAAGGAGATTTTAGAAACAGCAGCTAATGAGCAATGCCTGAGTGATGTCCAGGTGTTAGAAAGACAAATTGCTTGTTGGTGGAGTTGTCTTGTTAAGGTTTACGGTTCCAGGTGATTCAGTGATCTCTGACCTCGGGGGAGGTTAACAAAGCCTGGGGAGAAGGATGTGCAGCTGATAGTGGCCACGAAGAATGCAGAATTTATGGGCCACGAGGACATTTGGCGGGACTCCAAAGATAAGGAAGAAACTAATAAAGACAACTCGGCAACTGTGCTGAACCAGCTCCAACTGGGTAAAATGTAATTCTGGCAGGGGGACATGGTGACCATCATCTCACCAAGGCACAGACCCAAGAAACCACTGACCCAAAAGAAGGGAAAGACTGAGTATGGGACTAGTTAGCAGAAGAAGCAAAATAATCATTAATAAGCAGAAGAATAGTTATTAGAATACTAATTAACAAGAGAACTATGCAACTTGTAGCCAATTAACACAAATTCCTTTGTTTGCTAAAATGTATAAATAGCAAAAGTGTTTGATAGTTGGTGTGCTTGATTTGTGGAATACCACTGAGCATTGATGCTTGTGCAACTCTGGGATAATCAATGTCTCTCTCAAGTGTGTAATTATAGGCTTGTTGACCACGAATCCTATTTTTGTGGATGACAAGGTGACTCCAGGGCTGTGAGAAGACCCTGCCACTGTGAGGGGACCCCGGGATTGTGAGATGAACCCACTGCTGTTGGCTGTCCCTTGCCCATGTCTATGTGGTGATCCTACAGTACATCTTCCAGATGCACTGTCCAAACCAAACCCAAATGTGCAAACCCAGCTGCAGGAAGGTGGTGCAGGTGCCTTTATTGCCAGCCACCAAAGAAAGGTTTGTGGTTTATTCAGCAATGGAAAGGCCTCAGGTGCCATGGAAGTTCACCTTGGAGCTGGGCTCTAGATGAAGAGCTACAAACAGAGACAAATTTTTTCAAACAGGGCATGTGGGGTCGCTGGGCAGAGGTGAGCAGGCAGACATTTTTCATCCTCTCTGCTGTCTCCAAGGGAAAGGAGAAGCTGTGGTTTCTTAGTTGGCTGTGAGTGGCTGAGAGGCTCCATATCTGTGTTTAGCAAAGTGTGTAAAATCCAGGGATGTGATGCAGCCCCATTGGATCACTGCTCCTGCACAGAAAAGCTCATTAGACAGAGGAGACAGCAGTAGTGGTAGTAGTAGTGGTAGTAGTGGTGGTAGTAGCCACCATTTCCCACTTTTCCTGGAGAAGGGTGGCTGGTGTGGGAAGCACATCCACTGCAGTCTGGCAAGGAGCCTGCGTGTGCACTGGGCATCTCTTGCAGAAAGCAAAGGATTTCTGAGGGGCTTGATACCTACCAGGAAATAAGGAAAGGTACTGCCTAAGATGTTGTTAGCTCTGTTTCTGGCACATTTATGAAACATCAAATACCTAGACAGTGGTAGATGGCCCAATAGCGTGATGTCTCCACTAAAAATCCAGTTTGTCTTTTGGAGCTATCATTCTCTGATCTGGGGGTCTGTTCCATTATTTTCACTCCCCTCTGCTTCAAAGCTAATCAGCAGAGCTTGCAAACCAATAACAAATTGGTTAAAAATCATCTTTATATGCAAAGCCTAAAATAAAACATCTGTATATATCCCAGAAGCCTTCACAACCTCCTGTTTTATTAGTATCTCTAAAATAACTTTTCTTTCCTGACTCTAATTCCAGCTAGAAGCACACTGATAATCCTCACAGGACTGTTATGTGTATTTCCAATTAAGCAATTTATAAGCACTGGCTGTGAGGAGCTTTTTTGTTCTTAAGGAAATTATTTCTTCATTAAGAGTAAAACAAGTCTTTTTTTATCCCTGCTTAATATGAAAGCCCTTGTGTCCCCTTCGCATATGTTTTAAGTACTGAACTATGTAGAAGGAGATTAATCATTTTGTACCCCAACAAGCAGGGAAGACTCAGTAGACGGGTCAGTTGCTCAGGGAATAGGCTCTTCAGTGTTTGTTTTCAGAGAGAAGTAAAAGTCAGACAGACAGACATTTGCTTTCAAGCTCCTTGCCTTTGCCAGAGGCAACCCACACAGTCATGAGCCCTTCTGGAGTCTGAGTCATGAAGAACTGCAGCTGATAAAATGAACAGTAAAGAGGAAAAGAAAAAAAAAATCCCATTCATGCCCAGCTAATGAGTAGAAGTTCCAAATTTCCTCTTGTTTTCAGGCTGTGTACCTTAATTAGATGAATCACAGAACACTGAGGGTGGAAAACACAGTCCAGACAGCTCATAAGAGTCCACTTCATTCTTTCACACTGGCAGCATTATCTACCTCCCCAACAGGAAAGAATGTCCCTCCATTTTCCTGGACTGTCATGAGGCACAGGCAAACATGGAAAATGAAGAGCAGAAAGAATGGATGATTGAGTTTAGCTGGTATAGTAGCACAAGCATCCTATTCCTATTTTTGTCCCCTGGCCCAGCCATTTGCACTTTCTATAAAGGCACTCACGAGCCTCTGTTCTGGTCAAGGGCAGCCCCATGACCAAATAGCAGGAGTTGCAACATGAAGGACCTTCAAAGGGAGGGGACACTTACTAATATCAGGAATGAACTTACCAGAAATCTTCTGATCTGGTCACAGAAGACATTTTGAGCCTTGAGTGTTCCTGGAACTCTGGAAAGAAACCCCACATAAGTGCTGTAAGTAAGCTGCATTCCCTTCATTTTCCTATGAGCCAGCTTAATAATGGGATAGTTCCTGAATGTTTAAGGTTGATATCTTGTATCTGTTTACAGTAACAAATGTAGAGAAATGGAGGAGCTGACAATAAATGGAATTACTACATTAGTAAAGAGCTAATCTATAGAAATAGATTAGAGATCGAGATGCTGCAGCATGTAAGCCTGTGCCAATGCTTGACATGCACAGGGTCAGTGGGAAATGTACCTTGTATTCCAGCAGCACCATATATTTTTACAAGGAATGGGTGCATAAAATTGCTTGATGAATAAAGCTAGAAATGGTGAATTCAACTGTACAGCTCAACATAGACATTGTATCATTCAGTGAAGAAATTATGAGTTTAGAATGATCTTAAAACCTTGAGGTTTCCTTCTCAGTCTCTGCATTTCCTGCCATGCTCATTAATACCATTTATCATCTCCCTTTGTGTTATGGAATGGATTTTATTTAGCAGCACAAGGAAGAAATACCTGGCTATAGTTCCCTCAGCAAGCCCAATGGCACTGTGGTTTTTGGTTATACTGGTTTTGTGGTGTCACTCTCTGTCCTAAAGGGAAATAGTTTTGAAGAAGGATTTGAAAAAAGATGGGGTAATATGTGATATTGTGCATTGGCTCCTAGGACAGAGACAGCTCTACTGGCACATGGAAAGTCATTGATCTGCCAGGTCAAAACAAAGTCACAGCCCTACGTTGGGCGCCAGTCTGTAGTGAAACACTGGGCTCCAGGACGGCTTTGATGAATGGAGACGAGAGACCTCTGAAGGCTGCTCTTAGAATATAAGGTTTATTAGGGATGGTGAAAGGTCTTGCTTGGAGCTGCCAGATGCAGCACGTGGCAAGGTCTGAGGGGATGGGGGAGGGGAGAGACAACGGGTAGAGAGGATGCTCCAGGAGAGGGTGGAAGCTCCAAGAGAGTGGGGTTCCAAGAGAGGGGAAGATCCAAGAGAGCGTCTGGCCCCTCAGAGACCCCTTATCAGGGGGCTTCAAGGTGGGCTGGAACAAGACTTGGGCCAACGGGGTCACAGACACCTGATGTTTCGGGGGACGGTTACAGGTGTGGGATGAACCATACATTTTGGGGGGTTGAGATAGAACAGTCCATTTGACCTTTGGACTTATCTGTAGGTAAGGGCATTGTCCAGCTAGTAGGGGGGGATTGTTTTCATCCTGGCTGTACTATTGTGAATCTTTTGCCAGGCAATTATATTTATCCATCCTTTCCAACAGGGTAATATGTGACACTGTGCATTGGCTCCTAGGACAGAGACAGCTCTACTGGCACATGCAAAGTCATTGATCTGCCAGGTCAAAACAAAGTCACTTATGTCATGGCAGCATGAGAGAAAGAAAGAGGACAGAGTGACAAACAAGTCGTATTTGTGCTCAGAGTCAGCTCTGCTGTCAGAATGGAGGGAAGAACAGTAAAAGAAATATCAGAAACATACAAGAAGGTTGAGAAAGGCACTGCAGGAAGCAGAAATGTGCAGAAAATAATGCTGTAGGGGGAAATGGAGGATGAGGAGGGGAAAATAAGTATTAATGATACCATCATTATGCAGGGCATGAGGTCAATCTAGAAGCTGTGTTTGGGTTGGCTGCAAATCTCAAGGAGTCCAAAAACAGAGGAGCTAACATCTGGCACAAGATAAAGTGGTCAAGGGCATGATCTATCCTAGGTCTTAGAAACACTACAGAAGAAAAATCATTTGTGTTTAGGCCTAGCCTAATATACAAAAGAGTATTGTGAGCAATCAGAGCTGTCTGGCTACTTCACCTAAAGGAAAAGGGATGTGGCAGCATCTCAGTTATAAAAACAGGAACAAGAGGAGGCAGTCAAAGAGAAAAATCAGAATTTAATTTGCTCAGTGTTCAGTCACCAAGAGACGTGGGGGTGGCAATATTGCCAAAGCAAAACTGAGTTGAGGAAAATAGATTAGAAGCAGTGAGTCAGATGTGTGAGCTCATGGTGGCACAACTGATATTTGAAATTGCAGGAAGAGTGAGGATCATAGGAACCTTCACAGGGACTTTTCTTCCTGGGTTTTACAGTTCTGATCCCATCAAAATACACACAGTTCAACAACTTTTAGTCACTACAAACCTGCAAGAGCACGTCAGATAAGGGAAAGGGAGAGCAGTGGGTAGATATGGAGCTGAAGGAATATTCCTTGAATAGAGGTAGGAATTTTAGAGAAAATTACTCAAATTTAGACCCTCACTGAAGACCTCAGCCCTCAGGGGAATCTGTTGTGAGTAAAGGTTTAGGACTTGTCTGTCAGCTGCTGTAAAATCTCTTCTGTGGCCGTTCCAGGCAGTACCAACCGGATGATCCATAACAACCCATGGACCGTGGTGGCATGAGTCATATTTCTGTCTATGACTGCACACAGTAAAATAATTTTGTTTAACCAGCTTATCTTTGTTTGCTTTCCACCAATACCACTGTAATTCCTTTTGGTATCCAAATGCATTTTCCTCCCCTTTGCAAAAAGGAAACCACTTTGTAACAGCTCCTTGATTTTTACATACCTGCCTTAGTTACTATGATAGCAACATGCTCCTGTATTGCTCTAGAAAGTAGCTTTACATGCACTGTTTCATCTAGTCCTTAATTCTTCCACTGGGGCACTAAATCTGGACTAAGCTGAAATACTAGGACAATAATTCTTAATCCACTGTGGAACATTAACTGAGTGTTAAGACAGCGATTTGCTGTATATTATGAACGTGTCTCCATTTCATTTCCTCTCTGGAGATGCTGATTCATTGATGGAGTGATGTTCTTCCAGGCAAGAAAAGATTAAGTAGAGACAACAGACTCAGAAGTAATAAATAAGGCTGTAGAACAAAACTGCCTAATATTATATTATTTTAGAAGCCATATATAATCATGTCATCAGAGATGTGCTGTGATGCACACATGCAATGGAGCAGAGTTAATGTGGTGCCTCTCATCTTATACTGTGCTTGTTCAGGAGGTTACAGAGTTTACAACTGTATATTTTATGCTGCATCAATCCAGCCCTGGGAAGGAGATTTGCATCCATTTAACCACAGCAGTGTTCTCTTGGTTCCCATCACAGTCAAAGTGTTCTTCAAAGGAATGCGAGCACTATTTCCCCTGGTTCCCACATGTGAACCTAAGGTGCAGGAGAAGCAGCAGGTCCTTTAGTCCCTGAGATCAATGGCACGTGTAGTACCTAGGCACCGAGTTTCCTGCTCTCTGCTTCTGTGTGCAGCATGTGCTCCCACTGTCCCTCACTCATTCCCTACTGCAGGGAGGCTGCGTGGCTGAAATTCTGGATACAAGTTTGGATAATGCCTCTCTACTACAGACAGAGCACAGGCTGGGGTCACAGGCAGCCCGCCAGAATTGTCGCATCCCCCACCAGAGGGGACCATCTTCAAAACCACGCAGCAGCAATTGATAAAAGACAAGGTTGTTGCTCTTTTGTTTCTGTGATTCTTCTGTCCAGAAGGCACCTGGGCTGATGTTGTTGTCCTTGCTACTCTTCATACTGTTGCTGGAAGCAAACCAGGCTACACTTCTTCAAGCTTGGGACAGGAAGCACATAGGAAATATTGGGTGTAGGCAGAAAGAGGGGGTTCACTGGACTCTGTTCCTGGGAGACTTTTTTGGCAATGGCCAAATGGCAGATGTTTCAGCAGCCTGTTGAGCACAGTAACCTACTCCAATTGCAAAGGTAAATTTTAATTGTAACTGTAAAGATAAATTGTAAATTCTCCTCTGAGTGGATCAAGGTGCAGAAAAGAACCTGAAGTTGCTCATTATGAGAAGCCACATTGCTATAGGAATTAAAAATGCAGAATGCTTATTTTGAGCAAACAAATCTCAGGACATTGGTTGATCACTATTTGCAGGTCTTTACTGGGAATCCATTTCACTTAATCCAGACTTGCTGACGATATCTGAAGAGAGGACTTGCTCATTATTCCTAAGCAAAATCAGGTATGCAGTATGCCCCATTTGTTTTTGATGGTGTGTTGTGTAGCTGTGAGAGTTCAAACCTCCAGACACTCTGGAACTGATCCTGATCTCTCCTGTAGGCCAGGGTGTTCTCCCAGGCTTGTGCCTGTAATGCCCAGCTCTTCTTTTGCTGTAGGAAGGGATGGGTGCCTGTACTGGTGGTTACAGTGCTCTGTTAGCTCTCACTTCATGCTCTGGGGAGCTTCACTGTTTCACAACAGGGTCAGAGATGACATTCTTAGCACATTCATTTCTTTCCCCTGGCATAGCAATTACTATTCTACACAGTGCTGCTCCATGTGCTTCTTCACAATTTATTTTTAAGGTTTCTCCAAAAACTTGCCTAGTAAGAGTTTTTGCATAATTGCTCCTCAAGATTTGCATTTTAAAATTTCAGCACAGTATTAACTCTTGGAGCTGGCTGCAGGGTTATGTTACCTCCCACTAGGTTAATCCACACAGCTCTTTGTTGAATGATCTAAACATAGGAATATGCATTGCTTTTTGCTTCTATTCTCAGAACAGTGTTGTTCTTTCTTGGCTACTTCATTTTTTTTTTTTTTTAACTATTCTCAATTCAATTGCTTCTGCAATAGGCATTAAAACTTTCCTAACTGAAAGGGGCTGCAGTATCTACCAGAAGAATATTTTAGTGTATTTTTGCCAGCTTGTCAGATTCTCAAGTTTTGCAACCTTGAGTTAGGCCTGGCTGATTTATGACTGATGGCATCAGAGAGGTAGTCCTCCTTTTCCTTCCTTGTTAATCATATGCCTTAAATTATCATCAGTGATGGGTTTATGTTCCTCCTTATAGGTTTACAGAGTTTCAGCACCAGTTATATCACTGGATTCAAAGGGAATTATGACAGACTGAACTGTATTTGCTTTCCAAAATCTAGCTTTAAAGTTTCCCTCTGGACTGGAACTCACTGATTTTAATTTATTTCTGCATGACACTGATATAAGTAATTTTTTCCCTACTCTCCTCAGAGAAATTATTCTCTACCCATTTGTAAACATTCCTTAATATTCTGTCTTCACTTTGCTCTGGGTCATTTCAAAATTCTCCTATTTCTAACTGGTGCTCCCCTTGCAATGCTTGGAGTCTAGCATGCAATTTAAAAACATCTTCTGTCATTTTTGCCTTTGCAGTTGTTACTTTGCCATGCTAGTTCTTTTTGATCTTTTCTTGCTTGCTCCAAAAGTTCTTTTTTTTTTTTAATCTCGCATAAAATGTTCTTCAAGTCCAAGCTTGTGATCGCATCTGCTCCTATCTGCCAGCATCCATAACCTCTTCCTTAGAAATAGTTCTTAACACTTTGCCAAGATGTCATGATAAGAACGAAGTGAAGGAAAGTGCAGTTTCTAACAGCATTCATTGAAACCTCCATGTAATGATCCTTGGCTTCCTCTCCTGACAAAATATGCTTGATATGGTGCCTTTTTGATCTCCTGATACGGGTATAAAAATTACCTTCCTCCTTATTCTTTTGATGCAATTTTAAATGCTGTTGTTCCCAACAGGAAGTTTGATGGCCTGGCTTGACAAGTTTAACAAGCTGAGCACCACTGGCCTATTTCTTTGATGATAAATGGAAGGGGAAGTAAGTGGGGAATAAGCTACAGGTGCACTATCTCCTTGGGTGACCACAGTCATTCTTTGGGGTTATGAGCCTGTTTGAACCTCTCTCTTGCTTGTAAACAAACTGGTGAGGTAGTAAACAAACTGCTAATAAACAAGCTAGTAAACACCTGGTAAACTCCTGGCAAGACACAGCTAAACTCCTGCAGCCTCCAAAACAAGGTATCTACATCCAAACTGCCAATTGGGAATAATCTACAGCCTTTGTCAGTCCCCAAACCATGCACAGGCATTGTCTAGAAGAACATTTGACAACAAGAACCAGGGCTGTGCTGGCAGCTTCACAGCACAGAGACTCCCTGTTCCAAATCTGTGTCCAGGCCTAGGCTTTGTATTCTTTGGGTAAGGGGTAAATTGTGCTTTGTTCCTTAACTTTTCTTCAGTGTGACTCTTGGAGTCAAGAAGGAGGTTCAAGATGCCTCTCCCAAGCTTCCTGCTCTGGGAATGATGATAAGGGTTGTTTCCATTACTGCCATGAGATATGACTGGGCTTTTTGGTACTGTGATAGAAGGCTGACATGGCAGTGGTATCTAAAATGTTTTATAACACTGTTTTCTAGTCATCCTTTCCTGCAGCTTATGTCAGCCATACTTTGTAAAATTTTATCTGAAGTTCTTCAATCACACATAAAAAAATAGAGAATGGCAATTATATTGGCCTGGTTAAAAAATCTTACAATATTGTGGCTTGGAATGCTTACTTTTCCCAGGCTTCATAGAAAAGGCATTTTTGGTATCAAGTAAGCCCCTTTCACTGTCTCCAGGAAATCATATCTTGGCCAAATAATAAACTCTGACTAATTTTAATTTGAACACCCTCAGTAGAAGCTTGTTCTCTTGGCAGCTGAATTCCTGGCTGTGACATCTGCAGTGTCAGCCCTCCAGCTTCTCCCTGCTAGCTCATCTGCCTCTGTGCAGCTCCATGCTGAAACCCAGGGCTGGCACCTTCTCCTCTGGAGCATGGAGCACGACAGGGTGTGGAGTGGGGAGCAGGGCCAGCAGGGGTGAAAGCTGGACACTTGGACTTAATATTATAGGGAGAAAGGAGCTGTGAGAAAGGTGAGTAAGCAGACAGAAAGCAAAACCAGCATCCATACAGATTTTTATGTCTGTTCTTTCTCATTCAACACTGAAACAATCCAAGGCTTTCTTGAACCTCCATGTTTATTTGTTGGCAAGTATCTGTATTATCTGATGATGAAAGATGTACCCTACAACCCTCAAATTTGTTGACTGAGTTTTTACCTCATGCAACTGATCCCTCTGGATGATAACAGACATCTACTGCTACCAATTAGTTATTAGCACATGAGGTAGAAATCTGTACTTCAGACCTAATAGGTTTCAGTTCCATTTGGAGGTCACTAGGGTTTCATATAATATAATTTCATTTCGATTATCATGGGAAGTGACTTGGTAATTCCAGTAAATGACTAGGTACTTAAAGTAAACCTGTCTGGAAATACAGATTTCTGTCCAGCTGGAAGTTTTAACAATTGACTTTTTACTTGAGAAAAAACAGAAAAAAAGTTACTGCATTTTCGTGATAGAGCATTAAAACAAATGCCCTTCTAATTTTTCTCAGTGAGTTATGTCCTCAGAGGGTTAACATGAAGAAAATAGGGTGATCAAATATTTTATGGAAGGATGACTTTGATCTCATAGATGGTATAAGGTAGGACTTAATCCAAAATTAACATGCTGTGTGCATTAATTAAAGGAAACAAATGTGAGAAAGCTTGTTCTACTCTTGAACAGCTCATTTAGCTTGTCTTTAATGCAAATTGTCAATGATGTTCCTGTCATGAAAATAAATCTCATTAAAAATACATCACTTGTTCACACACATATAAACCAAGGAAAGAGTGTGCTCCTACCAGATGAAATTGATTTTACTCAGCTGCAGAGTGAAGGTGATATGGGTTTCAGAATGCAGACACTCTTGCTTTTGTCTGGGTTTACATTTTCTGAAAGACCTTTCTATTTCCCTCAGTGGGCTATTGGAGTCCTTAATGAACATGGAATGAAGAGCAAGAAGAGCTTGAAACTCTCATTCCCTCTTTACTAGTGGACTCATATTGCCAAAGGTTATATGTCCTTAGGCTACAACTTCCTTGAGATTTTCTATAACTTTCCATTGAATAGAAGTTCAGATAAAATGAAACTGTGAAAGCAAATACTATTTGAAACTGTATAAAAATGTAAAGAATTATATTGGGCTTATAAATCATGACATCATATTATTATTATTCTCTTGGAGCAGTTTATGGAGCAGTAAAGCTAGAATGCTGTACAGAGATGAAAGTCAATATCTATCTCCATCCCTACACCAACATTAGTAGGAAATATTACTAGACATTGCAAGCTAGAAAAGAAATAAGAAGAATATTAACAAGAGCCTTTTTTCCATATTATAGTCCCATATTAAAAACCAAGCACGTATGTAGTCCTTCTTTGTATACTTAAAGAACTTCTTCCCTACAGAGCAATAGAGGCAGAGATTCCCAAATGTTTGGTTGGATGAGGCCTGACAATTACAGCATCAGGGATACCTGAAGAGGCAGTGATCTCCCCTCCACTGCAAGGTGAGAATCTCTACAGCTACACATTTGTATGGGAAACAGGCATAGAAAGAATTCTAATGTTTTCATTGTGTATTAAAACATATGTGTGAAGGTCACAGCAAAGCCTTTGTTTCGGATTTATGGTCCCAAAGGCTTTCTCCATTCATTCTGCATATGCTTTCCAGGCTGAGGTCACAGCTTGGTCACCTCAGCGAACCTCAGGTCAGGCCCCTGACCAGGAAGCGAGTAAGATACGAAGCAGGTTGTTTTGCACGTTAAATTCTAGTCGGTGTCTGGTACGGCCAGGAGGTGGCAGGGCAAGTCTGATTTACCACATCTGAGTGGCTGACTGGGTATTTTCCAATCTTGACTCTGTGGAAACATGGTGAGTTCCTGCAGTTCTCCCATTTGCACCGTTTAGTGGCAACTGCCTGCACACCACTCACAGCATTTGCAAGGCTATAAAGAGGCTTCCAGCAAACTTGCAGAGCTCTCTAGGAAATGATGGCTGGTATTGTTTTTCCTTTTTTTTTTTTTTCCTCTTTTTTAAATTATAATTTTGCACTGCTGATTCAACTCTGCTGTTCACAGGCAGTTTGGCCACACATCATTTCAGAGTCAAGAATGAGTCTTCCTTGTGCACACGTCCTTGCAAGCGACACTGACCTTGCCCACAACAGCACAGAGTGACCAAAGCACATCATTCAAGCAAGGGCCTGGCAAGTAATGAAACAGAAATATGTAATACATCATTCTGCACAACTGTTAATACAGCTGCCTCTCCTTTCTCTTCTTGTTACTCCTTCACATGGTAAGTGACCCACGTGATAATCAGAGAGAAACCATTTGAGATGGCAGAGCAGATGAACAGGAGAAAAAGCAAATAGAGAGTGACAAACTGGCCAATATTAACTGGGGTACTTTTTCTATCCATTTCAGCTGCAGTCAGCTCTGGGTTGGGTCAGCAAATGATGAGGGTTACTAAGGGAAAAAAAACAGACTTTGTACCAAAGTGCTGCCAATAATTTTGTAATCTAAATTGTATCTGATTGTAAATTACTCTATTAAAAAAGCAATAGGCTTCAGCAAAACCTGTAATTTTCTTAAGAGCTACTGGTGCTGGTTAGTAATAAACCCCCAAAGTTTATTAGCAGAAAGCAACCCCAAAATCTCTCTGTGTTAGGTTTAATGGGCTGCAGGAACCCCAGGATAAATATTGGTGCCTTCACAAAAGAAGACATTTACTGCCTTCTGCCTCTTGTGCAGATATTTTGTATGTCTGTGTCCCTGGAGCAGCTGTGAGAGGAGAGATAGATGGAAGGGCAAGAAGAGAAGGTAATAATAATTTTCTTAGGTTTCATCACCTCTGAGAAACACAGGACCAGTTTTGGTCTTGCTGTTTTAAGGGACTCAAAATCCTGATGGGTGGCATTGGAGATAGAGAGACTAAGCTTCTTCAGTTAGGACTGCAAGAGAAATTGATGATGCAGAGGTTTTTGTGCACAGGGTTGGATACAAAGTCAAGAGAACCATGCATGAGAGAAACAGGCAATGAGGAGAGCTGAACAGAGGATTCTTTGCACTGAAAGTACTGGAGTTATTATGCTCTAAATTCTGCATTTATTGTCTGCTGGCTTCAAAGCAGCAATGTACGATAGAATCTGACCCTAAATGGATGTAGTTGTCAGAATCAACAATAGGAAGCACAGATAGAAAGAGATTTGATATCTTCTCTACAATCCTGCCTCTGGTAATAGTTACTGCTAGAACTCAGAACTCCCTCAGAGGAGGGAGGGAAGCCGTATTTCTTCCAATACCTCTGCTAACAGCTCTGTTGTTTTTTTAAATTCTAAGAAAGAATATATAGCTGGGAAGAAATCACACAAAAACCCCCAGTACTGCTGGGGTTTTCCCCAACCTTCTAACCGTTTTAGCAAAGTACAGATAAGATCTGAACACTAACAGAGACAGTGTCCCCAGACAGACAGCCTCAGATCTGGACAGAACTGCTTGGATAGGAGAAAAGGTCACCTACCATGGCCTATGTGGCCCCTGCTAATACCAGATGCAGAGATGTCCTCTGGAAGACCAACTTATGGCCACAGGTAACTGAAATGAGAGCAATTAGCACCAGTAGACAGACAGAATGTGGAGATCCTTGTAATTTCCATTTTCTCCTCACCAGGCTGGAGTTGAACAGGCATCTACTACTGAAAAGCTAAATATCCTGTGGTTCCTTCTCTGAGTTTTGTAAACAGCTCTGTGCATGTTACTGCAAGCCCTTTCACATCAAACCTGGGGCTGTGGCTGTCATGCATTGCTTTAAGCATCCAGGTCCAAATTTTACATCTAAAACAATGATGTTTGGATCATAAATGCTGTTTCAATCATTCTCTTTTTTTAGTTGCCCTGGCCTTGAGGATGATGGCTTAGAATAGCTGAAATATTTAAAAACTCTGCCAAGCACTGTGCTGACAAAACAGCGATTTGTATGTGTTCTGTAGTTCTGGCTAATCTCAGCACAGAGTTCAGATGCTGAATGAATCTTCTTTTCTCTCATCATTCAGTGTATTAACTCGAGGTCATGCTCCATTGACACTTGCAAACAGCACCCGCCTCTGTCAGTCACAGCCACATTTAGAAGGAGTCTGCAAGGAATTAACTCTGTCTAATAAACATCCCTGGCTTGCACACAGACCGTCAGGATGGGAGTGATAGCAAACTGGGACTGATGGCAAACTCTTGGAGGAAGGAGTAGGGTTTAGCCTACAGAAATGGAAATGCTCCCATTTGCAATGGTATCACAAATGCATAATGTCACAGGTATTTCAATCAGGGCTTGTTTTCAGGCATCTACAAAATCCAGTAGTCATGGCAAAGCCAGCTGCCTTTGTTGTCTGTGGTTACAGTTAAAAGATGCCAAATGACACTTGGCAGCCCTGTGATCCAGAGCACAGTGCCCTGAATCACTTCAGGAGAAAGAAGCGGTGACAGGATTTAGTTCAAGGCTGTAAGAAAATAGAGAGAACAGAACAATAATACCAGCAGTTAAAAAACTTTATTTCTTAAAGGAAAATTAATTCTGCAGCAATAAATAAAGGTGCTGCTCACAAGAAAAACCTCATATTGCCAATGTGCAACATCACATAAATGTGAGGTTAGGATATGTGAGAACATCTGTGCAACTGTTATCTAAGGGCAGATCAATTCTTCTCCTTTCCTCTTTTCTTTCTTTCCCATTTCATTCCGGAAGCTTCAGGAGACTTCTTCCTCTAGTACCAAACAAACTATTTTGGGAGTGGGAGCAATAATTTATATTCCCAGAATCACCAGGTACTTCACTGAAAGTTTAATAAGACCTTACTCTGAATGTGTTATAGGAAAAAAAAATTATTTGTATTTTGTGCACCAACAAGAAAGTGAGGCTGTGGAAAGAGCTAGTGAAGATCCCCATAGGCAATAATTCAACCTAGGATAGGAACTCAGTACTTCTACCTTTTGTACTCTTTTCCCTAAATAATGCTTTCTCACAAATGAGAAAATCTGTCCAGGGCAAAAAGGTTAGGAAAGAAGAACGCTTCAATGCTCTGGTTTGTTTTGCCTCCCTTTAGAGCCAGAATATGTTTACTAGGGTGGTTGGAAGGAAGTGACCAACTCTTCTGTCTTATTAATGTTATTTATTTGTTGATAAGACTATCAAGAACTGTCTTAGAAAAATATGAAAGCTGAGTCATATACCAATAAAAACAGACAAATTCACTCTGGCAGTTGCAATAGTGAATTTAGCTTACTTTTGTTGTGCCTCAGCAGCGTGGCATATGGTTCTATGGTGATTTCATTTAATTTCAGACTTTCTTTTTAACATAAGATGAAGTCTAATAACGTCTCAAATGGAGTTACAGGAAGAGCAAAGGCAACTCTTTTTATTATAAACAAGGAACTCTGTGCATCTTCCTTTGCCACATGCAAAGGCACCTATGACTCTTTCTAGAGAAGTGAACAGCTGTTCTAAACATCTAATTTTCATCTGTGCAAAGACCTCTGCATCTTTAATGTGCACAGGCAAGCAAGCAGTGGTTGAAGCAGACGTTGTGTGTAGATCTCCTCCTGACACTGTTTTGATCAAAAGCTCAGGGTGTGAAAAACACTAGTGCTGCCTCAATTCTCCTATTTATCAGCAAGATACAGTCTATGATTGATAACTATGAGATTCCAAAGTGAAAAGTGACATGTTAAGCAGGTGATAAAATATTTGCTGACTGAAATCACAAGTTAAAAGATTCTCTTTTCCTTTTGATAAAATATGCCGATTTTTGAGGCTACAGACAGCAAAAAGAATGATGATTTTTAGCAGCCAGAATGCAAACTATTAAATGGCACAGTATTCCTATGGATCCTGAAAACTGAGATGCTGATTGTTTCAGTAAGTGCACAATACTGACTCTCTGACTATGATTAAGTTGCTATTGCTCAGTTGGGGTGTTGTTCACAGTAATCTGGGTCTTGCTCATGCTGACTCACATCTCCTGCGTTCTCAGCAGGGATTTGTGTTTGTTACCATTCTGGCCTCCAAGGTACTGAGCCTCCTGTATCTTGATGAGTGTGGGGGTGCTGGGATCAAACATCAGGGAGCAGGAGCAGTTGCTGCTAAAGTTTCCTGATATGAAGATGTCAGACAATGCCCAGATTTTGGGA
This sequence comes from Lonchura striata, assembly GCF_050655825.1. Classification (NCBI taxonomy): domain Eukaryota; kingdom Metazoa; phylum Chordata; class Aves; order Passeriformes; family Estrildidae; genus Lonchura; species Lonchura striata. The sequence continues at coordinate 95,508,265 of NC_140705.1, read as the reverse complement.
TCCAGCATGGATTTTTCCTCTTGAGGGGAGGGCAATGGGAGGAAGCCAGAATGTGAGTCAGAAAGGTATAACACTGTGCTTAGAAAAGGATGGCCTTTTCAGTTAGTTTTGTTTTATTTAACTGCTCTTCATCCTATTTTATATAATCTCAGGGAACCAATCAGGCCTTGACCATCAAGGATAGCAGAAAGTGATCACCTGTGGAAGTGATGTAAGCAGGTTTTAACAAGACAGTGTGAAGGGTGACCTCCATCTGCATGGGCAGCATTTCCAATATTTAATGCCCCCCTTTCAGTGGAAGAATTCTTCCTGATATCCAAAGGGAACCTCTCCTGGTACAACTTGAGGCATTTCCATTGGTTGCCTGGGAAAAGAAACTGACACCCACCTGGCTACAATATCTTTTCAGGTGGTTGTAGGGAGTGATAAGGTCACCCCCCAGTCTCCTTTTTTCCAGGCTAAACATCCCCAGCTCCCTCAGCTGCTCCTCATTAGACTTGTGCTTCAGACCCTTCCCCAGCTCCACTTGCCCTTTTCTGGAGTCTCTCCAGAACCTCAATGTCTTTCCTATAGTGAGGAGCCCAGAACTCAAGACAGGATTTGGGGTGTGGCCTCACCAGTGCCAAGTACAGAGGAACAAGCACTGTCCTGGTCTTGCTGGCCACATTCTTGCTGATACAGGCCAGGTGCCGTTGGCCTGCTTGGCCCCTTGGGCACACACTGGCTCATGTTCAGTGCTGTCAACCAGGGCCCCCAGGCCCTTTTCTGCTGGGCAGTTTTTCAGCCACTCTGTCCCCAGCCTGTTGCACTGAATGGGGTTGTTGTGACTGAAATGACAAGTGGAGACAGACAAAGAGATGTCAGTTTGCAGGAGGTGAAAGAAAAAAATGTGACAGCAGAGCACAGAGGATTAAACAAGTCATTAAGAGTATGTAAGAGTGACGTGCAAGGGGTGATGTGTTTTTCTACCATTCTGCATGCCTCTTGCTGCAACTGAACAACACTGAGTTACAAAATTTCATAGGACATGCAAAATTCTAATTCTGAGTCCTCTGGCCTCATTATTGTCTCTGTTGTAAGGGCCCCATCTGCACCTCATCAAAGTCCTCATAAATTTCTGGATAGGTTTGGGATAGATGACTAGATTATTGCTCTAATTTATCCACATACACTACCAGTAGTTACCTACTTGTTCTTTTAATGAGGCTAAAATTTGCCAAAGCATATGAAAAATTGCTTATCCCATTGAAAAAGCTGAAAGCTCACAGCCCATTCTTCAACTTTTGCATAAATATTTTTATTGTATATTTTTATGTTCTGCATTAAAAGTGTGTCACTGGGGACATGTGCTGGTTGTGAATGCTGTACTTCCCACCAGCACCTGCTCCTTGAGCAGGCTAAATGTGGAAACATATTGTAATAGCTGAGCTGTGCAGACAGTTTATTCTCTGTTCTGCAGCAGCATGGGTAAAACAGGAAAAATTTGTATCTCTCCGAGCTGACCCAGAGGGAAATCTGACCAAGAGTCTTCAGCTTTGAACTGAATTCAGTTGTGTGTTGCAGGCAGACCTCGTTTGTTTTAGCTTCTGAAGAGTAAAGTGTGACTGAATTTAGCCTTGAAAGATCCCACTGGGATGAAAAATAAAAGGATTTATATCGGAAAATGTCAAAATCAAAATTAGCAATTTCCTCCTCACTCTTTTTTCTTTTTTCTCTCCTTTTTGCCAGTCATAAATGATTGTCCCAAATGCATTCAGGCTTCCCTGATGGCCTGGGTTATGCCATGGCATTGCATTCTTCTGTAAACCAGCTCCTCATCCCAGGTTTGTGTCTTGGCTGTTAAGGATGGGCCTAGAGCAGTACAGCATGGGCTGGAGGGAGAGGAGTCATGGAGATCCTGTACCAGCAGCAGTGTCCTTGCCTGTGTGACACTGCAACCCTGCAGGCAAAGGAAAAAAAGTCAAACTCTGGTATCAGTGGGATAAAACTGCTTAGAAACCGTCATCTATGGACTGTCTTTTTGACCTGCTGATCCAGCAAGCAGCTTTGTCTAATTAAATAGGAAAAAAGAGGTGAATTAATTGGACTTAAATTCTTGGATGATGAAATTGACCTAAACTTCCAAATACTTGTGCAACAGCTCTCCTCTGCACATGATATACAAAGAAATGCCATATTCTCCCAATTCCAAAATCCTTGCAGTGTTCCAGTTGTGTTTATCATGACAGCCCATGCTGTCAGCATGCTTAGGTATTGCTCCCACTAATCCTTTCTAGCCCAGCAAAAAGGCACTGCATATTTGAAGTCCATCTCTCTGAGAGCTGCCTCAGCCAGAGGCTGAGTGTGTTTGCCAGCTGATCGAAGATCTGCCGAGGCAGCCATTGATTGAGCCAGCAGTTCCTCTCCTCAGGATACTCTCAGTGAAGAAACATTTCTGTGAGAGACAAGGATTGAATAAACCTTGCTATAAGGAGTGCAAAAGGAGGCTAAATTTCCTTTATTTTCATCACACACTTATTTATTTTTGAATTTTACTAAGGTTATCTTATCAAAAACAGGCATAACCTAGAATATTCGGGAAGGAAGCAGCTTCACTGGAAACAAGTTGGTTTCCATCTGAGATCTTTGAGAAATGGTCTCCTTTCCCCACTTCTTTTGAACTGGCTAATTAAACACACTGACCACTCATGCCACAGATTTTTTTTTTTTACACTTACCCATCTTGGAAGGAATTTTTTTGTAAACGAAGCTAAAGCAAGATTTCTGTGAATTGGAGGAGGTATCATTTGCAAGGTCAAATTAGTGAAGAATATAAGAGCAATATTAAATACTTTTATGTAAAAATAATACCTGATGGTTATTTTGGTGAACTATGGCTATTTGCATTGATATTGGAATCTGTAGTGAGATTATCCTCTAGGCCAAATGTACAGTCAGTATCACATCCCCAGCAGGGCCTTTGAGAGACACTGTGCAGACTGAAACCTCTTTCTCCACAGAGATGGTATGGGATAGCCTCACACTGTTCCTTTTGTCCAGTTCCTATCTCTCCTCACAGCAAAATTCCTCCTTGGAGGGAGAAAGTTAATCCTTAGTGGTCTGTGGAGTGAGAGAAAATTTTGTTAGAGATATTCTGGACAAACAATACCTTGAATAGATTGAAAACCACTACTTCACATATTGCTCAATTTATCACAACTCTAAGACTATGAAAAACACATTAGATCATGACCCATGTAGCTCTATGTTCATTACCCACATAGCCATGGGGCAGATTCTTTCATGTGCCAGATCTGGCATCTTTCATTGTCAGATTGTTCCTTTGTTGGGAGGGAGGCCAGAATTGCTTTAGTTCTGATGTTTTATGTTCACAGAAAAATGTATGTTGAATTCTGAATTTAAAAAAAAAATAGGAAAAAAGCATAGGTATTTTAATGGCTGCGCCACACTCACAAACAGGAACAGATATCACAGAACTACAGCATATCAGGACAGATGTTCTTATCAAAAGAAAAATTGACCAATTAAGCCACCAAGAACACTTTTTTGAAAGTGCTCAGGCCAAGCAAGAACTGCCCATCTGAGCTCACTATTTGTGACAGTCCCGCTATGACATCTGGGTGTGGCTATGGCAATAACCTCTAGAAGAAGATAAAATGCTTGGGCGCTTCAGAGAGCAGCAGCATACAGAGGGCACTGTGGCAGAACAGAAACATTTGGGAAATGCTCCCATCACTACCCATGGTTTCATGTCTCTGCAGAGCCCTTCTGTTGTACGTGAGCTGAAAACATACTTCAAACATACATCAGCACCTTTCCATTCATTAAGGTATTTATGTAGGGGTAGGATCTGCACTTGAGTCTACCTTGAGGGTGTAATTGTGTGTTGCTAATGTAATGGCTAGAGCTGGTGATCCAAACGGCAGCATATGAAAGGTCAATGTGCAGAATCCAAGGTTGTGCAAAGCAATTGGAGGAAGAATGGAGTCTGATTTAACAGAGGAAGAAGGAAGAGGGCGGGCAAGGGCAGTGAATGAGAGAGTGATAAGATGACTTCTAAAAATGGGCCCTGCAGAGGTGAAAACAAAAGCATTAAATCAAGCAGTTATATCCAATGAATGTCTTGAAAGGAAAGATTATAGATAAAGAAAGAAAGACACAAAACCCAGGAACAGAGCTGGCCATTTAAATGATGTGCATGCAGATGTCAGAGGAGCTGTTTCCACATATATAATCATAATCATCATTGTATTCATTATGTGTATGTCCTCATGGATGCTCTTAAAACATCATAGGCAATGGTATGCCTTAAGAGGCAAGTCACAATATAATATTCTGATCTTATATACCTTAGTGAATGTCCAAAAGTGGTTTCTACCCAGAGTCTGCATGGCACAAATGAAAGCAAAACTTAACTCCTACATTTGTGTCATGTTTGCCATGGTACTTTGCATTTTCTCATGTGCCATCTGACAAATCCATTTTTGTATTGTCAATTCTTTGGAATTGAGATTTTTGGAATCTCAATTCTCCCAACAATCAGAAAATGTCAGAACCCAGTGCAGCATTATTACAGGGATTTATTTATTTATTTATTTATTTCCCACATATTAAAAATAGTATCATAACTTCAAAAAAAAAAATATTTTTCAGGCCAGTCACTTGGGCCCATGAGAAAGTCCAAGTGCAAGATGCTGCACCTCAGGTTAGGGGCAATCCCAGACAGGAGAAGAACTCTTTGAGAGCAGCCCACAAAGAAGAACTTTGGGGCTCTTGTAGATGAAAATCTGGACATGAATCAGCAGTGTGTACTCCCAATCCAGAAAGCCAAACTCATCCTGGAAGGTGATTCTGCTCATGTGACCCCACCGGGAGTGCTGCATCAAGGCCTGGGGTTCTCAACACAAGATGTGAACCTGCAGGAATGGGTCCAGAGGAGGGCCAGGAAGATGGTTGAAGGGCTGGATCACTTCTTCTATGATGACAGGCTGTGAGAGTCTATGTTGTTTAGTCTGGAAAAAAACAGGCTCCAGAAAAGCCTCACTGTGGCCTTCCCCTGCTTAAAGAAGGCTTATAAAAAAGTGAGAAACTTTTTATATGGGCAGATAATGATAGGACATGGGGGAACACTTTTAAACTAAAGGAGGAAATATTTAGATTAGATGTTAGGAAGAAATTGTTTACTGTGAGCATGGTGAGATAGTGGTTCAGGTTGCTCAGAGAAGCTGTGGATACCACACCCTAGAAGTGTTCAAGGCCTGGTTGAATGGGGCTTTTAGCAACATGGTCTAGTGGTTTGCATCCCTGCTTATTCAAGGGAAGTAGGAACTAGGTGATCTTTTAAGTTTCTTCCAACCCAGGCCATTATATGACTCTATGATTAATTTTCTAGTGGTCACTTTTGTGCTTCTATCACTGGTTTGAGGTGCTGTCATTCACTTTAATGTACAATGGCTTGGACATGCTTATAAGGTTTATTTCAGTTTCTGATTAAATATTTCAGTTGCCACATAGCTCTTATCCCCATAGTCTTTGGATGAGTACATCACTTGTTTAGGGCCAACTCCACTAGAATAAAGAATTTGAATCTCATTAAAATTATGCAACCAGAAAACCAAAAAAGGATCATTTATTTTCTTTGTTGGTTGTTCCCTTGCTTTTCTGCAGATGTAAAGGCTCAAATTTGGAAAAGAAAAGCTCTATCCAACAGCATTAACCTGATACAACAACAGCTGTTATACTATACAGTCACAAGTCTGTGTGTTGTGTACTCCAAATTGACTTGAGTTCTGTATCCTTGTTATGAGACAAAGGAATGCCGTGGGTCCATGACAGTGATAATACCATAACCAAGGAATAGGCAAGAGAAAGCGAAATATAACTTTGACACTCTCTCCTCGTGAATGACACTCCTAATCTTGTCTATTTCCAGTTACAAATGGCCTGAAAACAAGGTTACCACACCAGTTTGTCAGATGAAGATCTGGTCTAGTGTATTACCAGGGATTTCACTGTTGCCAGACCCTGCCATAGCCTCAGAAGGGCTGGCAGGAGGTGTTTTCATGGACATGGAGTTTTATGAAGTACTCTGAGTTTCCTCAGGTCAGAGTTTTAAGTGCTGCTGCATAAACCTGTATCTCAGGAAGGAGGCAATTCACAGCAATTATATGGAAATCAAGGTAGAGATGTTAAGCTAAATTCTTGGCATGCCTTGATCAAATGGAAGTAGTTCTCAGAAAGCCCTATTTCCCTCACAGTTCCATTGTTATGGTTTCCAGTTAGGAAATTTGATCTTGGAAGAGACTGTTGCTACAGTGATTTCTAAGGAGCGTTCCAGGAAATATGGGCTGCGGATGTGTTCAGAGGGATCACAGGTCACCTCAGGGATTCATCACCTGAGAGGGTGGGCCAGTCTGTCCTCTCAGAGCCAGAGACCTGATGCTCATGACAGTCTATTTATTGTATTTTCTTCATGTACCTCATTTGATGGACAGCCTTACTGAAGTCTCTGTTCCAAACACTCAGCCAGAGTGCACAGCTGTCAATTCCATTACAAAGTTACCTTTTTACTTGTAAGAACAATTTCTGACCAAAAATGTGTGTGGCTTGGATCCATTAAGAGCTCCAATTAACCCTCCTCACTTTTAACTATCTGACAGGTGAAGATGACAGAGTAGAGTCTTCAACTGGGCTCTCCTTACAGCCCCTCATTTTCCAGGGGGATGTTTCTTACATGCACCAAGATTGTTTTTAAGGATCAGAGAAAGCATCAGAAGTATTTTTCAAAGCAAACAAATGAAACAAATTCTGACTGGTCTCTTTATCCTTTATCTGGAAGCCACTTCTTCTAAGGGAATCTCATCCAAAAGAGAGTAATCATAGCTGTGACACTGAGAGCAAAACAACAAGCAATTTCCTGTACTTTTGTTTTTCTCATTTTCCACAAGTGCAAATAGCTTCAATTACTTCCTCAAAGTTTGATGAGTTCCACAGTGGGGCCAGTGATTAACTGCAAGGGAAATTTTTACTTTGCCTGCTGAACCTCTGCTTTTTTGGTAACCACTGAGCCATTCCACAGCAGCACTGAACGTCAGTCCTAACTAATCATCTGGATGGAAATAGAAGGGGTAAGAAAGAAGTGGTGGCAGGAACAGCCCAGCCAAAACACTGCAGATGAAAGACTTCCCATGTGGCCCTTGAGTGTCGTGCATTGGGAACAAGTTGAGTCATGCTCTGAACACCAGAGCATGACTAAGAAAGCTCAGCCCCCTCTGAAGCTTGGTTTTATTGATGGGCTGACATCAGTTCCTGTTGCCAGCCAAGCTTCCCTGAGCTGAGTCTCTGTGACTTCCTCTACACTGGTCCTCTCTGACAAAATAGATATTCTCACCCACCTTCAGCCAGGGCCAGCCAGAGTCACAGTGACTCAGCAGACCAAAGAAAGGTGTTTGCAGGAGCTCTGCCTCATCTTCTCATACAGCATTGCCATAATATGGAAATAAGGAGCAGTGGAAGAAGAGGAAAGGAAGGTTTTGTGTGTGCTGGTCCTAGTTTTCATGCTGAACTCGTACTGCTGGTTGAGGGCCTTTATCTGAGGCCTGGTGCTGACTGGTAAACTGGTTCAGGTAACTTGAGAATGACCATGACATAAAATACCCTTAGAAGGTTTTCAAAGGAGGTGGATTCCTGATGAAGTACATGGGATACTGGGCAGTGGGTGTCCTGACACTCACAGCAGGTTGCAGGTTGGCTGGTGGGAGGAGGGAGACACTGGCCCAAGGTGTGGCTTTCCTATCAAGCCCTGAGTGCTGCTGCTCTGCACCAGGTGGATCTCCAATTCAGATGAAAAGTACCCAGTCCACTCTACATCTTCTAAGCATGCTGGCAGAGGGAACCCTTGGCTCATTTGCTAATGTTCCTGTTAAGAAGGTGACTGTTTTTCATCAGAGTTAGCATTTCTTCAGTCAGGGTAGAAAGAAGACCACCTATCTAGGCCATACTGATTTACACTGCTCTACATGACATCCTTGTCAACAAACTCCACTGGGAAAGAATAGCAAATGGAGCCTGTTCAGTCAGTAGTTTGGAATAGGAGTGAGAAAGGACTGCAAGATTCATGAACCAAAGAGAGGGCAGTGTTTCCTGAATAGTTTATTCCCTTGGGTTTATTTGCTGAGAACAAACGTAAAGTGAGGGAAAGGTGATGAGGCCAAATAGACAGGCGTCTACTGAATGCCAGGGGGATGGCAGCAGGTGCTGCAGGCACTCTTCCAGCTTGCTTGACAGCTCTGGGGCCCTAACAAGGGGACCCTGGAGTAAAAACAGCATTGTTACAGACCATGAAAACTTATCCATCCATACCACCAGTGTATGGAAATTCTTTCCTCCTTGGTCTAGAGGTGAATTCTTTCTTAACAGCTCACATAGCCACTGACTTTTTTGCTGGCACTGTTGTGCAGCAGTTGCTTCTTCATCCACAGTGGAAGAAAAACCTCAATGGAGAAAACAGCTTTATCGGTGTCCCAGGGATGCAGTGTCCACAGCACCTGGATTTGTCTCTCCAGGCTGCAGGGATGATGTTGTACCAGCTCACTTCATACTTTTACCTCACATCGAGCTCTTTGCCATCTCTGGAGCTGCCATATCTATTCAGGAGTGTCCCCATCCCTGCAATCAGCCCAGCTTCTCCCAGGGGCTCAGTGCCACCCTGGCCAGCAGGAGCTGCATCATCCCAGGCTCACTGCCCTCACTATCACATGATAGGCTTGTGAGGCAGGAGTTTGGTCAAGGATCTCTTTGCCACTCTGTCCTCTTTGCCAACCCCTACGTTAAAAAGTTTCTCTAAATGAGAAACTGAGGAGCAGGTAATGAGAGTGCTACCTCTAAACCTCCCCACCTCATTCCCTTCTGCATGGGTTTTCTGTATGGGTGAGGAAAATGCAGAAGCACTAATGATTTTCCTTGACCTAATGACCCTCTAGGAACTGGTGCAAGCCTTCAGGCTTCCCTGAGCTATTTGGAGTATGAGGACAACAGAAAAATGGTACAAGATCTCACCCACCGCTCTCTCTCTGCAATGCTTTCATTACTTCCTTGCAAAACCTGTATGCCAAGACCTGGGCTAGAACTTTACACAGAACACCCTTTAGAGGTGCATCAGTACATGATGCAGATTTCTTCAAAAGATATTTTATTGCACCACTATCAGTTGGCTGGCACAGTGAGAAAAATAGGTGAATATTCACCTGCCCTGGAACATTGCTTATTTAAATGCAGTTTCAACTGAATAGAAAGTTCTACACTTCTTGTCCAAATTATTCTGCAGAGTCACTTGCTCTGCAGCTGCTGCATCCTCCTGCTTCTACATGGCAGCATTTCAGCAGTATTTGGAAGGGAAGCATCTGCCCGTCACAGCATTACACCGAGCTTTGGGATTCTCCCAAGTGGCACTCATTATATCCGTGTACAGGGATATTATTAGTGTATTTTCATCCAGCAACAGTCAATGTCAGATTGCTTCACAATGAGATCAACAGGCATCAACATTGCAAAAAAACACCAGACAAATGTCTTTTTACTTGACCTATTTCATGCAGTCATAGATCATTTGCATGTTTTACATCTCTCAAAACTTCGATGCGTGTGTGCTTACAAAACAGATATCTTTTCACTCCTTATTTTCCTCATTCAAGTGCCATGAGAAATTATTTAAGGAAGTTTTAATGAAATGCATCTGTCACTTATGAAGATAAATAGCCATAGTATGGCTTTCCATTACTGGAAATGGCAGAATTAAATTAGAAAATTACAATCCTCAGCATCTTCCCTGACTTGTTTCTGCATAATGTGTTAGAAAATATGCCCACATAGGCAGAATGCTGCAATTCCAATGGAGCATGTCATAAAACAAGACCCCTTTTTATGGTTGTTTTGTTAGTTTGCATTGAGGAATTTTCTCCCATGGATGAATTTTGGTCCTATTTCTGGGCAATGAAGCCAAATTAGTAAAGGAAACCTAACTAGAGTGGCAAACAGATAAGTTTCCCTCTCTTCCAAAATCTAAGTTCTGGAAGGGTTCTATATTTGCTCCCAAGCCAAATGGGAAGACCACAGTAGAGCATATTATCCACACTGTATAATTCCTCATTTCCCATTTAAAGGCATCTCCATTACATGGAAAAAATTAGTATAACCATTAAAATACTTATGGCAACACTTTGGACAGTAGGAATAAATATTGTACTCCGAGTCTTCATAGATAAAATATGGCTATTAAAGGAGACACTTTAATGGACAGTGGGATGGTGTGTCTCTTACAGTGGAATGGCCACCTCTTAGACCCTCATTAGCAAGCTGGTCTTTTTGTCCTCAGAAGAAGGTTGTTGGTAATTGGTTTTGTCTTTTTATGTGAAGAGTTAGACTCCTTAGATTTTAGCCCAGTTAGAGTGAGCCAGAATATAATTTGTAGCTTTTAGTCCTGCCAGTCTTGGATGCAAAGAAGCAGCAATTGAAATAAGCACATAATAGGACACCTCTCCTGTTTGTCACCTGTGCTTCCAAGTAGTAATGAAGGATGCTTGCAGAATACTGGTGTCCCTCAGCCCTCACACCCACTCCACGCCAGCAGGGTATTTTCCTGTTTCCCTGCTCCACTGGCCTCTGACTCACCCAGAACCCTTCCACTCATCCTCCTGGTGTTTCTCTCTTTCTGTTTTTAGGGTGTGTGAATTTTGCATTTTTTGTGGCACCGGAGATAGCTTCAGCAAAAGCAGGAGTAAATTGTCCTTGCCCACTACCCAAACTCAAATTTCTTTCTAGGTATATTCCTAATGAGCCCTCTTCCCTAAGTTCCTGAATAAATACTGTAACTACTGTGCTTTTATTCCAAACTGTTCACCAATGCTGCAGTGCCCTCACCAGCTGGTGTGTGGCTGTTCTGCTGCCATCCCCACTGAGCCCAGTGCTGCCTGTGCATGTCAGGAGTGTTCAGCCAGGAATCCTGCAGAAATGAGGCAGCACTGCCTTGCTTCAGGTCTTGGGGTTAGCCAAATGCAGATGAAAAAGTGTGAGCAGAGAATATGAGAGCAGAGAACGTCCTTGTAACTAATGAATTGTATCATATCATGTCATATCATATCACAGAATAGTTTGGATGATCAGGTTAAAAAGGGAGAGAAGGAATTTCTCTTATTTATTTCCATATTAAATTATTGTAATTTTTGCTGTTCCTGGTTATTTCAACCTGCTAAATACCTGAAACGTTGCAATGATTCCTGTGAGGAAGGGCAGTGCATTTGTGTGTGCATGTATGTGTGTGTGTCTGTGCATTAACTGAAAGTCTCAATATATTAAATACATTTTGGGGAATCCCAGGGCTCTCTGAGAGCAGGAGGGAAGCAGATAAAACATATGGGGCACGAAGATGGGCTCGTTGTGAGATGAGAGCTTTTAAAGTCCCAGCTGCTTTCCTTTCAGCCTCATCTTAATTAAACTGCTCAGATAATAGTAAACCTGCATGAAGTAAATGCTGGTTATCCCAGCTTTGACCTTCAGTAATGCTGCAGGAGTGTGGATAGGGAGGCACAACACTTTGCTGTCTCCCTGACTATGTAAAGGAAGAAATATTCAGATTTGAATACCCAGATAAAGAGGAACAGCATAATTGCTAAGTATAAACAGCACCAAGGTCACAGAGAAACAGCATAAGCAGTGATCAGTGTGGCAAGTGTCTGTTCTCCAGTAGGGATCACTATTTCATTCTTGCAGATGGGAACACACCCCTGTAATGTAACACTCCCAATTAGTGGTGGGATTTTCTTTGAGCATTTACATCCCAAGGATAGCATGTCTTTCTTGGTGGCTTATCCTAGGAAGCTTTGAAATCTGATCACCTCCAAGTTACTTGACACTGCTCTGCATGTTATTAATAATCCCGCATTGACCAAACTCTTATAAATATCCAGTCGTATTATTTAGCTGTTTGACTTTCTCTGCAGCATATTCCACAGATTCACTGCATCCAGTGCAGAGAAGTCTTTTTTTTTTTTCCTATATGTAATTCCATTTAGTTTCATTGACTTTTGCTTTTCTCTGCCCCTTCATGCTATCTGACCAAAGGTGGGATACGCAACTTCTCCTCTATTCCTCCTGTCATCCAGAAAAGGCTTGTCACTATTTTTCTGCTCTGGTGGCTTTCCATCTCGTTCCAAGTCTCAGCTGAAAACTCCTCCCATCTCCCTGACTTCTATCTTCCTGCTTTTTTTTATCTCAGAAGCCACATTAGTGCTTTCTGTGAAGTGGTTGAGAGATGGACTTTGCATGATGGACAGAATTCAAAGACTTAATCCTTTAACCTTTAATTGCTAAGATATGTGCCTGTAGTTGAGACAATGGAGTTAGAAGAATCTTCAGGATCAAGGCTATCTGCAGACCAAGTGGACTTTCTCCTTGGATACAGAGAGGAAAGAGTAAAGAATTTAATTTAGAGCATTCCCTAGAGCATCAACTTTCATGGACCTTATGGGCTACAGGGATACTGCACCAAAGTATGCCCCAGCATGACCTGGGAGTTGGCCCTGTATAATTACTAGGACAGGGAGATAAATTACCAAGGATGAGCTGTAGGAGGCCACAGACAGGTTATAGGATGGAAATGGTCTTTCATGTCAAATCCTGATACAGGTCAGGTTAGACGGAAGGAGAGGCTGGCAGTAGTACCCAGAAAATGGGCTGAAAAGACAAGGGTTTTTCAGAGGGAGAGGCAGGACTGAATCCTGTCTAGCCTGATTTTAAAGCTCTGCCTTGCAAGAAGCTTCAGCATGATGGTATTGGTCTGGAAAATGAGGCTGGCAGCCTTACAAAAAGGCTAGCAAGTAAGGAAAGGAAAATGCTATGGAAAACTGACCCTGAAGTGTGGATGTGGGCTTCCTTTGCACTTCAGACTTCACAGGTGATCTTAAAGGGGAAGTGCCTGGTTGACTAGTGATGATGCAGAATGGTTACTGCCTTGGCAAAATGCTGATTCTTTCCATGTCTCACCAGGCTGAAAACCTTCAGGACTTTGGTTCAGGTTTGGATGCAAGGAACAGGAAACAGCACCACACAATGTGACATGCTGCTCTTTGGCCATAAGGCAAAAATTATAAAATGAATGCTGGGCAAGAAGCATTCTTGTAGCACCAGCAACATCACTTTATCATCTTTTGTGTTTCAAAGTAGTCAAGACTCACAGGAGGACCTGTATCCTGATTACTCAGCCTGAGCACTGTGAAATGATTACTTTGTCTTACTCCACCAGCCTGACACAGAACACTTTTCATGCCCTATCAGGACTCTTAGACTGTCATCAAAGTTTTTCAGCTGCAGCCATCATCTAGGATAAGCAGAAAGAAATAGATTGACTTTGTCAACAATATTTTGCATAGAATAATATTCAGGATATGTTAGATTAAATTCTCAGGTGGTCTTTGATGGTGCACAGCTCCTGAGTAAAAACTGAACTAGAGAAAATTTCCCATTGACATTAGATCAGTAGAAACTCAGGCATGTGGACAATTATATCATCAAAGCCACCTGGAAGCTTTTAATACCTTGAAGAATGTGTGTGCATCTACCTCTGCTTCCTTCTGATACTTAGGGCAAAGAAGGAAAAAAGCTAATGGCATGGTTTAACCCCAGCAGGCAGCTGAGCACCACACAGGTGCTCACTCACTCCACCTGTCCTCCACAGGGTGGGGAATTGGAAAAAAAAATGCAAGTCTTGTGAGTTAGGAGCAGTTTAATAATTGAAACAAAAATCGCCATAATAATAAAACATAATAAAAACCATAATAATAACAAATAGTAATAATAATTGTAATATTACCACCAACAATAACAATAACAACAACAACAATAATAATGGAAAAGAGAAGCCGAGAAAGATAAAACCCAGGAGAAACAAGTGATGCCCCACACAATTGCTCACCACCCCCTGACCAATGCCCAGCTCATCCCCTGGCAGCAGTTGATCCCTCCTGACCAACTTCTCCCAGTTTATACACTGAGCATGACATTCAGTATTATGGAATATCCCTGTGGCCAGTTTTTGTCAGCTGTCCTGGCTGTTCTCCCTCCCAGCTTCTTGTTCTCCTCACTGGCAGAGCACAGGAAACTGTAAACTCCTTGATTTTTAGAATTAGCCTTCCTAGCAACAACTAAAACATCAGTGTGTTATCAACATTACCCTCATCCTAAATCCAAAACAGCACTCATAAGCTATGAAGCAGAAAATTAACTCTATCCCAGCCAAAATCAGTACAGCCTTAGAATCAAAATTATGTATGAAGTGGAAAAAATTCTTTCTGTTCCTGGCAGGTAATCAGTAGAAGCTCCAGAGCATGGAATAAATTTTCTGTAAACATATAATGTGGCAACACCTTTTTTTTTCAAACCCACTTGGTGTTTCAAGGACTCATATCACAAGTTTAAATTGAAGTTTCTGCCCATCACCACTCTATTTGAAAGGCTATTCCAGGATGTCATTCTTCTGACGGTTGGAAAACATCCCCAATTTCTAGTCTAAATTTATTCATGACCAATTTATATCCATTTGATCTTGTTCCAGCATTATCCTTTAGGTTAAATAGTCCTCCTCCCTCCCCAGTACTTACTCCTCGATATATCTATACAGAGTCATTTTCTCCCATCTCTGGTCTTGTTTCACTAGGCCAAGCAAGCCAAGTTATTTTTTTCTCTTTTTGTAAGATAGATCTTCTGTTGCTGAGGCAAGAACTCTTTCTCTTCACCCCAGCTACCTTCATATTCTGTGCTTGGAACAGAGGTGGCAGGAACTGTGGAATCAGAAACGAGGCCTCACCAATGCTCTGGGTGGTGTTTCACTGTGTCCACCAACAAAACCTGGCTGGAAGCACCTGAGATTCAGAGTGACTTTTCACCACCACTGTGCCTCACTCCCAGCTCCCCATCATCTGGCACTGGGATAGAAGCACAGCTTTTCAACATTGGCAACGTATTATTTCTGTGCAATTTGCTTGGATGTCAAAGAATATGTGTATTAGGAAGATGAAAGTTGCACTTTCTTCCATGGCAAATTTGTTCTTTTATGCAGAACTGTTCCCAACTGAAACATTCTAAGGAAAATTCTTAGAGTGGAAATTTCCATTCTCCCTTCACATGAATACAACATGCTCTTAAATTGGAAGTCTAACTCCTAGGAGGACCTAGTAAGCAAACACAGAGACAAGGCTATTTTGGACCTTGCTGTGGAGAAATGTGGGATTTTCTGACTTGTTTCATTTTAATTAAAGTAACTTTAGAGAAAGATGAAAAACAAAGACTTATAAGTCTGAAGTGAATGGAAATAAAACAGTCTCAGAAGCCCTGATCTCCAAGGGCCTTGTCTCAGCTTCAGGAGGCAGCTGAGCTTGCTCTGCACCTCTCTGGATTACAGCCTGAGAAAAGCAAGTGCAGAATGCAACAGAAGCTTAAATTGCTTTAAAACAAGCAAATATGATAGGAAAGTGTGTGATGATTTGTTGGGGATAGTAAGAGAAATAACTGTAGGGAGGCAGGTTTCCTTCTGTTGTTGTTGTTTGGGGGTTTTTGGTTGGTCTTTGTTGTTAATATGATAAAGCAATCAGGAAGGGATGCACTGAAATGGTGCAATTCAACATGTAATTAAAATAGAGTTATTTCTTGTTTCAACTGGATTTTATTGTTTTCTTGCTTGGATGCCTACACAAGCATTCAGTAGAGTTTGGCTTAATACTGAATGTGGTTAACAAATGTTCAAGAAGTTCCCAGCACTTCTAATAAACTGTGTGAGCATTCTGCATGGCCAGACTTTGCACTGACCTGTGAAAATAAACTTTTTCACACTGTTTGTACTCAAGTTTGATGCATAGATGACATAGAATTTAATCTCTTCTTCATGCTAAATGTTTGGCAAAGAGGGAACAGATCTCATTCTTCAAGAGGCCAGAGAGAAGCTGCCAGTTCAGGGTTGGACACTTTACTGTTTGAATATTGCACTTCTTGAAAAATGCAGATTTAGGTCAGTCAAAATCTGATTATGAACCGATGTTAATAAGTGATTTGTTAGCAACAGACATTTCTGACTGAAGGTTAAAATTATTTGTTTGCTGTTTCCCCGAAGAGAATGTTTCACTAAAATATTTACCCTTATGTTTTGATATAGAAGGACAAAGAAAACCAACCTAAAAACAACGTGACATTTTATTTGGTTGAAATGATTGATGAGAGGAAATGGAAGAGGGGAATAAGGGAGTACTTCATTCTGGAAAACTGTTCTCCTTTGTTTACCTGTTTGTTTCAGGTCTGAATAAATCAAACCACTTTTTGATGTTTTGGTTTGGCCAGTGCTCTTTATTCTCAGGGCTGTCAGTCAGTCTCAGGGGACCTGCAGAACAATCTCCTGGGATCACACTTATCTGTGCCCAAAGCTGATATCTGAGGAGCTCTGGGGAAGCCACAACTTTATTTCTAATCAACCTGGATGCATTTTTCTGACATCAGTTTTTTCACCCTTTGAATACAGCTAAGCCTTTCACATCTTTGCAAAGTATGATACAAATTAGTACTTGCAACAGTATCTCAACTGTATACTAGATATACAATAGTGATCTCAGCTCATTTTCAAGGCAGATAATTAAGATTCAGTAAGAATAAATGACTGACCCATTGTTACTTTAACAATTCATTTGTGAAGTGCAAATGATTAATTGGAAGCTCTTGCTTTCCTTTCACCTGGCCAGAAACATTCTATCACAATGTAGGGAATAGACCATAAACAAACCTCTCCATCAGAAATCTGTAATCTTTTGTTGATGGCTTGCTTGGCAGGCTCTGTGGATACTCGGGGATGTCTTCCAAGCAGGGCCCAAAGAAATTAATTGTATCCTAACCTATTTTGAAATATAGGTCAGCCTTTCATGGCTTTGCTAAAGCAAAGGCAACCTTAATCATCTAAGACAGTAAAACCTGGAAAAGGTGGAGGTTTTCAGGCTCTCCCATTGAGGATCTTCCAGGACAAACATTCTGACTGCCTTGAAGATAGCCTTACTGTAAAAAGGAAAGGGAAAGGGAAAGGGAAAGGGAAAGGGAAAGGGAAAGGGAAAGGGAAAGGGAAAGGGAAAGGGAAAGGGAAAGTTGTCCTAAAGCCTGGAACTTATTTTGACAGTTTCTTCTACTCTTTCAGTATCTTTCTTCCTAGCCACCTTTCAATTCCCAGAGCATGAAGCCAGTTTTTAAAACTGGAAACTGAAGCAGAAATGTTAAGTCACTCAATCATAGAAAAAGTAACATGGAGCTCAGAAAGTCTGGACTTGCCTTCCAACACTGGAATCACCAAATAGCTCCCCTCTGGAGTGATTAAGTCATCAGATGGGATGATGAAGCAGACTCCTGTGGGAGGCTGTTGACGTGGTTCTGATGAAATTTGCTCCTCAGCCCCTTCTGAGACTATTGATTTTTCTGGCCCCAGCATGCTGCCCATGCTCTGCAGGGTAAGCAAAGCCATCCCTGTGGGGCACAATATTTCCCTGCTAAGTTCTTACAGAGCTGGCTGGCCTCAGCCCAGAGACACTGTCTACCAGTGGCTTTCCCACTTAGGACAGTCACATGTATGAACATGAATATTTATCTGCTTGGCTTATTTGCAGAGCATTTTGTAGTGAGTTTGCTTCTTAGAACACATTCTTTGTCATATCAGGGAAACAACAAGTTAATTTTTAACCTTTCCCCACTGAGAGATTAAGTAATTCTTTATCTCCTTGATGCAAATTTGCAGTACCAGTGTCAGAAAAGACGATCATCGGCACTTATTTCCTGGATGACTACAGAAATATCAAGACAAACTGCACTTATTTAAGGATACATTTCTCAGTACTCTCAAGCTTTCCTGCTGTCTTAACATCAGCTGCCATTTAACCACTCTCAAAGCTTCCAGTATTTTTCCTAACTTGGTGTAAGCAAATATTGATTGTGACTAAGATAGTAACTGAGTTCATTCATGATAATAGATGGTCCATTGGCTGCACCCATTAAAACTCCTTTAAAAGCAAGAAACAACTTTAATTGCCTGGAGAGACATGGAATGATATTGCAGCAGATTGAAACCTATTAATAACAGTAAATTCAAGGTTTACCCTAGCTCGTTTATACTTGTTAGTATTAAAGCTTCCCATGGAATAGAAAGATGACTAAAAGGGTCATTTCAGACAGAATACCAGCCTGATTATGCAGATTTTATAAAACACCCTCTTTAATCACTAAGTATGTCATCATACAAAGCTGCAGTACTTTCTTGAAAAGACTCAGTTCTCTATTAAATGGGCTTTTTCTGCATTACCTGAAAGATCTGTATATATTTGGCATTTGTTTTATGCCCTATCATTTTGTTTGCCATAGGAAAAGAGAACCAGAGGGCATCACTGAATTCCTAGGAATTACTGCAGAGGATGGATGCACAGTTTTTTAACTTCTAGCATCTGTGTCTATTTAAATACCAGAAGCAATTGCAAATATGTCTGCATGTCTCAATGGATGATTCTAGAGGCTTTTGTAAGCCAAGACCTTGAAGATATTAACAAAACGCTGCTTCAAGCAAATACTAGTGCCTGGTAGATGTATCTCAGGAACTCTCAGACTTCAGTAAACGTCAGTTCATGTTGTACACAGGCAATGAGCTTCATTTTTGTAGACACTCAAGCAGAAGAAATTTTAGCCAAGAAAGGATTACTAAATCTAAGGATGAGGGCAGGGTTCCTTTATCATATATTATTCCAGAACCACATGGTCTTCCTTCAGTTCTCAGAATCACCAGTGCTTCAAGCACAAGAGCTGCTGAACTTCCTCAGCTTTGTCTTGGAGATCTGTGGTCCTGCTAGTACAGCTCCTCCTTTACATGAGTCAAAGCACCTGTGAAACAATACTAAATCAGCACGGTGGGGCTTCATAGCCATGCTGCACCAAGAGAAACAGTGAAACAGATCTCTGCCTTCTTCAACCTATTATCTCCCCTGGGAGATAATATATTTCTAATTTATCTGAAACCAACTGCTTCATTAAAATTGGCAGGCTTTTGAAGAGGACTCCTGAGGACAGTTTCCATTACACTCTGCAATATACAGAACTTTGTTTTTTTTTTTTTTGAATTTACAATGGAATTAAATACTATATTTACAATTAGGTCATTCCATAATTTTGGAGGTTTTTAATAAAAAACCCTCCTGTGTTTGGCAGGGTGCCTAAAGCTGACATCAGCAACATCTGGGAGCGCAGAGTAGCACCTCACAGATGATGAGCAACAATCTCACTGAAGCTAATGGCAAAGACATTTGTTCATTGCATACAAAAATTAGGCCCCCAGCCAACAATTTCCCATTTGAAGTTAGGCACTGCAGTCACTACTGAGTACCACAAACATGTTCCAATGCAACAGCATTGCATTTTCCAGAAATGAAAGAAAATCTTCTGCAGTTGAGTATTACTGCCCTTTTTATACAACCTAAAAAGTTTAGAGCAAATGCAAATGGAAATTTGACAGATCTGTCACACAGAAAGGCAATATGACTACTTATTCTCCAAGAATTCTTTACACTACCATGCCTTGCCACCTGCCAACAGCTGAGGGAGACCCTATAGTCACCCCCTCTTGGGCAGTTACTGAGTTTTGGGGAAGGAGTACATTTGAAAATTAATGAGGAAAAACAACTCCTAAGTGCAATGGATTCATCTTTATTTTTAAGCACTTTGCTGATTCTGCTGTCAGCCATAAATGCCACCTTATCAGCAGACAGAGAAGTCCACTCCCTAAAGTTTCTTGCATATGCACTTACTGTTCATTATTGTTCTCACAGTGCTCAACTCAGCATTAAATTATCCTCACAGAAGGATTTACAGAAGGTAAATAGCTGTGAGTATTTTTTGCTTTGAAATGGGAAAAATTATGTTTCTGTGATAATACAAAAAACATCAAATGAAATGGTCAGTTGTATACACCATCTGAATTTAAGGTTACCTCTCAGAAAAGGTCTTTTTCACTCAATTTGCAATAAGTTAAGATGTGACCTGTGTTCCTAACATAATAATCCAAAGACATCCAGTGAACTTATTCCATTTCTAGAGAATGAGATACAGGATCCCTACTGCCTATAAGGAATTCAAAAATTGTTTCAAACCCCACTGGTGTCATGCCATGAGCCTACACAGCAGAAAGCAATTTTGGGGCGAGTATGTCTGTGTACTAAGAAGGTGGTCTGGCTGATGCTCTGAAACAGCAAAAGCACAAATACCTGGGACTTAAGTGATATGTGTTCCAATGTAGTATGGACACAGAGTGGGCTGTTCACAATCCCATACAGGTGGTTCAAAGTCAGTAGAAGCCTTGAAAACCACAAAGCACAACAACCTGTACAAAATGGAGAAGAAATTCAGGCATATGAAATCTAGACAGGAAGGAAGAGGGCAGCATATCCTTGAGAGGAGGACTAGCTATCAGAGAAGGGATATAGCTACACAAGGAAGGCAGTTTCTGTGTTTCAGAGGAAAAGCCATGACCTCAAGAGGACTCCTGAGCATATCAAACACCTGAGAACCTATGAGAACAGTAAGGGAAGGGAGACAGAGAAATGTGCACAGTATTTTATTATTTCCTTGCACTGAAAGTAAAAGGAGATTGTGCTTCTAAATATTTCCATAAGCATGTCTGTATGTTTTAGCTAGATGTTCAACTAAAACCCTAAAGAAGTGTATTATAAACCCAGAGCACCTATAGGGAAAATCCCCTAAGCAATAAAGTGATTTAATACCAGATCTGATAACTCATGGAAGCTGAGCTACAGGTTGCTTTTCCTCTGCAGGATCCAGAGACACGGATCCTGTGTCCAAAACTTCATTGGTTCAGCAGTCTGTTCTGATAAATGTCTTTGGGAGAAGACAAGACCCAGCTGGGAGCTGCCTCATGAGTACCTGTGCAGCAAAAGCTCTTGGCAGTGCAAAAGCAAAGCCCCACCAAGAGCTTTGCAGCGAGGTTCTGTTTCTGTGAACTGCAGTTTGTGTCAGTCTGTACAGGACCAGGCTCCACACTGGGACATTACATGATGATGGAACATTTTCCATTTCACAATATAGCTCTTTTGAATTAACGTGATCAGCTGAGTCCTCTTGGAGAAACTCCTTCCCAGATACAGAATTCCACTGCAAGATCCTTTGGTATCTGTGAAACAGGAATGTTTTAGCAAGCTTGACTGCTTTTAAATTTCAACCATCGCTTCAAATGCCATAAAATTGGCCTGTTCCCTTGTGTAAGCACAATTCACTTGAGGGCACTGAAGCAAGGCAAGATTGTATTTGTGCCTGTGTATTGCTCATTCAGGTGATCAGGGAAAAAGATCACACTCTGTTGGTGATGTGTTGGATCCTGTAAGGTATGAA
The DNA here is from genome assembly GCF_050655825.1 of Lonchura striata. NCBI lineage: Eukaryota > Metazoa > Chordata > Aves > Passeriformes > Estrildidae > Lonchura > Lonchura striata. The sequence goes on along the minus strand of NC_140705.1, from coordinate 95,486,809 downwards.
AATCACAACACACTCTGCACAAACGTGTGTTGCTTCCAGCATACTTCTTACACATGAACTTTATAAACTTTCTTGTGCACACCAGTATCCAAACTTGCAAACTGGTGCACATTTAGGAGCAGGTCCCTTCATTTATGCAAGGTGGGGCAAGAAGAATTACGGGACAAGTGATGCTCTCAAATGTCCCCATGCTGTTCTACTTAGTGCCAAATATAAGTAATTCTACGTAGCGCCAAGATGGAATCATATATATATATGTATGTATGAGAATGACATTTCCCCCATTATAAACACAGTAATTAATCTTACTCATTTTTGTCCCCAATCCTGCTTTATAGGATGAGGTTTCCAATTTTATAACCTGACAATCAGCCTTGATTTGTTTGTTTTTCTTATTGGGCAAAACAGTTGTAGTGATGCACCCTGGTGCTGGGTGATATTAACAATCACTGGTTCATGGCTGACACTTGAAAACAGGAGCTTTAAGTGATGGATTAAACTTGTCATTCAGAAGCTCCATTCTGCTTTTATCTGTGGCATGCTCTGTCCTTGATAAAGATTCTCACCAAATAAGAAAAAATGCTCAGGGTGCTCAATAACAAAAGAGGAAAGATGAATCTGAATGAAAGTGAGAAAATATTTCATATAAGTGGTGACTCATCTATTTTTATTTTCCATGAATAATTCCAGGGATCTGTATATAGCTGTGGCTAGGGAATAACCTATGAAAAAGAAGCAGCTTGGCTGGAATTGAGAACCAAATTTACAATCAGGCACTTAATTAGAACACAAACACTGTCAAATAGTAACATTATCACCTATAATTGGTCCAACAGAAAGAAACACTAATTGTGACATTAGAGGATAGAATGCTTTCAGGCAGGATCTCTGTTAAAATGCAAACACTAATTGACATGATGAGGAAGACAAAAATCCAAGGTAATAAAAGAGGCTATTATGCTTTATCTTGGCAAATGGAAGGCTACTTTAGAAACACTCAATAGCTAAAGAAAGGGCATGTGGCTTAAGCAAAGCAGTAAATGAAATAATGAGCATTGTTGATTCACTGCCTTTGTCTCAGGGAGCCAGAGTGATTACAAAGTGATGAGCAAGAGCCACAATCTACTTTCTGCCTCATTAGTGTAAATCCAAAGTAGCTTCATTGAAGTCAGTAGAGTGGATATTTACAGGCTATCAGGTCTGGCCCCTCAGTTACAAGCTCTGGACTGTGAGCAGCAAGGCAGCAAATAAGGAATTCAGCCCATGCCTTTCATGCATTGGATGCAAATTGATCAGCAGCCTAACACTAGTGAGGGAAGATCTACCAAAGTACAGGCTGGGCTGGCAGCTGTATCCTGGTGGCCCAAGGTTTCTGTTGGGCAGTTTAGCTCAGCAGGCTTAGGAAGCAAGACTGCACTACTGGAGGGACTAAGGCTATTTCTCCTTGAAGTTTGCTCTCTTCCTACACAGTCCCAAAAAAAAATGTGCATCACCAGCCCCATTGCCTGCTCCCTCTGTATTCTTGCTTCCAAGCTGATGTGTCTAGACACCAAAACTTTTATCTAGAAATAGTTCCCATCCTCAGCTGTCTCTTTGAAATAATTGTGTACAGACACTTTGTCTTGAGGTCTTGCCACCACACCTTGGATCTAACATCCCACCCAGAGCATGGATAACAGATGACTTGTAGTGGGAATTCAGTGGAAGAGGGAAAACATAAATGACGTGTCCCTCTACACACCACCAGGAATACTAATAATCAGTAGTCACTATTTCTTTCCAAAATCTAGCTGAAAAACATTGCTCCTACACATGATATCCTTGTAGATAGTTTGGCTTTATTCTTCAACAGTATTTTTTCCTTTTGCTTTGGTGACACTCTGATATGCCTGTCCAAATCCAGATCTCCACATCTTGCTGTTGTGAAGCCTTCCCAAAGCAGTGTTGCCTAAGGAGCTGACTGTTTATATTCTCAGCTAAGTACAAACAGAAGTGCCAGAGCAAAGCAATTTCTGATGCTTGCTCAGTCTATTAAAAACCCATCTTTCACACACAGTACTCCATTTCCAAGAATCTTCTGACTGATTTTGAGGCTGCATGGTATTGCTCAAGTCTATTACCCCAGTAATATTTCCTAGGAAATTCTGGCAGAGGTTTGCTAGAATGTGGATATGTGAAATTTACTGGGTCTTTCCCAACATCTAAACAGTAGAAATTAGATCCCAAACAGGTAATACATTTTTCCTGCCATGGATATCTTAATGCTTGAGGTTTGTGAGTCTTTTATTAGCAGAATGTGCCTTCCATGGGTGCCACATCCTCACCTCTCACACCTCACTGTGCTTCCACAGAAATCCCCTGTCTGACATGTTCTCTTTCACTTTTTTGCTGATGCTGAAATGCAGACCTACCAATGTGACTTTTCCCCTCCACAGTAAAGGTTAGCACTGTATTTAATCCCCCCCCGCATCCTTTGAGACTACCTTGGTTTTCCTCCACTTTTCAAAATTAATTGCCAGCGACAGAGTCAATTCATTAGCTAAATTAAAAACCTGGGAAGCATATTGTCCAGATCTGCTGATCCCAACCTATCACAAAGTTGAACAAAGTATTTCCTTACCTGGCCTTCATTAGCAGCTGTATTGGCCAAGCTTCTATTCCTTTCCAATTGTCCATACCACTATCTCTGTTAAGGACCAATTAAAGAAAGGAGATGAAAAAGCAGGCCAGCAACTCAACCGCTGGAGATCCCTCATTGATTTCTTCGCCTCTCTTCATGCATTAATGGCTCCATTTTCACATTTTCACTTTTTCTCTTTCAAAGTATTAACAGCTGTTCCTGCACCATTAAAAGACTATTAATAAAGACACCTCTTCATTTCAGTTTTCAGCTCTAACATTCTTATGGTTTGTGGGAATGAAACAAAGCAATACAGTGGGAAAAGTACACATCTACATGCTTTGATGCACTACCTAATTTCCTTGGGAGAGGTAAATAACAGTCTGTTAGCTGCCACTTGTCTCAGAACCCTACTTATTTTATTTTTGCTCGTCAAGCACATGCAGATTATTTTGTTGAGTGCCACATGTGCCTTAGGCATTCAAGGCTGCATCACCACCCAAATGCAGGCAAAGATCCCCTTCCCCGTTGTCTTGTCTCCAGGCACCTCAGGGTTTTTTTCCCTATTGTCCCCAGGGAACATTCCCTCTACAGGTGGCAGAGCCACTTGGGTTTGTCCAGCACCTGCACTGGTGACACTGACCAAAACCAAACTCCCATTTGCTGAAGTCAGGCACATCATAATACCTTCTGATCAACAGCTTTTTTGGGGGGCAAATATAGTAGAGAAGGAAGAGCCTGAAAAGATTAGCGTAGCTAATTCTGCTCCAGGCAATATCACCTAGAAATATGAAAAGGGACATGGAAGAAGGCTGTGGTGTGCCACCATACATTTTTTATCTAATTCTCAGAAAAGATCAGAGAGCAAAGGCTCCACTCACGCCAGCCTGACTTATCACTGGGGCCAGCTATAACTTCCAAGTTAAGATAGAAGTCAATGAGGTGCCCATATAATTTCCAAAATAAAAAGTAAATTTGAGAAGACATGGTCTATCTCAGCAAGATGGTGAGCATAAAGGAATCAATTAAATTGTTCTGCAACATTATCTGTAACAAATTATTCTGTACATTAGTTGAAAACCTGAACTGTGCCCAGGGTCTATCCAGTTACACTCAATAGGAGACTTACTAATCACTGAAATGAGCCTAAGCATTAGGGTCAAATTGATTGAATCCCAGAGGAAAATACTGAGAACTGAAACCTGTAGAAGTTCCACGGCAGCAGATTCAATTGATGGAAATCTGATTGATCTGTGCAAGCAGGAAAAAAGCCCATAGAAAATGATCGTTGAGATTTTTAAAACATTTCCTGTGGCCAGCATACAATAATCTGCAATAGCAGGCATTTTCAGTAGGATATGAAACTATGGCAGAGTATGAGAGTCCAAAAGAACATGGTGAAGAGGGCAGGTTTGAGGATGTAGTTCCCAGTCCAGGGACGTTTTGCACATTTGTGCACGTTTATAAGGCTATCCACTAGAGTAGAAGAAGAGGTGGAATGAAAAGACAGGAGCACAGGATTAATTTAGTCCACTTAGCATTTATTTTGAGTAAGTAATCTGAGCCCAGAGGAATAGAAACATACAGATCGATTTGAAGTCCTTCTGCACTGGATTGTATGTTACAGCACTTTTATGCACTTCAGTCTGTTTCTAGCTGTGCACTAGCGAAGCACCAGGCATAATACAACATTCTGACTGTTGTGGCAGGAAGGCTGTGACTAGAAGAGAGGGTCCTGTGGAAGTGGGGCAGTGCTGAACTGAGCCAACTTCCTGCTCTGCCTGGACACTTGTGCTCAGGTCTCACCCTGGACTCACTCCCTGGAGGAGGGTTCCAAGGGCTTACTGTGCTACCTTTGAACAAAATGGTGAGAAAAATATGGTTTAGAGAAAAGGCCTGTACCAGGCTAACAATGAAAGGAAGTGGGTCAGAGCCCCTCACTCTCTTTTTTCCCCTCTCTTTCACTCTCACTTTTTGCCCCAGCTCCAGACCATTTACATGAACTGATGATATTCTCTGTTATCTCTTCTCCACCATTATTTCTCTTCTCCCTTGCTTTGCTTGGGCAAAGCACACCTGTCATTTTCTTTACCAGACTGTTTTTTGTGGGAGTGGGGAGCTTGTGGAAGTGTTTTGTGACTTGTGAGCCAGCACCTTTGAGAAGTTTATTTTGAGGACTTGTAAGTTTATGGCAGTAAATTAAAGGCTTGTTAGCCACCACATGTGGAAGCCTATTGTACAAATTTAAGGGCTTTTTAGTCAACACCTTTTGAGTCTCAGTAGTGGGCTGGCTGCTGGAGTTGAATGACTACACAGTAAAAACAAGAGTTCCCTGACCCATGGCCTGGTGTCTTTGTTCAGCCTGGTGAGAATTTTAACAAACCTCATGGTCCTTCCTGCACCCTCTTCTTTAATTAAACACCTCCACCACCACCAAAACAAAGAAACAAACAAGAAAAAACTTGTACATCTGGTTCCCTGTGCTATTGGAAGTTCTCCTCCCTCTCAAACCCTCCCTGGTGCCTCTTCCCCAGGAAAAGTCTTTTTCAGGAGAAACCTTCTTTTTCTAGGAGAACATTTTTTAGGAGAAATGGATGCACATGGCACAGTCTGTTCCAGGATAGGCACAATTGCTGAAAGCTTTCCATGTCCTGGGTCAGTGATTTCCAGGATCAGCTCCTGGGTCCTTGTGTACTGAGGCTCGTGACAGCTGTGCTTCATGGAGGTAATTCAGGTTGAATCCTGTGTGCCTTGACAAACCCCACAGGCCCAGCAGCACAGACAGTCGTGGTGGGCTGGTTAGAACAGCTGCTGCCCTGGGATGGGGGCAAATGCTGTGTCTGCATTGCTGCTCTTTTCTCCCTTCAAGGGCCTGGTCAGGAACACAAGTTGTTTTCCCTGGACATGACCATGGTGGCTGAAGACAGAGTCTCCTTGGTGCACACCAGCCAAGCTGTGGGAATGTCTCTGGCAAGGTGTGCTGTGCCAGCATTCAATCCCTAAGATGCTGTAATTAAGGCAGGTCCAAGAGAAAGAACAGCTTTTGATTTTGAGTGACTGCTCTAATTGCAGATTCTGGGCAATGCTATGACTAAAGGAGAAGTGATAGTTAAAAACCTGCCCTTTTCACAAAAAAATGCAGGAACTCAGAGACCTTTGCAAAAGTCTCCTTTGCCTCCTTTACACTCCAGTTGCTACTGCACTGATGTGGCACCAAAGCAACCATTCAACTTCACCTCACTGGTAAATATGAAGGATGGAGGAACAGAAATGTCCTGCTTTGGAAGAAATCCCTTTTTGAACTCCTATAGCTACCTGTGGATGAACTGTCCTGGGCAGCTTGTTATGGATGAGCCTGGTCAAGGAGGGGAGTTGGACCAGAGGACCTCCACAGATCCTGTAATGGTTTGACACGAAAGGGAATTTTCTCAGGAAGAAGAGGATCAAATCAGTCAGTGGTCAGGTTTGGATATTGGCACCTGGAGTGACCACTGAAGGCTGGAAACACCTCTGAGAACACAGGGGATTAAAAGAAAGAACTCCCAGGAGAACTCATTCACTTTGGTTCCAGTCATTGGAAAGAACAGACCTTCCCTGCCCAGCCACGAGCTGGGTGGGGAGGGAAAGCCATGCAGCCTGGGGAGGTAGGCCAGGGGCTGAAGGATCAGGAACTGAGCTGGGCCAGCTCCTGTGGACAGAAGGGTGGAGGAAGGCTGAGATGTCTCTTTGTTTCCCCCCCCCCCCCACCCCCACCCGCCCCCAGCCTAGAGAGAAAGAGATAGAGAGCCTGAAGGCACCTGGAAAGTTTGCCGGCAGAGGAGAAGGAGAAGATGCCCAGCATGGGAGATGGAGTCCTGGGCCAAGATTTCAGCCATCCGGGGAGTCCGGGACTTTTAACCCTTTCCTGGGAAATAAAAGCTTTATGAAATATTACTCCTCCTTGATTTGAAAGAGGAGAGAGACAGTCTGGGACCTGAGATGTTATGAAAAAAAGGTTGGGGTGGAGATGATGAAGTGGCTTTTGGCTGGACATTTCTTGTTAGCCATAGACTGAACCAATTTCTCTTCCAAGAGAGACTGCATTTTAGGGGGATGCATGGTGAGCCAAGAGACCTGCTTCAGCAACTACCAGCACAAGAATAGAATGAACAGAGAAATGTTGAGGAGGGTGTGATGATGTCCTCTGTCTTCAGGAAGAAGAAGATCTCTGTTTGCACCCTTGGCCCCAGGGGAGGAGGAAAATGGGGGGGACTGTGGTCTGAAAATGAGAAAATGAACTGTTGTTTCTTTTGGTCCTTGGCAAAGCATCCTTAAAGGAGCCCTGTGAGCAGTCTCTGTCCATGCACAGTGGTGAGAGCACTGTGCATGGAAAGGAGAGTGTCACACTGGCAGATTTTCTCTGGGCGGTGCCACGTGTGACATGGAAACACAAGAGGTGGCAACTGTGTTTCCTGAGGGTCTATGGTACAGGAGAGACTCCTCTCTCCCCTGATGGACTCAGTATAGATTATCTGAATGGTGATGACTTGATTGAGGGTCCAAGTTATGTCTCACTGTGGTTTGTTGGAGTTGGGGTGGGGGAAGGAGGAATGTTTTGGAAGGTTTTCATTCTGGATTTAGTGTGTGTCTTTTATCATAGTTTAATGAAGTTCTTTTTCCTTTGTTTCTAAGTTGGCCATGCTCTGCTCTGTTCCTGATTGCATCTCACAGCACTTATTTGGGAAAGTGTATTTTCATGGGGACACTGGCATTGTGCCAGCGTCAAGCCATGACAGATCCCAAAAGCCCATCAGTGGACATTGCTGTGCTGAGCGATGCGACAGAACAGACAGGGAGCTGGCAGCTGGACCTGTGGCTTTGGCTCGGAGACTCCTGAAAGCTGATGTGTCACTGGGACACCCGGTTCCAACCCTTGCCCTGCCCTCCTCCAAGCCCTGGGCAGCTGTGGAAGCTCTCTGTCCCCCCAAAACTGTACCCAGTAACTATCACACAACAGACTTCTTTGTTCATCCAGGTGACGTCCTCCCTTGGGGTCCCACACCTGCAAGGTGACACTCACAGGACAAGTGAGCACAGTTCAGCCAGAGCACAAGCTTGTCTTTCCTTCCGAAACTTACCTGGTGAGCAGCAAAGTTGTCCTCCATTGCCAGACAGGGACATTGGAAGCTCTTGCTTGGGATCAACCTGCTCTGCTCATAGAGCAGCCCTGCAAAAGAAGGGGCACTGAGGAGCTGCCACCCAGCCCCAGCAGCCTGAGCATGGCAGAGCAAGGACCCTCTGCCCTCCTGGGCTCTCTGCCCTGCACCACAGCATTTCTCCCAGTGCCACTTGCAAGGACATGCTGGTGCTCCTGGTGGCTCTCCAATCCTTCTGCTTGCTAAAAGGCACCACAGACCCCAGCCCAGTCACAGGGCAGTGATCTTCATCTCTGCCAGCCTCTACAGACTCCTGGCACTAAATGTCCTCCACTGGGTAAAAGACAAGGAGTGGAAGAAGGTGAGCTGGGATGGCTCTGCTGCTCAACTGGGGGAGGAGAGCTCAGGGACATAGCCCAGAGCAGAGACACTGCATGGCAGCGGCTCACCTCCTTCTCCAGGGATTAGATGCTCAGCAGTTAGGTCACTTGGGCTCCCTTTGTCCTGTGCACTGGGAAGGGGCAGGGAGACAGCTCAATAAGTCCCCAGCTGCCTATCCTCTCTTTTTAGCTGTGCTCAACACCACCCCCAAACATAGGGTCACCTCTGCCCAGCTGGGGAGCTGTGTTCCGCTCTCAGGCTGCTCCTGAAGCATTTCCCAGCTTACCCCTGTTATGTTCCCACCTACAGCTTCTTCAGTGCCCAGGAGCTGCAGAAAGAGAGGTGAACCAGTGCCAGGCCCTGCTGCTCCCCCATCCCAAGGGCAGATGTGCCTGCACAGCCCTGCCCCATGGGAAAGGACACAGGGGCAGGACAAAGGCCCATGCTAGGGGTGGGACAGAGGTGCTGCCCAAGCCATGGCTCCCTCTGAGCTGCCAGAACAGCAGATTTTACCCTTCCTGGCTGGGGACTAAAAGGGGACCAGGGGATGTAGGACATGGAAATGTCCCCATCAGCTCCCTGCCAGGGAAGGCAGAGATCAATCCCAGAGTGATGTGTGCATGGTTGGGAACCTCTCCTACCCTATCATGGGGTATAGCAACACAACCAACCCAGGAGTGGCACTGCAGGAGCTGTGGGCCAGATGAGGATGATGGAGGTCTCATCCTCATCACTGCCTTCTTCCTGTTCCTCTCTTCCTCTTCTTTCTCTGCCACTGCCTCCTTCCTGCTGCTCAGGACCCACAGCTGGCCCAGGGCCAAGCAGAGCTGTGGGTGCAGGGAGGTGCTGGGCTGCAGAGAGGAGAGGCAAGCAGTGAGGCCTCCCTGGTGGCCACCTGCAGCTGGCCACAGCCATGGTGCCAGTGTTGGGACGGTCACTGGTACATCCAGCACTAAGGTGCTGGGACTTGTGACAGGGCATCTGTGCTCTGTCCCAGAGCCAGGGATGGCACCCTACTGGTGGCTCATTATGAGACTGAGACCCAAAGCCATTAAAAGTGAAAAGTAAGGGATTAGGCTTCACATGTTGTGCAAGTTGATTTAGTGGACTCTGAAATAAGAAGAGCTGGGGTAAAGCAAGGATCTGTCCAAAGCATTTGCAGCCAGAGAAATGCCAGCCTCTCAGATGGGCTTTGAATCAGCTCACCTCTATGACGCTAAACACAGCACAGAGGTGGCTTTTTTTGTATTAACTCTATTATTTAACTAATCCTTCAGCAATTGCCCTGAAGTTCCTTCCTCAACGCTTCTGTGAAGAAATGATCATGGTTCCCTTTTCTAGCATTGCGCCTGCAATTACACTCTGTGGCATTACAATTACGGAGGCATTACACTGTGGTTCTGCTCCACAATATCTGTATATTAACATTAATTTGATATAAGCACAAGAATAACTGCACGACAGAATAATTGCACTCTAATGATTATATAGTTAAAGTACCTGGATTATAAAAATATACATGCATTAAGTATCAAACTAAAGAGATAATAATAAGTCATTAATTCATATAGGCAACTTCCAGAAATATGAATGAGTTATGATTAGCTATCCTAAGGCACAGCACTAATGTAATTACAGTAATTAAATTGTATTTATGAAGGGTGAAAAAAGGGGAAATTGTTGCATGGACCTTTCTTAAGGCTGTTGTTTTCATGCAGAAATTGAAGAATTTTGATCCATTTTTTAGAATGACTTATACTCTAAGATTTCTCCCCCCCCCCCCCCCCCCCCCCCACTACTTGCTTCTAATTTTTTTCCCCCTTTCTCTACAGGGGAAAGACATGCAGGGTTCTTTTATGGATGTTAGCCTTTAAGGAGGTACGGAAGGAAGCCAGGAAGGAAAGGAAGGGAAGAAAGGAAAGGAAGAGAGGAAAAGGAAGGATGGGGAAGGAGCACAGAGGGAAGGAAAAGGAAAATAAATTAAGAGGAAAAAAATGAAGGGAAGAAAAGGAAAGCAAGGAAGAAAAGCGGACAGGTATGTCCATCATTGCCTGCCCAGAGAGAAGAGGCGGGGAACGGGACCCCAGAGCCCCCCGCCACACGGGGGTGGCAGCCGGGCTCGGCGCCCGGTGCCCGCCCCCAGCCCCTCCGGGCAATGCTGTTGCCAGGTGCCCCGCTGCGGGCAGCAATTGGCCGCTGCCCGCCCCCGTTCCCGGGGCGCGTCCGTGCCCGGCCCGTCCCGGGGGACCGCGCACCCGGCCCGCTCCCCGCGCCCGCCGGGCCATTTCCCTCAATGAACGCCCCGCCCGCCCCGCCCCCGTACATTTGCATAATGAGGGCTACCGGGGACGCCATTGGCTGCCGGGGGGCGCGCTCGGGCGTGACGTCAGCGCTCGCAGGGTAATGCCTGCGTTGTGGCGGGTAGTTGGAGCCGGCAAAGCCCGCGCAGCGGCGGCCCCGGGCGGAGCGGCCGGCGGCGGCCCCGAGCTCCCTCCGCAGAGCGCCGCGCCGGCACCGCGCTCCCCGGCGCCGCTCCGCGGGCGCGGGACGGAGCGCTGCCGGCCCCCCGCGGGTCATGGCTGGGGACAGGCTGCCCGCCCGCCTCCTGGCCGCCGCCTGCCTCGCCTTGAGCTTGGCCCCGGGGGCGGCAGCGGGACCGCGGGACACCCCCGGCCTCTCGCGGCTGCAGAGGAGGAGCCTGGCGATGGACTTCGTCGTGCCCTCGCTGTTTCGCACCTACGTGCGGGAGCTGGTGCTGGGGCCGCCGGGGCGCGCCGCGGCGCGGTGCCGCCTGCGCTTGGACTGCGCGCCCCTGCTCCGCGCCGCCCGCGGGGCGCTGCCGCGGGCCGAGCCGCCCGCCGTCCCCGCCGGGCCCTCCGCGGCCGGGCGGCGGCTGCGGCGCGCCAAGCAGCTGGTGCTGGAGCTGGGCGAGGGCACCGTGCGGGACGGCTGCGCCGGCGAGCCGGGCCCCGGCGGGGCGCACCTGGAGTTCAACCTCACCGAGCTCTTCGCCTGGTGGCTCCGCGCCGGCGACGGGCGGCTGCGGGTGCGGCTGATGCCCGAGCGCCGCGGCGCCCTCCCGGGCAGCGAGCGAGGGCTGTCGGCGGCCATCCGCGCCGCCCGCCCCCGCCTCCTCTTCTACGTCTCCGCGGCAGGTGAGCCGTGCGTTGCATGCCGCGCACCGCGCCGGGCAGCGCCCCGCGCCCGCTCCCGCAGCCCCGCCGTGCCCCGCGCTGCCGTGCGCCGTCCCCGCCCGGACACGCGTCCAGCGCCCCGCACCGTCCCGGTCACTGCCGGCCCCGGCGATGCGGGAAGCGCAGCTCCCCCGAGCACTCGCGCCTTCCCCTCACGGCTTGTCCCTAAGGGCTGCGCTTTACCCGTGCGAAATGTATCGAAGCGCTTTGGTGGGGCCAGGAGGACTATTTTGAAGGTGACGAGGGATTTTTGCGAAACGCCAAGAGTTTCTATGTGCTAGAAAGCCACGAGCAAGTCCTAGAAGGTTAAAGTGTCATTAGTCGAAGGACAAGAAGATCAGGTTCTTTGAAACTTAAAAAATATCATCCTAAAAAGGGATGTTTCCTCAAAGTGCTGCGAGTGTTTTCAAGGTTATGTGACAGCAGACCAGGGAACAGCACAAACATCTCTAAAGTTGGGTCTGGCTCCTGATTTTGTACATTAATGCTACTATCTCTATTACTAGATATTGATATTACTATTATTCCTGATCTTTAAACATAAAATATAGGGGCTGATTGACATTTTAAAACCCCAAAGGATCCATAGTGAATTGCATTCTGTCAGCTACAGTACAAGAAGTTGTACATCTGAGAAGGCTCGTGCAGCACTGGTATTTGTGCGAAGAGAGAACCCAGCTCAGAATTTTGGTTCTGGTGGGCGGTGATTGGCAGTCACGGTTTGGGGCAGCTCCTTTATCTCAAATCAGGACTCTGTTGTGGGCTAGTGATCAAGAGAAATTTCCATTCTGTGTGTGCTTTGTATCTTTAACAGAAGCTGTGATTCAGCCTTTCCTACTAGAAGAATATAATACCTAGAGGACTGCAGGTCCAAATAATTTGTCACAGTGAGTTAAGTCAGGTACTTTTTATGAAGCTTTGTAGAAGTCAATGATGTGTCCCTGAGTAGGCACCTACTTAATGGACCACAGAATACACTTCAGTAAGTTCACAAGAGGAGGGAGAAGTCACTGCTGGGCTTTGAATATAAAGTTGGAGCAACTGATTTTGGATGCTCATCTGAAAAGATGGGATAGCCATCTGAAGAGCTACAAATGGAACTCATCTCCTTGCTTGCTGCCTGAAAGGAAAACCAAAGCTGGCTGTCAGGATAGGCTGTAAGTCCTGCAGCTGTGGCTAAAGTGAGGTACCCAGGTTTAGCTCTTCCTGTGCTGGATCTGGCAGGGATAACACAGAGGTGCTGTCCACCACAAGGTGGCTAGGCGAGGCCAACACCCCCCACCTTCTAGCAGGTCTTGCCTTGCTACATTGCCGTAAATAAAGAATAATTAAAAATTAAAGACGCCAAACCCTACTGTCTCCTTTTCTTTCTATTTGGAGGATTTGTTGTGATTAGCACTTGTTTTGATTTACAGATCTCCTTGGGCAGTGAAGCCTTAGTTTTGAATGCCATTTTTAATCAGGTACTTACAGCAGTGATGGAGCTTGAGGACATGCATTTGTCTTAGAGGATGAAGGTGTGTTTTTAACCTGAGGGAAGGGCATACATAAGAACTAACAGGTTCTCTGATGTGAATACAAAGCTATTAAAACTCACGTGCTTTATTTTGTCTGTTGTCTCACTGTTGAGGAGAAATTCATGTTTTTCCAGATCAGTAGGAAGCTATGCCCCTGGAAAATCATGTTGGAGAGAAAGCTCTGCTGTTCTTACTGCAACACACTCATGCAAAGTCAGTCACAGAGGAGGTAGGAAAAGGAGGAGCAGAGGGAAGGAATATAGACCTCCTTTACCCATATTGAAGTGGTAACCTCCTTGCAGCTGTTCACAATCTCCTGTAAAAATCCTGATCTCTTTCCGAATTGCACCTCTGCTTTTTCAGCAGTGACTCTTTAGCATAGTTACACTGTGGCTTTGCCTTGCTTTTGTAACATGGGTTTGTTTAACAATATTAGGAAATCCATTTCCTGCTTTGCTAAGGTGCTGTCTATGTGAAAACCATGTGTCACTGCCAGCCTTAAATTTGTGCTGTGTAGCCCTGTCGACAGCAGGATGTGCTGACACAGTGATAACGGCACGAACAGCATCCACCAGCCTGTGAGATTCCAGCAGTTATTGACACCATTGCAGCTAATGTGCACGGGGCTTAACTAAAGCCCTTCCTAAGGCAACTGAGCCTTTCCTTCATTGCTTAAGCTAATTGGAAATGGATTTCAAACAACACAATCCTCCCATCAACAATGGAAAGCTGCTTCACTTATGTTGGCATACTGGGCTTTTGTTTTTCTTCTTGTCTGCTGGAGATGTCCAGGATTGCAGTATTTCCCAGAAAAATGTATAATTACCTTGCTAAATTATTTTCATCACATTATCCTCCATGTGAATGGAGAATGAATTATATTTTAGGGTGAGGAAAAATGGCAAGGGGATGAAGTCCCACTGACCTTAGAAGTGATAACAGAGTCCTGTAAATAATGCTTTATTCTCTTTAACTAACACTTTCATTTGCTGGCTCAAAAATAAATTTAACTGAAGTGAATCCTTTCCTTTTTTAACAGCATGCTTGTACAAAGCATAAAGCACTTTGTCTCAGTCTGTTACTGAGCAATTAGTAAAGGATGTACTTATGGGCAGCTGTTGTTCTGCAGACAAGCCATAAAGTTGAATTTCTACAGGGCTTTTCTGCAAATATTCTTGATGCCAGATTTCTCTCACACTCTTCCTTGTGGGAACAGAGCATCCTGCAAGAAGCTTCCATTTAGAGAAACTGCATGGAAGTTTCATTCAGTTGGAATAGGATCAAACCTCAGCCCATCTACCATTTCTGCGTCAGCTTGGCCTTTTCAAATTGGGTACAAGAAAGTTTTCCTCTCTTGGAAATGCTTTTGGACTTAGTACTGTCTTGTTAGCCTTCTCCCAGTGCTTCTCTAGGACAAAAAAAAAACCAAACAATTAATTTGAATCTTTTCTGTATGAAAGACACAAAATAATAAATGCAGAGGAAGGGAGAAAGAAGCTTGGACAGGAGTGCAGCGCTGCAGATCTCCTGTATTTGAGGGGAATCTCAACTACAAGGTTGCTGTTGACTTTGCTCTCATTGTCTGTGGTTTTGACTAGTAACTCTGCTCTGCCTCCAAGGAAACCTTTCCCAAAAGAATCTAATGAAAACCAATATATTGCCATGGGGGACTGAACAGCCAGTGTGAACATTACTTTCAGGAGATTTTCAGGCTGGCTTTAGTTCTGGTCTTACAGGCTTTGCTGTATAGTGTTGAACCACAGTGGGTCTCTGTAGCAGCGTACTCTGGATGGGTTATTGAGCTTTCTTGGGGGAAATAATCCAAGAGTCCTTCCACCCTAATCCTGTAATGGTATTTGGATTTTTTTCATGTGAACCTCACAGGTAACCACTTCTCTCACTACAGGGCACCTGAGCCACAAATGTTGCTAAATAGGCTTCTTGTGAGTTTACCCAGGAAATTTAATAAGCTGAAATGGCCATAAAATAACTTCCCATGAAAATTAATTGCTACTTACATATGCAGAGGTGGGAAGCGTGTGTTAAGAAGGGGCATACAGGGTTGAAAATGAGTCATTCTTCCCTCTAAAGGTCAATGTACTTTCATTCATGAAATAGATTTAACATTCCAATTATATTTTTTAAATATCAATGCATAACTTTTCATCCCCTGGCTAGGCAAAATATTACTCCTGCACTGTGGCCTTCATCTAAAATTTTATTAACTTGCCACATGTATTCTCCCTGAAACTGTCTGCATTCACTACATACCAATGCTATTATAATGCTGAGGCAATTAGGCTTTACATCTTTAGGGGGCTGCTACTATACACCTGAACTCATTTGCAGGAGGAACCCTATGCCTAAAGATTAGACAGAACTTCAGACTAGGTAAAAACGTGGTTTTGAAAGTGGACATTTTGTAAATGAAAATCAGAGCTCCAAGCTGAAATCTGACTGTAGTGAAGTCTACAGAATTATTTCTGCATATTTTAGAGGTACCAGCATTTAATCAAGGTCTCTTAGTTATATTTTTCATTATATTTTGTGGGCTTTTTGCTGCCTTCAAAGGATAGCATTTGGCATTGTGTCATACTGAGCAGAAAACTGGTAAAAGATATTGGTCACTTTGCAATTGCTCTCTGGTTTTCTCTCACCCTCAACTGTGTACCACACCTGAGATCTGATCTTGCTCTTCTGATAAAGCAGTGGCAGAACTTGCTGGATAAGACTGAGGCACTGCCTTCAGGCTTCTGAAAGGTTTTTGCTGTAGTGCAAGTGGCTTTGCTCTTTGCTGGGCTTTTGTGCTTTGCCTCATCTCTCAGGCCAGCTTTGCCAGTCCAAAGCTTAAGGACAGTGTGAGTTACACTTGAGTTTACTCTAGACGTGCACTAGTGCAAATCAAGGCTTTCCTCTTCTACCCTTGGGTTGTGGGTGTCACAGTGGGCTGCCTGTGATTACCAGTTGCTAAATCAGTGAATCATGTGTGTGCTTAAAAGCATCTTTCTGAGACTTTCCTGCCCTATTAGGTATGTAGCACTTCCCTCTAGACCTCCAGTCATTGGTGCTCTCCAGAAATATGGATATAGTCAGTTCACAGTGCCTCTTCTTGAACTGGAAATGCTTCTTGAAGATTAAACTGTCTATTGATGGGGTTTGCCTGGTTTTGTGGGCAGTATGATCCTTGATCCTACTGCTGTACTGCCTGTTCCTGTCCAAGTAATTTTCCCACTCCATCAGCACTGATAAAACTCATGGATTATGACTCTTTAGACTCATGATGCCTTGTCCACTGTTTCCATGTTGACCACAAAAATTTGGCTTGCAAAGCCTTGGGGCTTTCACAGTAAAGCCACCAGGATTTGCAAATTTGTTGCTGATTATTTGACAGATAATGTTAGAAATTATGCTCAGTCTTTGAGTTATTAATGGAAAATGTGATGTGATCACATGGTTTTGTTTTCCCAGAGTTATGTGGTGTTGCTTATTTTCACTGAGAGCCAGGATTATACACAATGTGTTTATGCTTTCTAGGTCTGTTTTCTGCAAATTTTGTTTACTTTTAGGCTCATTGTTCTTATGAATGTTCTTATTCATAAGCATGTTCAGTAAAATAGCCATAAACAAACACCAAAAGGGGCACAAGTAACAATTTATTATGTTTGAATGAACATTTATGGCACATTGAAAAAATATGTTTTCTCTAAACTTGCTGCGCTTTTATTTCCACATCCTTAAAAACAGGGAATAAATATCTACAGTAAAGAAGTGCACAGGGAAACTTAAGTGCTTTATTATACAAAAGCAGAGACATTCTTCAAAATCAAAGGTGATTTTGCAGTGTCTGAGTGAATTGGATCCTGAAGTAATCTGGTTATTTGGTTCACTGCACATCTCACACAAACATTACATGATAGGAAATAAAATGTGTGTTTGTGACAATGTTCGTGAATTAGCCAAAAGAAGTAGAAGAGTTGAAGGGAGACTGGCAGGATTTAGCACTTAAAAGTTCCCAACTAAGTGAGCCTTGTCTTAATAAAGAAGATCCCACCTTTTGGATACATCAGTGCTAACTCCCTTGGAGTGCTGATGTTTTGAGAATCCAAGTTGCTTCCCAAACAGCAGCAAATTCCACACTGTGCCTGGACATTTCCTGTCTAATTCTCACACTAAAGCATCCTCTTGGGTTACTCAGAGCTAAAGAGATCTATGAACTCTATGAGTCTAGGAGATCTATGGTTTTGGCACAAGTGATTTACCTAATAGCAAACATCAATTCAGGTTGCCTGCTTTCCAGATCTCTTATAAGCAACAGCATCTGTTTCCTGGGAAGCCACTTCTGAGCTCAATATGGTTGTTGAGACTGCAGTGCTGGGCTGAGAAAGGTCCTTTATGAAATGTGCCACATTTGTCTTGCTTCTTTAATTCAGAAAGATTTGGTTGGAGAAAAATGTCATGGAAGCATAAATGCAGATTTGATAAGTCTGACCTTTCTTTTCTTGCGAACAATAAATGTCAGAAAGCTTAAAATGACAAGCTGGAATGGCTGGAGGTTATTTATGTGTTTAAATATTTAGGCAAGAAACACATTTTGAGACTAAAGTCTAATTTACATGAGTATTTTGATTTGTGACTGAGATGGCCTAGTAGCTTCATGGTTGTCACTATCCTGCTTAGCATGGCTACTCAGAAATTCCCTGTGACAGTGTAGGTAGGACTCAGATATCTCTACTTGCAAAAGCTGTGAACTCTGCAAGTTGTAGTGAAGGAGAACCACCTTCCCTCATTAGTCAAGTAGAATCTGTGAAGTGGTTGAAGTCTCCTAAGTGTACCCAGTAGACAGAGCTGGTGGCTGGCTTCAAACTGACTTCAGACAAGTTTCTAACAACAGACATTTCTTTGGCCAAAGAACTTCAGTAGGCAGCTGCAAGAACTGAGTTCTAGTTTGACTTCTAACTTAATTATCCTGCAGTACGCAGCTCTGCCATTGACATTTTCTGTGAGACGAAATACTTCCCTTTGTGGTGGTTACTTCCTTTGCAAAGCAAGGGCAGTTTTGACTGCTTTTGAACTCTTTTGGTAGAGGGTGCTTTTTTATGGATTAATAATGCTTTTACTTTCCAAGAACCAGAATAAAGGCAGTAAGGTGCAGTCTGAACTCTCAGCTTTTTAAAGGAAAAGCTAAAGGAGCCAGTATACCATATTGATTTATTCCCATCTCTGCACTGCTAATAGCCAAAGGACTGCTATTTCCTTCATTTCAGTGATAGCAAACTTAGAGTTTTGGTTGATGCTACAAGAAAATCAGTTTCTCTTTTATTTTGAAAAATGTTGAGCCCTGCCTTTGACTGTTAAAACACTGCCTGTCTTGAAGACAAATAGTCAAATTTAGATTTGAAATTTGAATACTTTGTGAGTCTTTGACTAAGATTAGTTGTACCCTCAAGGAAAGTGAGAGGGGGATAGGCTGTGGCCAGCTGCCCATATGCTTTTGGCAGCTGCAGCTGGGCACCATCCCCATTTGCAGTGAAGAGCTGCAGGTGTTGGCTCCTGCTGGCTAATGGGGACTGCTGAGCAAATCAAGCACTGTTTGTCCTGGCTGGGAAGGGAGGATGGTGTGGAGGCAGTGAGAGAAGGTTTATCCTTTGTGGTTTCGTAAGATATCAGACATTTGCACAGAATGGGCATTTGAGACAGTTTAAAACTTTAGTGGATTACCTGATTCTTCCTGAATTACAGATGGCAAAGTGGAAATACTCGGCTGAAACCTTTCAACTAGATGGTTCTAGAAATATGGGGCATCCCCTTTGCGACTTACCACCTTTACCACTCTTCAGCTCAGTCTGCAAAGCTCAAGAGTTTCCACTGGTATTCCAATGTTTACACCAAGGCAGAGCTACCTTTCCTGCTCAAACAAGGGTGTATGCCGAATCCATTTTGGACTGGGATTTCCCTGCAGTAATGTACTGTGAAGAAAGAGGTGGAGGCTCTTTCTGCAAGCTTCTCCTCATTTCCTTACTGACAAGTAACTCTTGTTTGTCTCATGTCTTACAAAACCTTGTGATGAAAGAAAACCTTGACTCTTTCTTCAAGTTACAAGCTGAGCAAAGGGAGAGAAGGCTGTAAGGCGAAGAGCAGAGAACATCTGGGTGGTGAGTGCAGGGGGAAAAAGCAGGATCATGCTGTGTGATGGTGGGAGTACAGAGGAAGATGTCCATGTGTGGATTCTTGTGCTATATATATCTTGATGTATGTTAGAAAGAGAAAATACTGGTCTCGGTAGACATCCTGGAAATGGTTATTTTCATATGTCATACTCCTTCTAAGAATTTTATGTTGCTGAAGTTTTCTTTCCAGCTCAGTTTTGAAATCTGCTGTGGCTCTTTGGAAAGTGGTCATTGTAGTGCTTGTGACAGGCAGCTGAATTATCTATGACTTCACTTACCAGAAATCTGTGGTGATGCTTGAGAGCTCTACAAGTTGCAGCAAATCTCTAATTGCAACTTGTATATTGGCATTCTCCTGCTGTTTCTGCTGGCCCATTGAGTAATGAGTTATCTCAGATGCATCAGAGTGTCTGAGCTTTTTATAGCCTCTTTCATGTTGGATTCTCAAACTGCTTTAAGCCTTATCACCCTAGTGACAATGCTAATATTATTATATCTGTTTTATAGAGAGATCACAGAAGCCAGGGATGGAAAAAGCATTATTTGATTATGTTAGACTCCAAGTGCTGAATAGCATTTTCTCATATAGAATATACTATACAGGGAAGTCACTCTCTTTACTTCAGCCAAAAGGCTAAGGAAGAACAAGAAATTGGAATTGAGAGGCTCACTAGCTTGCTGGAAATACTGCAGCAGTTATTGGCAAAACTATCTGAATCTCCTCTGCTCCACACTGTGTTTGTGACACTCCTCTTTAAATAAATCTGGTTTTGTCACATTCCACACCTTTTGCAATACTGTTTTCTTCTTAGTTTTGGGATCATCTGTGATCTGCTGAGGCTCTCCCTATCTTCAGACATCACCCTGTGGCCTTACCCATTGTCGGCAGTGTATGTCAGCATTATAGACCATGATGCAATGGTTATTTCCAAGGGCTGTTTCATTATTGATGCTAATTAAACTTGAAACTAATGAGAAAGGATTACTTTTCAGGGCTGGAGAGGAGGCCAGAATAGTTATTATAGGTTAATTATTCTTCTAAAAGTCTCGTTTTAAGTAACAATTCATTTTGCCAACTTTTTTTTCTTACATTGTACAAGAGCCTTGTTTGAAGAGGTTTCAAAATATAATTGCTGCACTGACCTCATCTAGCTCTCAATCAGTAATCTCCTTCCATCAGCAAAAGGTTAATAAAATCTTTAAGGAAAGGAATTTGGTACCTTATCTATGTGTAAACGATTTAGAATAGGTCTCCCTGCAAATATTTCCTATTACCCTTCTACATGATTTCTTTGGCATACTTTTTAGATGTGAAAAATATTGCATTCCATAGATCTTCCAAATTTAATGGTTGCTTTGCAAAACAGGTGCATTACAGAGTCATGTTTGGGGCTGGCTGAGAATTAGGCACATAAGTCAGAACACACTTCTTTGTTCTCAAAGATCTACAGCCTGTGGTGAACCTTAAAAATCTATCCTCACTTTTCAGGACACTGGGATGTCCCTAACATGATTAGTATTTGCGAAGGAGCCAAGGGAGGAGATGAGACTTGTTTTACATGGGAGCCAAGGTCTCTTTCTGGCTGGGAAGCACTGTGGCTTTTGAAGGGGAGGACACATGCTGGTCCACTTTGCTCCTTCCCAGCTGTTATACTGAACCTTTCTTCTTTCTGGCTCTTTGTAGAGATGAGGGATGGCTTCAGATTGTTGCAATATTGAGCTACAAAAAGGGTAAGGCAGAGCTGCATTAGTGTTATTGTGAGTGCTGAAAGCTGAATAAAATCATAGAATTATGTAAGTTAGAAAAGATCTCTAAGATCACCAAGTCCAACTGTTAACCCCGGACTGCCAAGTCCACCACTACACCATGTCCCTAAGTGCCACATCTACCCAATTTTTGAACACTTTCAGGGATAGAGATTCCACCATTCCCTGGGCAGCCAGTTCTAATGCTTGATAATCCTATCACTGAAAAAAGCTTTCCTAATATCCAATCTAAACCTCCCCTGGCACAACTTAAGGCCATTTCCTCTTGATCTGTCTGTTGTTATCTTGGAAAAGAGACTGACATTTACCTGGCTTCACCTTCCTTTCAGATGGTTGTAGAAAGCAATAAGGTGACCCCTGAGCTTCCTCTTCTCCAGGCTGAGCCCCCTCCAGCTCCCTCAGCTGCTTCTCATCAGACTTGTGCTCCAGACCCTTCCCAGCTCCATTGTCCTTCTCTGGAGTCTCTCCAGAACCTCAATATCTTTCTCATAGTGAGGGGTCCAGAACTGGACACAGGATTTGAGGTGTGGCCTCACCAGTGCCAAGTACAGGGGGACAAAACCTGCCTTGGTCCTGCTGGCCACATTCTTACTGATACAGGCCAGGATGCCATTGGCCTTCTTGGCCACCTGTAGAACAGCTCCTTTTCCTCTGGACAGCTTTCCAGCTGCACTTCTGTAATGCTGCACTGCAGTTGTGACTTAAGAGTTGTGACCTGGCACTTCACCTTGCTGACCCTCATGCACTTGGTCTGGGCCCATCAATCCAGCCTATCCAGATCCTCTATTTTTATGGACAGGAAAGCAAGCAATCTTAATTAGCTGTAAATGTTAGGGCAGCTTATGTGGCTTGATGCCTTCTGTCAGGGCACCTGCTTTGCATTTTGTATTAATGTGAGGGCTGTGAAGGCAAACACCCATGGATAAAGGCAGTGCTGTGAGCAGCAAGGCTCCAAATGGAACGTAGGATGCTGTGGCTCTATGAAAGCCCTTACCTACCAGCTTCACATTTCAATCTATCTTAAAAGGGCAGCGTTCACCAGGCCTGAGTTCAAGAAAAGAGTTGCATCCTCCATCTGAGTGCTAGTATCAAGTTCAAAGATAAAACACCCTCTGAGTAATCACTCTGGCCACTGGGCTCTGCTTAGGCCAGCTCATAGGATTTGGGATATTATTTGAAGTGCTGAGTCCCTTTTGCGATTAAGGTTTTAAATCGCATGAAGACTGATCAAAAGCTCAATGTTTCCTTCATTCCCTTACCAGCCTACTGTCCTTTATCTCTTGAAACAAAGCAGCATTAACTTTTAAGATCTGATTCAATAACATTTTATGGATAATAATTATGACTGATATTAAGCCTTCAGCAACCAGTCTGTACAGAGACTTAATGTATTGAGGTTTATTGCCACTGTAACCTATCTTTTTACATTGGTTGTAAAGCAGGATCAACTATACTGATAAGAGGAAAGAGAAGCATCAATGAACTGTTTGCCTTTGCTTCTCTGTGGGGTGTTCATATTGTTGCCACTTAATATTGCTGGCACGGTGGGAGTTTGCTGGTGAGGAGTTTTTGTTTACAGAGTCTGTTTGCGCAATTGCAGAATGAATGAACGAGTGCATGAATGAGCTGCAGCAATCCTGTGCTGGGGAAAGGAATCTATTACTGGATACACCCTGGAGGGCAATTGATCATACTCTCCCTTTTAATAACGTATGTGAGAATGCAAAGTTTTTAGATATGCGCTCAACAGCTTTCTCTAAGGCTTATCCTAATAATGGAAGCTCTTAAATATATAAAACTTCTTTAGATACCCCATATTAGTGATTTTTTTCCTCAGAAGTTTCCCAGTTTCCTCAATCTCATCAGGATATAGTTGTATGTACACATCATAACAATTAATGGACATGGGCCCTTGGTTTATGGTCCCATCCGTAAACCAAATTGAAGATCAGGCCGAGCTAAAGAAACCTCTGGTTTCTGGGTCTTTAAATGCTGTGCACAGTGGTCTAAATATAAATTATAATACGAGAAAGGAAATTCACCTTAGTTTCCATACAGAGTCTTCAAGGAAAGTATTCCTGTTGTATTGGCACTGAAAAAGTCACCTGAAGGACCCAGGACTGGATCCTTGCTCAGCTGACCTTTGTGATGTTCATACATCATTAACTGTAGCTGTATTATGTAGTTGCCTTTTTTTGCCTTGCTTCTCCACATAACTCTCTGTATAAGGAAATCAACCTCCCCGGTAAGTTCAAATAAGATGCTGTCTGCTTATGTCCTTTTTGCCTTTTTGATGGGAAAGTAGAAGGGAATTCTAAAGTGCTCTGGGAGCTACATGGAGGCCTTGCTTTGACATCTCTAAATATGTGAGTAATGGGGTGCTTAGAGCAGATTTTACGTGTGATGGATGCCCAACAATAAGGAATCACAAATTGTGAGCAGCAGAGCTTGGAAAGGAGAGCTGCTCAACAAGATTAATGGGAAGGGAGACCTTTAGTGTAATGAAAGACAGTTCCAGCTTGAAAACAGACAATGCCACACTAGATCGAGTCTTGAGGATTTGGACAGTCAGGTTCCCTCTGTAGTTTGTAGAGCCCCTTCCTAGGCAGGGAACACTGAAGAGCTGCAAGAAACATTCACTGTAAGTTCCCACTTCACCTTCAAGTGAGTACACTGGTGCACCAAGGGAACAGATTGTCCAAAGGGTGTCTGTCAAGCAGGGGTTGAAGGAAAACTAGAAATTTCTTTTTGTTCTGAGAAATGCAAGCTGATAGGAAAAGCAGGATAAGACTGCAGTAGAATGTAGCTGGGTCTGAGCACTGCAGGGTTTATTTTACAACCATTTTCCTGTGAAGAAATGACCTTAGACAAACCACGCAAGTGAAACCTAATGGAGAAAAAAACCCCAAATTTATGCCTGCTTTCAATTAGACAGCAATTATCTAATTTTTAGAAGAAATATCAAGTTTAAAATAAAACAAATATCTCTGTACTCAAATAACAATAAAAAAATCCCAACAGGTGAAAGTGTAGCTCATCCATCCCTTCCATTCTACGTTGAAAACTGCTATTAACTCTGAATATCATGACTAAAGGAGTATGAACAGGGAGCAGAATTAGCAAAATGTTAGTGGAGCTGGCTGCCGGATCATTGTTATGACTACAACTGTAATTCTCTGTCTCTGACAAGGATAATAGTGTATGGAAATGAAGCCAGCAAACATTGTAAAATACATCTAAATATAGAGGACAAACAGCAAATAATAACTGGACCAGTAATCAGATGCTGAAGGCCTTATCTGTTAGTACAGTGGCTTGAAAGATGGCAGTGCTGGTAGATAAACATTAGGAGGACTATGAAGCTGAGGATAAATAGAGCAATATCCTCTAAACAGTAAAGAGCTGAAGCATAAGACCCTGGAAAGACATTCAGGACTTATTGCTTGAGAAAGATCCCTAAAGCTGTCAAGCAGATGTGCAGCTGGTAAGTAGATGACTCGCTGGGACGTTGAATGAAATGGTAGAAGGAATAAATCAGAAGGGATTGCATTAGTGTAACTGAAGGCAGTACATTAGTTTGCTTTGAAGTATAGTGTCCTGTGGAGAAAGCAATGACTGTCATCCCACAAGAGTGATCAAACTGAGTGGAGACACGTCCCAGATTTAGGCTGCAGCATAGCCAGGGGTTTCTCTTCCGAGCACTCATAATTTTCAGGTTTTCTTGAAGGCTTTGGCCTAAAGTTTGATGGGAGGTCTAAGGGGCTGATCCTAAGCCTACTGAAGCCAATGACATCTCCCCATTTTACATCTGCTCCCCTCTCCTGCAGACAGACTGGGCAAGAACCACCTTTTCTGCTCTTTGCTATTGGGCCATCCGCTGTGACTGCACAGGGAGACAGCACAGCTCATGTTCTGTGTCAGAAGATAAAAAATAGAACGTATTTTCAATCTGGCTTTTTTTGTCAGCACTTAGTCTAGGTTTAAATGGAAAAGAAGGCCTTGGTGCTACATTTAGTGGTTGGAACAGCAGTGTCCATCTGTCTTTACACAGGTCAAATGAGCATGGAAGATACTAAGAACTCTGGTTCTTGAATTCTTATGGTTTTGTGGAAGGGGCATTTGGGCACAACGATTGCACTGTAGCATGTGTGTTAGCCATTAAACTCAAACTTCCTGCTGTAGCCCACTCTTAGACCTTTGGCATCATATATCTGGGTTCTGAGTTGAATTAAAACAGGGAAGCATCAACCCAATAAGGGGAATGATGGTGTCCTAGTGTAAGCAAAGGGGAAAACAGCTCTCCAGAGTTCAGTGACAAGAGGAAGGTGCTTGTCAGGCTTACCAGAATATGCCTAAAGAAATGATAGTCACATCTTAAAATGTTTACATCCACTGTTCATTAAGCATTGCGTTCTTGAAGACCCAGTTTTAAGTTCTTTACCTTTATTAAAATGAAATTATGTTTGATTTATGCCAAGGTACTGTATAGAATAAACAGACCAGGCATATGTCCAAACTGAGGGTGAGCACCTTTTTACCCTTTTCAGTCTGCCTATGCTACTGTGGTCATGCCTTCAAGGTAAGGCACTTTTGCATGGTATCCCAGACTTGAAATTATAAAAGTTAACAGATTCGTCCTTTCTGCCCCATGCAAAAGTTCTCAGTATATAATCCTAAAATTATTTCAAACACACTTAAAAGTTTGAAAGTAAGTTATTTTTTTAAAATAGGGATTGGGAAGGGGGAAATGAGTCAATGCCCTTTCTGAAAAGAAAAAGACAACTAAATTGAGATGTCCATCTGAAAGAACATGACTTTTACTCCAGAAGGGATAGAAAATGCCTTATTCCTACCTCTAAAATCCTTTCCAATTTAGCTGTGATAGTCAAATCCATCTAGGATAAGATAAAAGATAAAGAACTGAAGTACGATCTTGTCTCTTAACACGTCTTTTATCATCACGCTCATCTCTTTCTCCAGAAGTACTTGAGAATGTAGAATGAGGTTCAGATTAAAATGCTCAAGGGAAGGAAAAATAATAGGAAGGTCAGGCTTGTATTAAAGATTGTATTGAAGTCACATCAGCAGAATTACCAGAAGGATGAACAGGCAAAGTACCTAAATGAAAACTCTTATCCAAACTAGTTTACAACTATCATGGAAGTGTCTTTAATCTCCTGTGTTAGTTCAAGATAGAATAATTCATAATTTTTCTTTCCTAATCTCTAAACTGGTCCATAGATTGTTTCTGTGGAGTAATATCCTGGGACACATCTGTTTTATTCATGAAACCAAAATGGTTTCATGGCAAGACCAAGACTTCTTTCTTAAGGGTGCTCTGTGAACCATCTTAGTATAAACTTGGATTCTCTCTCAAGATTGCCACAAGAAGGTAAGTTTTATGTGGCAGTTTTTGAGCTGCTCCATGCATATCTCTAGCCTAGCAAGGAAACCATGACTTTCAGGTGGCTTTGAGAGCATGGTACTGTCTAAAGCCTTATCACTGACCTCCCAGCCTTGGTCACTGCTTTTCTAAATCCTCTCTCCAGGGCCTTATGGGCACTTCCATTATCCAGAAATTATCATAGTGTCTCTTGAGAACAGAGTCCTGCAACGTCCAGAGGCAGTTCTGTTTTCTCTGGATAAAACACAGCTATCTCTTACCTCTCTGCAGATTTATTTTTGGTACAGATTGCTGGGGTCACACACAGGGGGTTTCAGGTGCTCCTTTCAGATCCACACCCAAGGACAAGGAAAGTTCTTGACTTCTGGAGCTGCTGTTCCAAGAAGGCTCTGTTTTGCAATTCACCTCTTGTAAAATGTTGCAGGTAAAAGAGCCTGCATCAGAGCCAAAGCTGGAGCAGGTGCAGCAAAGAGGTGAGTTCAGGTCTAGTGACCTGCATCTCAGATGCCTTAAATGCAGAGATCAGATAAGCTTTATTTTCCAGGAAAATTTGTTTTTACTATATACTTCTCTGTTAAGGCCTTTTTTTTTTTTCCTATCTGATCAAGCTAGGTTGTGTGTTAGGATTCTGTACTACAACAAACAGGAATCCTTTCCCAAAACAACCTCTTCCTCTAAAAAAGCTGATTACAGTGGAAGTTGTGCCTTGCTGTGACTGACAGTGTCATGACTTGATTGTACATAGATTTGCCTTGATGTGACTTCTTCTGCAGGTTCCTTTCCAGGTTCCCAGGTTCTTTTTTTTTCTCTTTTTTTTTTTTTATATTGCATTCTGAGCAAGTAGCTGTCCTCATAAAGGCACTTCATAAAAGCAATGTGTGCAGCTCCTCCGAGTAGCACTAAATCTGTGACAAACCTAAGGGAAGTTCCACAGAAAGGTGATAAAATACTGACCTGTCAACTGTTTTGCTGGCTAAATGGGAAATGTGGCTAGCAGCTTTACCCTTTAAAGTGGAGAGAGATAAGGGCAGTCTCACTGTTTCACAGTCAGCCACAATCATCCCTAAAATGAAGAATTACTTTGTTTTTTAAACTGATGTCTCAGTAGTGAAGGACTCAATTTTTCACTAGTATTCATGCTATTCATCCTGTGCTATTCAATAACTGAAGATAGTCACTAATGAATTAAACAAATAAGATTTCACCTGTTAACCACCTTCCTTGAAATACAATTTTTAAAAGAGTTTATATTTGGAGCTGCTGAGGAGGTCAACACAAGTAAGACTGACACCCAAGAAAAATGAAAAATTGCTAGAGCTGAGAGATGTGGAAAGTGAAATTTTGTGGCAGTTCCACGGTCCTTCATGATTCTCTTTTTCCAATAAAATAATGACATTGATGATCCTTGTGATGCTGCTGATGGAAAAAGGGAATGGAAGTGAATTTGGCTTTCTCCCCGAGGCCTTGTGCTGAATGTGTTGTGCTGTAATCTGAGTCATTGGGAACCATCTCTGATACTGCAGGGAAGATGAGGGATTCTGGCCTTCTCTTCTTTGATGTTGGAACACTTCATGGCATTCAATTTGTTATTTTCTTTTCCCTTTTTGTTGTCTGATGTGATTTACTTGTTAGTGCTGATGAATGCGTGCTTCTACCCCAGTGAAACCCAGCAGTGAATCACAGCCTGGTGCCTGCCAGGTCAGTGCTTGGCCATGGGTGACAAAGGGTGGCAGTGAGATCCCCAGGTCACTGCAGCCCTCATGCCCCAGTCAAAACTTGTGTCTGGAACAGAGTGTCACCTGAGCAGGGCCTGAACATGGCTTTCCTCCCAAGCTGAAAGAGGTGAAATGCAAATGTCTGTACCATTGCAGTTTGATCAGGAGCTGCAGAGAAGCTTCTTGGCACATCAAAAACTTTAAAAAGTTTTGTCTTTGCAATTCCTAAACAGGTTGAAAACTCCCCTCCACCCTCAACAATTCTGTGATTCTGTGACTGTGGACATCATCAAATAGAATTTGGCCAGGCTTTTTTAGGGCAGCTTGGGCTGTGCTGAGTTACCCTGTGATCCATGTTCTTAGCTATATTATTTTTTTGTGAATGCCAGAAAATTGAGTATATCTGCTTGGAATACTAGGCTCAGATTTATGGTACTCTGCATATGTGATTGCTCACCACACACATCAGCAGAGTAAAGCAGTGCCTCTCATTAGGGGCTGACAGATTTTTGACAAGATTGTCAAATCCCAAGTCATGCATGAGCTCCCTAACTGCTTTTGGGCACGGCCTGGGTGTCTGCTTGTTGCTCAGGACGTGTGTTTGGCTCACTCAACAGGCAGCAGGTCATCCCATTGACACCTGCCCGCTCTGTTAACAGATCAGCGAACCTACTGCTGTCTCATGTTTCTATGATAATGCAACACAGTTGAGAATTGATTTATAAAATGCAGGTCACTCAGTAGATGCAGCAGTCAGTGAGGGAGCACAAGGTGACAATGAAAGAATTCAGGTTAGCAAGTGGGGGCATTGCAGCTGCTTGTGCTCTAATTGCATCTCTCCAGATGTTCCTGTGATGTGCAGGAGATGCCAAGCAGTCTCTAGGCATAACTGTATTTCACTGTTCAGCTTTCCAAACACTCTTCTGTGGTCTGTAGAGAAGAGAGAATTTAAGGACCCAAGCCTTTTCATCTTCTGTGCTGTCAAATAAAACTCTGTCATCTGAAGTAATATTTCCCAGGCATATTTTTTTTCATAGATTTCTTTTCACATTAAGATCAGCAAAAGCTCTTTCTGGGAAGCCTGATTAAAAATACAGTTCCTCCCAGAAAAGAAAAGAAAATAACATTTTTGGCATCAAAAGAGATCACAAAATCATCATGAAAAAATGAAATTAATTTTGAATATTATGTATTGCAGGAAAGTAGGTAGAAGTGACCTCAGGGCTTTCTACGGTTTGTAAAATAGTTTGTGGGTTTTTTAAATAGACATCTGCTAAGACTATAGGTTACTAAGACTCTCAGAGACAAGAAATGTCGTGCTTGGATTAGTTTCAAGAAATTGAGGAAGATAGCTTATTTCTTTGTGAAGTTTACTCTCATCTGTATACTAAAAATGAACCAGCAAACAAAAATATGTTATAAATGTGTTTCCAGCTCATAACAAGAAAGATGGAGAGGAACTATTTACAAGAGCACATACGAGACAAGGAGGAATAGCTTCAAGCTGAAAAAGGGGAAGTTTAGGTTGGGTATTAGGAAGGAGTGGTGAGGTTGCCCAGAGAAGCTGTGGATGCCCCATCCCTAGAAGAGTTCAAGGGCAGGATGGATGAAGCTCTGAGCAACCTGGTCTAATGAAATTCATCCCCACCCATGACAGTGAGGTTGGAACTAGCTGATCTACCAGGCAAACCAGTCTATTATTTTCTGATCTTTAGAGAAAAATTAATCTAGTAAGATGTATATAATTGTGTTTTGACAGCCTGAATTCTTTGTAATACTGTCGCATTGAATGCTGCTTCAACTTGTGTAACCTCCATCCGTGACCAACCCCTCTCATGTTTCCTCCTCAAACATCCTTTCAGATACACATAGATTTCACAGGAATAGAATATGTGTATTGTTATTAGCAAAAACTAATGGTGCTTCCCTGAGGCCCATGCTTTATCCATAACTTTTATAAGGTGTGTTTTGCATCCTGAGATGTGTCCAGCATTCCAGCACTGCATACCTGGAAGGAAACAGTGACTGTTTTCCAGTGTCTTTAATCAATCATTTAAGATGAGTTGTGTAAAATCCAACTGACCTTTCTATAATAACTAGGGGAAAATAGCTTTGAATTGTCATTTTGATAAATTTTGGAGTATTGGCAGTGTTCTGGGCTACGGAGCCAGGCATGCAAGCCTTTCATCTGTCAGTGTCATTATGAAATATCTTAAAAGAACAGGGGGAATAGTGATTCGATAAATCTTATCTCCATGAATGAGTGGATTTTGCGTGGTTTCATAATCTACTAAACTCTAATAGCCTATATCCTCTGCTTCAAAAATAGCTGGTAGAGCAAGGTGTTTGATGAGTCTGTGTACTGTTTTCCTGCAACCCCTGAGATTTGTTTATGTCAATGAATGACTTTCAGTGGTGAATACCATAGGAATTATTTGCCTGTGTGGTGCATGCATGATTTTAACTATTTATTGTGTGATAAAACTGAATCATTTGCTCTTCCCCATGTTTTTCTGTAGGGTAGAATACCAAAGACAAGTGGAACACCTTTCACAGCAGCATGCCAAGAAAAAATTCAAAACTAGGTGACATCACTTTTGTTATATATGATACCAAATAAAATGCTGGTTTTAGTGTCCTATCTAATGTCTTCACAATGCTTGGGGCCTATACAGATAATTTAGTGCAGTTTGAAGACCTACTGTGCTTTATTGCATTATCTTGACTATGTGTCAGCTTTAGTAGAAATTAGAAGTTGAACTCATAGCTTCACTTGCCATAGTTTAAATGCAAATAACAATGGTATTTGAAATTAAAATAAGCTTCCATGATAGGAAGGAACAAACCTCCCATTTTGCTTTTTGTGTTGTGATTTCTTTTTTTGGGGAGAGGGCAGAAGAGAAGAGGAAGAGTGGAAAGGAGAGAAGGTAGCAGTGCTGCCTTGCTGTTAGTAAGAATCAGACTTGGGTCATGCAAGGTCATCTCCCAAATACAGGGTATTTCTGGCAAAATAGCATGGGCAGTGCTGCAAATGCCAAAACCCCCAAGGCCATACATAGAAATGCCACATGAAAAGACCCTGATTTCTGTCTAAATGGCTTCTAGGGTTTCCTATTAAGAAACAGACCATTATTTGAATTATCTTAGGCATACCTAACTCTTCTAGACTATTAAGCGTTCTCCACAGTTTCATGTTGAGTCCTTGTGACCACTCTTCATACTGAGGCCAGGAAAGCAGAGTCTCCATGAGATATTTGGTTCCAAAGAAGCTGCAGATGGTGGGCAGGACTTAGTGAATAATGCAAGTATCTATGTAAAGACAATGCGAATATGTGTGTGGTAGCACAAGGGTGGACTCGGTGGGCTGCCAGGTGGGAATGAGAGTGTGTCTGAGTTTTTGTTTCTTTCCTGTTTGGTGGAGATGATAGAGCCTGGGCTTATTACAACAGATTTACCGTGCTTATATTTAAGGCTGTGGTATGTCCTTGCGCTGTGGTTGGCAGAGTTTTCTAGATGGTGTCTTGTATTTGAGGAATAATCCTGATTTTCCTGAGCATCTCCACGTAGCACTGGCAAAACAGAATTATTATTTTCTAACAATGATAAGGTTCCCCCATGCTCTGAAAGTCTGGATAAACATAGCATTTCCTCAATATGTGTCCGGACAAAGCATTAGTACAAAAATTAGAATCTTTGCCAGGAAGTGAAAAAAAAAAGTGCAGCAGTGTCATTTGAGAGGAAATTCAAGCTGAGTTTTAGTATATAATTATTTAATTTAATTAATATAAACACAACTGTGATTTTTTTCCCCCCACTAATTCAGCTTGTTTTTAACTGCCAACTTACATTTGTGTGTCTGTTTTTCAAAAATGAGGCAGCTTAGTTTGCTGGTGAGTTAGAAGTTCATAGAGTAACTTGGTAGAAAAGAGCAAATGGACCTGGTGTTTTGAACACGGTGCAAAGAAAGTCTCGACATGAGAGAAATATGAGGAGGCAGCAGCCGTGCCCTGATGAATGGCAGGTGGCCACAAGCCTGACTGCCTCTCTTAGGTTGCTGCTGGTGGTTCACAGGCAGGTGGGTGAGAATGCTAAAGACTTGACACACAGAGTGACAGATACCCTTAGTGCTTGTGTGCACAGAGTGCTGGCATGGCTTAAAATAGCGCCAGCTGCATGCATAATTAAGGAGAAATAATTGCAATGCACTTATGTAAATTATCTTGTGGTTCATCTTGCCCACCCTCGCACCCTGCTCAGTGTTTCTCCATCAGGAAGGTCCCACAGTCAAAGATTCACCTAATCAGTGCAAAACACTAAAATATTATTTTTGGAGCAACAAAAAATTAGTTGTTTTCTGTAAAAGAGTAAGAACAGCATCATATGACAGAAGTATGTGGCTCCAAAGTATATAAGAGTCGATGCTGGTAGTCTGGCAGTTTGTTCTACAAACAAAAATTAATTTTAGAAACCTGCATGTGAATTTAGTAGTTCTGTCATTCTTGCTGTCTTGTAACTCAAATAAATATCTTATATTTCCTGCTAGCTGAAATTCTGCCTACATAAGCTTTTCCATTCAGCCTGTTAGAATCATTCTGGCAATATATGACTGTGAATTTAACCTCGTTTTTGTTTGTACTAATTATAAGTTATATTGTATTTTTACTTTCTTTGGGAGAAACACAAAAACTCTATTCCATATGTAATGGTTTTATATATCTCCCAGATGACTGTTCTGGATGCATCTGGAGCATTGTTTTCAATAAAATATTCTTTCACTCCCCTTTGCTCATATTCCCCTTTCTTTCTAAATTGAATAAAACTCTGCATATAGTTTTAACAAATTACTGTATTTCCAGATCACTGATGACTGCGTGCATCAGATTCAAAAACAGTAGTCCAGAAAGTAGGGGATATATTTCCTTGCTTGGGAAGTTTGTAAAATGCTCATATTGGTCATTCAGTTTTCTCAGTCCATGATTGATCACATAGCAGAGAAGATAACTTTCAAAAGCTCTGATGCCCTCTAAGTTCCTCAGTCCTGCACTTGATTTGCAGAGCTGTAACACAAGTGGTGGAATGACCAGCTCCTGTGTCTGAGACCTCATTCTTTCTTTTACAGGACTATTTTTAGGAGCAGCAAGGAACTGAGTCACCCTTAGCTTGCACAGTTGCTGAACTGTGCTAAGACTGCTCTGGAAAGTGCAAGCCATGCTGGGATGGTCTTGGGGGAACGATTGCCTGTTACACTTTTCACTTGACCTGTGTTAAATACTGAGTACTCCACTTGGACACTATCAGAGGTTGATTGTTTGTAATTATCCTGGATCTGGTCTGGACTTAAGCTCGTACCATGCAGGTTTTTTCCTGACTTTAATTATTATTCTGGAACACAAGAAGCATGCAGCAAAAAAGAAACATGGTGACTGCACCACCTCCCCCTAGAAATTCATCTGCTTTCCCCTAGGATGTATAAAGCAGGAGGTCAAGAAACAGGGAAGGCAGCAAAGCAGAAAAAGTAGCATAAAGCAAATGCACATCTGCTCATTCATTCTGTGCTACATTCTATAATCAAAGCCCTGGAAAAAGTAAAACATCAAGTAGTATATGAAGCATGACCATTGATTTCTATTTCATAGTCTCTACCTTTTTTGCACTTAGGGACAGCTGAATTAAAAATATTTATGGTTGGCTGTACAGCAAATGCTAGAATAAGCCTTTCCCTGCTCCTTTAGTGTGCTAACATGCAGAGCTTGTGAAACTTCAGAATGTATTTGAAAAAGGTATAAGATGTGGTGCAATCATGTGAAACTCTGAGGTGGGAAGAGTTCCTCTCATGCAGCAATCACCAGTAAATTTATCCAGGGGTTCATCGACCTCACTTTAAAGTTGATTATCTCCCCTTGGAGCTGCTGGTGGTGGTACAACTGGTTTAGAATAGTGGGTCCAAGGGAAGACATTTTCCCTTGAAAGCTGGCAATATGCTGAGATAATTGAGGCTCTCTGTAAGTGCCCAATGCCATATCCATATTGTGGCTATTCAGTAGTAAGTCCTGAATTAATACCAAGCATGGAACTGCTGATACAATGTCTTAGTACCTGGGATGATGTAAAATGTATCACGTACCAAAAAGGCAGGGTGTAAAAGCTCCTGAAAGGATTCATTTAGATGCAGTGTTGTGAAGAGGCATCTTGCAGCACTCTAACATTATTTGAGCCCAGATCACAGTGCCTACAGAAGATGTTGCCCAAAACTTTCAATTTTTAATATCCTTTGATTGCTTATAATTTTCAGCCTTTAAAGCATAAGAAAAGAGATTTCTCCATGCTGATCATCTGCCAAAAGCTCTTTTCAAGTAGTGCTTTCAGCTAGGACATCTTATCCTCTCTCTCTCCCTCAAAAAAAAAAAAAAAAAAAAAAAAAAAGCATATTAAGGTATTTTATTATGGGAAAACTTAAATT
Source organism: Lonchura striata (assembly GCF_050655825.1). NCBI lineage: Eukaryota > Metazoa > Chordata > Aves > Passeriformes > Estrildidae > Lonchura > Lonchura striata. The sequence continues at coordinate 95,452,449 of NC_140705.1, read as the reverse complement.
CTAAAGAAATAGATAACTAAGTCCCTGTACTCTCTTTGAGCTGGGAAAGATGGAGCTACTGTTGCAATAGAAGGACTGCTTGGCAATGTCAGCAATAGCAAAATTTCACTACCTGTAAGATATAAATGAAACACTAGGAACAACTTTACCACCTTTGGCCTTCCAAAAGGTTGGCAGCAGTTTTAAAACAGTGTATTGATTAAAAGGAATTGCTTGCTCAACAATAAGTAAAATCTGAAAAACTCATATAAACTATATGCCAAATTTCCCCATCACACGTCAAGTGTTAGATCTTCAAAAGTAGTTGATCTGTATTTATTTTAGGAAAATATAATTGAGATGGAGCCAATTAATTTGACACCATCAATTTAATCAATCCCTAATATTTGCTTTGATTTGTGTGTGTGTTTTAAATGAATGAAGTGAAAGTGCAAAAACCCATCACTTTTAAGGACATCTGCAAATAATGAGATAAAAATCAATCAAAGTCTGGTTTAGAAAAAGTAGCTGGGCTTCCATCTGATAGAGTTTTCAAAGAATTGCAGCTTTGAACTGCAGTGATATAACCAGTTACCTCAGAACTGATTTTTATATGTTTGCCCACGTGCCAGGGTGAACTGCATGAAACTTACAGAAAATGCTGGTTTTTCCCCTCCAGTTTTGTGAGTTAGATCTGATACTGTGTTTGCCACGAGACTATGGACAGCTTCTGTTGTGTCTAAGAGCAGAGATCTGAAAGGTCAGTTCAGCCATGGATGTTGCTTCTTTTTGTTTCACATAACATGAATCCATTTGGGAAAGTCAAAGCTTCATGGATTGCTTATCAGGAGCTCTTAGTTTGCAGTTCTTAGTTTACCATTTGAAGTCTGACTTATGCTGTAATCTCCATTCTGTATAGATAATCTATTAAACAGCCCTAATAACTGGAACATCTAAAAGTTTCTTTCCTCACAGTCCTATTGCCTGTTCATGTACTGAATTCATCTTTAAGAAAATTTGAGCCCTAAGCTAGATACTAGTAAATTAACCCAGTTTCTAATCTTCCTACGTGGTTTTAAATAATATATTAGTCCAGAAATTATTTGGACATAAGTATTAGGCGTTAATGTATAAATTCAGCGTATAATTCATTAATCAGAAGAATAATTTCCAAAGTATCAACAGCAGTAAAGAAATTCTTAAGGGATGTGTATTTATATGCATATGGACATTATAATGTATAAAATTATCATCCTAATATCCTATTGTGGTTTGTGTATGATACAAATACTGCACAGAACATTTGCCTCTGCTCTCTGTTGGCTTTATTTTTTTTAATTGAAGCACATATACATGGCCTAAAATAAGTTGAAGCTCTAGAGGTTGGAATTAACAGCTATTTAAGATACACTTTTACAGATCTTCTTGAAGTCAAGGCTAAGTCTATCTCCCAGTAGGAGACTCTTCCTTTTGGGTGTCCTTGTTTTAGTTTGTTTATTTATTTAGCCTGGCTTGCATAACCATGGCCATGTTTTGGGTTTTTTTTCTGAATTCTCTGAAATGTTCTTTATTCGTGAACAAGGATACATCTTTCTCATTTGATATCTATTTGGACATCCTGATAGTTCGGTGACATTCCGCATGACGATGAATGTTTCTGTATAATTTATTTTTCTCCTTCTTTGGTGAAATAGCTTTTATTCAAATACTACCTCTACCTCTGGAAAAAGATGAACACGTGCAGCCCCTGGAATAGGTACACTGCCTTCTTTATTACTCAAACAGCTTCTGAATGAGGCCCCTCATTCTACATGGGGAAGAGACCTAATCTGGTCTCTGGTGGTAGTTGCATTCTTTAACCGTCTACTGAAGTCTTCCTGGTCTTGTGGCAATTTGGTGATCCTTTTTGAAGGCCAGGCCAAGGGAAAAAAAAAAAAAAGTCTGATCAGGTCTTTTGTAATTTTCTGAAAGAAAGGCCTGCAAGTCTGCAACTGCCCTGTGGTATGTTTGCAAGTAATCCATCAAAAGGCCCCATGTCTTGTTGACTATAAAATGATAGTTTTTTTAAGTGTTGTGAGATTTTTGTCAAGGTAAACATAATTAGGGAAAAATTTGACTCCATGCAGTACAGATATGTACAGCTAGCCAGAGGATGGCTGAGAAAATTTCCCCCAGATGAAGCAAAAGTCCATAGAGATATCTAAGTAGCATTTCAACATGAAGAAAAAAAATCCCCAAATAGTTGAAATGAAAACGGGCTTCCCCCACTCTGCTATACAGATATATGATATATGATCTATACAGATCATATATTCTTCCTTCTGCTTGCACAGCTACACTGCAATCCCAGCCTAAACTGGGATTAAGGAGACATGAAGACTTGGTTCAGTATGATTTATTACAAAAAATGACAAATGAAGTTGGGCCAACAAAAGACATAAGGGCAGGGGCCCAGGCTCCCTGTGCATGCAAAGATAAGCAACATATGTAGGTGCTTGAATGCGTGCTCCTGTGTGAGTGTTTCAGCTCTGCTTTCTGCAAGATCCTCCAAAGGCACTTCCCACTGTCCTGGTTGCAGATGGGTGGAGTTCAGCACTGTGTGGATGTGATCAGGTTGTTTTTCTATGCCACCCACATTATTGCTGGGTACACAGTTTCAGCAGGAAAACTAGGGCTCCCTTTTGGAATTTGGCCATATTGCCTTTGTTCCCATATCCCTCTGCATGCAGGAATGCTGTCTATATCATCTTTGTCTGGGAAAACCCCATGGGCATGTCCTGCAGGAAACATTTATCACCTTGTTTTTATTCCCAGTGGTGAATACCTTTTTGTAGTAAAATACCTTCTCTTTTATTGTATATTTCTGATATTAGTATCTCTCTCATGTGTATCTTATTCTATTGCTCTGGGTTTTTAGTAAATCTTTAGCTCAACCAATAATCTCCCTTTTAGTCCCTTCCTTAGCAGACAGGGAGGGGGAAAGGGAGTGGGTTCTTTGGAGTTTAATTTGAGACTGGTGTGAAAGGCAGAGCACCAATCTACTATTTTGGGAAGCTTACCTGTCATGTGAGGAACTTAGGCATTTTTCTCAACAGATAAGTTTATTTTCATTTGCATATGATTAAAAATTTAGATTAGGATTTTACCAGAAAAAAGGAGTGAGTTGATATTCTGTTAGATACTTAGGGTGAATTAAACAAATAATTTTCTTAAATACTTCTACAATTTTACATTAAAAGCTATTTCTGAAAAACAATACATAAAACAAAAATTTGAGGAAGGTGGGAAAGAGGTCTTTTTCCATGCCCAGAAGATTTTGGTGGACGCATATTACTAGGGATAACAAAAACCATACAGGAAAAAAATGAAAAGTCAGGTCTGTGTCACAAAAACATGCCAGATAATAAACTGTGTAGAAATTTTCATCAATCAAATTTGAGTTCAAACAGATTTGCTCTTTTCTGTTGAACTAATGCCAGGCCATGGATAGCAAACAGGATTTTAATATGTCATAATCTGGCAGCTCAGTGACTTTATGCATTTCAAATAGCAGTGAGATCTTGGTCTTCACCATCCTTTCCATTCTGGGCATGAAATAATGTTCTGATGGGTGCTTGGCTTAAATACATCTAAGTGGTAACCCTGGAGAATAGTATGGGCTTGCAGAAAATAGCCTTAAATGTATTCTTCTAGTCTGAAGTACTTAGCATCAACAGATGTTATAAAATTTCACTAGAAGTAGCCTAGAAGGGGGATGGAACCTGTCATTTTTCTCTCTCATTTCAGATTGCATAAAATATGTCTGAAATCCAGCTCTTCCCATGCTGAACTGATTAATTTTCCTTCTGAGATTGGAAAATTTCTTGGACTTTTTAATTTGTTCATGTTCTATGATTTGTCACTTTTGAGCCAGTCTGGAATTAGCAGGGTTAAAGTACTGCAAGAAAAAGCTACTGCTTTAATTCAAGGATCTCCAAACACTTGAAAAATTAATTAATCCTCATTACAGTTCTATTAGGTAGGCAGATTATATAAATGTGTAGACTATGGCTAAGTGACTTACCTCAGATTACTTAGTGAGGCTTTGTAAAGATGACTTTCTTGTCACTGCTCTTAATTGCACCATCATGTTTTCATCTGATCTCATGGGCTCTGCCAGAATTTGGTGGGGGAAGTGAGGTGATGAAATTCAGCAAGGTTCTACTGCACCCTCTGCTGAGAGGTGACTGTGGGCAAACCTGGATGAGAGTCTCTTGGAGGTGGCCTGAACTGGCAAGTCCACTGCAGTTCTGAAAATAGTGTTTTGATTATTTAGCAAAAATTCAAAAGGCACAGAACACATTGGATGTTAAGAAGGAAATGTTAATGAAATTAGAATGAGTACATTTACAACTTTTTTCTTTATATTATTTTTTTTCATGGAGTAGGGATTAAATCTTGTTATCTCTTTGGAAAAATGTTTTTTCTCTGTTCATGCACTTGTCTTGTCTGATTCTGAAATGCACTAGCTAATTGCTTGGATCTCTTATGCTAATTCTCCTGAAAGTTCAAGGATGTTGTGCTTGGATGTCTGCAAATTAATTAAAGGTTATGAGTTGGCTCTTAATCAAGGATTTGTTCTGAAATTCTGAGCCCCAGTAAGTGTATAATGATCCTGGTTGAAATGGTCAGGTAATGAAACTATTAGCACATTAAAACGGATCTCCATGATTGGATCTCTGTGATCCAGTGGGTAAAATCTAATACAAATGTGTGCAGTACTGCTGATCAGTGTGTAAAGCAAAGCTTTGTCATGTGGCCCACACCTGGACACTGTTTTGCTTTGGTGAGTGTTCACACAGTCAAAGAGCACAGCTTTGGAGACTGCTGGAGGTAAAAAACAACAGCTTTTATTCCTGTGACACATCAAGGCCTGGACTCACTTACATGAAATAGTTTGGACAGAAGATGTATATTTATATTCCTCATCTGTGTATTTCCCCCCTCTCTTCTTTAGGTATAGGTACTGAGTTTAAATAACAGCATAGCTGAATATCTTGTTCCCTCAGTCACAGCTGCTTTTTAATAAAATAAAAGCAATTATTTCAGATATTATTTATTGCTATCTCCTCTAAGGACTGTATTTTCCTAGTAGTGTAATACTCATTTTTCCCCCCCATTTCTTTCCTCTGATTTTCTTTCTGACATAGGAAATCAATGGATGGAAATTTGCAAAGGATCACAGAAGGAAAGTGAGAGGGAAAATTGTCCCCTCTTCTCTCCCATGAGCTGCCCCTCACCTTGAACATAGGGTTTTCTTCAGCTCTGTCTCCTGATTCCCCTGATGTCTCACTTGACAGTTGAACTGTTCAGTGTGAAGTTCTGAGTGGTTGGAATCCAGCTCAGAAGATTTTCTATTTATGTGTCAATTTTTGTCTAGGTGCAGATAATTAATGGGCTCTTCTAAGTTATACACACTAGTATATAAATTATTTAAATTTGAAACAAAATAGTTAGAGGAGGCATCTAATACTATCTTTAAACAGAAGTGCAGCCCTGTGGATTGCTATCACTAAATCAATCCCATTTTCTGTTGACCAGAAATGCCCAGCAGGTACAGGTTCAGAACATATAACACAGGTTAGTACATTATTGTGGCAGATTTCCTTCAAGGAATCAAAACCAAGATCAGGCTAGAGAGCTGTTTCCATAGGATTGTATTTGTCACCAAAGGTAATCAGAACCATGTCAGAGGAACTCTCCAATGTACTGAAGGTCTTTATAGGAGTGAAGTGAGCATTTGTTTATACAGATATCAGACAGCTACACAGACTTATTTGGCAATGAGGTATTAGTCAGTCATGATCACTACTTTCATCCCTACTTCATTATTCCACAGAAAGGTAAAGCACTTGTTCTTTCACCCCTTGAGGAATACAAAAAATGTTAGACCAACCTTTAAAATTGCTTGGTCAGTAGCTCTCAGTATCTCATATTTTATCCAACTGCCAAGACTCTATAATTAGGATATTAAGATTTGCTCTTGATTAGATAGATACATCTCCATGTAATTCAGATCCTACTTTCTGGGAATGTGAATGTGCTGTAGTGCCTTCTCTTGTGTGCTCATAGAAAATCAGAGTTCCCTGTATTTAAGCCATGAAATCCTATGTGTCAACCAACTACACATCTAAATATATGGCTAAACCATAGTACAGTCTCTCCAAAGCTAATACTGGCTAAAACAGATCTCAACTTTGAACTGTCTTTCTTTTATCGCATAGAAAACCAGCTTAATCATGATATTAATGCCTTTATTAAGAAAGCATTGCACACTTGAAAATTTACATAGATGGTCTGCAAAAAGAATCTTACAGTGTCAAATCACAAATATAATTTATGTAAATACTGGCTCTTCCCCACTCACTCTTGTGATCCATACAGCTAAAACCTGCTGTGTTCTGGGCTGTTGCAGCACCAGCGTTCACAAGCAAAGCTGGGCCATCACCATGTCAGTGCTGGAGATGGTGCTTTGGGATGAGGTTTGCAAATTGTCAGGTACTGCTGTTGCCTTTTGAGCTCTAAAATCAAGAGCCAAACAAGGTTAGGTGATAAGGTGTGGTTACCATTTAATGAAGGGTCCCTACAGGTGCACAACATGCTGAAACACACCTCAGTGATGCTCACATGACAGAGGACAAGTACAGTTTTTTAGGTTTAGCAAATCAGCATAATTGACAAGAATCCCCAGTTGGAAACACAGGTAATGAAGTAATTCTCCCTCTTGTTTCAACCCTTTCTGAAGTCCCCCTCCTTGCTTGTTGTTTATGTCAATTACATGGGAAAGCGTCTTGGGAAGCTGTCTTGTCCTTAGTTCCCATAAACATCAAGATTAGAGTAGGCCTTCAGGAATTTGTTTTTCTTAATAGGAAAAGTGCTGAAGTTAGGCAACTATATAACTAGAATAATGGTATACAGAGCTCTGAATATATATGAAGAATATATAAGATCAAAAATCATTTTGGCATCACTGCCAGTGAGGCTGGTGGGCTGCCTGCACTACCTGGCCCTGCTCTGGCTCATGGATGGGTGCTGGAGTGATGCTCTGTTGGCTTCTAGCTGATGTATACCACCCATATATAAATACTCTGCAACTTCACACAGAAGAGAATAACAACCCTTTATAATTACAGCTGCACTTTTGCCAACTCCTGCAATTTTACAGCAAGCCTTACAGTATTTGCTGTCTTGAAAAAAATTAGACCAAAACCACAGAACAACCCTCCGCTCGTGGAATCAACAGGACTGTTCAGTTTTTCTGGAAAAGCCATCTCTTCTTTATGTGGTGAGGTGGGAGGAAAGGAGCAAGTTAAGCAGAGCAAACCCAGCCTCCAGCAGTCAGGTTTAAAATCACAAGCTTTCAAAAACACATGAACTTGAATGCTTGCCTGTGAATATTTGGAGAAGTGAACTCCCCTGTGGGGTTGGCATCAGCTCAGCTACACTGTCCATGGTGCTTCTCAGCCAGGGATATCAACAAAATGTGGGTTTGCCTGACCCGGAGGGTTTAGTGCACTGCAGGGGCTGCAGCAGCGAGCAGCAGCTTGACCTGCTTCAGCTCTTGTGGCTGTGAGCTCCTGTAGCAGCGTTTTCAGTTTGGAATTACACCTGGTTTAGCCAGGAATTTAAAATAGAATTTTGATTTACACTTTTATGTGAGGTAGTGGAAATGTTTTTAACTCTTCCTACCTATTTTTTTTTTTTTCCCCAGGCTGCTCCTTCTTGTAAAAGGACAGGGGAAAATTAAGGGGAGGAGTTGGTCCTTACTCAAAAATTTTTCTTAAGCATTCAAAGAAGTGAATAGCACTTTGAAGAAGAGGATTTAGCTGCATACACACATGTATATTGTGGTCCTATGGTGCCTGAAAATGTTGCTGTATATCCTCTGTAAATTCCTAATATGTCATTAACAGGTTTCAGCATCTGCAATGAGCTGCCTATAGTTTTATCTTGCAGTTGCTCTATTTTTGTGTCAGTTGTGCTAGCAGCTTAGAGCTCAGCTAATGTACCATTGACAAATGGCCCCCTTTGAAAGGAGGCGGTATATATTATATAAATTCATTTACATTGTATATATTCATTTGGAAATGAAACGCACAAGAGAAAAATCAGTGCTTTTCAAATCAAACATGACAAATTCATCAGTGGAAGATATTTGATTTTCTAGCTTTTAAAAAGCAGACAAGATATTTACCATTCTGATGTATTTTGTTTTAAATGTAAAAAGACTAAAATAGAGCTGAATTTTTTTGATTGAGAAAACTTGTGGGCCTTCTTCTTTTTCTTTCTCTCTGATTTTCAAGATGAGTTTGAATTTGGAAGGCTGTATTTTGAACACCTTGATTGAAATGCTGCAACTTTGTTATCCTTTGGACAGCTCTAATGAGACAGGGAAGGAAGGAAGACCTGAATGGGCAAATGCCTTCCACCTAAAAATATAAACTCTCATACATTATTATTAATTTGTGCTAATGCAATTTAGAATTTTCTGGGCTTGGATTCACAAAGGTTCCTGGGCACCTACATACTCCATACAAATCCTGCTGAGGCAATTTGTTTGAAGACTGAGAACCCCAAAACTGGTCTCTGGTAGACTGGGGAGCATTTGTGCAGCACTGCCACATCCTCTCAAGCTATTTGAGGCATCTCCAAGTGAGATGTTTTCGGAGGTCCCAGCCACTGGGGCAGCTCACATGTGTGAACTGTGGTCACAGCACTTCACAGGGGCTGGGAGGGTGTCACTGTACAAGCTTCTGTTAAAAACACTTCCTAGTTCCCTGTGCATGGATTGGGAATTGTATCTGCTAATGTACTAATTGTTTGGGTGTAAACTGATGAAATAAATATTGTTAATTCCATTCTTGAACGTTTTGCCTGGGGACCATACAAGGTCCCAGCTCTGCTGTTTTTCAGCTTTGGGTAAAGAGAGCAGTTCATTCATCCTTGCCCTGGAGAAGTCACAGTGAAATGATACCTCACTGTTCTTGGCTGCACATCTGCAGAATAATTTATTTGATGAAGAAATAAATCTATTTTACCTTGGAACTACTTGCACATTCTGGATATATTAACTTATTAGTTGCAGTAGTATCAGGAGTTAGGTTTATTAAAATGGACAGTGGGTTTCTTTTGTGTATGTAAAAAATATGGTTAGAGGAGTCACCTAGGGTGTTGGAATTTGGGGGTTAATTTCTTTCTCTGCCTGAAGGACTTTGGACATGCAGCTCCCCCATCACAGAAGAGAACTAAGCCATCAAATAGTGCTGTGTTTGGTGGGGGAGGCAGGACTGTCTATGTGTCTGTTCAATGCTGCTCCAATCTGTGCAGAAGTTTTGAATATTGGTTTCAGCAAGAGTTGAAACTCCAGTGCCAGGTGAGATGTATCTCCAGGAGGTCACTGCATCATCTTCTCTTCATTGAACGAGTCACAGACCTTCAGACCTTTTGTACAAAAAGGGACAATTCCAGCAGGAGGAACACAAGGCAGTCCCCCTGATAAGCCCTTGCAATTCCGTGGTTATAGGACACTTTCCTAGGAAGCAGGTCTCAAGTCTTGGAGCAGATCAAGGGATATCAGATGCAAAACCATTGTACCCTCTTTCCCACAGTGACTTCCCCTCCCTGCTATACACATACTCTCCCAGTTCTGCAGCAGAGCTAAGAATTCAATTCCTCACATAACATTAATCTGAAGAGAGATGAGCAAGTTAGGACAGAGAAAAGCAGAAAAAAAAAAAAAAAAGAACGAGAAAACAGCAAATCTTTCTGGAGAGAGCAGTTCAGTGGTTTTTGTTGTGGGTTTAGAGCAAGCAGATGAGGTGGTAATAGAAGAGTGTATTTAGACTGATTTTTAACTGTCTGTGATACTAAATGAGCCAATACTTTGCCTAGAAACAAGGGGGAAACATTGGTAGATATTTATAGGTGTTGGTTTTCTGCGGCTCTTTTGTTAGGCTGAATGAATGCTACATAGAATATTGTCAAGCCTTTCATTTTCACCCCTTTTGTGAAACCTAGTGCCTTCAAACTCTTTCAGAAAAGAATCACTTTTGAGAATCTCTGAAAGTAAACAAGTTACAAAGGATCCTGGCTGGTTGATACATGGAATTCATCACTGGATCAAACAACCAATGCATATTGGGCTGTATATTGCTGGGAAGTGTCTGACTGGGTTAAAATGAGAAAGTGGAGGCAATGCTTAGCAGTGTGGAAGCCTCAGGTTGTTCTTGAGGTTATGGGCTGGCTCAGAGCAGGCAGCACGGTACTGGGTACAAGGCTGCTCAGAAACCATGTTTGAATGTGTTACCTATAACAGGAACATCAATTAGGGGGTTTGCAAACACATGCTTTCCACACTGTTAGTGAAGGATGCAAACCCTGCTGTTCTAAATAAAACCTTTTTCAGGTAATTTTAAAAATGGTATTAAAAAAGAAAGCAATTGAAATCTCCTTGTGATTATCTCTGAAGGTGGTAGCAGAGGATTAAACAATCTTCTGGTGCCTTGTTAAAGTGCCATTTTGAGAATTGCTGTTCAGTCCAGGGACTCCTGCCAGGCCTTTGCTAGTGAATATACAACTCACCATGCTCATCAGGGGGCTCCCAGTCAAGCATGACAGCAGCTGTGTGAGGGATGGTCAAACAAAGGGCACATCATGAATTTTTCAGCTTGGCTCTATCTGAGTTCTAAATCTTTAACAGACAGCACATAGTAAGACGTTTAACTTTACAGTTAATGAGGAAACATCATAAAAGGAGCTGATGGAAATGAAGGTAAAGAATTTCTTGGTTATCATCCAGGATGGTATCAGGATCCAGCTTCACTATGTAGATAAAGCCTGCTGCTCACTGGTGAGCACATAACCCAAAGCTATGACTTTTAAAACTGTAGCTAACTGTGAGAGCCAGATATGAGCTAGGAACCAAGGCTTGAGTTTTGCACATGGTGTAAATGGAGCATTTCTGTAGCAGAGAGGACCAGAAGAGCAATGTGCTGAAATTATGAAAACTGTATGGGATGAAGGTGTGCTGCTTCCATCTGAATTGTGGTTCAAGGCTCCAAGGGGTTATGTGAGGAGTACAGACATTGGCATGAAACCTCCAGAGGGTACAAGAGCTCTGCTTATCCCATGTTCTCTTTTTCAGCCCTCTGTGAGTCTGAATAGTCCCATTCCAGCTGTCCAACCGAGCAAACTGGTCTTCAACATTGGAGTCCCCTTCACACAAAGCAGGACCCTTTCCTGCCTTTTTCCTCTTAGTTTTTATTCCCCTTTTTTACTCTGCCCATGATAGTTTGCCATGAAGCAATTCATGCTGCTAAGCCAAGGTATAATGAAGGGGAGATCTTCCCCACATCCTCTAAAGCTTGCTGCTTACAGCACTTAGATCTCATTAAGCAGCAAGTGTTCTCTAAATTGTCACTTAGATCAAAGTGTCATGCTTTTTTAAGGTATCCTAATCTTTGTTTTGTGATACACAACTGCTTTACTTGTAGGAACAAAATTATTTTGAAGAGACAACTTTTATAAATAACAACATGGTCTTTAGCTTATTGATGCAACTGAGCCCACAAAGAAATTCCAAAATACGTGTCAATAGAGGAAGTGGTGGAATGCAAATGGTGCTAATTGAGGTAAAAATTACAGTTCTGGTTAATCATAATGTGGCTCAGAGATCATTGCTTGGTTGGAGCAGGGTTTTGTTCTGAGATGTGGAACCTACTTTTTCTTGTTCTCTGCAGACTCAGAACTTGTTGCTGCTTAAAGCACAGAGAGGGGTTGCATAAACATTTTAATATTGCATGAGGCTTCTGTAAGCCTGAATGATCTCATGAATGCTAAAACCATGACATACAAGCACAAATGAAAGCAAGCAGCAAAGATTGTGTAGTCTTATCATCCAGATGAACTGATAGATAAGGCAACACAGTTTGGTGTCTTGTTATGTCTTGTTTTCCCTTCTGGGATAATTCAGCCACAAGCCTTAAAAATACCCTGCCTCTCATCATTCTTATTTTCAGCATTCCCTTAATATTTAAAGTTACCTGGTAGAATATCAGTTACACAGCTGCATGCTGTGACTCTAAAAAAAGATAATGTGTGAACAGGGTCTTCTATTTCGATAAATGTCATTGAACTTTATGATCTTATTAATTGCACAGGTAATGCTGGAGATTTCTTCAGTTGTTCTTGCTGATACAAGTTGTGTGGCTGGAGTAAAGTAGCTGAATATCTGAGTAACACCAATTCAGAAATGAGATAAAGACTTTGAATGGTGACCAGCTATGGCAGCAACCCACAAAACAGTTGGTGACTGGTATCATTTGCAGCCTTGTAACAACATCCTCCATGTAGTAGCTGTACCACAAATCTGACACTGAGATAGAAGTATGATAGTGTAGCTCTGTAACATTCACTGGTTTTGTGGAATAAGTGATCATCCCTACTAGCTTCCAAAAATAAATTGCACCAGAAAAATGTTGAATGTTTATACCAGATAAGACCAGGAACCTGTGATTCTGCCAAGGATCATATCTTAAAAAAAAAAAAGTATTTAAAAAGAGTGTAAGAACATAGCATATTTAAAGGGGTACATTCCTTGGTATTATTGTGCTGAAATTTTCAGCAATTTATAGCACAGGAACTTCATGAGGTGGACGTCCCACCAGCACCATCTTGTTGAATAGCTTTTAATGGACTTTTCTTCTAAAGTTTTTTTTTCCTTATTTCTTTTGGGACTTTTCTTTGTACTTCCGTAGAATTTTTGGACCAGAGTGTTACTATCTAATAACTGCATAATTTGAGAAAGAATTGTGGTTTAAAAGTTTTTGGATTATATTGTTATGAACTTCTAGGTTTTGACTAACAAAAAATAATTATAATATATTCTCTGCAAGTCACAATTTCGTATTCCCTTATTATAAACCACTTCAGTCACTTCTTTTCCAAGATAATGAATCTGTTGAAGTTCTCCAGGTGTGCCATTTGGCTGATCATTTTCCTTGGCTATTGTTGTCTGAAACTTTCCTAGTTTCACTGGAACAGCTCACCAGGGCAGTGGTCACAGCTCCAAGACTGTCTGAGTTCAAGAAGCATTTGGACAACACTCCCAGGTACATGGTTTAACTCGGGGTGTTGTGTGCAGGGACAGGAATTGGTCATTGTGTGTCCCTTCCAACTCAGCACATTGTGTGATTCTAGTTCTTTCATGTCTGTCTTGATAATGAGGGGAAGAGGAAGAGGGGAGAATGGCACCAGAATTGTAACATCATGGCATTTCCTGCATTTTTACAAAAAATATTTTCTGAAGTTGCCTTTTTGACTTCTGTTGAGTGCTGAGATGGTATTTTAAGGGAACTATGAACAAGAAGTTAAAAATATTTTTTTAGAGAAGCAGTGGCTAATTTAGTCATTGTGGAATAAATACATTAGGGCTGTTGATCACAGTCTAATTAAATTTTTCAGGAAGGAGTACTAATTCTTAAGCTGTCCTACTCAGCCCAATAAAATCTAGTGTTCGATGCTCTTTGTTGAAGAGGTTAATGGATACCTTCTGCTTCATCTCAATATTTCTCCTCATTCCTCAGCCTGTGTTTCATTGCAGCTGTGAGGGAATACAAGTAGGGACTGTACGGTTGAGATCTTGTTTATTTCCTACAATGATAACTGCCTGAGCAAGCAGGAGTTGGTTGTGGGAGGATGGAAGGTACGCAAGAGAAATATGGATAATTAGGGTAGTTTAGTGTGCTTCAATTATCTCAAAGATATGCCTTTTTCACCTTGCTTTTCTCAGAAATGAAGTGGGCCTCAGGTAGATCCTTCTGTTATCTAGCAATTATCAAGGAAATGTTCAAAAGGAAGCCCAGCTTCTCTCATTCTAAGTTATTAATATCATTACATCTGGGTACTTCACAGTCTTTTCTGGTGCTTACCTTTGCAGTAACTAAATTCCTGGTTGGTATTTCCATCTGCAAAACCTTAAATAAAGATTAGAAGACTCCAGCCTGTACCATGTGGTTGTCTGGACTCACAGAGTCCAGGGGCACACCAGATCCCTAACACATCCCGTGGCAGAGAACTGGACCTTGGTCCACAAGGATAATGAGGTATTTTCCCTTTTCTCAGCAAACAGCACACACTTTTTCTGGCTAATTTTTAAAGAACAGCACAAACCCCATGTTTTTCTGGCACTCCAGAGCTCTGCTTTCTACAGAGCTGTGCACCAGCTTTGTCAGAGAGTGTCTCATGGGCTTCTGGTGACAGCAGGAACAGTGGCAGTGCTGGAATCTCCCTGGGTGGTCTGCTTGTCCTTGTGCCAACCTGTCCATTGAACTGTGGCCCAAGTAGACACAGCTATTGTTTCCTCCCACTGCTTGGTATTTCTAATGCATATCCTGAATCTGCCCCTTTGCAGCAACTTGTCCAGGACACCTCCTTCCTTCACTGGGTGCTTGAACAGATCCTGAGTGGCAACAGTTTTCAGCTGCTGCTGTGACCCTCAGTGCAGGCAAGACTGACCCTTACAGCAGCAGTAGCACTCAGTTTCTGGTTTGCAGTTTCCTTCCCAAGGAAATACTGAGCTGCTAAGAGTCAGGGGCTTTCTGGCTGTGCAGACAATTTTCTGTAGCCTTTACTTGCTGGGACATTCATCTCTGTGCCATCTCTTTGAGTAGTTTCTCCCAATTTATGCCGGGCTAAGAACCCAATAATTGACATTGGTACTTTATGACATTTTCAATATGGGCTGTGATGGGTTTGGCTGGGCTAAAGTTCATTTTCTTCACAGTGGCAGGTATGGGGCTGTATTTTGGATTTGTGCTGAACACAGTGGTGATGATAGAGATGTTTTTGTTTTTGCCAAGCAAGGCTTACACAGATCCAAGGCTTTCTCTCCTGTTTGTACTGTCACATGGGCAAGGAGAATGGAGTTCACAGGAGGAGAGATATCTGGGACAGGTGACCCCAGATGACCACAAGGATATTCCAAGCCATATGGCATCATGTCAGTATATAAAGCTGGAGAAGAAGGAAAGGGAGGACATTTTGAGTGATGACATTTGTCTTCCCAAGTCACCATTCCATGTGAAGGGGCTCTGCTCTCCTGGAGATGGCTGAATACCCGCCTACCCAGAAAAAAAAGCCTTTGTTTTTCTTCACGTGGGTGTGTGGCTTTTGCTTTTTTTTTTTTTTTTATCCCAACTCATGATTCTTCCATCTTTTACCCTTCCAACTCTCCTGAGTCCTGCTGGTGGGGGAGTGAGCAAGTGGCTGTGTGGGGTTTGCTTCTGGCTGGGGTTAAGTCACAAAACATACCTAGGGTTAATCTCATGTAATACTGACACTAATATGTTTGACTGCATTTTCCCCAGCTTTTCCTTCTCCCCTTTCATAACCTGGCAGAAAATTCAAAATACACTTCCACCTAGATCACAATGGACAGGAATGACAGCATTTGAACTCTGCAGTCTTCCTTTTGCTTGGTTTGCTATTTGGTTGCTTGTGTGTGCTGTTCTGTGCAGTCCCAAGTACATTTATTGCAATACTAGATGCATTGTAAGAGACCAAAAATGAGGAAAATATGTCTGTTTTAACAGTGTCTGTTACAGAGTTCAGTGGTTTTCAGGTGTGTGCTAAATACATGGTGTTTTTTTGGGAGATGTAGTCAACAGAAGCCTCTTAGTAGAAGAGACTTGCATCAATTATTCTGGATGCTATTGATCTTCATGTGAATTGAAAACTTCAGAACCTTCCAAGAAGGAATTGGAAATTATAGGGGTACAATTAACGATTTCAGTGTCCCAAGGGAGCATTGCTAACACAGGACTCTAACCATCCTCTTGTCCTTCATGACAAAGAGAAGATGCTCTGTAAAAAGACAAGGGAGGATCTCCAGTTTGCAGTATTATGACAAAACTAATGTAGGAGAAATGGTATATACTGGGTCATTGTGTTTGCTCCCCCACAGTTTCAGTTGTGAAGAGTTAAGGTTTAAAAGACACTTTTAAAAGTAGCTAAGAGTCCCTTCCTCCTTCCAATTACTATTGCAAAAATGTTGCTGCTGGACCTTGCTCCTCTGCTGCTCAGAAGTTTTGTTTTTGTTTCCAGGTGTACTTTCTGTGCATCGATTTGTAGTTGTTTGCTCACATGCTAATAACAATGCTTGGCTTTAATGACTGTTTTCCCCTGCTATTTATCTCCAGACATATTAAAGACAGCACTCCTCTACCTTTTCACCCCGTATTTCTATTTGATATTTGATCCTCTTCCACTTTTCTGTCCACACTAATAGCCATGCATATGATCCAAGCCCAACTCATCCTGCTGGAATGCAGTAGGGCAGACCTGTACTCAGACTGTCAGCTCAGATGTGTCTTATGTTTCATTTTGGCTGATCTTTATTGGCTGACCATTACCGTTAGTCATAAAATGTATGTCAATATAGGCACTCTCTCCATAGTCTGGTACATCTATCCAAGTATCCAGTTTTTCATTTGAGGCTCTATGTTCCTCCTCCTCTTCCCAGAAGGGTGAGCTGCTGTCATTGTGAATAACACAGAAATAGTCCCTTTCTGTGTGCAGGTAGCTTCCCCAACACTGCTTACAGCTCTGTAATAAAAGGTGGTTTCAGTGTAGTCTGGAAAGCAGCTACAGAATTTGTAGCCAGCAATATTTTCAGGAATGATCTGATGACCTTTTGTGGTGTGTTCCCCTTTCAGGACAGCTGGTCATCATTGCTTTGCTTTTAGCTACTTCCTTGTTTTTCTCTCAGCTTCCTCTCTGACCTTCAGCTTTTCCAGTCTCATAGATTCCCTTCATGGTGCTGCCTCAAATATTTTGGCTGTGCAGGGGCAATAAAATGCACTGCTTTTGTTTAGAAAACCAGTTACTTTAGCAAATATCTGTGTAGGATCCGCCAGCTTTTGCTAAACTCTCTCAGCCCCTTTTCTGTTCCTCCCCTCTACCTCCATCCAAAATGTTTTACATTTCAGAACATGTTCAGCCTTGAATTCTGTCAGTGTAAGGTAATTCTAACAGGTCTGTATGTCTGGATCACCCAATTCTTTACTAAATATAGGTGCTGTATCTCTGGTTGTATGGTACCATCACTGACTTAATGGATTTCTTTAAAAAATCTTTGCTGCTGACTTGCACTTACTTGTGCCTTGTGGCAGAGAGCAGGCCAGGAAAAAGCTCTAATGAATATAGAGCAGACTCTGAGCAGAGAGATTGCTGGATAGAAACAAAATTCTGTGTTTTGTTTCAGTTCAAGACTGAAACAGCCTCTGTAGTATCTAATGGCATAATTTAGATGTATCAGGAAATATTTTTCTGCTTTTCACATGAGAGCTTAGTGAAAAAAAAACAATTCACTTTCATTAGGAAAATAGTACTGAAACTTTTCACTCTGTGAAAATCTTGTTTTCTCAGAACAAAAACAATACTTTTATTATTCTATCCGGAAACTTGCAATAACTGGTGGTGTAGGCTTAGAGAGGGATGGTAGAAAGGACCACAATTCTACACCTTGGTGCTTCTGATTTTCATTTTAAAAACTTTGTGGCTTTTCTTTGTTTGTGCTGCCTAATTCATGAAGCAGGCAATAGCAGTAATCTTGGGTTTTGGGGGAAGCTAGATTATACTGAAGAAACAAAGCAAATTAGAAGAGAAAAATGTCATTCAATATGATCCTAAATGGCATGAGGGCTATGAACTGTCACAAAATCTGCAGTTTGGAGGCTGATAGACATGGGCCAGTTTGCCTAACCCCTCTGCCTGTAACCTGGGACTGCTGGTAAAAGCTACCTTTTTAACTAAGGTGATTTGAAATCCTTTAATGAAAAGTAGTCAATATTAAAAATACTTATTACTTCAGTTCAAGTTTGGTGACTGTTCTCATTCTATGGATTATGTATTTCCTGTGCCTGGCTCTTGAAGGTGCACTGGGAAGTGCAGAAAGTTTCTTGGGCGCAGGGTTGGAAAGGGCAGGAGTGTATTCCTGGCTGTTTCTGGGTTATTTTCTTGTTGTGGCCTTCATCTTGCAGCCCTGGCTCTGCACTTCTGTAGGTGACATGCTATGGTGCCTTCAAATCCTGGGCGTGGAAGCTCTCTTGGACCTCAGAAGATGTGTAAAAATATGGCCTTCAGCATAGCATCCACATGCTGCATATAATATGTTTTGCATTCCATCTATTGCTGCTGGGTGTAAATTCAAAGAGGTTTCACTCTCTAAGAAGAAAGTATTTTCTTTCTTTCTGGAAGGTGTGAAGGAGATTCGGTGTTTGGGCCACCAGAAAATTCTCACATTCTGAGGCTGGAAGTGTCAGAAACTATTTTGACTGTTTTCCCAGGTACTGTGCCCCTGTTAGCAGCTGTTTAGAGCACACCAGTTCTGTTGCATGTGGACAGAAGACAGAGAGAATAAGGTGATGAGTAGCTGATCATTTCAGTGACTCCTGGTTGAAGGGCATTAACATTTGGAATACCATGATTTTTTAGGCAGTATTCACTTGTTAATGTCCAGCTCTCCATGGGTATAACTTCTGTCTCTAAAGGCAAAACATAGTTTTTCTGCTCTTGCTTTCCAAATTCTGCTTGGGGACATTTTGGGTGTTGAGCAGATGAAGGGCAACTACTAACATGTTATTTGCTTTCATGAGGAGTACGTGTATTCCCAGAGCAATAGGATAAAGAAATGTCTCAGGTAAGACTAAGATGGTATTTTTATTCACATGCACACATACAAATACCAAGGCAGCTGGGCACATCAGAGTCTTGTTTCTTTAAGAACATCACCAGAGAGCTACCTTCTGAATGATGACATTTATATATTTTAATATAATTTGTTGTGGTCAGAGAAAAGTCCAATACAGTAATTTGGTACTCTATATCAGTTCTCAGTGAGTGACTAATCCATCAAATTTGTTCAGCACTACAAGTCAGAACACGATTTTTTTTTCTAGCTGCTGATGTGGCTAGCTCACGCAGCTTTTAGAAAAATCAAGTTGTGGGTTTTTTCCATCCTATATATCATCATCTCTGTCCACAGTAAAGAATTTAGAATCAGGGCTTGACTGACTGGCTATTTTTCTCAGAGTCACATGAGGCAAAGCAGTGTACAGCTTACTCATCCAAACCTATTCAGAGTTTGAAGGTACCCTGTGATACAAATTTCCTGAGCAGATAAGAAAACTTGGAAGGCACAAATGGGGCAGATAAGGACGACAGCAAAATCCCATGGATCCTTTCAGAATTGGTTTGAGAGTTTTTGGTGTTTTGCTTTGTTGTCTTTTTCTGGCATTGGTGCAGTGTATTTTTGATGAGCCTCAGCAGTTTTAGAAAAGCATTCAGAAGTTTTTGATGCTCATCTGAACCAATTCCATCTAATCAGAACAAGAGCTGAATGTTACTATTCTCAGGAAGCAATTGTATTCACAGAATTTCATCTTTTCTGATGTCCTCAATTTGTCCTCTGACAGAAGCAACTTTTATTAATCTGTCCTTTCACTATTACTGATTGGCTGCTTATTATGCCAATGCATCCAGCTTATGTTTGCACATAAGCTCTGCAGTGAATCCAGTTGACAGCTCTAATTTGAAACTCACGTAGATTGAACAGAAGCAACTGTCATATTCTTGTCACTTGCCATATTCAATCTTCCAGGGGTGATGGGACAGACTTCTGATTTCAAATGGTAGAGTTCTTTGAGTTGTCAGAGTGTTCATCCCACATTGCTGCTTTGGGAAGTCCCGTGTTAGTACCTTGTACCTTGCCCTTCAGGTGGGCTTTGCAGCATGTGGTGGGTGGTTGGGTACTGAGAGCTGCTTTGAAGCCAGCACAGTTTGTGTGTGCCTTAGCCTGTAGCTGTTGTGGTACCTGCAGATTCCACACACTGGGACTGGGAGTTCACTAATGAATGCTGAAGTGCTGAAATATTTACCCAGAGCTCATTAAGGTTGATTGTTAATGCCAGTCTGGGCTGAAATTGCCAAAGTAGTTGGCTTTTTCCTTTCTACTTGAAGCTGAGCCAGGTGTAAGAGCAGCTCCCACTGTGTTCCATGCATACTGTGTGTAAATGACAAAAGGCAGCACACAACCAGACCTTCTTTCAGCTCACTGTTTTTATTTTGGATCAGCAGCATGATGAAGCATGGAATTCAAAGGCACTTTGCTCTGAAAAGGCACTGCAGGTCTTTCCTGCAGGTCCACTTTTCCTTCATGAGAAATGGGAGTGTTTGCTCTCAGCGCATCAGAAGAGTGACTGCCAAACTAATACCACAGCAGCAGTCCCTCAAATCACCAGGCTTTAAGTAAATGCATTGCAAACATTGTCTCTTTGTATCACGCAACGTGGCTTATCCAAAGTCACTGAGAACACAGCTCTGCTGTGTAAATAGTGCTGCAGTTTTCCCTGCACATTGCATTTCACTGATCTTTGTCATAGCTCTTCTCATTGCTAAGGTGTTGGCCAGCTCTGCCATTTCTCAAGTTGGTTGCAGTTGGTTTGCTTTCCTCTGCAAGGCTTGGTACCAGTGCTGGAGGTGCCTGCCAGTCTCTCCAAGAGCTGACTGGTACCCATTTCCCTCGTGTGGAGGAGTAGGGAGGGCAATGCCAGGCACTTGGTCATAGATGCTGTGCAGAAGTTGTCATCTGGAGGTGGTTGCATTGGACCTGCTGCTAGGAAGCCCCATTTGTCCTGTGAGGAGCTCTCTGATGATGAGTTCTTTGCCCCAGGAAGATGGCACAAGCTATTGAGTGCTGCTGACATAAGATTGGAAAGAGCCCATGGTTTGTCCAAGGGTTAGTGAGGGGAAAGCAGCAGTTTATCTAAGAATCAAACAGATGTAGATTTGAAATTGGTGAACTGTTGAGACTGGGGAACATGGTGATACCATTTCTCCAAGCACAGTTTTGTTAGGCTGAAAATCACAATTTATGTGGCTTAAGCAAGTGGGTCTGCAGTTTTCAAAAATCTACTTTTATTCTTTCTGAATGAACATTTTCCCCTATGGTTGTATATTCATTTCACTGCCTTGGTGTAAAGGTAAAACTGTTTGATTTCACAGTGGAATTATAATTTTCTTGTTCATCTCTAGTTCCTGAGAACCTCATCATAATATCAAATCCAGCTTTGTCTCTGAGTGGTTCCATAGCATTTCCATATAAGTAATTTCTTAGCTATTCTGAGGTGGGCTGGCAGAGGGATACAGTGGTTTGCAGACAATATAAGTCCTCATTGCACAACCCTAATTGGGACAAGGTAAAGGTACAGCTCATACCCCCATGTGTTGGTTGTTTTTGGCTGACAGAGGTTTTCTTCTTGGGGAGTTTGTGCTTATGAGGTTGTTTTCTGAGAGGTTACCTGCAGGGCCTGATGGCAGCTCTTGCAAGGCTGATGAATTAATACTTAGCACACTAATCTCAGAACAGCTACTTGCAAAGTAAAGCACTCATCAACACAGGAGAAGCTGGCTGCACTGTACGGCTTCATTGAGGAAGAAAATATGACTTGCAATATATTGTCTCCTCTAGGCTCAGGACTAAGTATTTATGTTTCTGTGGACCTGCTTTATTAACTGGGGCTGGTCCTGCAAGGAAGTGCTAAATAAGTCCTGAAGTTGAGTTATTAATGCCACTCTGGAGACTGACATTGAGGGGAGGCAGGACATAGTGCTCCTCTTGATGAAGTCCTGAAGTGAGGCATGAACTCCAGAATACAAGGATAAGGAGATTGCTTGGGCCAAAACTTCTTTATTCTCATTTTAGTTGCTTTTATCTGTTTGTTTTTTTCCTAATGAAATCAAATTTTGGGAAGGCTGAAGAGAGGACAGTGTGGAGGAAAGAAGGCATAAGAGGAGGTTAAAATTGTTATATGGAGCTGATCTGGAAAATTTGGAAAGCCATGAGACTGCATCATATTTGGGCATTTCTAGGCTGTGACAATGGTTGTAAATAGCCTCACTGTGGCATCATCTGTTGGATTTTATTATTGTTCTTTGCTGATGACATTCCTGTTAGTCCTTGAAACATGCTGGGCATTTCTCCATTTCCTTTTGGTTAGCTCCCCAGCATGCTTTGTCTAAACCCTGGTATTACAGCCAGAGCCAGGAGATACGCAGTTACTATTCTGCTTGAAAATACATTTTGAATAATGCTGCATATATTTTACAGATTTTATATCCATTCTGTAATATTCTAACTGCCTCCATCGCTGATATACAGCCTCTACATTCAGTCCTATAGTAATGGGAAAAAATACTATATTGCTTCCTGGCTCTTCTCTCCTCATTCTCCAGTTCTCTCCTTCCTTGAAATATTATCTATTTTGTTCTTTCTATTTCTGTT
Organism: Lonchura striata; assembly: GCF_050655825.1. Taxonomy (NCBI): domain Eukaryota; kingdom Metazoa; phylum Chordata; class Aves; order Passeriformes; family Estrildidae; genus Lonchura; species Lonchura striata. The sequence goes on along the minus strand of NC_140705.1, from coordinate 95,430,092 downwards.
CCAAACATGCATTAATACATCCAGATCCCCATATGCACTTTCTGTTACTGCTTAGTACTTGATTCAGTGTTATTTGACTTTACTGAAGCTAGCTGCCTAGCTTAGCCCTCATGTGTCCTCCTTCATTCCTCCTCTTTCACCCCATCCCATCTCTCCTTCTCTCTCTCCCTTCCTCCTTTTCTCACAGAACCACAGAATATTCTGAATTGGAAGGGACTCACAAAGATCACTGAGCCCAGCTCTTTAAGTGAATGGTTCATATTTTCACCTTTAATTCATAATAGAATCACAGAATCATAAAATGGTCTGCATTAGAAGGGACCTTAAAGATCATCTTGTTCCAAACCCCAGCCACAACAGGCAGGGACATCTTCCACTAGACCAGGATGCTCAGGGTCCCATTCCATTCATCTGCCTATCTTTACTTCATTTGCATGGAATTCTCTCAAGATAAAAATAATATATTTATGAGAAAAGCCTTCTTTCATACTCACTAGAACAACATTGTCAAATATCAGCTGTACAAGTGTTTTGAAAATCTAGTTTCTGGTTTTTTAGAGGGGAAAAATGGGTGTCTTTAAGCACTGTGCTATGTAAGTATAATTACTTTTAACCATCTATTTTGTGTATTACTTCTTCATTTATTTCCCCAGTGAAATAAGACAAGTGAGTTTTGCTTTTTTTTTCCCTGTCAGTCCTGGTTTGCATGCTGGTATCTTGGTTAGATGCTGAGTTTACAAGAACTCCAGAGAATATTTGATTGCTTTGTTCCTTTTCATTGAAAGGAATGAAAGATAAAATGCTAAGAAAGTGAAATTTCAGTATCTCGTCTTCTGTGTAGCTCCTCATCTGTCACTGGAAAAGAAGGAATTTTTTAACAAATATATGATTGCTTATGTTTCTATTTCAAAGCAAGATTTGGAAGTATGAATGCTAGAAAGCATTTCCAGAGAGAGAGAGCTGTATCATTTCTCCACACTGAGGATATGGATATGACATGTCCCAAACTTTTCTTTTTTTTTTTTTTTTTTTTTTTTAATTTCTTAGAAAGTGGGAAGCAACAGAGACAGCATCCAGCCCCTTTGCCTGGTAAGAAACAAGGGCTGGTCTTAGCATGGTGCTGATCACCTACCAGGAATTCAGCTGGTAAACCTGCGCCCAGAGGCTGGCCTCGGAGAAGGACCAACTCAACAAGAAATAGCTTGTTCTTTTTTTTTCTTTTTTCTTTTTTTTTTTTTTAATTTTTTTTATTTTTCTTTTTTGTACCTGTATCACTGCCCTTGGAGATGATACTCTTCAGGTACTGCTTCTGCAGACCCTGACTTTTGTGTAGGTGTCAGTGGACACTTTTCCAATTAGCTCTTCTAAATCAGTGGGCATTTTGTCCCACCAGCATTGTTTCTAACCAGACAGAAAATCAGCAGGGAAACTCTGAGATTTGGTTCTCTTGTGAAATCTCAGTTTACGTCTCCCATGCCTCTTTTCCAGTAAGTCACTTCTGTCTTCCTTTATGGGTATTCTCAGTTCAGTCAGAGCGAAAAGGAGAGATTTCTGCCATGCTGGGCCTGAGAAAGAGTTGCAAAGGAATGTAAATAATTACTATGTCTCTTGTTGTTCACATTGTTTATAGATATGTTCTGCTACAGTGACCTAAGTCCAAGTGCACCAATGGTGTGACATGTTTTCACTCTGAGACCAATCATATTTCACCTTAGCGATCTTGGTTATAAAAGAGGACCACTACTTATTAATAAAGTTCAGTTCTCTTCTCATCTTCTGATTTGGAATCTTCTTTATCCCCATCCTGCCTCAACAATGACACTCCTTAACTCTGGAATTCCTCCCCTCAGTGTGGCTGCAAAACTGCAAAATCTCTTGTAGAGCATCTGGGTGCCTGCAGACAGACATCTTGCACCAGAAAAATAGTTTCTGCCTGCAGGAGGTGTTTGATAAGCTTTTAAAATGCAATATCCATTTCCTTCAAAAAGGCTGATCTGTCCCATTTGTGATGTACTTTCTCTTGCATGTAACTTGCTGAAGCAATAATCAGCTTCTTTAAAATTCTGCTCTCTGCTCACTTTTAAACCACTTGAATATTTCACTCTATCCAGGATTTGAGTAGCTTGCTCCTGTGCCTGCTTTAATTGTTTTTAAAGTAACTGAGAAGTTTTCATGAACAATGAGCTCATTGAAGCAAAGACAATTATTTGGCCAAAAATTCCATCTTTCTTTGAACTGACAATATTGTAGATTATCTGCTGAGCTATCTGACTGTAATTCAAAGAAATGCATGACTTCTCTGGCATTATTGCTATATTTGTGTGGGTAAGCCAATCCTGCATCCCTGCATTTTACAGGTCTTGCTGCTCTCCTCATGTTGACTAACATTTTGTACTGCTAAACAGTACTTTGGTTCCCTCATTGGGTGTATTTGATGGGCTCACTGTCTTAAATAGTGACTGGAACAAAAATTGCAACTTTCTGGTTTAGAGCTTCTGAAGAACCCATTTTTTTCCTACTTGTGAACATCTCTGACCTGCAGTTCCAGATATGTGGAGAATATCAGCCCATTCTGGTGACTTGTTTCTCCAAAGGATTTTCTTTAATAGCCATCCTGAGATGGCCAAGCCTATCATGCTTTCAGGATGTCATTCCATTAATTCTAAGGAGAAAGTGTTACTCTGACAAGGGCTTTCCATTTAGTCTCTTTTCTGCTACTGCTCTGAGCCTTCTTATCAGTTGGACCTTGAGTTTTCCTTCCATGGGCAATGGTGACAATGACTGGCTGTGTATCTTAGGTTGAGATTTAGTAATTTGTGGTGATGTAGGAGCTAAATAAGAAAATGGAGAGGATTTATGCAGGAGAAAGCCTTGTATTGCTATTTCTGGAAAAATCCCTTCAATTCCAGAGGTTTATATTTCTAGAGAGATCACTCCTGCTTTTTTAATGAGACAGAAATGAAGATGCAATTTGTCAAACCTATCAAGAACACTGCATAATGCCGGTGAAACATCAGATTTACTGAATGTCATGCAGTGGACCTGATTCTATGTGCAGTGTGCACCTGCACAGCACTGTGCACACCTAAGCATGGCACAGGAGTGATTTTAACTTTGAGTAGCATCTCATGCAACTGCTCTCTGGCTCTGATCAGCAGATGGAGATGCTTGAAAAGGTTGTAAGCAGTGTTAGGGTTATATGCCTCCAAATCCAACTGGCTCATCAAACATTTTTTTCTTGTTCAGATTCTGCCTCGTGCTTTCTCTGTATTGCAGTGTCTGGTGGATCATTCTGGCTGTGGTCCAATATCCTGGCTTTATTTTCAATTTGGTAGCAGCACAGTAAGTTCCTCCAAGTAACTGCATAGGATGGATGAAAATAAAGCAATTCCAAAATGCTGAATAAATATGAATGGTAGAATCCAGAAGAGGAAAGTGCACACAGGGAGATTAAGGAAGATGGATGGCTCACACTTTGAGTGGCTGCTGTGGCAGGGCTCCACCACTGTTCAGTCATGCATGCAGTCATCACCATTGCTCTCAGCAGCCTGTGTGTGGCTGCTACTCCACAGGTACCAGACACTGCCTTCTTGATCATGATAGAAAAATCCTGGTGTGACTGAATTGCCCAGGACAGTGATTCCAATAAAACATAACCCAATTGAGTATCTGCAGAGGCCTGAATACACCTACCAGGTATCATTTCATAAAAGGAGTCACGTCTCCAGAATCTCAGCCAAAATCACAATCTGTTCCTTCTTTAACACTAGAACTATTTCTCTTCTACACTACATTGTAATATTGCTGTTAACAATAGATGGTGTTTCTTCTTGGTACAACCTGACCACACAGTAGAAAAACTGAACATGACTACAGAGACTGAAAATTAGGATTTATTACATGGTCTTTAGTGTTATATCAATGCACAAGCAAAGTGTATGCTTTAATCCTTCATTCTTATGGCAAAGAATGGATTATTCTATATTTAAAATGAAAATGGCATTGAATTAAAATGTTATTTTGTTGAAGGCCATTGTAAAACCCAGGGCTTGTAAAGGGGAGACAAAACCAATTCATCCTTATTATAGTTTCAAGGCTCTGATCTTATTTGCTTAGATGCTATGGTGATAGAATCAAAATTGGCTCTTGGTAAATAGAACATACTTTTTGCATAATATTGGTTAAGCTGTTCTAGGAATTTTTCACGTCCGGGTGAAATTTCCTGCTAAAGCAATGTTGAAATTGGCCCTGGTTGTGTGGAAGCTTTGCCTGATAATTTTGTAATAGATCATGGTAAATTTGTTTCATGGTCCTATTAAGAAAGAACTGAGGAGACTAAACATTCATCATTATAAAAATTGCTGTTTGACTGAAGTTTTTTCACAAGTGCAAATCTGCCTTGTTAATTTTCTGTTTCCTTCACCCTCATTGGAACCATTCCTCAAATTCTGTGCTAAGTGCAGATACACAATTTAGCAAGTATAGAAAACAAAAGCCCTGAAACAATCAGTTGCCACTAAAAAGCCCCTTCTGATCTCCTGACAATTCTGCCAGGCTTCACTCTGTGGTGTCTCTGGTGGCAAAGGCAGTTTGATTTTCACCATGTCCACTCACTCCTGCCTTTGTCCTTCTGGCTTTCACCATACCTGTATCAGCACACTTATTTGAGGGATTACTTGGAAGACCAAACAAAGAAGTGAGCAGGGTTAAAAAAAATAGTTCATTGCTGCAGTAGTGTGTGTGCTTTGCTTCATTTTGATTGAAGAGAACAGCTGCTAAGCCAAAAAATGTGTTTTCAACTACTGAAGTTGTTGGTAGGGAGGAGGAGGGATGTTGGTAAACAGTTTAATAAAATGAAAAATGAAATAAAAATGAAGAATGGTGGCCTATTGCATCTTGCTGTTGAGATTCACAAGATTCAGAAACCAAGGAGCTTTGCTTCTCCCTGGTATCAGCAGAGACATTCATCTAGTTGACCCATGTTCTGATCTCTGCTCAATTTGGGCACTTTTGTCAGTGACACACTCTTTCTGCCAGACTGCTGGGCATATTTCAGCACTCCCTCCCTTCCCCTAAAGCAGCTGAATTTATCACAAAATAATTGTGTATTGATTGAGATGAAGAGCAAATGTAAAGCTGGCCCAGTGGCTGGGCTGTGACATTCCCTGGGCCTTCCCATTTTTGAGCTGGGCAGATTGAAGGTCACAGTCCCTCTTCACACCATGTCTGAGAGCCCTCTCCAGCAGCCTATAAATTACACCTTTACCAGGCACTTTTTCTCATGGTATACCCATTATCTGACCCCAATCAGATATTTATTTTCCCTTTGTCCACCTATCTTTGATCTTTTTCTTTTCCTTGCCAAACTGTGAAAATACAGATCGGACAGACTCAAATGGCATTGCACTGTGTAAGTCTTATTCATAGATTCTATAATGTCACAAAATTACTGTATTGATCCAGCACAGCTTAAGACATGTTTGAGGTATTTTATTATATCTAATGTTATGCATGACAAAGCACTACATAATATTGGCCATATTAAGTAAATTTAGCACTTTGTGGTAAAAAGATATTGCACAAAGGGCATTTTCCAGAAACTTCTAGCTACCTAACCTTGCATCAAAGATCTGGAGAAATTGTAAAATAATTGCAAATTTTGCAAATGAGACAAAGAGCAAGATAAGGTGAACAGCAAGCTTAGTGCTCCTATTGCATGAAGTAGATTCAAGCAGTAGCAAGGTGAGCTCTGGTAATTGAAGCACTGCCAGGTATAAACTCTGCTGAAGAAACAGGGCTCTGTGTCATTATCTCATGTGGGATGAGGATGCAGCATTTTGCAAAGCCATGGCATTGAAAAGGAAATTTCACCTCTGGGGTCCTATCCTTTAGCGCATTTAGGCCTTTTTTTATTGGTGGGTGGTCAGCACAGCTAAGCCTCAGAGCATTTGTAAAGAGCTCAGTGTGAATTGAGTCATTTGACTTTTCAGCCCTTGACTTTGAGTGCTGTGTTTGACTTTTACTCCAGAGAGGTTGCTATGATGAGCCAAATGCAAGCAGGGCATATTGCTGACACCGCTCCTGTGGAGCAGTAGGAGTTGAGCAAGACATAATGTGCATATTTACTCTGCTCATTTAACATGCAACAAATAATCTAAATAAATTAAAATGCTAACACCTTGGTGGGAAATCAATGAATCACTTAAAAACAATAGATTCTCCTGTACCTTTTGTGTCTGCAGTAATGATGCATTGAATCAAATTACTTTCATTATGATGGATGTGAACTGAACTCATTTAGCAACAGGACAACCATCACTTTCTCACTGTTAGAATCTCCATGTTTCCATCAGAGACCTTGGTGCGGGAACTCATGGCAGTTCAAGCTAGCTGTAAGTTTCTGTACTTCAAGCTTCTGCAGAAATACCTCTTACAAGGAGAGCTGAGGTTGAACGTGTGCCCAGTGTGCAGTGGATTACACAAAACCAATAAAAATGAATTGCTGAAATCCCACACAAATTCTTCCTTCCTTCCTGAGTATTTTTTCCATATGGAAAAAAGTCATGGATGTTTTCTGGGCTGTTCCTGTCATCTCTCTGTCATCTCCCTGCCCTTATCACAAAATCAACTATTCAGTAATCGCAATATTAGCAACTTCAGAATAAAAAAATGTGGACAGCTGATTTTACTTGCAAATTTGTCCTCTTCACAGAAAAATGATATTGTCTATGTACAAAATTGACCTGATCTTAGAGTTAACCAGACGTATTTAATTCCCGTTTTAAGATTCTGGGTCAGCCCTAAGGGATTGACAGTCCCCTAAAGAAACAAAGGTTCCTCCAACTTTTGTTGTTGACAATAATCTTGAACAAAATCCCAGGAAACTCCCTGATCATAAAAGACAGTTCAGCTTAGCTATGCATTTCCCAGCCCATCTGCTTTTTCTTTTACAAAGATTATGCTCTCATCATACATTTTACTAGGAGAGATTTTTGTTTCTAATGTACCATGTGCCATAGCAAGAGACTTGAGCCAGGGGACAGCAGGACTGATGAACCAGACCTTTCCATTAGCTCCAGAAAGCATTCTTGCATGGAGGAGTAGCAGCTTCTTCAAGTTCCTCTGACCAGCTTCTAGAGGTGCATAATAATGTGCTCTGGGTTCTGTATCCTGTGTCTGAAACTGATTTTTAGGACATATCCACATGGATGTGTTTAGATGTTGTTGTGGTTCAGGAATGGTACTCCCCAGTTTAGTACCACACTGCTGGTTGCGTGCTCCCCCTTCCCTCTCTCTGCCCCACTGAAGAGAAGAGAGCTGAAGGCACAAAAGGCAAAGATCATGGGCTGAGGTAAGAACAATTTACTGTAAACAGCAACAGGATAAGAAAACAAACAGTAACAACAACAATATTAATAACAAAAGTGTACAAAAGAGGGAGTGATTCACATGCAAAAATGCTCACCAGGAGCTCGACCTGACCACAGCCACACCACCCTGATCTGTCTCCAAGGCTGCTCCCTCCGGCACAGGACCAGCACCGCTCCAACACAAACAGAAGGAACTCCTTGTCCCTGGAAGAAAGTCCCTTTCCCCACCCTTGGCAAGGAGGTGAGGTGGCTAGGACTTCCATGTCCTGGCCATGCCCACTCCTGACTACAGCAAAAGATTAACCCTATCATGTAACCAGGACAGACATCCTGGAACTAACTCCGCCTCTATTTGGCATCAACTTATTGCAGCAGTGTGAGAAATCCAACATATCCCACTGGCTCAGAAAGAGAAGGCTATTACCTATTGTACTGCTGGAATTCTGGAGTGGCTATTGCATTGTAAATCCACATGCTAGTTTATCCTCCAATACTACATCTATCTAGTCAGACCCTTAAATTTATTAAATTAATTCTGGGTAAGAGCTGTTATAGTATAAGGACATTTGACTGTGTTAAAACGTCCTATATGAAATTCAGAGCACAGTACCTAACTTAAATTTACATGAGTGAGACGTGAATGTAACTTTTTATTTGCACCCGAGTCCTTATAGAGAGGTGAATTTCTGCTGTGAGATAGACTGCTGTTTACTGAACTCACTTTTCACTTGTCTCTGTCACATTGCAAGCCATTTAAAAGACATCCTTTTTGCATTTCTGAGCACAAGAGCAAGTACTGTGGCTTCATGCATTATTGAAAAGTGTGGCCTTGGCTCATACAATATAGCAGGGATCCAAATGATCTCCAGACTCAAGCTTTTTATATACACACAGGCAGGTCAAAAATGAGGTTCCAGAGAGGTGTAAGAGTGAAAGGACTGAAAGCAAATGCAGAACATAAATAAAAAGTTGGGCTTATGCAATAATGAACAAATTTTTACTGTGGAGGCAGCAGATGAAAATACTGGTGTTAGGCGTTAGAAGTTCAAGTGACCTCTAAATCCATTTTTGTGATAATCTCAGCTGGCCAGGCACTCTTTCTTTCTCTCTCTCTCAACTTCTTCTCTGGAAGCTATTTTGCTCTGTGTAAAACTACTGAATATTCTTTGAAGCAGAACCTCAGTAACCCATTTCCTGGTTGAATGCTCTCACCTGAAGGTCATATTTAGTCATCCATTCCCTTCACCTGGCCTTTACTATAATGAAGAAAGCCTGAAAAGTTGTTTAATAGCTGATGGAAATGCTTTAGTGGGATAGAATTGAAGTCCTTGGCCCCTTTTAGAAAAGACCAAGGTGTCACTTTGGGAGACTTTATGTCCCGTTTTTCTCCTTCTGGCACCAGTTATGCATGTTAATCCAACAAAGTGAGGTAGGAAAAGGACTTGTGTGTGCAAAATGACAAATCACAACATGAAACACAGATAACTGTCAAGAGGAACATCAAATCCTTTCCCTTCAGGTCACAACTGGATGCCTCCTCTTGAAGTTTTGGCTTAAACAGAAGAGATGGGGCTTTAAAAAGGGGCAGCTGGATGAAATGTAGAGGCCAGTACTATGGAAAAGCTCAGATTAGATCTAAAGCTGTGTCACTGAATTCGTAACATAGTTTGCTTTCAGATGTTATTTCATGTTCAGACAAGTGTATGGATTTGAGATTTTGGAAATCTTCTGTTTTCCTGAGCAAGAAAGGGTTTTCGAAAAATGATTTTTACTTTTCTCTTCCCATTAAGAGCAAAGAAACAAAAGCACCCAAACCCAGAAGTACCTCTGGTCTACCCCAGCAGATAGACCAAGTTCTTTCCTTCTCCAAGATGTTCCAAATGCGTATTCCCTCATGAATTTCCCCTTTTTTGTGCATCAGCTTGAGCATGGCTACAGCCACATACTGTACTGTTGACTCATTTGTTGGCATTTAATGTTCCCTGGGTTTGTGGTAACTCAGGGGTCACTGAAAATTCTCACAACTCTGTCTATTTGTCTTTCCACGTATTTTTGCTAATTGGGCCTGGAAAAATGCCATCTACAGACATGCTGCTGTATACCTATAAAACAGTGATACTAAGATTGGCAAGTCATTGTAGATGGGACCTAAGTTAAGCCAGTAATACCCTTTTAAGATTCTGGTAAATATACCAGGGGCTTTTTGTTATCTGCTTTGATTTTTTCAAGTGTTAGGTCTACACACATATGAGATGGGTAAGCCAGACATTTTGTTTAAGATATGTTAAATTATTTCCATAAATCTTGTATTGTTGGCTGTTTAAATTATTATGAGCCAAGGTCCCTGGCACTAGAGGCTACACACTACAATGAAACGTGTTTGTATTTTCTGTGTTTATGAACCTAAATTATGACAGGGTACTTTTTCTCTCTTCTGCCTCATGCTTTTTCTCCTCAGAGCACTCCACTGTGGATATTCACAGATGGGCTAATAACAATCGCAATGGTTTCCTATTTGTCACCCTGTCACAGGTTGCCAGAGATTCTTTATTTGTGCTATTAGAAACACACAAATAAAAAACACCTTTTAGTTGTCTGATGGTCTTCCTTGAAGGCCTATTTAGTTTCCATAGAGGCACTGAAAAATCAACTTTTTAATACGTATAAAGAATGAGAAAGAAACCTTTTTCCTGCTTAATTGTAGCTCATCCAAGTCTGCTTTTTGCAGACCTGCCTCACATAGCACTTAAGCAGTGTGTTTCCTTCCTTTATCCAGGGGTAGGATACAAGGTAGGTTCAGATCACAGCAGAAATGAAGAAGAAGTGACAAAATGTGCCCAGCAGTTTGACAATAGTTTTATCTATATCAGCTGTGTGTTACAGGAATTTCTCTTTTTGAGCTTTTTTAGACCAAAAGTTTTTCCTACTTTTGTCAACCAGGTGGCTTTGCCTTTTTTTCTTGCACATTTCCAGCAATTCATCTCCCACTTTTACCATTGAAACAATGACTTTCAGGTCCTAAAATAGAAACTAGTTCCTAATAGAAGGGAGCATGTACCCAGCCATTTCAAGACAAGGTATAATGTTGCATATGAATCAGGTAAAACCTGAGTATGAAGCCCCAGGCAATTCTCCCAAACAGGACTTACTTGGCAGCCGGTGCTTTGCATCCTACTTTCCTCAAAAACCTTCCAAGAGGATTTCATGGGTTAGAAGTCATGAAAACCATGCTCTCATACCCCTGGTGCTGATACATGTAGGGCCACACTCATACCTGTATGCTGGGCTGGCTATTTCCTTGTCAAGTGTCTTCAAAATACCTGTGCAGCAGGATCCAGTCCTCTCCCTGCCAACACACATCTCCTGTGGCTTTGTTTGAAGCACAAGGACAGTTTTCAAGGCAGGAAATATATTTCTCTTTGTTTTCAGACCACGCATAGAGAAATGGAGCTGATCTTGGCCAGAGGTGATAGGTCAGGTCATGACAGAAACAGGGAATGCTTTTAGTGGCAACCAGTGTAATTCTCCTCGCTGTGGCTGTACTTCGCAGAAAGCTTCAAAGTTTTTGCACAGCTCTGTCTTCTAGGATCCCAATAAATTAATGCACACTTGCTGGAGTTGGCTATCTGAGACTCTCCTTTCTGGTGCTCTCTTACAAAATTACTTCCTCTGGGAACTTTTAGTAATGGAAGACATGGCCAAGATGAAGTGGGAGCTTGCTAATTGGTAGTGATAGTCTATGGAAGCATCAAGGCAAGTAATCTTACTTTATACTGTTTTTCTCAGGTCTTGTTTCTATCTAAACCTGCTGCTGTGTCTCCAGCTGGAAAACAGAGCTTGTCTCAAAGAAGATGCACTTTTCCCACATTCTACAATTGATTATTCATTAGAATAAATATGTGCAGCACACTTTCAGAGTTCTGTCCCTGTTACAGTCCGCTGTCCACATTCATGCTAATGTGCCCATTTTGCTTAGGGTTTGCTGTGTGCAAGTGATAAAAGACATTAATGTTTCCCTGGAGTAGCTAATGGGCTCCTTCATAATTTGCATGGTCCCCTGTTGGCATTGGCTGACTTGTGGTCCAGGATGGGCACTTCTTCAGCCTCGCAAGAGGCATAATATTATTTTGCTAAATGTAATGACACTAAGGGGACTGAGTTTCTTGCAGTTGAGATTCCACAGAATTACAAAATCTAATCACCAGTTAGAGATGTCAATCCTGACACGTAAAAGAGGGCAAAAGGCAGGTTAGCACCCTCAATCTTGCACATGAAAGAACAAGCAGGTAAATATGGAGCACAGTCCTATGGATTCAATCTTAAGATGTGTCACACTGCTGAAACAACCCAGCTAAAGAGCAGCTGTCCCAGTGTCCCAGCCCAGCTGAGTGCTGCCCCCACACCAGGGACACCCAGGAGGCCTCAACTTCTACTGAAATGCTTCAGACCCTTATGTAAACCAGACAGACCTGAGAAATGAAATGGCCAGTCCTTTGAGGATGGTTTCTTTTAGAGACATTAGTCACAGTTGTTCTGTTGCACATGGTTAGTATGCTCAGTAATAGTAGACAAATGGGTGATGTGGTGGTTGTCCTTGGTATATATTTACTTTTGACATTCAGGATAACATTAAGGATGTTTTAAATGTCAGAAGTTCCATGAAACATCAAGGCAATTCATCTATAGTTTAAGTCTTCTATTAATTTCAAATGCTTTCATTCTACTATAATAATCTTTTATTCACTTCACCTTACTTTTCTGTCCATCAGAAATTACCTTTGCTCAGCAATGATTATTTTTATAGGCTTGAAATTTCAGGTCTTGGCATCATTTGTGAGCTGCCCTGCATAGGCACAGCACTGAGTGTGTGTGCACATGTGAGCTGCTCTAGCTCAGGAACACCCACATATGGGAATAACTCAAAGTTAGCTGTGTAGTGAAGATTGCAGCAGTTTCTGCTGGCTCATACAGGGCTGCTTGTAAAGCTACTCCAGACCTCAGTGGGGCTAAGGAATCTCTGAGGAATTATGAATTCCAGACCAGGATTTACCACCCAGTGTAATGTGCTTTCCGGCTTCTTGGACTGCTGTTCTCCTTCGTCTTCCTTCTCCATGCTTTCTTGTCTGTCTTTTCAATCAATCTGGGCTTTTATTCTTCCCTGCTGCTCTCCAGTTCCCAAGACGCTGTCTGTATTCTCCTCCACAAGATGCCTGAAGAAGTGCTACACTGGGGTTTATATTTCTGGGAAGACTAGTTTGTGAAAGCCTGTGCTGTAAAGATGCATATTCTCTACTGAAGCAGTGTGTGTGCCACGGATAGGAGTAGTTTCTTTTGGGTGAACAATACCAGATACAGCTGACTTTTATTTTGTTAGCAATGAATGAGTATTTCTGTTTTTTAACATTGTATAGTCTGTGATATTAAAAATAATACCACCCTTCAAGCCTTAAATTTAGAGGTTCAATTGCAGAAGATTTTTTTGTGTGCAGAAGAGAAGCACCTCACTGTCCTAGATTTAATGGTAAATAGATTTTTAAACTTTGAATTGGCACTGGGCAAAGGTGATGTATTAAAGTCACCACAGTGTGGTGATTGTAAATGACCAGGTCAGCAAACAGTGGGAGGATCTCAGGCACCAAAAATATTCCAGAATCCATAACATTCATCCAGCCATGTGCATGTCTCCCAGGGGAAAGTGGTGGTGCTGTCCTGAGGGCTCTCCTTGGCTTACCCAGGCAGAGTGATGGAGGAGAGCTCATGTCCTTATGGGCTGAGTGGGGAATGTGGGACTCACAGTGGTGTGTGGAGAAGGGCAGATTGTGCTTTGGAAGCCAGAGAGAGGGAAGGGGAGTATCAAACATGCTGCAAGCTCCTACCAGCAGCAGGTCCCAGGGCCCCAGGGGGATCAGACTGACTGGAAGGAAGAGTGAGAGAATGAGAACTGCATCTTCCTGCAGCACACCAACACCCCTGTCCTACAGCATAAATAGAGTTGTGATATTTGGTGGAGGCACAGTCCCATACCAGTCTGATGGTTTCACCAAGCAGTGGATGATGTTGTGTTCGACCCACTAGTTTTCATCATGGTTCACACTGTGTATTCAGAGATATTCACTAGGGGGAACAGCTTCTTGATGCATCATTACTTTTTAGGGATTCTTCAGTGAGACAGAATTCCTTGACTTATTCTACAGCAGTGTGTTTATGTCATAAGTAGGGAAGAAATGCCTGTGAGACACTATTATACTCACCTTCCAGGTGATGGATTGGTTATTCCAGCCACAAGGCCCATTGAAGGGAGATCAGAAGATAATTGACTGTCAAGCTTTTGAGCAATGTTAAAGTCAATTGCTGCAGAGGTCAGTTTATTTGAACAATGGACCTGTTTACAAGGGGTTACAGAATGCTAATAATAATTTTTGTTTTAATGGAAGTTCTAATCATTGTCAAGGGAGAATTAATTTTTAAATGTTAAACTTGAATATCCTCTAGAAATCTGAAGGCTCTTGGTCTAAGAACCAATTTTTTCTATTGCAATGAATGTGAAAGATTTGAAAAAAAAATTATATGGAAAATGCCATAAGTCAATGCTTTGATTGCATGGCAAAGATAATTGATTTTTACCAACAGTCAATCAGCTGAATTGTGAGTATGTGCATTTGTATTGCAGATATATATATATATATATATATATATACACACAGATAGATAGATATGAGTTTTTTTTTTCAAATTTCTCAATAATTGAGAAAATAACTTGTTGGCAATACATAGAAACATGACTGAGGGAAGCAGCATGACCAAGTTAATAGTGAGGAAAAAAATCTAATTGTTAGTAAGCATAAAAGAAGCTTAACTACTCAAATTCCTGAGGCTTCTGTCCTGAATCAGATCTGAGGCTCAGGACACTGCTGGTCAGGCTCTGGAACAGACTGGAGCAACTGTGCTCAGAATAAAACCTTATTTTTCTTTCCCCCCTCTGCAGGGCTCACTGTACCTAAAAAAAAAAAAATTCTGAAGTTATTCTTGCCCACTTCCAAAGTGTTGCCTACTGCATATGTAAGATGTTCATACTGGCTTTCTATTTTCAAATCAAACTTAGTGCTTAGTATCAGTAAGATTTCTGGTAAAAATCATCAAAATTTCAAGGTTGATCCATTTGTTATGTTTACAGAAAGCATTCTTTCTACCACTCAAAGTCACTAGAAAAACGTCACAGTTCTGCTTCCAGTAAAATGTTGGAAAGCAGTAATTTTGACACACACGATTGATGAGCCTCCCTACTTATCTTGCTGGTGGGAGTCTTTGGAAGCAGAGGAAACCTCTTAAACACACACACACAGAGAAATCAGTCTTCATGTTTAGTTTCTCTTTATTTTTGTGTGTATAGAGTCACACAATGAAGCAGAACTGATGGGAGCTCCCATGTGTCTCAGCCCACCTGTTCTGCAAGAACTCTTTCCTCTTTGTCTGTTACTGATGCATTTGGTTGAGGGCTCAGTTGACCTAATGTGGTTTTCAGGGAGAACTGCCACCAGGACACCCCTTGGCTGCACATGAGCTCAATTCTAAGGACTCCAGTTCCTTTTGCTACTGTGGCAATGGCTTTGAGTCTTCTGGGACACTGGGGAGCACTGAGCCTGCATGCTACTGCGCCTGCTGTCGCCAAAACTGGATCTGTAGAAGGAAGAGAGATGCTCAAGAAACCTGAGGAAAATTTCAGGCTTATTAGGAAGAAAACCAATCAGGTCTTGTTCCTTTGGTGGCAGAGTTGGTGTCCAACAGAGCTTTGAGCAGTTTACAGGGGAGTGGGACTGTGTCTGGTGGCAGGAAGTGCAAGGTTCCTTCAGGCAGATCGCCACGATACTTTGCAGGCACAGGAGAGGGGTGTTCTTAACCTGCTCTGCCTCTCTGGCAGCTCCTTCCTGTCTGATATGGGGCATGCAAGCAGGGTGGGCTTGCAGAACAAGTTCACATCTCCTGCAGACCAGGTAATGTAGTAGATCTTGTTGGTTTAAGAGATATGTGAACCTCCCAGCTTTCTAGCCCTCTTCCACCATCTAACTGGTTTAAAGAAGTGGTAAAACACATGAAAATCCCTGTTTTTCTAATTAATCACTACACTTGGAAACTAGAAGATTGAATTAGTTCCCTAATATCCCTAAGCAAAGGCAACAATCTATAAAACTTTGATTTTTATGTAAGTCTTCATTCTTTTCCTATCCAACACTTCAGCTGGAGCATTCTGACCTACACACTTCAGTTTTATTGCTTTTCTTTCTTTATGATATTTGTTCAAGCTAAAACAACTTTGGGAAGGTAAACAGTACCTACATATAACAGGTTTTTTTCTGGCTCTCATGTGCCAACATGCCCCTGAATGTTTGTGCTGCATTGTCCTTAAAGGAAATCTTTACTGCTCAGCCTCCAGTCCAAACAAGTGAGATCCTAAGAAAACTGGAGTTTTCCAGAAGAGCTTAGCTGCATAAATGTAATTACAAGACTGGAGAAAATGTTCAAGTGCTACCCCTATGCCATATTTGTGTGGGGAATCCCATATAACTGCTTCTGGGAATCTGGTGAGGAGCTGGCTGTGATCTCTTTCTCTATGTGAGCGCCACCTGAATAACAGAAATGAAAAGGGGAATGTGCCCACTGGGTATAAAGCATATGAGGACTAAATCCATGTTAGTCACATGCTGAAACAAAACCACTGTACTATGTATTGCTTCAAGGGAATCTCTGTGACATGTACAGAGCCAACTCCATTTGGTTTCCTCTGAAAATCCACACCTCAGCTGGAATAAAATGCATGGCTCCCATATGAATCCAGGTCTACGCACGATTCCTGGTAATCTGGAGGCCAAGTTTTTATGTGCATTGAGAGGTGGTCAAGGAAGAGGGGAGGAGAAACATCAAGAATATGCTGTAAATCAAATAATACTGTGAATCTGGTTAAAGCAGTAGCAGCATGTTGCTAAGTGTTGCTGCATCTGCTCCAGTTCATCCATGTCTACTTAACAGCCTTTCAGCTTTTGCCTGTTAAGGTACTTATAAAATATTACTCATCTGATGATAGTAAATATCTGATTATTCTCTGTATGTTCAGATATTTTTTAATGCTTTGCTATATTCTAGTTTCTAAATTAAGACATTATGGGGATATGCATACCAAGTAGTGAAAGAAGAAAGTAGTTTTACTGTGTCCTCTTTAGCTTTCACAAACATAAATGATGACACAAAATACCAAAGAGAAACAAGGTTAGGTGGTTACATGATCTACAGAAGGTCACCAGAGGCAGAAACAGAAGACAGAATCTGGGATGCATAAGCTCAGGAGTCTTGTTCCTAAGTCCCTAATCAAGTTTGTCAAGGAAGAGATGAGTTTACCCTGCCTAAGTTTACATTGGAAGATACAGTAAGATTCTATAATATTTGTTGTATTTGGGGTTGGATTGTTTTTCTATTACCTTTTAAAATCAGGTTGTTAAGTTTGTCTCTCAGTTTGGTGAACTATTTTTCACACCCTTAGGAGTAGTGGATATCTTGTATACAGGGATGAGCAAGAGCCTCAGTAGCAGTGGCTCCTTACTTGCAGGCGGTAAAACATTATGATGCTCATTTGCAGAACAAATACACAAGCCTGTTCCACACATTGCTCAACCCTAATGTATTTATATGGCTACAAATTCCATTACTTTGTGCAACTGGAAGGACAGAGGACTTTTCCAGATAGGGAGAAATCCCAGAGCACTCTTATTAAGAATCTGATGTCAGTCCAGAAAGAGATGGTATGTCTTATTTTAAACATTCAACAAACTAAGGCTGAAAAAGAATCTAACTACAGATGGATTAAGTTCTGCTTCTGGGCATAGGCAGACTGGCACAGAAAGGTAGAGGAGTAATTGTATGCTAAGCAGACCTCATTTCTGAACAGCTATAGCTTCTTCAAAAAATAATGGTACGAAACTCAGTCTATTCTTCTACTCACTGAAGAATGAGAAGTCTTATATACTGCAGGAGGTTGTTCTAAAGATAGTTTTATCGAAGATAAGCTTTGAAAATATTCCTATACATCTTTTTTTTTTTTAAGACAGTCAAGTGGAACCTGAAATTTTTCAGCAGTAGTATTAGTTTTAAAATATCACTAAAATCAGAGGGCATAGATCTGCCAGTCTCACAGTGCTCTGATGGCAGAGACTGAGCTGTATTCAGTGTTTAGAAGAAAGGCTTTCCTAGAAACCTTCTGTTCCAGAGGCTGAGCCAATCCTGGCTATGACCAAGGGTGACTCCTATGGACTGTGGTTGTGAAGGAGGCAGCTCTTTCACCTCCCTGGAAGATTTCAGGTAGGGTAATACTGAGTCTAAAGGCAGCTGGATCTGAGCAGAATCAGTCAGCAGCATAGAGACAGGAGGGCTGGAGCAGATCTAAGGAGCTGTGGAAAGGCAATTTTAGGGATCTTTGTGCAGACAGTTGGCTGTAAACAAAAGCTGGTGCCCCTCAACATGATGGCAAGGGTGCAGCTCTCACAAGGACAGCTATAGGTCTGAGTTCCACAGCCTGCCTTTTTCCTAGCTCTGCTGGGCACAAGCAGGGCCAGCAGAAAATGCATGCAGGTGTAGTGCTTTGCAATTCCTGCAAATGACTCATGAGCCAGAGATGGTGTAGTGTGGGAGGAAAGGAGAAAGAGGAAAGCAAGTTAAAAGGGGAGCTTAGAATTGAGAGGGAGTCATGTAACCAAAACCAGGAGTCTTCTACTATTTTCCTGTCTCTCAACCAGAACACAGTCACAACCCAGCAGAGACAAAGTTGTCAAAGCCCCTCTGAGAATGCTTCTGAGTGCCCACTGCATCACTAGGTAATTGGTGACACCCAGGGACACTGGCACTTCTGCCTTGCTGCACATGACATGGAGTCACTTTTGAAAATTCTCTTCTTTGTGAGTGAAATAAAAAGACTAGGAGAGTGGTTTAATTTGTGTCTTTATTTTCCTGGCTGGTAAAGAGAAGCCTTGAAAGAGACTCGAGAGTGAAGCAGAATAATCAAGCAACTCATTGATCTAAAGTTAATCTGCTGCAACTGCCTCAGCAAATGCTAAAAATGGCCTCCTTTGCTCCTTTCTATAACTGAGGAAACGGCTTCTGCCAATATCCCTCCAACACCAGCAGCCCTTGGCACTTTTGTCAAACACGCTCGGTGTTTGAACAGATCAAATGACACTCATTTGTTGTTATTGTTTAAGATTAAACTCTACTTATGGAATTAACGCAGCATTATTAGGCCAGTTTCCTAGAACACAAAGAGAAGGAAAACCAGAAATTTAAAGAAGGGGAAATTCTGTTTATTTTTTTGTTTAGAACTTAGTACTGAGCTTTGAGTTTCTGCTTTTCTCAGTAGTGAATTATTCAGTATTGCTTTCTTCAAAGAAGGACCAAGAAGTTGTCTTTGAAACATTATAGTTTTTATACAAAAGTACTAGGTACTACACAAAACATTCGGAATGTTTCCAAAATGCTTAGAAGGTGAGTTTCTGGTGAAAAATAAGAGCAAATCATGCCTTTTAGCTCCGGACTTTGATGTGGAATGTGTACAAGCATGAGCAGGTCACTTAAATGGACTATCTACTGCTCCATCTGCAAAATGAAACTATTGAGTGCATCAAACTACCCAGGGAAGCCAGAAAATATATCTGTAGGCAAAATGTTTGGTGCTGACCTGCTGGGATTTATGCAAGCTGAATTTTCTTCTGTGCTTTCACTGATAGAAAGCATTTCTGCCAAGCCATCAGAAGCCATAATTTTCTTAAATGAAAACTCATCAGTTCTCTAAGAGATCTTGAAAATGTGCTGTGGCTCACAACTAGTATTTTCACATAGACTCTTAGAGCAATTCAGGTTGTAAGGGAACATGGAAGGTCTCTATTCCAGCTTCCTGCTTAAAACAGGGCCAGCAGTGAATTTCAGCAGCGCTGCTGCCCAGCTGGGTAGTGCCCAGCCTGTACCACTCCAATGTGGGGCTTCACATTTGTCCCAGCTGGATAGCACAAAAATTCCCACTGGAATTACAAAATTCCCAGAATTCCCATTTCCCTAGCCTGGCCTTGTCCCTTTGGATAGCAGCCCTGCCCTTTGGCACACCAGCTGCTCTCCTTGGTTCACTGTCATCCACATTCTTGATTTTGAAACAAAACTTATTTTAAATTGAAAAGTAAACCTAAGCACCAAGGACTTCTATTCATCCTTCCATGTAATTCCACTCACTTTGGTGAATTTAACAAGATTTCAGATATGTTTTGCAAGGAGAGTTTTCCTTGTTTAAGGAAATTGATTGGCCTGCAAACCTCTTCTGTCTTTACATTCAGAGTAAACTTATCTAGCTCAATTAGCTCATGTATTCCTGGAGTTCAAAACTTTCTTCAAATGCCAACAGAAAAGTAGAAAAATAGCACATTTCTCCCTACCCACTGCAATTTCAGTTCGAAGTTTGTAAAAAAAAAATTAGACAAGTCTGGAAAAATCAATACATTGACAGAGGAAACTTTGTTTCTCTGACTCTGCCAGAGGATGTTATTAGGTTGTATCCCACTTGGTTAGGGTTTTTGCTAGTTCTGTATTGCCTGGAGCTTAGCCAGTGCTAAGAGAGTGGTAGAGAAAATTCTTTAACCACACAGAGGATTTTCTTGTATTTCTTCAGTAAAGGATATTCCTGATGTTTAGCCAGTGCAGGGGAGCTTTACATACGAGCACAGTTTTTGGCTTTTGAGCCCACAATAGCTGTGGATTGTGCTGACTTTTGCTTCCACTTCCAACCAACCATGCAGGCAGGTGTTGAAGGATATTTAGCTATTACTGCAGGACTGGAGCATGCTAAAGTTGTGAATGCCAAAGCACCCTGATGAACTCCCTAAATGAATGTCATTCTCTACCAATCTTAAAATTCTATTCTACTCTGGAGAATGACTACTCAAAAAAGATCCTAATTTAATCAATAGAGTAACTCCCCGTGTACATTCAGACACATATAAAATCTGTTAGAGACAACATGATGGCTTTTATTGCTTTTTACTTCTATTAGCATTGCAGAAGCAATTCTCCTTTGAGGAAGTTGGAATCTCCACTTTCCTGTATTATGTCCCCTGAAAACAATAGCTGGCACAGCACAGAGGCTCTCAGCACCTGAGTGCTGTCAACAATGGTGCTGTTAACCCAGCTTCTGGGGAGTAACCTACCCTGACCACTGAAAGCACTGGGACTGCACCATTTTTACTGAGACCATTATTTTAGTTTACAGAGGGGTTGCATGGACAGAATGTCTCAATTCTGACCCCAGGATGTCTTTGAAGGTTAGGAAATGATTGTATTCTTCATTGTCCATCTGAGTACTGTTCCTGCATTAATATGAATCTCCATTATAATATTTTTACACAGCTGACTCCTGTGTGATAGAATTATATTAAAAGCTGGGGGGGATCTCATTCAATTTAGGTAAGGAAGCAATCATTTGAATACTGACCTCCAACACCTGCGAAACTGGGTGGAAAAAATAGAACCTGTGTGCCTGCAGTATTCTGATCTGTTTCTGTGGCTGGTAAGAATACAGCTTGAGTCTGTATTACTGGAAAAGTAAAAGGAGATTTAAAAAGAAGAAAAAGGGCCATATTATCTTAAAAAATTACAAAGAAATTCTCAGCAATCTCACCTCTTACATCCCATATCAGTTCTGATTTTGCTATGTCAAGTTTTTAAAAAAAAAAAAAAAACAGACTTAAAAGTAGCAGTTTGAATGTTGATTACAGCAGCGATTGACCTGTCAGTGGTGATAGGTCTGCTATAAATCCTTTTCAGACTACAACAGGATTGGCACCATACACTACAGTTACTGAATATCAGGTGATACAAATCCCTCCCAGCCAGGATTCCAGGCTGGATTTTGATACTGCACACCTTAACATCCAGGAGAGTTTGGCTCAGATTCACTTTTAGTGGATGCAGTGTAGGAAGCTTCCAGCTCCAGCTGATGATGATGGAAATGCAGGTTGGGTACTGCTGTAGACACAGAGACAGTTCCCTGAGAAAGCAGGACAGGCTGCATTTCAGAACAGGGAACAGAGAGGAAGGAAGGAAAGCTCTTGATGTTCCCACATACAGCCCAAGATGTGATGGTCAGAAAGCAGAACTACTAGCAGATTAAAACCTAGAGCCACGAAAGTGAATTTGCAGCTCAGGCAGTCTGTACAAGAAGATAATGATGTTAATTCCTGTGAGTAGTGAGCTGGATTCTGATCAGCCCTGTGTAAGCAGGTGTGCTCCAGAGATAGTGAGGAGCAAAAAACCAGGTTAATTACTATTTTTAGCAATGTAATAAGGACAGACTGGACAAGTTAGCACTATATCCCTGATAAATATTAGATTGTAGGTTCTCAGGGAGCACAAAGATCTGAGATGGTGACTACTAATAGAAAACTCTACAGGAGCTGAAGAGAGGCAGGTTTCATCCACAGAAGAACATACTCAGCTCCTCACTGCGAGAATCGGTCTGATCTTATACCCTGCCATCTGTTCAGTGGCCTTCAGGTGCCCCAGAGCAATACTTGCCCTGGTGAGAGGCTCCTGGCTGTAAAACACCAGGGAAGACCTCCCCTCAGATCCAGTGCTACCTCTGGTACTCACTCCCAGAGCCAAGAAAGCAGATACCTCTCCTACACCTCAGCTCAGTCATGGGTCAGGAGCAAGATATAGGGGAAAAAAAAAAAGAAAATTAAAAAAAAAAAAAAGAGGGCAGAGGGGCAGAGAGAGAGAGCCTGTTCCTCCTACTTTCCTCAAATAAATAAGGCAAAACTGATGCATATAATATACCAAATTCCTGAAGACTGCTTCTAGCCACCCAGCAGATTGGCTGTAGGACATCCTACATGAGCAGGAAGACATAAAGGCTTAGGGATATTTCAGGGGGTGACAGATATGCACTGAGGAGAACCTGGATGAGAGGCCTCAGTATTAAAATATGTGGAGTAAGTGTCCTCAAGACAACAAGACCCTGACCACCAATTGAATTAGAGTTGTGGCCAGGCAGTGCAGTTAGTGAGCTGGTGGTAAAAATCCCCTTACTATTCTCTGTTCTTTCATGTCTTTTGGTCACCTCTGTATAATTCAGAAGCTATTAAGAGTAATTAATATCCTCACTCTGCACATTGCAATGCATCTGAAGGATGTTGATGTCTTTCTCTATTACCTATTTGTTTTCACAGATTTAAGACCCCTGCTGAAATAGGGTCTTTCCTAAGATCAAGTTAACATGGGAGAAAAGCATGCTCCCAGGTTTTCTTTTTGCCTGGATTTCTTTTAGTAAATGTGAAAGAAAGAAAGCTGCTTATCTCCACAAAGTACTTGTATGCTCAGAGAGAAATAAATACAGCTTTGGCTGTAACACATCATCTGAGTGGGCTGAGTCTGAGGTGCCTTTGCCATGTGCAGTTCAGGGCAGTCTCTGTTCGTGTCTAGAGCCCACACAGTCACCTCCACAGCTCACAGATTAGTGGGGGGAGGATGCTCTGAGACAGTGTTGTGGCACACAGCAAATCTTTTAAGGCAGGATAACTCTCTCCAACAGAATTTAATAACAAGTTACTTAGTACAAGTGTTTTATTCCTCATGTAATTTTATAGTTTCCCAGAATGTCTCAAGCTGTGGTCCTGGCTAATGCATAATCAGCTCAAGAGCAAGCTCTGGAGGGCTGAGTGCTAAGGTGATACTGGCTCCTGTTTATTCCTACTTGCTAAGCTGTATGACAAGAACCTTCATAATGCCCCAGATCCTCACCTGATGGTTTCTTCCTGCCATTGCCAGAGGGATGTTAGGCAGGCCTGGGAAGAAATTTGGAAAACCGTTTCAAAAGACATCTAATTTGAAACCAGTAATTATGAAAGCCTGAATGTTCTTACGTCCCTGATGGGATTCAAACTTGCAGAGAGGCTCTCTGCAGCTCCGCAGTGCCAGTTCAGCTGAATGCCCTCAGTGATGGATCAGCTGCTTGCGCTGCAAGGCAGCAAAGGTGGGACTGTGACTGCAGGCGTGGGCAGCTTGTGAACAGAAAGGCCAGTATTTTTTTGCAAAGGAAAGGAGAACATGTGTTTTCCATCCTGAAACTGCCTGACAGTGTTTTTAGAGCAGGGTATGGATATAAGGAGCAGTTCATCATTCTGGTGGGGATTCAGCCTGTTGTAATTCCCACAGTGTGTAGTGCTGCCTCTGACACACAGCTCCCTCTCTGTCAAAAAAAAATAAATATCTGCCTGAAGTTTGTTGCCAATTGAGATTTTTAAAAATTTTAATTTCTTATGGGTTTGCCATAGCTGTGCTCATTCTGTTTTGCTCTTTACTAAATCTTCTAAAAGACCTCGTTGACTCTCCATAAGTGTTTTTCTGAGTGGCTTTTCCAGTTCAAGGTCCCTATCAGGGGACTGTCAGAGAGATGCTCTGGCAGCAGAATAGCAAACTCTTACCATGTCAAATGCATAAGAATTAGAATTGCTTAAGTTGTTTTCTAGTGGCAGATTTTCCATCAAGAAATATCATTTTGAAAACTAGACTTCCTATGGGAATATGTCAATTTACACAAAATGCCAAGGTCTTTTTCAGTCTGAGAGAAAATAAAAATGAAGTATTTTGGCCTTATTATGATGCAGCAGTGCTATAATTTACTTCATTTGCAACTATACTATGGTATATTTTACTGTAAAATTGACATGGAAACACTTTAATTTTAATTCGTTTACACAGAAGCATTTGCTCCCCAGCTGTTTTCCTATATAAGATTTTATTTTGAGGAAACTTCAGTTTTATTCAGGTTCATTCCAAAACATGGATTGGAAACAGAAAGAAATCATGGAGTTCCCTGCAAAGCAGAAATTTGTAATGTTGTTCAGATCCAGCACCTACCACAGGCATTTGAAAGACCAACTGGTGCATGAGTGGAGTACCACACAAAGCAAACAAACAGAACACCCCAGGGGCTGAAATCTGTTCCCAGTAAATATTTGAGTAATTTCAAAGTATTCATCAACTGCATTCTGCCCATGAACTATTTGCAAACAGCCAAAAAGTGCCAGATTTCACAAGCAAACTGCTCACTGCAGAGTTTGCCTCTTCACTGTGACAGAGATGTGTGTTACTAAGAAGCCAACTGTGCTTCTTACACAAGCTTTTAACCATAGCCATAGTAAAAGCTGTATGTGTGAGGAGCAGGACAGTAGAGTTTTCGGGAAATTCTATTTTGAAAACCTCGCTTAAATATTTCTTCATAAAAATATTTACTGCCTTTTATTCAAGTATTTCTAAACTTAGTGAGCATCATTACTTCCATTTTAGTAGCAGAATAAAAAAGCAAAAGGAGAAAACTACAAAATTAATCTTAGATCCCATTGTAGATAAGATGAGGTGGGAATGGAATTAACTCTTGAGATCCAGTTCCCAAAACAGTATATATGAGATTATAAATTGGCCTTTATTTTTAATGGGTGTTAATGTGGTGTTCATCACAGGTGTTCATCACTGTATAACTCAAATAAATTCAGATAAGCACTTTCCACAGCAGATGTACAATAGAGTATATACTCTTTCTTTCCTAGATGTTGAAAATGAGGCATAGATTACAAATTGCTTTGCAGCATTTGGGGCTGGCAGTGGAAAAGTGGTGGGAGGCTCACAGTGCTGCCTCAGCCTTTTCAGACCTCCTGTCTCCTCATTTGTCTCTCTTATCATCTCTAAATTCACCTTTAGAGCAACTGCCAAAACTACTTTGATTTCAAGGTGTGCAAGCAGATAAAACATTACACACTCAGAGGCTAAAAAAAAACCCAAAACCAACAAACCCCATCAGGGAGCAGCTCGTGAGAGCAGCTGTTGATGATTCCTCCTTGATCATTGCTTAAGGACCACTATTTGCAAGTGCCTCATCCCAAGATATTTTTTTGGGAAAAGTCATGGGAGGAAGTGTTCCCGAAGAGGTGTCATCTGTCATGACAAGTTGCCTGTTCTGATGACCCTGGTGCTGAGATCACATTATGATGACTGATGAGGCCATCTGTAGCAGTTAACTCAGCCATTTGTAATCATTTCTCTTACAGCCTTTTGGTAATCACTTTGGGAAATTCTTATTTGAACAGTGCAGGTTCTGGAGGAAGAAGAGCAAAGCTATTTCTCCTGTTGCAGGGAAGGATTTAGACAGACATAAACTTGGGGAGAAATGAAAAAGAAAAAATCCATGTAGAGTATCTGCCTGTCTTTGTAGATATTTCTGCATAGCTATTTTGTTTTATTTTTGTGTAGCTCACATCCCCATCCACACACAAGCTCTGTTCCAAATGCTCAGAATTCCCCTTTCACAAGGCAGGGTGAAGTCATTTGACACAGACAGGGCAGGGGACTTCTGGGAAGAAGGAAACAGTAAAAATAGTTCTAAACTCTACTACTGCTTTGCAGTATGAATTTGAGCAGGTCATTTAGTCCCATGGTTTCTTAGTATCCTTACACATAAGACGTATGTAATTTATATGTCCAATTTTTTTCTGTGCAGTTCATGTCTTCTAATTGTTTTACAGCTCCTCATGGGCCAGCTTTTCAGCCCAGCCCACCTCACCAGTTTTTCCCCAAAAGGAAGGCTGTAGCAGCATGTTGTAGGAACATGTAAGAGAGACAGCAGAAAGCTCCTGCTCTGTGTGACAGGCAGATGATGGCAACCTGCCTCCTCTTATTCACCTTGGGCTCTGTCTTGTTGGGTATTTAAACAGTTGTCTTTATACCAGAGGCCAAATAGAAGCCTGAGTAGAACTTCACAGCAGCGTAATTGGTATCAGCAGAGAGAATCTTGGCCATCCTGCCCCATGCACAGGGCAGGGTACCTTGAGCTGGAGCTCCTTCTTTTATGTCCCATAACTGATCTGCTCTGGTGCCATCCAGCAGGGGATGGAGGTGGCTGGTGGCATCAGCTGCTTTACATCACTCACATCTCCTTAGGGAATGCTGAGGGCAGTTAACTGTTAAGATCTTTGGAAAGCAGCTACACAGAGCAAAATTGTGCCAAGGAACCCAAAACATCCTACAGGGCATCTTCAGAGATACTGCTTCTTATTTTAATTCAGCACCTGAAAACCAGAATGACAAGAAATTTCCCTTCAACAATCCTTATTCATAGTCAATTTTGAGATATCTGTGTGAGTGAGGACAGGAGTTTCTGATGCCTCACTCAGATACTTTATGGCCTTCATTTTGGCAGCACTTAGAGAACTTCCTCGAGCAGTACTAAATACCCCACAGTTGTAGTCAGAGATGCTGTCCTTTACCTTAAGCAAAATTAAATGCTGCAGTGAAAACAGACAATATAAGCACATTGGCATTCTTCCCAGTAAAGGGAATATGAACTAGTTTTTATTGTTCCTGCCAAGACAGCTGTGTTTTAGATTGAAATAGTCATCACACCCTTTTTCTATTTCTAGAAATAATGCAGCTTGCCTACCAATAACAAATGTCTTGTATTTTCTCTGGTACCAAAACATCCTGCACTTTTGTTGCAACTCTGCAACACTATAGCTTAACAGAAGTGCCTAATGCAGCAAAAAAAAAAAAAAAAAGGGTTTGGCCATGAAAATGGCAGGAAATTCTTAACTGTCACTTCACAGTTTGTATCTGTTGTACACATGTAGGGCTTCATCTGATTCCTCTGAGCATTCATTTTATGTACTG
Organism: Lonchura striata; assembly: GCF_050655825.1. Taxonomy (NCBI): domain Eukaryota; kingdom Metazoa; phylum Chordata; class Aves; order Passeriformes; family Estrildidae; genus Lonchura; species Lonchura striata. The sequence continues at coordinate 95,402,982 of NC_140705.1, read as the reverse complement.
ATATGGTAGGTATAATTTAAATTTTTCTGCTCTTAAAATGCCATCTTTGGATTCAAAGATTTCAGTACTATTCCACGTATTAAAAGTGGACAAGGCCTCTGCAGGTGTAGTGACATTTCCACAGGTGTTCCCTCTGTCTTCATGATACAGATGAGGCAAAGTGTCTGTGGGAAACATCACTTCATGATTTCTGCCTCTATTGTACAGGAAATCTCCAGTTTTTAACCAAAGTTGCCGTATTCTATTTCCTTTGTTTGTGGCCTATTTTAAATGAGAAGGGGTGGGGATATCTGATTAAAAAAAAAATAAAAAAAGACCCTGGATTTGTATTGCTATATGAAGAGCCATTATTGAGCCTTTTGCCAACATTAACTTGCACATGTACTTGTGCAGCAAGCGTAGAATTCCCTTCCTTTCACAGAAGCAATAATGATAATAATAATGATAATAACAAGGAAAAATAAGGCTGACTTATGCCACTGCTGTTGCTTTCTTCCAAATAACCAGTATTTAGTGGCTGCCATTTGCTTCTGGCATTATTGAATGGTTCCAGGCAGCAAAACACAGCCAGCTTGCACCTAAGGTGGGTTTGTGCCAGATACTGTTCTGGACACAGTCCCACACTCTTTGAGGAAGAAGGATGGTGCACAACTTTAAAATGTTTGTTTTTTTTTTTCCCCCACAAATGCAGAGGAACATGTAGCAGTATTATGAGCTACAGGGAATGAGGGTCCCCAGGCAAATCCAGACAATCAGGTGGACCAAAGTAAAGACACTTCCCAAATTAACTCAGTCTGAACTTGGACCTTTAAACTGCAGTGAATAAAAGTTTTGTTTTCTTTTGACATGTAATAAGTGTGTGAAAGTGAGCTGTGCTTCCTCTCTCCCTGCTGTCCAAGCTCAGTGCTGCAGTGCAGTTAAAGAGAGGGTTGTAAACGCTCAGGCCATGTAGGACTGTGGATGGCTTTGACAGAGAATCGAGGCATTTAGATGCTGTCTATGAAAGGAAAAATAAATGTTCTCTAAACTTCATTACAAGTGTCTCCAGAGCCAGAGGTACTGACATGGCATGAAAGTGTGGGAGGAGAAGTGAATTACAGCCTTTTTCATCCTGATCAAAGTCTTTAAAAGGTGATGCAGGCTGCCTGCTCTGAGGGTGAAAGCCTTTCTGCAGATCAAAGATTCAGATCTGCAAAACCTTCAAATTAAAATAATTTAAATGTTTGGGGAATTTTTGCATGTGTTTTTGTCCACTGACAAGAAATACGGAGATGAAAATAAGTGAGCACTGAATGCCACAGCTTAAAGCATGAGACACAGATTTAAAATGCAGATGTTGAAAAAAATATGAGCTTGTATTAAAATTTACAGAGACTGTGGGCCACTGAATATCTAAATATCTGCAATTGTGTTAAAGTGATAACTGTTTAGTGGTGTAAGTTTGTGTGTGTACTCTGATTTAGAATGCAGTCAACGTAGCACCAAAAAAAAAAGGCTTTACGTGTATAAAGAGCAGGGGGTTGTTTCTGGGTTTGTTTCTTTCTACTTTACTTCCACTATTTAAAATTATATAGGAAGTGTGGAGATTTGATGAGATTCCAACTGGGTGTCTGTGCACCTATGCAGAAACCCAGGGTGAAGGCATTAAATGGTTTGAAGTCAATGTGTGTAATGAATTATTAAAACACTGTCAAAACAACTATTTCTTTTGCTTGAAAGTCTGGCCACGGTGGTTCTAGAGGTTACATTAGCTGGGTACTGAGCAGGGGAAAGTACAGAGGGGTAAGACAACACATGCAGAGAGATGAACATTGGCATCAGGACCCCAGGTCTTGAAAATGAGAACCATCCTGGTATAGCAGATAATCCAGCACAGTGATCATTTTGGTATGGTGGTTGTATGTATATATATATATATATATATATATATATATATATATATATATATATGTATGTATGTATGTATGTATATAAAATACTCAGACTGATGAGCAACTGCTCAAAAATCCTTTGGATGAAGAACATTTAAAGGAGGGGGCCAGTGCAGCAGGTTCCCCATGACCAGGAATGGAGGCACTCTCTAATGTTGACACACATACCAGACATCAATTCTGTCTCTCAGTTGTTTTTTTGGAAGTTTTTCTGAGCTACAGCAATTCAAATACACCAGATGACAGTGGAAGGGTCACTTTATTTCCACAGAAAAAAATTCAGATATCTGCAACCTGAAGTACTTTCAGTGTGCCTGAGTAGAATGGTTACCAATTCTGCAGATTTCTACCTGGCATTTTTCTACTGTTGGCAGTGTCTAGAGGTCTGTCTGTGCTGCAGGAAACAGCTAAATGTAATACCTTTTGGTTTTCACTGCATATCTGGTCAATAATTCAGATGTATTTGTTATCAGTTCAAAGACAAGGCAAGTATTGCCCTGTGTTGAAATACCACAACCCTACAAAATCACAACCCCAGTACTCCTTTTCCAGTTGTGGCCCTAAAATGTCTAAAAGCTGATACAAAGAACGAGCATCCAAAATTCAGAAGATGTGTTTGCACATGGAGCTTTGCTGCTGCAGGGCTTTCCCCCCTAGTTTAGCTGAGCTGCAGGCTAGGCAAGCCAGGGAAGCGCAGCCCTTGACGCAGTCCTGCCAGCAGCCTCAGCTTTCGAGGCTCTGAAACCAGAGTTAAGAGCAGTTCAATCACTAACACTCAATCCTTTGTTTTCTCTGCATTGCCCACAGAGGTGCTTAATTGTGCTGTACAAGATCATTACAGCAAAGCTCAGCCTGCAGTTGGATTTTTTAAAGGTTTCTTGTGCACACACAGATGAGTAACAACGTTAAGCCATTGCTAGCCTGGTCTGTAATTGATAAAGAGCCCTGAGCTCTTTATCAGTGAAGCATGGCTGTATTGTGGCGTCTTACTGGGCAGCTGCAGAGCACCTGAAATGCAGCAGTATACTCTAGATGGCAGTACATTTTTAAACTGTGTTAGTTATTATAAGCTTGGTCATCTTAATTGGTTTAACACTCCTTGTATGGAACTTGTGGATTATTTCTTCTCCTGTAATGGGCAGCAGCACATTATACCTAGTTAACAGTTCCCTACTGCAATGTCTTGATCAAATTGCAATTTGGGTGTTTTGTGTTCCTCTCTGTCCACATCCAAGGGTTCCACTGATGAGGCCATATCTCCCAGACTTAGCTCATTCTCTCCTTGCATCAATAAATGTTTATGGGTCATGTTTGGCAGAGGAATTGCCTTGTCATTAGAAAAAGAATGGATCTGTGAAGTACCTACTTGGTGATTAATCAGTTATGATACATTTGGGGTTTTTCAATAAAAAAGTTAATATTCCAGTTGAAAAGGAGGTGGGAAAAAGTACATGGCTAACAGAAAGGGTTTAAAAGAAAATTTTAAATGAGGTTTACAGAGGAAAAAAAAATAGTCAGGGTCAGAAGGATAACCCAGCGGTTGAGTTAATGCAGTGTTGTTGGAGACACATGCTTTATGTACAGGAAGTGTGTGCTATTCCCAAATTTACTCATCAAGCACCTGCCAGTCAGCATTGTTGATCCCTCCTGTGCCTCATGCAGACTGAATTCACTATCCACAGGTCTGCTACAGCCCACTAAATGCAAATTCCCTCTCTGTAGCAATCCAGCACAGTTTTTGTGAGACACATGCTATAGTTTATTTGCACTCATCAGGCTTTCAGTATGATATAAAATCATTGTAACGTAATGCATTATTAAATATATTTTCCAGCTGAAAAAGATAAACTTGACAGATTGTCAGTGAACATTTTCATACTGTAGAAAAGGTTAGTGAAAAAAACCCCTGGAGTACATCCACCTATTACTGTAAAAAAGCTCAGCAACTACTCAGAGCAAGAAGCTGTATGCAAAGAGCTTGCCCTCTGCCTTTGTTCTCCATCAGGACCATAAACAGAATTTGAATTTTGCTGCTAAATTTCATTTAGACAATGATTTGTGTGAGCATGGTTGAGTATATGGATTATTCACAAAGCATTTACTTGGGTTGTTTGTTGAGTTTGGTGTTGCTTGGTCACCTTGATATAATGTGGTTTTTGTACTTTCATAGGTGACTGAGTATGTTTGTAGATGGGAAGAGGGGAAAAATGAAAGCTTCTAAGTGGTGTGAGTACTGTTAGTGTGATTGTGAGGATCAATTGCGAATTTGAGAGGGAATTCTCAGGAGAATTTTTCTAGTCAGGGATGGCAGGATACCCTCAAAAAAAAAAAAACCAAAAAAAAAAAAAAAAAACCAAAAAAAACCAAGAACTTCTGTGGAGCTAGGAGCTCAGCAATCCTTTATCAAGGCCTCTGGGTTTTACACTTCCAGCTGAACAGAGGCAAGCCCAAACATCCTGCTGGTCACAGCCAGCCAAGTCTTACTAAAGGCAGAGTCCTGAGAGATCTTTTGCAAGATCAAGGTGTTTGGCTTTAAGATCCTGCAGTGTTGGATCTGCCTCTTCCCAAGAATGCCTTTGGCTTGCCTCTGGTTTATAGGAGAAGTCTGCAGAGGTTTCCTTACCTGGGGCAGTCAGTTCTCTTTAAGATTTTTTGTTTTCATCAAATGAAGTTTCCTTGGTTCTGAGTAGTTTAGTCCTTCTTAATAGTGGAAAGATAACTGCATATTATCCCTTCTGTAGAAAATTGCTACCTTTTACTTAGAACCAGAATAACCTTTTCTGAAATGTCAGGCTTTCCCAGAGACTGGAAAATCCAGATTTTAATGTCGTAATATCTTTTCTGTGGAAAATCGCTACCTTTTTCTTAGAACTGGAATAACCTTTTCTGAAATGTCAGGCTTTCCCAGAGATTGGAAAGTCCAGATCGTAATGGTGGCTGTTTCCAAACATGCTATTGTAATAATTACCAGGCACTACTCTATTGATGGCTGTTATAAATTAGAGCCACAAATACTACTAATGTTGACTTTTGATTTCCACTCAAGCAAACATAAGGGGTTTTGAGATTTTTTTTTTAGATGTAGATGTAGCTGAAAGTACATGTTGATAGCAGTTATTATCTTACACATCTGGTGCAACTCTGAAATCTGGAGGACAGGTACATGCTGGTTTGTCACCTCAGATTTAACACTGAGAAATTGCAAATAATACAGCTCAGCACTGTGAGAGAGCTGAGTAATCAAGCAATATCCAAAGGGATCAATAGACAATCTTTGGTTATGTGGCGAAGCAATTTTGGTTAAAGAAATCTTGAGTGTTTTGGTTAAAGAAAGCTTGAGGGTAAAAATTAATTTACATTTCTGCACTATAGAAAACTACATATGTTATTTGCTGAGGATATTCCTTCTTCCAGAGAAGACAAAAAAGGGAGGAAATCCTGTTTGGTAGAAAGCTTTTCTCATTTCATTTCTATGTAAACATCAAGGGTTGCTCTATTAAAGAGGTATTTTTCATTAAAATAATACATAAATATTGTATTTACATAAATATTGTAGCCTTAAGGCTACAAATGAACCATCAGCACACATGAACCATTTTCTATTTTTTTTTTTTTTCCCTGAAATGCCTGGTGAACTGACTGAATTTTACATCCCCTAAGGAGATACCTTTGCACAAGTTTAAAAAACAGAAATGTCAAATGTTCTCTACAGGTGCATGTTTCTTTCTGCGATGGAGCACCTAGGGCTAGGATTTGGTCCTGGGTATGTCTTCAGGTAGGAATATAAAAGAAACCTCTCTTGTACCTCAGCATATGTCTGGCTACTAAAAATGGAGTTGTCAGCTTCCAGTTGCCAATCCATTAATTTTTTTTAAAGGTTAGGGTTACTTTTGATAAGCTACAGAGTACCCTGATACAAACAACTCGAATTGAGGTTAGCATATCTTAAAACAAGGAGACACATTTTCTCTGTGCCTTTTGGCTTAAATTGAATTATTCTGGAGAGAGAAAAACCCCTTTATTTTGTAAAAGGGCTAGAGTGTGGTCTATATTTGCATTGCCCTTGCTGCACAAGAAGCATTTATTTAGCTGAAATGGTCTCCTGTTATTATCTTTCTCAATGTAAAACGCCCTGAAGGTGGAAGAGGAAAGGTCTCTCCTTTTTCTAGCCTAAAGCTGATGCTTAAATCAAATCATTCCTCACTGTGAAGAGTGGCCTCTTGGCTATACAAAAACCTTTTACCCAGCATCTTTCACTGAAGATAACTTAATTGGGAAAGATTCATAACTTCTGATACAATCTTCTTGTCTTCAAGTTCAGACCAATAGCCCAAACAAATAATTTGAGATGAAGTTCCAAAATTAACCCCAAAGAATATGGGATAAAATAGTTCTAAGGTTAAAATGAATTGGACTGAATCCATTCCATCCTTTAAAAATAGAGGAAAAACTTTCAATTTTTTGTATTATCTCTTATTGACCTCTTGCTGCTGAGGGGAGGTTCAGGTGCCTAGACTGCCTTGTCTTCCCTGCTGAGATGTTCAGTCTTATTTTTTAATCTCAATTCACTACATTTATTGGTTCCAGAGGGAACATTTCCACTTAGCAGAGGATGAAGATAGGCAGGATTTCTGAAGAATGCAATATGGAAAGGTATTTTTTGGAATGTGAGGAGTGCCAGGGACTTTGGAGTACTGCAGCTGATTGCTGTGGTGCTGATCCTGTGGTAGTGATTCCCAGGCACGGGTGGTCAGGGTAGTTGAAGAGATTTAATTTTAAATTCTGTGACTGAAGCATAAGGGAGAGAAATGCACCTCAGTGACTTTCTCTCAGATTATTTTGCCATGAGAGCAAGAGGTGGGAAGCAGGTCAATTTTAAAGGTTTTTGTGAAGTTTTTAAAGATTTACAGCACAAGGTCTTGGCTCTCTGGTAGCCCTAATGAGTGATGTCTGCATGCAGTTGGGTCTGTTTGGGGTAAAGGAGCCCCAGAGTTCTTGTCTGGGGGAGCTCTCTGATCTGGGATCAGGATATTAAATTATTCCCTCTTTTGGAGAGTCACTGGGTAGAGATGTTATATAACAGGGATATTGATATTGGTCAGACATCTCACATGAGGCAAAACACACATGGCTTTGAAAACCAGCTTATTTCAGGGGCTCGTTTTTTATTAATATGCTTCTTTATTACTTTATAGTAGCATCAAAGCGAAGCACATTTGTAGGGGGAAAAATCTGCTTTTAGCAGCTATTATAACTGCTGTAATAAAACCTGACATTATTTTCCACAGCCAGCTTTACCAGGGACTACTGGAAGATGTGCCTTGATGCTAGGGAGGAAAAGCCAATATAAAGATTATTCCATGTTACCTATCACTTCACCAATGACAGCTGCAGGCAGGACAGGTTTACTGCCTCCCTTCACAAATCTCTGGGCCAATCTTCTGTGTAGCCACATTCTAGACAACAATAGGGGGTGTTTAGTTATGGTACTTTAACTTAGCATAGAGACCGGGTTTAATTGAGCCATTAGGGATATTAATTTTCTGCCACTCAGGAATGTCTTAAAGTGTGAAGTTCATTTTTATCTTGCAGATTATTGCTCTAAGCAAGGAGTAAGAGTTACAGCTCTTACATAAGAGTGGTTATTTTTCTCTTGGTTGTGCTATAGTTACTCGGTTACAAGAGTGTGCTAAAAATGAGACTGCACTGAGAACAAGATAGGGCACAACTAACACCTGGAATTTAAGCTTCTGACAAGTCCCTCTGAACTTTTCCAGTTTTTCTTTGGTGGAAGTGGGAAGTAAAATTTTTTACTAAATCAAAGTAGTGTTTTCCCCAAGACTTCAGCCATTTACTTTGTTTACTGTTATTCTCTTAAATATGCCCTATTTTATGGCTTCTGTAGAGAAATCAGAAATCCGTAGGTTTGGGGGTTTTTTTTCCATCAAGCAAATCTTCCAAACACAAGTTTTTCCTCCTTGTATTCCTACACATTTAAATCCTACCTTTCTTCTGAGGATCTCAAAAAATGACATCAATGACCTGATATCTTCAGAAAACCCAACTTAAACATTCATAGGGAAAATTTGTACTTTCAAAGCTTGCAGAATTCCACTTGGCTCATTGATCTTGTGTGTTATTTCAGACACTGTTTCTCTTTATACCTCTAATGTTATCATGGACTTGCATAGTCAGTGCAGGTTTGTACAGAACTTGCCTGTAGTATTTGGATCACAAAATAAAATCTTTGAGATGCATTGGGTTGTTGAAGACAAGTTGGGTACATGTTTGCATGTTCCATGCACAAGATCTCCTTATGCTAGCAGAATTTAAGAAAAAAAAAAAAACAAAAACAAATTGGGGGACTGAAAGGTCAAAGAGAGCTTAGAATCAGTGTGAGATGAAACTTGACAAATTTTCGAGATGATTTTGCTCTGTAAAACAATGACTGTCCTGTGTCCCTCTGCATGCACACATCAGGCAGGAAGAACCAACCAAGAAGTAGTTGAAAATTGGTGCTTATTGCATATGGTCAATAAAAAGCTGCTTAAGTTCTTTGCATGTGACGTGTAGCATGCAAACTGTGACATGATACCTAATGGGCTTTTCTTTCTTGGCTTCTTTTTTTTTTTTTTTAATGAAAGGTCCGAGCCCTTTGGATCACACAGCAAGAAGCCCTCATCTTCCTCCCAGCTACTCTGCTTGGAACTTGACCTGGGTCATGAGAGATACATCCCCTTTCTTCTCCCACAGAGGACGACACAGTGAGTAGCATGAATATGTTATCCTCAAGAGGCTGCAACTCCCTGCCTTAGGTTTTGGTGTAATGCTGGAGTAAAGAGACACAAGTCAAATGTTTTGTGCTAAAACATCCCTACTGGCAGCCCCTGAGGGCACTAGTAAGCCTCAGTGCCCCTTACCAGCTGCCCCTGGGACTTCCCCCCTCAACCTTGCCCAAAGGCTCAGGAGTCCCATTCCAGCCCAGCCTGAGGTCATTGCCAGCTTTATGGAGGTGCCTGGTGACCTGGGCTGCCCCAGCCTGCCCTGCTCCCTCCAAAACAAGGGCCCAGACTATAATATTTGAGTGGTATATTGAAATTCTCCAATATTACAAAGAGAGGAGCTGTGTACTGAACGTTTTGCTTCTCATCTCCTTTTCCAACACCCATCCCTTCCAAAATCTGAGCATGTTTTCATCTGTTCTCTGGTATGACCTATCCATGGCCATCCCACTGTGAAGTACGATGGCCACAGTTAGGACTGGACTGCATGAGGCAAAATCTAACGTGCAATCCAGAAAGTGACTGCAGTAGAATATATCTACTATATATCTACTACCAGTCTCTATGCAGGGAGATAAGGTGCTGAGAGGCTAATAAGATTTACTCACCCCAAGCCTGTAATTATCTGCTTGAGGGAAAAGTTTGACCTACCTATATGAAGGAGCCCCATATTTCTTCAAATTTATGTTGCAGCCTTTTATGTGTGCAATATATATTCTTTCCAGTGGCATACAATATCTGCTCCTAGCTGTTGTATCTGCTTGAGTGATGAGGACACACCAATTTCATTTTGGAAGCAACAGTAGTACAATCTTTTTTTCCCTTACTTGGTTTCTCAGAAGTTGCAAGAATGATTTTTAATTTATCCTTTATTACTTCTTCCTAAACTCTTTCAGTTTCTCAGTAATACTATTCTAAGGGAAGGCTTTGTTCTTAAAAGCTAAGAGCTCTGATTCCATCTGACAGCATCACATGGAGATAAATGTACTCCATCTCAGCAGAAATGATTTATGATGATTTTAGCTGATTGTACGAGACCAAATCCTACCATATTCCACCCATCTGTTTTGCAAGGAAAGGCAGGAATTTGATGAAGTATTACACAAAATACAGTATTCACTCAGGACAAGTCTAAAATGTTTTCTCCCTCAGGTGTAATTTAGGACATGCACCTTGAAATTTCTGGAGAATCTTGAAGAGAGGCAGGAATAATTTTCTCTTTCTAGCTTTGCAATTTAACATTTACAAAAATTTAAATTAAAGGGTATTAGCCTTTATTTTAATTGAATTAAATTTCATTAAAGGGTAGTAGCCCTGGAAGGCACACATTTCAGGTGGAACATCACTGTGCAGACACTTCCTGCCACTTGAGCTTTGCAGCCCACAGAGGACTGGTGTGTGTATGTGCAGCAGAGCCCATAGTCATAGCCCAAGACTAAGATGACACTTCTTAAAACTTCTATGCCTCTGCATACCTTCAGCTTATAGCCACTGGCATGTTAATTAGTAGACTTCCCAGGGAGCTGCATTTCTGTTCAGAGCTGCTCTGTCCATGATGGGGTGGACAGTTCCTTTCAGCAGCTGATTACTGACCCTGGGTCTACATGGCTTTGTGAAGATCATGCAGGGACTCAGCAGGGTGAGGAAGAAGACAAAGTTGGACCATCCAAGCTCTAGGTGAGTACTCCTGTCCCAGGACCCAGCCTTCTGATTAGTGGTTAATCGAAAATCACACCATAAATCATAAACAGAAGTAAAACCCAGCAGCCTTTTATTACTAGAGTGATTTCTTTTTCTGTCAGCTTTCCTTACTGCTCCCAGTGTGACTGATTACAGAGTGCCCAATAACTTCTATCAAAGCTTTGTTTGCCTGATCATCTGATGGGACCCATCTAATTAACTGGCTGACATTGCTGGGGTGGGGCAATATTAGTTGTCTTAATTACACTTCCTCTGTGTTCTGCTGTTGGAGAAATCTCTGATTGAAAGAGTGAATAAATTGATACGTGGTGTCCTTCTTCCTCTGTCTAACTAAGTTCTCTTCTCTTTTGCTCAGAATTAAAGACTCTGACAGATTCCCTCTGGTAGTTCAGGTAGGAACAGTGCCTGATGGTATCTTTGAAACCATAGGCAGAAATCCCAAAGATAATCTCTGGCACAAAAAGATACTTCAGAGGTGCATTCACAAGACTTTTTTACTGCTTTGTCTAGAGATTTTTTTAGATTTGTCTCAATCCAAGCATTGATTAATCATCAGGCATTTCAGAGATGCAAAATCCACCTGCCTTTCAGAAAATCGCATGTGAAGTCAAAATTATCTGGGAATTCAACCTGTGAGGCAGGAAGAGACTTTAAATCTCCAAACTTTTTATAACTTTTTGTTCTCATGAGGTACACTCAGACTGTTTCCTGTGGCTAGAACAAATTTTAATGCATTCTGCATATGTGGACTTATGGTAGCGTATTAATCTCCCATTTGCAGATCTGATGGATCTCTGTCCTGAGGCTTACATGATTAACTGCACCCAGCCATATATTTCATTTCTTGTCCTGGCTGGTTGAATGTTAATTTTCTCTTCTGTACAGGTATTCTATAAGAAATCAATTGTCCCCTACATAAAATCTTATAAGCTTGTGTAATAGAGGTTCCAGATGACAGCTGCCCCTCCAGACCTTCATGCAGTTAACACATCCCTCTCTGCCCCATCCTCTCCAAGTCCCTGGGCCAGACAACAACCCTGCACCTGGAGCATGATCCTGGCAAGGTTTGGTGGAAACTGTGGAAAGTGCTTTTGGTTGCAGAAAAAATCAAATGCAATTCAACCCTTTGAAAGAAAAACATGTTTCATGTGAATAACAGGCCTAAGGTTGCCATGCTGGATTGCTGGAGTTGACTTTTTCTTTTTAACTGTTCTTATATTACTGGGCTGGCTTTGTGTCTTTTTGCCACATTGTCCAGTAGCAGCTGAACTCCTTGGCTGCTCTAAACCAACACTGGGCAAAGTACTAAAGTACCTCTCTCAGGTTATTTAGTTTACAGATATATTTTTTGCCCTGCCCCCCTTAAAGTTTAGGAAATAGTGGGGTTTGGACGGCAAAGTCAACTGGGACTAAAACTCAGAGTGAGAGCAAATTTGGCTGCCTAGTCACTATTGTGCTTAAAAACATCTAGGGAAGGTAAGTTCAGCTGTGAGGAGGAACACACACCTGCAAGAATGCATAATTATTCACAGCTTTGATTTAATAGGTACTAAAAGCCTAATCCACAGGATGGCCTCTATTAACAACTTATTAATAATTTCACTCAGCTCTATGTCTTCAGAAAACTAATTTAGCAGGGTTGTTGGGGTTTTTTTTAACACTTTCTAATGGAATGCTGTCTGTGATGTGTTCCTAATTTCCTGTATTTGGTTTGCTGACCAAAAAAAACCTAAAAATGCATTGGACTAATTTTACTGTGGGATAATTTGGGGTCATTTTTACTATGTATTTGATGCTCAGTGGCATGGCAGTTGCTCAGCAAGGTGTCAGATGATTAACTTTTTTTCCTGGTAGGTCATATGCACCATTTCATTCATGTCAGTTGGGTACCAGGTATACACTGCTGCCGCAAAACTCAGTGAGTCTGAACATCAAATGAAAGGGAAGATGGAGAGAAAGAGGGCACCAGGCAGATGAATTCATGTTGCAGTTATCATCCCATGACTACTTGTTTCATAATTCTACAACAAATCAGACTACTACTGACATCTTCAGAATGATAAAGCTGTTGTGATTCTTGGCTCAGCGTGGCATAGCGAGATGTATGGATACAAACTGATTGTTACAGCAAGATCCTGTTCAGAGGTGAGATAAAGTCAGGAGGAGAGCAAGGAGAATGCTGCTTCATCCCAGAGGAAAACTGAATCAATGCTTTCTTAGTAAAGATACTGGTAAAGTGATGTGTCATCTTAATTCAAACACATCCTTCTTGCAATCTTACAAGTATTTTAATGTGGTTTGGAAATAGCATTATGAATGGAATAGGGCAAGGCTTCAATTAACAGAAGTTACTCACACCACATTACTAGAATTGCTCCATATAAAATAGCAGATGCTGTGACCCTGTATATGTTTGCAGGAATTCTTGTTTAACAATTAGATGGTATTCTGGCTATGTGCAGTGGTGCTGAAATCCAAAAGGAGGAAAGTCAGGAAACACAGCATCTGCCTACCTAAACTAAAGGCTGTGTCAAGCAAGAAGGAAGAAAAAATCTTATTAGGGAGAAATTTTAACTTTCTTTTCCTTACATCATCTTTCATCAACAGATTATATGTCTGTGACAGCTCAACATTTTTCAATAATAAAATAACACAGTAAGACAACAAATGTCTTTTCTCCCCATCTCTCAAGTACTTATTTTCTCTAGAGATCTTCTGAAATTCATGCAAGAGGTTCCTTGTATGAATTGACAAAATAGGACACTTCATCCAACTACTGTTTTGTGCCAACTGGAGCATGTTTTCTAACAACTGCTGTTAGTCAGTACTTCATTTTTTTTGGCCAGAACTGGCATTAGAAATGCACTTTCATGTATTGTTTTTTGCTACATGCATGGGAGACTTGGTGGACAAATATTTCTTGAGTGGAGAATGAGCTCTGACACTTCTTGGAGCAGGAGGAATGAAAACTGAGAGCTGTTGCTTGTTGTTCTCCCAACACCCCTTCCTCACACCTCTCTCTGTAGCTGTCTTGAAAGACTGTGCTTATAATTGATTGATGAAGGAGTCCTGGCCCTTTCTTTGTAGTTTGATTTTCACTGAACAAAGCAGCTGTCAGAGATTTTGGTGATTCAGTTCCTGGTGCATGCTGAGGGGCTGGGTGGATATAAAGTAGATGCTGTCATTTTTACGATTCTCTTAACAAATAAATGAATAGTTGCATTATTGCTGTTTTCTCTAAGCAGTGGCCCATCCATTGTGTCTCACTCCCCAGAGGATTCATTTAAGTGCATCTGCCATGAGAGGAGCTCTGGGCTCCACAGGGAGGCAGGCAGCTTGTTCTATGCTGGGCATCCAGGCCCAAGCATCCTTCCCAGGATGTTTCTGGGGTGTTGCTCCCCTAAAACGTTTTCTGCAGAATGCAGTCTAAGCTTAAAGCCCCTTCCAAAGGAAACCTGAGTGGTTTTCTTTCACGGTGGGCATCGAAGGGACGAGCAGTGCTGGCGCTACCAGCTTTGACCAACAGCCTCCACTCCGGGGTGCTGGGGAGAAACTGGCCCCACTGAACCCTTCCTTGCAGGCAGCCAGCTCTGAGGAGCCCTTGAAGCCCTGTGAGGGTGCAGCAGCAGCCCTGTCAGTAATTTCAAGGTCAGGGCATCGTGCTCAGACACCTGCTGGTGTGGAGGAAGGACGCAGAGAGCGATAAGCTAACTTGTGCTAAGTAGCTGGAAATTAAAAGGAGGTCCCTGGTGAGCATGGGCTGTGTCTTAGGGCAGGGAGAGGAGCTGGCGTGGTGCCCAGCTGATCTCACTGCTGGACTTGCAGGTGACTGAGGTTCATCAGATGGGATGGACCCCAAAGCTGTGCTGAATGTGGGGCTCCTCGAGTGCCTCCACAGGTCCCCATGTCCCCTGCCAGGCCATGCTGCTGCTCTCACGTTTGTCAGCTCCGGGAGCAGCAGCCCAAGGAGCAGGCACGGACTGTTGGCACAGGCATTTGCCAAGGGTAGTAAGACCCAGGGTGCCTGGCAGGGCACATGTGACATAAGCATCCCTTAAAATGTGCAGTTTGCCCTTTCTCAGGGCTAGACAATGGAAGGAAATAGGTGAAATTTTCTCTTCTGACTTGCTTGCTCAGCAGGAGCAAGGCAGTTAAGCCCTGCAATTGTTTTTGCTCCTGAATTTGTATGACTGCCAACACCTTTTCCCTTTTCCTTTGGGCTCTTCTGCTGTGCCCTTTCCATCCTGTGGTAGAGTCCCTTACTTTAAATTGCTGCTGTGCCTCCAGTTGCAAAGCTAAAATACAGCACCAGGGATTCATTTACAAGGAGGTTCATCTCTTCTTTGTGCCAGTAAGAAATTCTCACTTCCAGGGACCTGGCCTGTATTTGGGTCCTCTTGGATGTTCATCAGGGAGGTGAGCTGACAGCCAGAGAGCACAGTGTCTCCTATTTATGTTCTATTTTCAGGGAGAAATACTTATCGCTGCAGGCTTCTTTGTGGTACCCCACAGGTGCACCCTGTTTTGGAGAATAGAAATTCAGAAAGGCCTGATGAGGCAATTGAAACCCTTAGATTGAATGCCCTGTGCCCTTTTGTACTCAGAGGGAATGGGAAGGCTTTAGGAACTGGCTCTGTCACTAGGATTAATAACTGGAAAATCAATTTGTCATTTCCCTGTCATAAATTAAAAGCTTATAGGCCTTATAACATGAGTAAAATAGAGGTTAGTGGGTATTGATGGAGGTCTCAAAGCTCACTCAGCAGAGCAGATCTCTACTACACAATTTAAATTATGTCTCCTCCACAAGGAATATCTGTCAATATTTGTATTGAAAAAAGACATCCCGTGCAAGAATATTTTATCTGTTTCTACACTGCTGCTGCGATTGTTGCTGCTGAAAGAGTTCTTGAGGGAGACTGTGGTCCTGACTTGATCGGTGTGAGTGACCTTTCCATTGTGCATTTGGCTGTAGATGTAGCAGAAATTAGTCATGTGCAGGCTGATGAGGTGCCAGCGAGGATGTAGCTCACTGAGCTGGTCCTGCTAACAGATAACATCTCTCTGCCCCCTTGGCTGTGGCAGAGTGGTGAGAAAGTAACCACACCCTTTCAGATGTATGCCCAGCTGAGAGTAATTGAGGATTGATTTGTAAGAGTCAGCAGCCCAGGAGGGAAAAGGACCTTTTAAAATCACACAGGCGTAGAACTAAGAAGGAGAGGTTTAAGAGGAAACTACCTGCTGGTAAGATTTCTGTGGTTGAAAGGAGAGGTGGTTTAGACCAAGTTTAAATCTTTTGTTGGGCAGCTGAGGAAAGGACAATCGGAGTAGTTTCTAACCAAGAGCAGGAGTTTTATCTATCTCTCAGTATTAGGTTGCTTTTGTTCCAAATAAAGTATAGTGCTGTGATATGTGGTTACACAAATGATCCAAGATGGCCCAAAAGTGAAAGATCCATAATCTGACTGCTGCAATGTAAAAGAATATTTCCCACTGATTACTGTGCTTTGGTGTATTATTTATAGTACTATTTTAAGGCATTTGTTTATTAGAAAGCTCTAATCAGTTTAATTGAAACAGATATGGTTGCCAAATATTTTAGTTATCTGTGCATAAATTATTGTTGTTAGGTATGTTGATAAAAAAATAAATAAATTGAAACACTCACAAGACTCTAACATAATCAGACATACAGAGATTCCAGTGTCTTTTTAATTGAATAGTAGCTTAATTGGCTTTTCAGTCTGCGATTAATATTCTGTATCTTTTTACATACCAAAAGCTGAACTGATTTATATCTACAGCCTTTCTTAAACAGGTTTTAATCTCATTTTGATCATGAGCATCACTTTTGTTTCTTCTTTAAAGGTGTAATGATGATGAAGTAGACTTCTAATAAATTATCTGTTCTGCCTCTCATGCCCAGCAGCTGCAGATAAAAGAGATTGCTGGACAAAGAGTTGTTTGTTCTGTTTTGGGGTTTTAAATTTATTATTTAAGAAGAGACTTTGCTATGTTTTTTTTTCTATATGGATCTTAAACTCCTGTAGAGCATTTAGGATCTATAGTGTCAATATAGCTCTGACATAAATGCCTGTACTTGGTTTAAATTTCTGCGACATCTCTCTTAGAAAATCAACAGAAGTCACAAAAAATCACCCCACTTTACTGATTAGGCACAATATTAAAGTCCAAAATCTCTGTACCTGGTCAATTAATATTGATAGTGGGTTTAAAAAAAGAACAACTGGAAGTTTTGTTAATTTTAATTCCCTTTCCTGCAGTGTTTAGTTTTTCAGTTAAAAAAAGGCAGACTAGGCTTTATCCAGTTTCCAAAGGCACATAGCTACTGCTTTCTGTGCTTAACTGGGCAAGGAAACAATAAACTTGATGTAGCCTTTAAATGTTAAGACAAAAGTGAAAAAGGAAAGAGAAACACTATTTTTTTATGCAGAGTTGTAAAAAAATGGCAGGTGATTTGTGGCAGCAATTCAAGTATTATGCGGGTTTTGTATTTGCAAGTGTGGCTTATGTGATCTTGTAATAGCCAACACACCAAGACCAGCTTCTCAGTGACAAAAAAAAAATGAATTCTTTTTTTATGAGGCATATTACACTGTCGATAGTGAAGGACATTGTGGAAGAAGGAAAGCCTGAGGGTAGGAAGTTACTGTTGGCCTTGGAAGACTGGATGCTGTTTGCATGGATTTTTATCTTGCTTCAGATAGCATTTCTTTGTCATGATTTCTTTGTACTGAATAGGATAATAGCCCTGAAATTTGTGTCTGATACAGGAATATTTTAACTAAGAGCTTGTAAAAAGTCCAGATATTCTGGAGATGCGAAGGAATTCTTGAATCATGTAAAAGTTGCAAGTGTGTTTCTACTGAATCACAGACACTGTGGGATGTGTGAGCCAAACACATCCCTCTTTTCCAAGGAACAACCTGCTGCGAAGGACATTCAGTGTGACCACAGCAGGCATGTAAGATCATGCCTGCTCTCTGCAGGCCTTTCATTGCGAGGGAAGGAAATGGCATTGCTGCTTGCCTTTTCTTCCTTTACTTTCCCTGCTCCAGGCAGAGGCTTTGGCTGTCTGCAGGGGTCATAGCGCTGGTCATGAGCAGTGCCTGGTATTTAATCATTTACCCCAATTAAGTTGTACCAGTTGTAGGTCAGAGGCCTGCTGTGTGAAGGGCTCCACAAGTGATTGATAGCTCTCTTTTGAGATGAGGATTCTGGCAAGTGGGAGCAAAGCAGGGAGCAGAGATGGCCATTGAATGCTTGTGGCACCTCAATCAGACAGTCGGGGGGAGTGGAGAGGAGAATGAGAACGCCTTTGGACATCCATGAAGGGCCCCTCTGCTTGGGTCAAGAGGGTTAGAGAGCACAAAGGCTTCTGTTCCCAGCAGCTGTTCCCCTCCCCAGAGGAGGGCAAGCAAGCAGCAACTACTGGAAAGCTGAAGAAAATACAAGATTGATCAGGAAGAGAAGTGCACAAAGAATGAAATAGTTGATTTGAAATGATTGCTTTTGCCATGTGTGGTCCTTGGCCTGGACTTTCCCATTTGTCATCCAGTGAGTTCCATCAAAAAAATCCTTGTATGAGCTGTGTTTCTCCCCTCCATATTTTTTTTGATGGTGCCTTAAAACACATAGTGCTTGAAGTGTTCCCTGTGCTAGTAAAGATAATATATGTTCTGTAAACTATAGTTCAGTGTTTGGTTGCTCTTTTCTTCATCTGGGCTTAGGTGCAAAGTTTAACAGACTCCTAACACTTCAGTTAAAAAAATGTTTGGTTTTTACTTTGTGGGTTTGTTTTTGGGTGTTTTTTGTTTGTTTTTTTAAAGAGCATCTAAGAGACTAGAAATAAGTGGTCTGAGGTTTGTATATGATATTGCAGCAGTAAACTGCATTAATATATCCACAGCTGCCTAAATTGAAGTGTGCTTCATGTATCATGAAATTTATATTGATAACTTAGGGGCCTGAAGAGAGTAGGTACTTGTACATTCAGATTTAAGGAAATGTGTGTAATCCTTGTTACTTCTGCCTGTGGTGTAAATGGACTTCTTATGTTATATGCTTTCCCTGGTGTTGTGAAGTATTTAAAATGCTGAGTGAATGATAAAGCACTTGGTTAAGAAAATCAAATATAAACTGGCAAAAATACTCTATTCCTTATAGCTTGCTGTGAAAAAGGGAAATTATCTGGGAAAAGTATAGCAAGAGGGCAACAGTATTAACCTTCAGATTAGAAAATATTTTATCACCAGGAGAATAGGCTGAACTACATAAATCTGTGCCCACAAAGAAGAAATTAGGTGTTTAACAGAGAATGTAATTGAAGTTTAAAAAAAATCAGTTAATTTCACTAACGTTGGTTCAGACTATTTGTTTTACCTGCATAGTATGGCAAGACAAAGTGCAGACTAGTCCAAGGAGCAGCTGTATTTTTTCCCTTGGCTTTTTCAAATGGATCTAGCTTCTTTAGAAACACTGAGTTAGATATAAAACTGTCTTTCTCTTACTGAATATTGTGTTGAGTGGTGACTGTGGTAACAAAAGCAAATGTATACTGGGCGTTCCAGAAAATTGAATGATCTTGGCAATTAAAAGTAAAATCCTAACAGGTTGTCACTGCATGTTGTGTTAAGCAACTTGACCTATGGTGTGATGGTAAACTGGACACTGGGAAGTGAATCACAGTTGTAATGGGTAATGTTTTTTTCCAGAGAAACATCTCAAAAAGAGAAATCTTTATCAGAGGCAACTGCTGGCTTTGCTGGAGGCTGAAGTTCTGCAGTAGTGGACAGGTTTTTGCTGCTTCTGTTGTCTCAGGAAAGAGTTTCAAACCCTGGAGGTCAGAATGTCACCTCCTGGGGGACAGTCCTTATGGCTTCCAGCACATTCCAAATGCCCAGGATAGATTACTCTCTTTGTAGAGACCTGTGCTCACTGAGATGGAACATAGGTGTGAATCGTGTTAGGACTCTTCGCCCACTAATGGTCCTGGTTGAATTTGAAGCATCATCATTTGAAGCATCAATTGAAGCATCATCTGGAAGATGATTTGCTTTCTGTCCCATTTCATCCATTGACTAAGCTATTTTCCTTTCAATTCAGAAGATGTCTTTCTCCACTTTAGCCTGAGCTGTTCTTTGACCTGTCCTGAAGGGGAATTACTGGCTCTTGGGCATTCCTTTTGATTTGCTGCTGCCTTCATAATGAACCTCCATGTGGGACCCATTTTTGCCTGTTTATGGAATTCCCTATTTATTTTTACCTTATTATGGAAAAAATCAAGCCCTAACTTACTGAAGTATAAAATGAATGTGCATGCACATGTATGTGTAGCTACCTTCGAGCACAGAAGACACTGGATTTAATTAACCTGGTTTTGTGTTTTGTGTCCATTTTCTTTTTGCAGTATTTGACTGCAACTTTGAATCTCCTTGTGAGCTGGAATATTCCTTTACCTCAAAAGCTCAGGAAACCCCCAATAACGCCTGGGTCAGACTGAATGCGGAAGAAATCTCCCAGCTAAACCTCCCAAATGGGCCAGGGACAGATCACTCTGAGAGCACACCCAAAGGTAAGATGAATACAGCTCTGTAATGCCATCAGTACTGGTTAGTTTTAAACTAAAAACACCCTTGCTTCCACCCATTAAGATAACCATAACGGAAAAAACCAAAAATTTGCCCAAACAAATGTGCTCCCCTGAAGTGCTAAAGACAGCTATAATCCCTTTGCTTTGACAGAAAGTGAAAACAAATTGACAAGCAAAAGGGATTCATTCTGCACAGGAGAGATCTGTTTTCACCTAAAGGCAGACTCCATCATACATTTCAGAAGCAAAATATCAAATATGTAAAATTTGAACTGGGCTGGCCCATGCCATGGCTAATATTTGGATGAAAACTGTACTATGGTGCTCATGTTTAAGGTCATTCAGTGTTTGGAAGAGTCTGGCCTTATCTTTGCTCTAGGTCCCATTTACCACTTGTGTGTTTGCAGACCATTTTAGGCAAAATCCTTCCATCCAGGGCTTAGGTTCTCTGTTTGGTAAGAAAACAAAGATAGGCTTTGTCCTTAATATAGGAAAAAAGATCCTGTCTCTAAAAAGAGCTAGGAGGTCTCAAAACAGGGGAGTACAACAGGCATTTTTTTTTTTCTTGGGAAAAAAATGTGGTTTGTTGGAATTACTTTTCCTGCTCATGATCATATCTGTGAGCAGCAGCATATTTCATTAAGATTTTAAGTTCTGAAAAGATTTTTATATATATTTGTGCTCTTCTAATCCTGGGAAACAGAAAAATTCTTAACATTCTTTCAGCTGTTAGTGACACCTGCTTGGAACTTCTCTCTGGAAGGTGGTGTTGATGAGAATGGATCCACAAAAATGAAAATGAGAAAATTAGAGCTACAAATTTTATCCAGGAAAATGAAGAAATGTTAGGAAGGACAACAAAAATTTCAAGGGATATGGAACAGTTCCCATAGTAGGAAAAACTAAACGAAGATTCTCTATTCAGTCTCCACTGACAGGTGTTAGAGGTCTTTAAAAAATAGATTGATGAGCATTGGAAAGCAGCTGTGAAGTTGGTGTGTTCCAGGTTTAGAACAAGCAAGCTAAGACATTTTGCATGTAGTACCTGAAATGGTGCTAATAAAATACATGAATTAATGTTGTGGGGCCAGAAGTGTGTGTAAGTTTAAAGAAAGATCAGATGAATTCTTGCAGAATACATTTATCACTGGATGTTTAATTCAACAGTCTGTTTAGAGTCAAGAAACCTCTTACACAAAAGGCTGCAAATGAAAGAATTCTTTTCTTAGGAGCCAACGTTGGAGACAGAATTTGACTTTGCAGAGCTACGGTCGGACTGCTCATGACAGTTCTTATGTTCAGGCAAATATTGAGGAAATTTTCTCTGCTGCTTTCATTCATAGTCTGTTTTCTCATCCATACCAATAGTATAGTACTTTTCCCCAGATAGCCATTATAAATTAACTTTTAAGGCCCATTGATTCATCAGCAGACCAAGTCTTCTTGGTGTGATCTGTGTTGTGTGTAAAGCAGATGGACCACATTTGTGCTGCATGCAAATACCTTCTAATTTCCACATCAATAAACATCCACACGCAGACTGAATTGCTTCCTACCAAGGTACAGTTCAGGGAAAGTTTGAGGTAAATCAGAATTTCTGTTTTGTTCTTCTTAAATTCTAGTGCAAACTGGCTGCCCCTGAAATTTAGGAGTTAAACCTTGTTTGGAATTGAGAAGGATAGCTGTCATTTTCCTGGAGTAGAGGGGAAAGCCCAAAGGAAGTAAATGTATTGTTCCAGGTAAAGAGTCTGGCCAGGACCCCATGGTGCTACATGTTGTTAATGTATGATCCTTTTGGATCCTTTCTAGTAAAGTTGCACCTTTGTCTAACTCTATGTATCTATCAAATCAGGAGAAGGGAAGACTGTTGGCTGGCCCTGCGGCCCAAAGCCAAAGGTGGTATTGGTTGATGATTTCCAGGTGTCTATTGGGTTAAAATTCTATTTCTAAGCCCAAAGGTTGGGGGTTCTCATCTGGAATATAGGCAATTTAGGCTGAAACTTGTGTTTTGCTGTTTTCTTCTATTCTGAGGGGCAGGTAACCAATGTCAAATTGATTGATTGGATTTAGATTTGTGGGACATTAGGGTGGATTATTTTGTGTGGTTTATTTGCTTGTGTATGTGTGGGCTTGATTTTTAAAATTGCCAGGCATGTTGGACATAGTAGTAATTTTTTCTTAGTAGAGCTGTAGGTCTGCAACTCATCGATGACTGTAACTTTTGCATGTATAAAGACTCATTTGAAAATCAACACTTGGAGCTAGCATCTCTCTATTTTAAATCACTTTAATTGCAGCTGTTTGGCACAGATAGTTGTGTGGTCTGTTTCAATATGAAATAATTAAGCACAGTAGTTCCAACCCCCACTGTTTCCTGCAAATTGTACGTGCAATTATCTCAATCTCATTTCATCTCCTTTGCAGACAGTAATGCACAGAGATGAACAGATAGCTTAACTAGATTTTGGGATGGTTTAGCTCATCCTTGTCACTTGGTTATCAAGTCATGGCAAGACATTGATAGAGACAAATGCCTCTGGTATGATTCACTAGGCTTCACATGAGTTTCTGTAAAACGTTGAGTAGAAAATCATTGGTAGATCTCCCAAAGAGACACATTGGAAGAATTTCTGTATTTTTGCTACTGTCCCAGCAGCATGATACAGCTCAGTATCAAGAAATCAGAAGTCAGCATGGATTAAGCCTCCTAGAGAAAGAGCTAACTCCTAGTGTCTCAGCATCTGGTTGCAGTGACAGCTGAGCAATCCACTCACTTGGCATGTTCAGCAGTAGTGTCACACAAATCATTGATCTTCTGGATAGTAATAGATGGTGAGGTGGCAGAGTTTGATATTAAATTATTCAGGGTAAAAGATTGAAGGTCTGGTTTGCAAGGAATTGAAAAGGGATGCTTAACCAGCTAATAGTGGCAGGTGAAATTTAGTGCAGGTTATTTGAATTGAGGTGGTAGGAGACACAATCAGTGCTTGGCATATATGCAGACAGATTCTGAGCTGGTTACTGTCATTTAAGCTGATTTAAGTGTAAGAATAGAGCTGTGAAAGCATCACCTCAGTAGCAGTCACAAAATAACTGTGGTTTGGGGGGCTTACTAGGAAGGGAGTAGAAAATAGGAACAATATGATGTAGTATAAATGTGTGGGGCAGCTGTATTTAGAACTTGGTCTTCTGTTCTAGATTCCATGCATTGAAAATCTTCTAGTACAGCTGGGAAAGTTTTTAAAAGAATGGAAACAAAGATGATAAAGTATGTTATGGTTGTCTTCTAGGAACACTTAGATTGACTAGTGCTACTCTGCCTGCAAGAAGCATCTAAAGGAATACATGCAGGGTTGTATAGAAATCAGAAATTTATAAAATATATATAAAGGTTTATAAACTCCCAAGGTAAAGCACTGAAAGGTTGAGTACAGAAGGAATATTTGATATTTCTTCTAATACAGTATTGAACAGCATCAAACAAAATTATTAGATGTCAGGCAAAACAAAAGGAGATCCCTCAGTATTTAACAAACAGTGAAACTGTGGAACTTTCTTCCCAGGGTGTTGTTGGTGCTGGCATCTTCTGTGGTTGTGCAAATTGACAGGATATGTGCAGAGAAGAGAAATAGTTGCAGCTACAAAATTCTCTATAGAACCTTTTCTGGCCCAGAAAATCCTCATGTGACTGGTCTCAGAAGTCCAGGGGTGATGAGGGACAACTGTTTGCTCTCCCTGTTCATATATTCTTTTTCATTTCCTATTTCCAGCTGTCTCTTCTCAGAGCCAAATATTGAAAGTTAATGGCCCTTTGGCCTGATAGCGTTGGTGTGGTGGTGAGTTCCTGGCTTGCCTCCCAGCCCAGGCTTGAAAAAAGATAGAAATGCATTAACAGCTTTAGACTCATTTAGAGAGTCAGAGAAAAGTTGCTATTTAAACATTTACTATTATTTGCTCTTCTGTTCAAGCCTTGGGAATGCTATCAAACCATGCAAAAATATTGACTATTTTGTAAGAATAACTGCAGGCCTGTTTGACTATAGAAATGTAGATTAGGGAGTCTATCAAGGTTCTGATTTTTTAAATTTGTGCTAAAATGCTTCACTCTTCTCTGTTTCCCCTGCATCTTATAAGTAGGTCAGTGAGTGAGAGAATCATTGGTGTATCTGCCAGCTAGGTCTCTGAAGATCTGCTGGAGTTATTCACATTTCAAAGCCTAGCTTATGTAACTTTCTGCAGGGTCAAAGATGTAAGGTTAAAGTTCCACTGATGTGCTAAAGACTGACAGGAAAACCTCCACTATTGGGATCTGAATTGGGCCTGTACATTCTGCAATGAGTAGGTAATCCATTGTGGATTACAAGACCTCTTTTAATTCATGAATAAGCAAAAAGATGCTATAAAAAATTCAAGCATTCTGCATCACTGACTGCATTTATTTATTTTGACAAGTGTGATTAATTTTTAATTATTCATGACCCTTCATAATATATTATACCAGCAAATGTGCTGCAGTCTATTGTAATGAAACATGAGGCACTGGAGATCTTGCAGCTGTGGCACTATTTCCTAAGGAGGCAGGTGAGACAACCCAGTCTGTGGTTAGAAGGAAGGAGTTTGTAGACCAGGGAAGTTGCTCTTTTAGCTGTGTGGATGTGTTTTTTTGTCATGCTCAAGAGTCATTTGCCTCTCTGATAACTCTGAAATGGGTCAAACCAGCCATGAATTCTGTGCCTTGAGACTCTTGAGTCAAACCCAGAGTTTTCTGTACTGTGGGGCCTCTAGGATACAACATTGAGTTTGACATCCATCAGGGATGTTTTAAGAACCATCAGCAATTGGGACACTTCAGAATTCACTTCTCCTGTTACCTTACTGCAGTGCTGGTCTTTTCCTTCCTCCAGAGAAGCACTGTCTCAGCTTCCTGCAATGCTGTGTAGTCCAGGGACTTTGGCAGGCAGTAATTGTGGTCCCTGATCTGAGACCACAGCTGGGGCATTGTTCAGAGTCAAATCCTACAAGGAAGAGAGAGAACCACTAATACAAAGTTAATCCTTTGTATTTAAGGAGGCAGGACCAGTAGCAGCTGGACCCAAAACAACTGTATGCAAACTGAGTCCAGGTCTGATCAAATGTCAGAGTGATCTGCTTCTAACCATAAATGCAGTTTTAAATGGGAAGGATTAGAGTCCTGACTGCTCCTGACCATGGTTATGCAAGCAGGCTGCCTGCTCCTCTTTTAAATCTTGTGATTCTTAATCAAGTAAGTGATTTTCTGCTTCTGTGATTTGAAGATTTCAGGACCAGGAAAATATGTAGCTGCTTGATAAAAATTTCAGATGAAGAGATAAGTTGTGGAGATATGACCACCATTCCAAATAAAAATCAAAAAAGAAATAAGCCTCCCTGTGCAAGCGTGAACTCTGGTTGAGACAACTTCTTAATGGAAAATATAGATTAAGCTTTCATGAAGGATGGCAGGGGAAGTGGGAGATGAATGAGGACAGTGCCCTAACCAGCCACTGATTAGTTGAACAGCTCTTATGTAAGTTCTAAAACAAGAAATATCTGCATATTGTGTTAATGTGGTTTTATTTTTGTAATTATTACTAAAGAAATGGAGCAAGGCTAAGGCACTGAGCATATTAGCAAATGGTGATAATAAACTGCAGGATTATAAAATGGTTGTCGACTTTAATTTACAATCCCTCAGACAAAGAAGAATGAGGCAGATAATAAAAGATAGTAAATAATACTTTGTTTCCGATTATCACTTTATTAACAAAACATAGAGTATAAATGAGTGTAGGCTTGCAAGAAATAAGTAGGTGATAAGTTATTTTTCGTGTAAAACTCAAGAAGAAAAAATACTTGTATCACTTAAAATTCCACAAAAAAGGAAAAGGCCGGGGGGGGTGAAACTCTCTTAGAAAAAGATAGCTACTTACCAGGGGAAAGAATAAAGAAGTAGATGGGCTCACACTAGACTGAGAAAAGTTTTCCCTTTACATTTATTCTTACAGTGGTTTGAGGATATGCCTTGATCTCATAGAATTGATCCAGCTTATGTGTCTTTTGAACAAGATATCAGAGGTATTTCTTATTTAGTAAATCATTACATGGAGTTTGAGATCTTGACACCTTAGGCCTGGAAGAAGGAGCAACACACCAAGAACTGTTTTCTCAGACTTTCTATGTGGAGGAAAAATGTTTTTAAAGCTGTCACAAATTTTGACAAAAAAACCTTGCAGACCTGAATGTTTATTGTATCCCTCTCTCTAATGCTGGAGAAGAATGTGGATCATCCTGGTTAAATCCAGATGGCTGAATAGTCCTTAAAAAGATACTGCTATGATATGATGTCACCCTAGTTTTATTATTTATATGCCTTCAGATAAACTGCAGGTATCCCATGAAGATTTGTGAGCTTCTGTACTTTCATTTAGTTCAAGTGGGATTCAATTTCCTATTAGTTATTTTCCTCTTCAAGATTTAGTCAGTGTCTCAGTGGAAGTGATTATTGTGTGTGAGTTGAAGAATGAGCTACATATCACAAGTGAAACAGTAGAAGAATTAAGTGAGGTTTGGAAGTAACACAGACTGAAAATTATTTCTCAATCTTACTGCAAAAGAGAGATTTATGGATTTGTAGGGATGACTATCAAGTTATTTGTATACAAACAGGGGGTTTAGAATTATATTTACGGTGACTAGTTCTCACTGTTCTAGATGAGATTTAGATTTTGAGACTCAATTTGGCAACATAAACTTATCAAGTGTTACAACACATACCTGTAGGAATTTATGCAGCATTAAGACACTAAATGCAAACCAAACTTGCTTCCAGAGTCCACTGGGCTCTGCAGAAGGAAAACCACAGCCTTTTTATAAGGATCAGATTCCAGCTCATGCTCTGTCAGTACAAAAAATGGACCAGGTGTTCCTAGCATTTTGCAGCTTCCTCTTCTCAATAGGAGTACACTTGTGCTTTGTCATTGCAAAATTATTTCCCTTTAATGAGCCTTCTCTAAAGAGGCAAATGATTGTCTCGCTGTAGGACAGTGTGTTTGTTTATAGAGTGGGTATGTATTTATACAGACTGTGGAGAGGCACATTTGATTGGGTTTGTTGATTTTAGAAATCTTGTTTGTTCATTCCTTAATTCAGTGAAGACTTGCATACAACATCCAGCAGTCTGTTCCCCAAACTGAAGAAGAAAAATTAATCTCAGTGTGCATCAGATGTTAGTATGCTCTAATGGCTTGCTGTGTACCTGCAACTAATGTACTCCAACAAGTTTATCCAGAAAAGGCAGAGACAATGAAAAACAAATAGGTTGTAAAATGGTTTCTTTCTTACTCCTAATGATAGTTTCTCCTTGGTAAGGAGACAGGTATATTAAAAGGACAGCTGGAGGGAAGTGTGTCCTTGATTGTGCTTGATTGTCCTTGCTTGCGCTTGATTGTGTTTGACCTTTTTGTAGGAAAAGACTACTGGATTAACACACATATGTAATTATTTTCCCTCTGTAGTATAGGGACAATGTCCTTTATCAAAAAATGCTTGTGTATCTCCATGCACATGTTGTGTTCAGAGGGTTTTTTAATTTGAACTTTTTAAGCATGGAAAACTCCTACTTGAACAACAAAATCTTCAATGGATTAGTAAATTATTTGGTAGTTTTGATTTCTTTCTAGCCTACCTGCTTCTTGTATTTTGTGTAGTTTTTTACCATGCCAGTGATAGCTAACACATATGGTCTGTACACAAAAATACAATGTATGGTAAAGAAGTATCAGCAAGACCCTGTGAGCCTGGCAGCCCCTTGGCTACATTTAAGCTATCCTTACCAAGCATGGTCTAACTATATCCATTGCCAAATACTACAATAACCTATGCTTGTCCAGCACTTCATCTAGGAGGCTCTGAGAATGCTTCACTAAATAAGGCATTTTATATGGTTTTGAGGAGTTGGGAGAAGGGTTTTGCCCTGTTGTCAGAAAGAAACTAAAGCCCAGTGTGGTTAAATCAGTAGCCCAAGATGCATTGTGTTCCCCCTGTGCCAAACTTGTGTCCCTTGCACCTTAACCACTACTAACAATTGCTGGGACCAGCTGGGTCCCAGTGTGTTCTTCATGAAGTTGGCTTGCTGCACGGGTTACGGAATAGATGTTACCATGTGGGATTTCCTACACAACTCTTCTGTGAGATTCTGTTAAAAACATCATCAGATTGACAATAACTGAAGTATTTTTGCTGTTATTCTTCTCCTCAATGATAGTCTGTTGTATCACAGTACATATCTTACACACCTATGCTTGGGTGAACATATTTAAAGTTCTGTGGCTCTCATTTAAAGCTAAGAGGTTTTACTGCTGTGACTCTTGCCAAGAACAAAGTCCAGCTAATTAATCAGAGATAAGAAATTGTTAATTTAAAATTGTGCTAGAGAAAATAGCATGATTCAGTCAGGATCTTTGCATGGATGAAGTTAAACCCAAGTATAGTTTAACCTCTTTGGTAAATTTTGGTAAAGAGAGGATTGATTTTTTTAATATTTCTGTCCTTGGTTTTCTGATTAATTTCAAGTCATTTAGATGCAATTCTGTAAAGGATGTGTTGATACCAATGCTTTTGTAATATCTCATTTTTCTCACAATTACATGTACTAATTCAGAGGTGTTGCAAGAAATAATCCCCTGGGTGTGCCTTCAGAGGTTAAATCTTACAGAAATTGTTAATATTAAAGCTCACTGAAGTAGCTTTGTTTACCTTTACCTTGAAGGGCGTGGGGCCTCTGAGCTTAGTTGTTTTCTCATATAGTAGCTTAAACTCAGCATCCTTATTTTATCCTCCTCAAAATAAACAAACAAGGTTCCAGAGTTAAAGACAAGATATTGAATGAGAATTCTGTCTCCTATCTTTAAAAAATAAATTTCATAATACCAAACAATGCCTGTTTTGGCAGCCCCAAGCAACTTGCCTGGATTCTAATGAATAATCATCCTTTTGATTATGAGCTAGAAGCTATCCCTGAAGTTTCATCTGTTTTCTTTGCTTGCTTGCTTTGAGAGCACAGTGATTAAACAGATGGTGTAATGCACGAAGATGGGAGCTGCCATACTGGAAGAGCAGGAGAGGGAAGAAATCTGATGGCTGGACTTCCCAAGTTGTTCTCTCACTCTTCAGACAGGCTGTGCCAGAGACTGTGAGCAGAGGGGAGCAATAGAACATGGCCCTCTGTGTTGTAGCTCTGCTGGGGAACATACCACAGTACCTCCTTGTTGATTTGGGACCTCCAGTCCTAGACCCTGCTCCTGTGTTGAGCAGCACTTCCTTTCTGTGCAATAAATTAAATAGTGTGTGCCACTCATGGTAAGGAAATCACTTCCTCAAAGTCCTTGTGAGTCCCTTTAGTCTCAACAGCTCAGGCTTTCTCATCTATCAAATGCAAGCAATTTGGAAATGCTTGGCCTTCATCTGTCGCCTTCCCCAACTAAACAGGGTTTTATAAGAGTTAAATACGAGTCACTATCTTTTGTTAAAATGAAAAAAATAATGAAAATAATTTATAATTCACATTAATGCTTTCTATCAGTTGTAAAGTCAAATGAAAGCCAGCCTTGTTAGCTGAATGCTTCAGTGTCACAAGAGAGATGAGAGAAGTGAGGACCACTTACTTCTAAATGGCATTTCCTTAAGAATTTAAGAAATGTAATAGTAGTCTGTTAGCCATTGTTCTGCATTTTTTTTCTATGCCTGTGAGCAGATCTAACCACTCTTGTGGGAGAAGCTGTCTTTCTAAATTATCTCATGTAAGCATGAGTAAAAAAGGTGATGAGTAGATTTCTCCACATTTGGAAAGATGTTCAAACAGCAGCAGCAGCAGTTTTATAACTTACCATTGCCTGTGTTAAAAGGATAAACCTGATGAAGGGTTGAACTACACTAATTCACCTTGTGTGCTGCTTTTAGTGGAGGACATGTTGCTGCTTTCCTGTGCTTCCATTGGGGAAGTGGAAAGGTCAGGCACTGGAGGGAAGCATTTTGCTGTGTACCGCAGATAGACATCTCTGGCCGTAATTTAGAACTTTGCAAGGCACTTAAACAGCATAATAAAGGTTAGATCACAACTCCTTTTCACCTGTCACAATAGGTTTGTTTATCAGAGAAGAACCCAAGCTGCAGAGCTTCAGTATTGATTTTGAGCAGAAGGTTCAAGGATGTTCTGTTTTCAAGGTGTTTACTCAGAGTATGAAAGAAACAAAAGCCCATGTTAAAACAACATTAGGATGCAGGTTTAATTCCACTCTGTGTGTTTTTACTGAAGGTGTGAAGGTATTTGATGAGGAGACAGAGGTTGTTTTCTATTTGACTGCTCTAAAATTTACAGCTTTTCAGACTGCAAGGTATTGATAGGGCAGGCTTTTCCCATCTGCCCGAGTTCATCCTACATGTCAACAAGGTCACTTCATTAGAGGTGAAAATTTGCTGTGACACACAACTTGGAATTCTACAAACTGAACTTTCTCAGACTGGGGAAAAGAAAATATTGTTCTGGTGGCCTCAGTGCCCCAGTTGCACAGTAGGGAAAGCTGTTTTAATTTGGTAGTCATTGGTTTAGTTATCCAACTGTCTAAGGGCAATGTATTCAGTGTTACCATATTATTAGAAAATCAAGATTTCTGAAGAACTAATAGCTTGGATAGTTAATTTTTGTTTCATCATTAATTAAGGGTAAAAAGCAAGAATTAGAAATGATATTACAAAATGTTGAATACCTTAATTCAGAAATTGTGGCTCACTCCCAAAGTAATGACCTTCTCAATGACTAACCAAGGCAAAGAGGTATCTGTTAAGCAGGGGTGTGTTCCAAAATCAACTTCTGAGTGAAGATGCCAGGCCATTTGCAATTGGTGGCAACAGCTGAATGCACAGTAACAATTAATGTTTTTAACAGCAAGTTTCTTTAAGGATATTTATTTAAGTATGACTAGCAGTGTAGCATATGTAGCTGGTTGTCTTATCCATCAATAGAGAAAGATGAATAAGGTGTAGAAGGAGTCTTTATCTTTGAAGGATTTGATCAGCTAATCAGAGATCAGAAAATCTGGATCCCAGTTACACTGAAAAAAATCCAGCAATAATTGTAACGGCTTTAAAGCAAGGGATCATTAAAATGTACTCCAGGGGATTTTCAGGGTTGGTGCTTGACTTGCTGCAGGCAGTTCTCTCTGTGGTCACCTTGCAAAATGGGTGATTAATGGCAGGTGTTTGTCTAAGAAGTGATTTTTGTTATATGTCAGGCTGAACTGAATATGAAAACTTCTGGAATATTCGGGAAGCTTGGATTCAGCAGTATTACTCCCATTGCCTTAAAATTAAAGAATGCTCAAGAATTAGAAGTTAAAATGCTGACTATTTAGAAACTTGGCTTCCATTAACACAGCACCTCCTGTTCTGTTGTACAGTGGGCTTTTGCCATGACTGAGGGAGTTTCACTGCAGGTCAAATGCTGGGAATCCGTGTTCAGGTTTTCCTTGCAGAGCTACTGTGCTTCCAATAACATTGGGACTGTGCATTTGCTGATGTGCTTAGGTAAATGATTATGTAATAGATGAATGCTGTGTGAAGCTGTGTGCTTCCATTTCTTTCCACTGATTTACAGGGGAAGGTGTTTGGACAGGTAAGGGCAGCTGTAAGAAAATGCTGGATCAGGGTCAGTGCTTCGAGCTGCACTGTCATTGCAGAGTGAGTGACAAAGTGTAATTGAAATTACTGAGCTCCAGCCAGCTGGGGGACCTCAATGGGTGTGAAGCACTGCTTACCTTGGGTGCAGAGCTTTTCTGCATGGAGAAGTTGGACTGGAATGTCCCTGAATTGAGACAGAAGTTGGCTGTATGGAAAAGAGGCACATTAGAGACAATGCCTTTAACTCTCTACTTTATTTTGGGGGGTTTTATTCTATCTGAATGAAATTATATATTTCAGAGTGCTTTGTGGGTCAGCAGGTGAAATGTACTTTATTAGAGCAACAAATTGATTGCCATGTGCCTCAGTCACTGTTATATCCGTTAACTCTTCCAGAGGGTGGAGCACCAAAAGTGACCCCGGGTGTGAAGCTGGTAATGGGCATTGCATGGAGAATGACCTAAACCACTTCCAAAAATTAACAGATGCCTTGGTTACTTGATTGGTTACTTACTATGCTACTTTTACCAGCAAACTAAACTTTTAAAAAATGAAACTGAGTTACTGAACAATTCCTTGTTTCTAAAACTATTGGCAATGCAAACTGCGGAAACTTGAGTGAACTGCAGATTAACCTCTTTCAATCCCAAACGTAATCAAAGCTCCCTGTTTATTTGTGTGTGGGTTGTATTTTGCTGGAGGATATATATATATATTTTTGTGTGTGTGTGATTTTTCTTAAAAACTATTTTCTAAGAGGCACTTTCCTGCTCTGTTGCCCTTCTCTGATTGTTTTCAGGTATTGTCCTTTGAAAGTATCATTTGGATTTCTGGATGAAGGGGTACAGACTTCTGGAAGTGGCATTTTGCTGGCCCCCATTTTTAATAAGTCTATTTGTGAAATTGCTGAGGCTGCTCCCAGCTTATTATTGTTGGGCTAAAGCCTGGCATGGTTTTTGAAGCCTGACACTGTCAGAAGGTGATACAAATGTGCATTGTGTCACTGGAAGCCGTATTTGTGTCAGCAAGCTGTTTTAGCTTCGTGTTTTATTTTCTGGTGGTTTTTGCTGCAATAAAACATGCAAAGGACTTCTCTATTTCTTGTGATTGCCCAAATACTTACAGAATTTGCTGGAAATCTTGGTTAGATTGGAATGCAAGGCTTGTCTCTGCACGACTGGGTGTGTGTGGCCCCACAAAGGGCTGTTTGTTCTCCTTTTCTGGACAAGATAAAACCATTAGAATTTCTCTTCTGCACTACCTTTGGTCTACAAAGTGCTAGCACTGAGAAAAAGAGATAATTTATCACCTTTTCCATATTACCAGATGTCTCTTTAATTGATGGGAATCTTTTTACAATCACTTTAAAGAAAACAAATTGCTTTTGAGGAATTTTTCCTTCAATTGACAGCAACTTAATGAGAGGTTGTGACTTTGTAATAAATTTTAATTATTGTGTAGTTAATACTGCTAAAAATAACAACTTTAGCTTTGATACTGGATGATTGATTTGTGAAGCAACTTGTAAATAATTGATCTCTTGTTCCTTAATGGTTTTTCTGTTAAAGCTTTTTAAAGTAATAAGGAAAGGAAAAAGAAAAAAACCAGGCAAACATTTCAGTAGCTAAATAAGAGATAATGTAATGTCATAGTAACCACTGCTATCATAACTGGAGTTTTGCACACTGAGAGCTGTGTGTTTTAATGTTTTGTCCATGAAACAGAAAAATTAGTATTTCTAGGTGCTTTTCCCATTCAGTCACTGACTCTGTAGGAATATGATCACACACAGCAACCATTTGGTCTTTTGACTTGCCAATTTTAAAATAGTGAGCAGACCCTGTCACATGTTGTAATGCTAATTAACATAAATTCTGGTAAAATTATTCTACAAAAGATGGTAAAACCCTGCATCATCCTGTTATTTTCAGAATACATGCTCAGTTTAGAGATGACAAGATGGCTCTTGTTCTCCACTGGTAGCTGTCAGTCCAAAAGACTAGTTTCTTTTGGGTATTCCATGCTGTCAGTACTAGAGGGTCACTGACTAGACCTTAGGGCAGCCTTCTCCTCTGTTACTAATGAGAATTTTAATACTTGAAGTGAAAGAGCACCATTCTTCATTTCCAGCAGTTTTCAACCTTGTGGCATCAGGTATTTAAATGACCTGCTAGAACAAGGCTGTTTGCATGCATGTATTTTAAATGAGGTGAGACACACCAGCCTGTTTGGGTCCTGGTTTGGAGTGGGACCATGTTCTGCATGCTGGCAAAGCTCTCCGAGTTCCTTCAGAGGG
The DNA here is from genome assembly GCF_050655825.1 of Lonchura striata. Classification (NCBI taxonomy): domain Eukaryota; kingdom Metazoa; phylum Chordata; class Aves; order Passeriformes; family Estrildidae; genus Lonchura; species Lonchura striata. Next base: position 95,368,968 of record NC_140705.1, on the reverse strand, counting down.
AAGGTGCTGTCAGTGAATATTGCTGCTCTGTGTGCGACTCTGGGCCGTCGGCAGTAATGGGACAGTGAAAATGGATTATCATTAATGTCAGCAAATACAGTTTTAATCATGTTAAAACCATATCTTTGTGAAACAAAATGAGATTTCTCATAACACAGCTACTTATTTGTATTCGCCAGGCATTGCACAGACTACCTCACTATTCTTAAAGCAGCTACCAATCACCACGAGGAGTCAAGCAGACGCTGCATTCTCCATAATTACAAGCAATTTTCCAATTGAATTATCCCATGATTTAATTCCTTACCTTGCATCTGGAGAGCATCAGCAATGTGCAGCTGTTTTGGCTTTGAGAATTAATTGTTGCTAAATGCATTAAGAGTGGTCTTGCTGCAATGATTTCAGAAAAGAGTTAAATCCTACCTCATTTCTGGATTAAACTTCTATTTCTGATTTTCCCGTTCTCTTGACTCAAGATCATGATACAGGCCATGGGTTTACTAGCATTTGCCTTGGCTAGTTGTGCATCTTAATTCAAAATAAATACATTTAGTTACTGAATTGAAATCATATTACAATGAGACACAAAGTTTAATAGAACATGCCAGAGCCAGTAAAGACTGGAGGGCTGAGGATTAATGATAAATTATGTTAGTTTATCCTGCTGGCATGACTTTTTAGCTATTGCAAAAAAAGAAGAGATTCTTACTTTGCAAAGTAGAAAATACCCAGTGAAATAGGTATAACTTTTCACATCACAAGGATTTTTTAAGCAGGCCAAATACTTCAAATCTAGGAAGAGTGTATTAGTCATTTGTACTTGAGGGAAGAATGGACAGGTATTTAGACTGGGAGTAGCATGTGGTTTATTTCTGAATGTAGAAAAATAATTGGAAGAAATACTGAGTTTTGTGAGGTTGAGATTATCATCAGGGATATCCAGAGTCTATTAGATTACAGTAAGAATGGATTTTTTAAAATCTGGAGTATCTCTTCTTTTTTTCATTAAGTACAAATACTGAAGCTAAGGGTTTTAGGAATGTTAAAATACAGAGGCATTTTTTCATAACTCTTGCAAGTTAATGAGAACATTCTTGAACTGAATTTAGTTAAAAAATGCTACAAAGAAACATTTACTGCTGGGTTTCCTTGATTGCAGTGAAGTGTGTTATGTTGAATCAAATCTACAAAGAAATGGAGAGTTCAGGATTTTATCTTTTGTGCCTTGCAATAGAAGAAGGGGGTGCTAAGCCCCCTGCTATAAACACTGTGCTTTTCAAACACCTTACAATGACAAGAACAAGTAGGTTCTGATTATATCTGAATAATATAAACATTATTGAGTTTGCCTAATGATTGTCTGGCTCATGACTTCTCCTTCTAATGAGAATCATATTGTGCAAGCTTCACATAACCAGGGCACTAAGGCAACAAGCAATTGAATTAGCTGTTTCTTACAAAACTTTCCTTTGTTCTCACCCAGAAAGCAGCTTTCTTGAAGGGCTTGTCTGCTAAAGAATTTCACACTGTTATTGTTATTCCTTTAAGAAAGATATAATTTAGGAACATGGACAAGTAGCAAGTGCCCTGAATTAGCTTTCTTCTCTTAAAAACCAAATAATTTTTATCATTTTTGTTCTATGGCTGGAGATGTCTTATCTTGTTCGGATACAAACAAGTCACGGTTGCCTTTGGAAAGCCTGTGTGGGCAACTGTGGATTTCTCACAAGCTGAAGAGAGAAACTCCTGAAGGAGGAGTAGTGAGAAAGGCATAGGATTGTTGGACCAATTGATACAAGAATTTGAGTCATTGCCTCTAGACAGTGGAGTAAACACAGAAGCAGTGGAATAAATGTGACCACATGGGTCTGAAAGGCATTGCTAATATAATAGTGGAACAAAGTAAGGAAGAATGTGATGCCTTTAGGACTGGAATGCTGGAGGCAATAACTGCAGCAGGAAATGAAAAATCTTGTACGTGGAGCACAGTAAGAATTTGTGTTCCAAGCAGGGATTATTGGCTGTGAGTGGAAGCTGTAAGAGAGGGTTGAGAGTGTCTGTTAATTGCCACAGCAGTCAGCTATGAGGCTGGTGAAGATTTTTCTGGAACAGAGAAGAATATTCAATTGCCACTGCATAAACCAGTAACAGAGCCTAATGCAGAATGCTGCATACTAGTCTGCCTTGCTCTGTTTGAGAAAAAGGAAATGTAAAATGGGAATAGGTGTTGGAAGGAGCATCTAGGATTGGTCTTGCCACAGCAGAGGTGAGATTACCAAGTAGCCCTTTTCAGTGTATTGATGTGAGAAGTAGATGCTGATGTTTATAAATGTACTTGAGGAAAGAAAGGCAAATGTTGGAAGTCTAGCTGAAGGAGAAGGAAGTGCTGACCAAGGAACACGTGAACAAATAAACACAAGCCACAAATGTCTTTAGCATGGAAATAAGACCAAGATAATGAAATATCAGAGCTGTGAATTAGCCTTCCAGTGAAGGGGGCTGGTAATCTAGAAGATTTTGATGTACCATTTCATGTTGTCTATCAACAAATGCAAGAACTAGTGTTATTATTATGCGTACCCTTTGCTGTAATGTACCAACAGTGGTGACTACTGAATTATCTGTAACACAGATATTGGGGCAGGCTGAGGCTGCACCCATCTGTTTACAGTATGATGTGCTGAAAATCTCTGTAGCTCAGACCATACAGATCCTGCACTGGGTTCCCAGCCTGCAACAGCAGCCACACCAGAAAGCTGTCTGGAGAGTAATGCTGTTTCCTACCAGTATATGGGCTCTGACTTCCCATTGTTGACAGGATGCAGGGTTCCCTCTGCCTTTCAAAAGTCCTGGGTTTATGGTTTTATTTTCAAGTAGTTTTGGATATCCTGAAATAGAGTGTTTTTGCTGAATTTCTTTTTACACCTCGGAATGAAAGGCCTTCCCACACCCCACAGGAGAAGAGGGGCTCAGAAAGCCACCCGTGCTGTTTGCTGTGCCCTGCTGTGAAGGAGGAAAAACTGGCACTTGACAGCTGCCTTGGTTCCCCAAGCCCTCCGCCAGTCAAGCACTGCGTGCTGCACCGTTTACGTTTGGTAACTGAGCAATTAAGGATTTTGTATTCTAATTACCTGGCCAATTATGTGCAGTGCAAAATTCCCTGCTAGTACTGCTGTGATAGCCTGAACTGCAGACAGTCTTGTGATTAAACTGTCCCTCGATGATGAAGTCGATAATTAACAAGAAGGCTTTTTGCTGAGTAGTGAACAAAGTCAAAGAAAGAACAGAATCGAGTTTTCAATGCTTTAATATGGTTTTAATGGTGCTCTTCTCAGGGACAAGAACTTCTCTGACCTCCCCTGAAATTAGAAATGCATACCATGTGCAAAAATGTAGACCTGATTTCATTACAAAGAGCATAATATTGATGATCATAGGGCTGGAGGACCTACCTTATAAGTGAAGACTGAAGGAGTTAGGTCTTTTCTCCCAGGAGAGGAGAAGGTTCAGGGGAAACCTCACTCAGTATTCCAGTACTTACAGGCCAGCTACAAAGAGAACACACATTCTTCACAAAGAGCCACAGAAAAAGGGCAACAGAAACAAGTTGCACTGGGAAAAGTTTGATAAAGATGTGAGGAAAACTGGTTTTCTATGGTAACAAGCATTGGCTGGAAGAGCTTCCCTGCCTCTGGGTGTTTTCAAGGTGGGACTGGACAGGGGGTTAGACAGCCTCCTCTAGGCTCCTGTTTCCATGAAAGGCTGGACCAAATGATCTTCTGAGACCTCTCCCACTCTGGGCTGTTCTGTGATTTGAATTTTAACTGGGTAAAGTACCTTAACAACATTTTGTTCTGTGATACTTTCATCACAGTAAAAACCTGTGCAGTCCATGCCAGTTCTAATGGTCTTTGAACTGAATGTCCTGTGTGGAGTTCTGTGCTCTCAGCTGGAAGGTTTGAGTGTCACTTTCAAGTGATAACTACAGATGAAATTTTAATTGTTCATTTGTCCTACAGTCCCAAAGTAATTATACATTTACCCCTCATAGTGCTAAGTGATGTATGAAGATGCAGTAAACAGGACAGAAAGCCACACAGCTCATCAATGTCAGCCTGGCACAAGCTACAAGACATGCAGACAGAAAAAAAACTATTCCATGTTATAGCATTTTACTTAAGCTGGTTTTTCTCTGAATGTCTGCTTGAGCAGAAACTCATCCAAATTCTCTTTGGAATGTATTAGCTTTTATTGAGGGCTATCCACTTTAAAAATTTAATCCCTGTGAAGATGTCAGCTGAGAAAAAATGAAATACTCTAGCAAATGTATTTTTCTTCCTTAAAAAATTCAAAATGTTTACAGAAGTAATTATCCCAAGTGAGCAAATCTTACAATTACAAGTTATCTGTAACATTGTGGACATAATAAATTATGGCAACTGATTTATATGGAGAAAACCTGATTTTTTTTTTTATTCTTGTTAAAAGTTGTATCAAGACAACTGAAAAATGTAAATGGGCTTATATAAACATCCTTTAGTCTGATAAAATTTTTTTTATACATGGAAGAAGATGTTTTCCTTAGGAAAGAAACTTCTGAAAAGGACCTTTTGAAGAAGACAAGAAAAAGTAAAATCAAGGGCTCTGCTCCTGCTAATATAGTTCATATACCCAACAATCATCATTGTACTTTCTATGTCATAGAGATTTTCAGCTAAATCAAATTTGAGTAGTTTTGTTTCATTGGTTTTTTGTTGGTTTTTTTTTTTTTGGTAGGTGTTGCTTTTTTTTTTAAATTTTGTGCTTAGATTCTGAAAGAGCTCCTCTTGGTTAAACACGGTGCCATCTTCTGTAAAAGAGGAACGTGTCTTCCTCTGGTGTGTTTTGAGCAATACTTGTCCTTAGAGCAGGTAGTTTGTGAGTTCTTGTGTGCAGAAGCTTCTACTTCAGTGGTTTTAGTGGTGTAAAAGGCACAGAAATTTGCACGTGATTTCTCTAAAGCAAGTCTCACTATGTCATTCATCACCTTAACGAGATTAATGGAAAGAGCAAAGCTAAAGAGAACTTCATCTGTTACAGCCAATATACTGGCAAGCTCAAATTTCCTTTAACCTCTTTGGTGTTTTTTCATGCCAACCAAACACATTGTATGTGACATCAAAACTGAGCTAGACTTCCAAAAAGGAATACTTATCATACAGTTTGCACTCTCAAACCTGGCTGCAAGTCCTGGAATGCAATATCATGGTCCTACTCAATTTAATTTTCCTTTCCTGTGTTTGACTTGAGACAAGAACATGCAAATTTGAAATTTGATAGGCATTCATGCTTCTCTCTAGAAGTGTATGATAATTTGGGGATCAGCACTTCTTATGTCCTAGGCAATTTCTCTCATCTTCCAGAATTTCATCAAAGCATGAAAAAATCTAAACTTGATTTTATGTTTTGGTTGTTGTAAGAATATGTTTAGGTATTTAGAGAAGCTTTGTATAATGACTTACCTGTCCCTTTAAATTGTTAGGAATCAAACCAGAATTCCCTACAGTGCTAATTTTTAAGAGGTTGTATTTAATTATGACCTCCAGTGAACTAACCCTTGGGGAGGACCTAATTTGGGAATGACAATGATAACATTTCTGATTTGTTTTGAGACTGAGGGTAAGAGCTCCCATGCCATGAAACCAGAATTTCAGCATGTCTGAGATATTTTTGCAGACACTGGTACTGTATTATGCCCTTTGAGGGACTGGTGCAAGGAGTACTCTAATGGGTAGGTATGGAATAAGCACCTAAACCAACTTCCAGCCTTGTCCATATTTGATCTCTATAAAAAGATGGACCTTCCCTTGTTTAATTTTCTTCTTTTTTTTTTTTTTATGCCAGATTTGCCTTCAATACTTTATTGCAATGAATACCAGAAGCTAAGAGTGTGCTCTGTTAAAGACTTTCCTTTTATCAGTTTTCAAACTCATACATTCAAGTGGCTACACTTCACTTCATCCTAGTGTTAGTATTAATCAATTTAACATGCAGAAAATTATCTTCTTGGTTTAAAAACAAACAACAAAAAAAGAATAGTAGATTATTGAATTATTTTTTTCAGGTGTTTTCATAGCCTTACTCTCCTTTATCTCCATGGGGTTGAGATACCTGGGCAATGTTATTAGCAGCCTGTAAAAAATCTGTCTATAGCAGATGTGTGCTATTTATTTATGGGGTTTCTTTAAACCTTGCCAGACTATTGTTAGAATGTTTGATACAAATGAAACTTTTTAATCTGGACAAGTAGTTTCACTGATTTCTTGTTCTTCTTCCACAGTTAGCAAAGTGATTTGTGCTTCCCTTTTGAATGAGATTTAGCAAATCTCCTAGAAGTTGTTATCATAATAATTTAAGGTGTATGAATATACTTCAAATATGTGGTTCTTGAGAAGCTTGTAATTGAAGTAGTGTGGCTTAATTGACTTCTTGAGTATAATACCATATTACTCTTAGATCATCTGTATTCACCAGCTTTCAAAGAGTGCAGATAAAGACCATTAATTAACTTTTTATCAACAATGTGAGTTCAGCGTGTCATGCTGATTATGCAGCTGCTATATCATTTCATGTTTGACTGTATGTTTCTGACTGCTACACAAAACTTGTTTGTAAGTGGGGAAGATGAGAGACAAAAGTGTAAGGAGCTTTCAAGTTACAAAACTGCTTTGGGGAGCTGAGCTCTTAGAAAGTTAAACAAGTGTCGTCCCATTATCCTGAACAAAATGCACTTGGAAGGCACTGATGAGAGGGGAGGGACAAGGAGCTATATGGCAAGGCTGCTGCCTCATAGCTCTAGGCAGACTCCCACTGGTGCAGTAATTCTGGCTTCACAACTCAAGGGTTCCTCCATGGCTTTACAAAGTGGGGAGATGGCAGGAGGGCTGACTAGATAAGTCATTATTTAGTTCTGATTATCTTATTTTCATCTTAGCGATTGAAAGGACATGCAAAAATTCTGAGGAATGGTTTTAAAACAGAAACCTATAGCTCTGGTGGCATCAAGGTAAAACCAACTCCTGTGCCCAGCACTTGGGTATATTCTTTTCAGAATGTCAGGACTCTCAAAACTTGGCATTCAGTCGCTATAATTTTATCTGGTGGTTAGGAGTAGACTCATTACACTGGGACCACAGAGAGGAATGAATCAACAATGAGCCTTGTAAGAGACAAGTAACTAAGTTGCTGGGGAAACTGGGAATTGTTCCTGGTAATCTTGTTTACTAGTAAATGCTGTAGTCTGTAAAAGCAGAAACGTTTCCCTCTGCCAATACAAATTCATTAGTTTGCAATTTACAGTCTTAAGTTGATACAAAGCCAAATTTTACAAGAGCAAAGTTTTATCTGCAAGGAGACTGTGCTGTTGGTATAGTAGTCAATTGACTGGAAAATGTATTCTTGCTTTCCTTGAAATTTAGTTAAAAAATATAAATGCATATGGATTTGTCTAAATAATGAGTTTCATAAATGATAAAAAACCAGAGAAGGTGGCAACATATTTCCTCACTCTGATGTGTATTTCTCTAGAACTGCTCAAGGAAAGAAGGAGGCCTGGAGAGCCAGAGGAGGAGCTTGGTTGGAATCCCAACCTGTGGACTGTTGTATCTGCTGTCACAGCACTGAGCAACACTGTCAGGGGGCTGAGCAGCTGTGCTGACAGGGAGATTTATTGTAGGGGGTGACAGGGAGATTTATTGTAGGGGAAATGGCCTTTAGCATAAGAGCTGTGGATTTGCAAAGGTCAGGGCAGTGAAAATGGAAAGTGGGGCAAGCCCTCCACCTTCAGTGGCATAAAATGAGGGGAGTGACTGCAAATGAACTCTTACCTTAACTGTTTTCCAGGAATCTCCACCGGTGTGCTTTAGGATATATACAAAGGTGCACATGTTTAGGCACACAACCTTGGATTACTGTCCTTTTATACTTAAAATGTCTTGGAAAGTATGTTGTCTTTTCAATAAAACAAAATGCCAGAGCTTGGAGTTATAGTGAAGAAGCCCAGAGAGCCTTAGGTTCTAAAATCTGAAGTAAAAAATGGCTGAGTTTGAAGCATTGTCTTTTTAGGAAATCAATATAAAAAAACAATTGGTATGAATGAAAGTACTTAGGGTCTATACTTAGAACAGAAACTTGTAACTGCTTGTAACTTGTAACTTCTTAGCTTTCATGTCCTTAGTTATCTCCTAAAAACCACCATCTAACTCCTGTGTATGATGTATAAACTTAAATGCTCCAGCAAGAGAAGGTTTCTAAATTATTTTATGTGAAATCAATATAAAATGGCAGAAACTTAACAAATTCTTTGTTGGAGATTCAAGAGAAGCTGTCAGTCACATTGATTTATTTTTGATGGAGCTGAAACTTGTTTAGGCAGTACAATCTACATCTTGCAGACCAGATTGTTGGGGTTTTGTTTGCTTGTTTAATTTCACAAAGAATTCCTATATTTCCCTTGCAGAAATATCACTTAGTTTTTTCTGTGAAACCCTTTTTCTCACCATGGGGTTTCACAGCAGTCAATGGTAGAAATGCCATTGACTGGTACCTTTCACAGGGCTTGGACTGACTTTTAGTCTTTCTTCACTAAAGAGATGTGTGTAATTAAACTATCCCAAAAGCAGAGGGGGTGAAAAAAACATTTCTCCCCTTATTTTTTTTACTGGGAATCTAATCCCTGGTAGAGAGACCTTCTCAGTGAAACATTTAAGCCTGGTTTCCAAAAGATTGCATGTTTCTGTTGGCTTGAGTAGTTTCATTGAAGGATCAGTCCTGCTTTGGACTGTCCTGGGGCATCATGGGCCCTTCCAGCAGGACAGTCTCCTCTCAGTCTCTGCAACTGGTTCTCTTTTTTCTGTAATGCATTCAACATTGTTCCTTTTTTATGTTTATAATGGCAATTACTTCTTCTTGAGTAGAACTGTATTTGCAACTGAATAAAAATTTACAATAGTCTTCAATAGTTTAGATAACTGGATAGTTTCTGGGAGAAATGACATTAAAATACTTTAGAAACATATTTTTCAAAAGAGAAGTGGTCTTTTCTGAAAGGATTCTGTATACTTTACTGAGGGAGTGCTATTAAAGGGAATTATTAGACATGTTTTTGTTAATAATTCAGAAGGATACAATCCCACTTCTATTTGTAGTCCTGCCCAGCAAATCACTCTGTCACATTTGTAACTCTGTATTTCAGCTACTGTCCTCAAAGTAAGAATGTATGTGCTGGCACAGTAGGGATATTACAAGACTAAACTTGGAAAAAGAGCAAAAATCTTTTCATCAGCATTGCTTTTAAGAAGCACAGAGCTCTTGCAATAGTAATTTTTTTTTTTTTTTTTTTAGATAATTGTATCTTCTCCTTAATTTTCTTCATGTTTTCTGAGCATTTCTTTTCAATCTGGAAGCAGCACACTGCTCTGACTTGCATTCTTATAAATGTGGGCAGTATTGCTTCAGTGTTCTTTTCCCAGAAGTGGGAATTCTCTGGCAAGCTGTTGCCAGCCAGCACCCAGCCAGGTTTCAAAGGGTTGGTGGGACTGCACAGGCTTTTAAATAAAAGTGAGCTGTGAGACTTCTCTGCCATACTGTGCTGCTACAGGTGTGATCATAGAAAGAAATCAAACCAATACTGTGGTTTAAAATCTTTTGGGATGATTGTAAGGGTTTTCTTTATGAGGAGGACATCTTCAAAGTTCCTTTTAGGAGTGAGTGCTATTTGTTGGGTTTCTTTGGTGGTGGTGTTGCTTTGTTGGTTTTGTTTGTTGGTTTTTATTTCCTTTCCCACAACACAGGTTTAAAAATCACTTGCCTTTTTAGTCTCCCATTCCTGCCTCCTTAGGGGGTATCCATAAAGCCTGAGAATTGAAGCAGGAGCTTTACTCTTTGCTGGAGGAGTACTTGCAGTATGTTCAAATCAGCCTCCAGAGAGATCACATTTGCAGGCAGTAATTTTAAACTTGGGAAAAGCTTTTGAGTGACGTGATTATCTTGAAATTTGATTTAATGCATGAGGTTCTTAAAAATGTTACAAGTAGTTAAAGATGGTGGATAGGAGAAAACTGAATTAACCCCATCATGTGCAGCAGCAGCAGGGCAGCCCTTCCCTGCTAAGGTGGCTTCCCCTGCCCTTTCCTTGTGTGGGGTAGTTGACTGTGAAGACTGTTCTTCTTGAAGTCATGTTTGGTCATCTGTGGAAAGTAAATTAGTTTATTAGATTTTGAGGCCAAAGGAGACCTTTTTCATTATCTGATCTAGTAGTGAATAGAAATTGATCTAGTAATCTTTGTATTGATTATGGTAAGTTATTTATTAAGAGTACACCTTGATGAGAGATGGCTACCATTTTCTTTGCTTGCTGTGTTGAGTGGCAGTGTGTAAGGCACACTAAACTTTGTCAAAGTTTTTCATTGTTTCAATTTTTTTAAGAGAGAGGATAAAAAAATCAAGTTTCTGATAAAAGTAGTGGATTGCACTTGTAATTGATGTGGGAATCTCAAGAGACTAAAATATAGGAAAAGGATTTTGAGGGTAAAAAGGTCATGTTCATTTTATCCTTTATACAGTAGTTACCCTGAAAATTAATCCATTAGTTGACTAAAAGTGTGTATTATTTACCTTATATAAAAACCACTTTAAAAGATGCCAAGGTCAAGACTTTGTATGAAATGGTTGTAGTTAAACTTCTTCCAGGCCCTGCTTCCTTTCACAGCCTGACCCAAGACCATGTCACTGGTACTGAGAGCTGCAGCCAGGTACAAGCTCCCTGAAACTTCTGCCTGTGCTCCAAGTCCAGCTCAGTTGTCTTCATACAGCCACTATTGCCATGATTTTCTTCCTGCATGTCATTTGAGACTGAGCTTTGTTTTGGTATGGGATTGCTTGTACTATCCTTTCTATTTATCAATGATTTTGCCTTTTATTTATGGTTACCCTATCTTTATTACAGTTGAAGTCTTTGCTGCCTATTGTATTCTTCTCAGTGTACATTACATAGCAAGGCTTACTCTCCTCTCTCTTGGGAAAATATTTCCTTAGTACCCAGCTCCTCACTATCATGTTGTAAGACAAATTTCTCAGCTCTGAAGCCTTTTAACTTGTCCCTTTATATTCTCTGGTGTTCAGAATGTGAGGATCACCTCTTTAATCCTTTAAAAATACTGACTTAATGCTGAGTTTCTCTCTGAAATTCTCTGTTATTCAAAGAGTTGTTAAACATAAAACCACTAACATTTTAGATAACTCCTTTAGCCATGCCTTTCAGAATACGCCAGTGTTACCCCAGAACAGGTCAATTGTGTTCAACAGAGCCCAAAGGGGACAAAAAAGGCAAGTGTTCAATGAACAGTGATTTCCTCAAAGCTGTGCAAAGTCACAAGTGTGGTCTGAGTGTACAAATACAATATCTGTGAATAATAAGCACCCACTGGTGAAATGTTGAAACAGTTGTGAACAATTAGCAAGCCCTTTTTTTGTACCCCTCATGCCTGTTTTGTCACCTTAAAAAACCCTTATGATTGCAGCTGCTACAGTTGCCTCCTGAATCAGCACTGAATATGTTGGTTTTCCAGAACCCAAAGGATGGTGTGTGAACAGGGCTTTTGGCACCTCAGCATTGGAGTCAGTCAGCTGAACACTGCCTTGGCAAGAAGCTTCCATTTACAAAGCAGTCAGCACTGTGATCAAGCAGTTCAGCTGCAGCCAGGTGAAATGTGATCTGGGCCTCTGACTGCTGTTTTGAACCAGAGGTAGCTCAGCTGCTCATTTGAGTTGAATTTCTTTTAATATTGTATTGTGCTTTTAAAATGCATGACTTCAGTGGGTCAGTCTGAGCAGGAAAGGTATTTCTTCAGTGCTCAGCAGAACTTTAGCTGCTCTCACACTGGAGTGTGTCTTCTGACAGCAGAAACTCAGTTTTAAGTGACTGCAGAATACTTGGATAGGCATCAAGCAAGCCTGCTCTTTAATTTCAGTTTGAGGGCACTAATGATTTATATGCAATTTTAAAGCAAATGGTGAGTGTGGAGTCTGGTTGGCCTGTTGGAGATTTTTAATATATTATGGTTGTTTGTTTGGGGTTCATGTATTCTTCTAAGAATAAATTACATTCCTTTATATGTCATTGAAGTCTAAGAGCAGAATTGTAATATTTTCAGTTATTTTATAATATTTCTGGCTTTAAGAAAACATCTGTTTCATAAAATATTTGTGTTAGATTATTGTAGTATTTATCTAGAGGTTTCACACACCATACTTTAAAGGTAGGTTGCTATTAATTATAATAATAGCAATAATATATATAATTATATAATATATAATAATATATACTATATTATATATATTATATATATAATATATAATTATAATAATAGTTGTATTCATTATAATACAGTTCTTCCTTCTTTTCCTTCCTTCTTACATCATTCTGCTTCTACTAGATCCATAGTGAAGGGTAGGATAGTTCACTATTTCATCTGATGGAGTGAAATAAATGCTTTCTGCAGGCTTTCAACATTTTAATTAAATATGCAGATAGCTGAGGAGCAGTATAGATTACATTTTTTTATTAAAAACACGGAGAAGGTACAATGTTAATCAGTGAAAAAGATCTTGCCCTTGCTTTTCTTAATGGATTATATTAGTCATTAGATCATTAGAATGAGTTCAAAGCGCTCCCTCTTCGTCTCATACTGTCACTTTGCTAATACCACTCTCTTATGAGTCACCTTCCCTTTTAGGCAGTAATAAATTTTACCTCTCCTCCTCTCTTCTTTGCTTCCCAGCACCCACTTACTTGATTTGTTGTGTAACTTTCAAGGAAAGGCCACGTTACCTGGCTGAGGAGATTGAGAAAGATACAACTGAAATGAAACAGTAAGGCAGTGAATTAGCTCTGCAGGTTCATATTCTGCCTTGATTTATATTCTTCCAAATGCTTTTGAAGCACAAACCATGTGCTGGTCTCTGGAAATGAACACTTCATCTCCTCCCTCCCTTCCCCCCAAGGCTGACATTAGCTACTTACACAAAATCTGATTTATGCCACAGGCCAAAGCTTCTGTTTGATGCCTCCATCACTTCCCAAGTGGGGAGCTTGAAACAAAACAAAATGCTTGGAGAAGTGCTCTTTGCCCCCCTGCAGCACAGGTGTATTTGGGAGCAGCTCTCTGTCTTGACAGCAATCAAGACATGAGATTGGTCATGGCTGTGGGGCCTTCTCAGACTTGGTTCTAATTCAGCCAGTCACCAGGGCTGGAAGTCATTGCTGTCTGCAGGGTGCTTGATGGTCAGCTGGACAAGTGTTGGACAACTCTGTCTTTTCCATCAAAGCACTGTCCACAAGAGGTGGCACTAATTGGCCACCCCTGTTGGTGATTTCAGCAGTGAAACCAAAGGTTTTGAGCTGCCCTGTCAGTGCTTGGAGCAGATTCACATCATGGTAGCAAGGTAATATGCTGGGACACATTCTAAAATTTTGACCTATATACTTGTTCTTAGAAAATCACTGATTTTTCATACTTTGAACTGGGAAATTGGCCATGTATACTGCAATTATTCCAGTCTCTTCCCAAAAAATATAGGACAACAGTTTCCAAAACCTGCCTTTTCCTTTGATGCAAGAGAAAAAAATACAATGACCCCCACCCACCATGCTACCATGTCCAAGGAACTGTGAGAGTAACAAAAACTTGTAGCTCTTACTGACTCATGGGACCAAATCCATAGCAGATCACGGAGAGCTTTGGAGGAGAGAATCCTGGTAAGGAGGTTTTTTTTTAAGGAAAGCCTGTTTTGCAGGATCAGATCAGTGTTTTGCACGCTGACTCTGGTAAATAAGAGGTCTTCAGTAATAAGATGGCCATGATAAAATGAGAAGTGTCTTACCTGAAGAATGTAGAATTGAATGCTTCTACAAACACTATCTTAAGCATGTTGCTTGCTCATCTAAATAGTTCTATTTGAAATAGCTTATTTGTATTATGGCTTAATTGTCTCCTTCTGTTTGTCTCTTCTTAGGAGTGAGCTGCATCTTTTATATTATCTTGGGTAGCACAGGAGTGCTGCAGTCAGTCAGTCCTAGGAAGGAGTGTTATCTCTGAAGAATTAATGCTCATCCAGTCACAGGGTGTTGTTTGCATTTCAGTGCAAACATAAAAGTTCAAACAGTGAATTAAGAATGACTTCTCTAAAACATGTACTTCCTAAAGAGTGATCTATATTGCACACAAAGCGTACTTCAAATAATTTCCAGAGGGGAAAAAAGGTGTTTGTAGAACTTTCCATCTGTTTGCAGATTATTCATGACTAAATTAATAGAAAATTCCTGTTATTCAGTTATGGCAATGTGCACCTTAGAAATGCCTTGATAAGGTGTGCTACAAAGACCATCTGTATTTTAAATAGAATAGAGCATGACTCGAACTGATCTGGTGGTACATCAGAGGGATATTTCATTATTCATATTATTTGTAGTGTAGTGGTTTCCAGGATCTGCATTTCTGGTAAAGGTAAGGTCATTTACAAAAACACTTCTGTTGTAGAAGATGAAATGAAATAGGTTATCTCAAAGTTTCCTGAAATTAATGAGAAGACTACAAACCCCAGATGCAGAAATAGAAAATTTCAGTGTCCTTTAGATGAGGCCAGGTATTTATTTATTTTTATTACAGGATTGCATTTATTTATCAGGAAATACTTCAGATTGCCTTTCACTAATTTCTTGTCTTAGAATGTTTTTAAAGAAAGCCTAGTTTTGATTTGTAGAAATGAAGTGGGGCAAAAAGAAAAAAGTTTCTCCAAAGACCACAAAGTGCTAGATGCAGAGACCTGAACTGTATGGTAGCTGCACTTCCTCAAAGGTTGTTTTTGCTGCTGAGTCTCCTGTGCTGGTAGCCAGATCTTGTTTGAGTTATGGCCTTAGCTCCTACACACTTTATTATGCATTTATTAGGCCTGTAGCTTGGTCCCAGAGATAAATTTAGGCAGTTGTCTGATATTTCATGATGTTTTCCCTTCCCCCCGCTTTCAGTTTTCCTCATTACAAGCAGTGTAACATGCAGCTGCAATAAATTTAATCTGATGACAATGTGTATGTCTGGCATCTGATTCATCTTTGATTTCATGGTTGAATCCCAAAGAAGAGAGGGAGGAAACTGGGGGATCATGGTGGCAAGCAGGATTTAGATGCTGGTAGAGATGATGAGTATCAGCAAGACTTGCTCAAGCAGAGAAGTAGCTAAAGAGAAACCAGTATGCACAGGTGGAAAAATACTAAAACTGGAGATAAGAAAAATGCAAATTAAATATCAGTGATTTAAGAATGAATGTGTAAGAAAGCTTCTGGGTTCTTGTCACTGGAGCAGAGAGAGATACATACAGGAACTGACATTGGCTGCTGGAATTCACCCATCCAGTTCCATCAGCAAAGTTCATTCAGTCATCCCCTTTACCTCTCCTAGACCACTTCACAGAATACAAATACCTTTGCTACTGCCACTGCTGAATGCTAAATAAGTAAGTTAATTCTCTAATAAAATTTAGACATGAAATAAATAGGTCAATCCATTTATTCTCTAACTAGGGTTCAGAAGGATAATGAGGTTTGGCTGGAGGCAGCACAGTGTCCTGGAAGCATATTGCTGTTTAGCCAGCTATTGATTGTGGTGTGCTTAATCCTAATTCATTTTAAGGCATTCTTTTGTTTAGACTTTTGAAGATTTAGCTTAACAAAATACTGAGAAACAAGCCCACCAACAAACAAAACTTTAGTGTCATGCTTCTGTTTGGAATAAGCATAAATTCTTGAGATTTTGTTCCTGTCTTGTTCTGTAGGTACTTGCCTTGCATCCTCTCATGGCTGCTTTACTGCCTTTAATTCAGCCGCACAAAGCTCCTCAGAGAGGTTACATGTTCATGTCTGTGTGCCAGACACTTCCATGTCTGCTCAGCTGCTCCGTTGATTTTGTAGGTGGTTACATTTCTGAAGAACATCTCTGAGCAGTTGAAGTGGTGCTTCCTGAATGATCAGTGCAGTAACATTTCATTCATGTCCATCTTTCTCCCCAGAGCAAAGTGTGTCAGTCTGTAAGCCAGTATATGAGGTATTTGCCATAAGGAGGGCATGACTCAATAAGGTGCAATCCTTTCTAAGGATTTGTAATCTAATTGTTATGAGAGTGCAAGAGAGTCTTTTCTCTTTTGCCTAAGCAGCAGACATATTCTGCTAAAAGACAGTTATGGATACCAGCTGATGCCATGAAACAGGGCTATGTTCCTCTCTCTTTAGATGTGACTTGGTTAGAAAAGAGCTGCTTCATTTGTTACCCTATTTCATGGGGTTACCTGATACCTAAAAGCTTGCTGGCCTTTCCTTAAAATGTGCTGCCTTTCTGAGCAAGTAAATTAAATCCCTATGTGACATTTGATTACATGAGAATTAATCTGTTATGAATCACATTTTAAGGCTCAGGTGAAAAGTGCTACAGAAATGAAAAATATTTCATTATGTCTTTTATGAACAATTCTCTTTTCATGTATGCATATTCACTGCAAATTCATTTATTATCCAGAAATGCTCTGCCTTTTTTGCTGTTATTGTACAGTCTAGTTTTTGAAATGCTTTCTTTTTTGAACTGAAATATGCAAATCACAGCAGTAGCAGAATCTTCAACTTCTTTTCTCTTTAATTAAATTTAGCAATTACAGTGCTACGGTACCTACATGAACCACCATATGTTATTCATCTTCTTATTGTTCTCAGTTAGGGTGTTGTCTGGTGTGGAGTTTTTCGTCTGCTTCTTCTGCAGTGATTAATATAATAGAGTTATAATCTCACTTATAATCAAACTTTCAGGAAAGGTTATTGGATTTGAGGTGACATGTATGCAAGCAATTTCCCAACAGCCAAACTGAATGCTTGCAATTTATGGGTTGTCAAACCTTTATCATTTCATGGCCAGATTATTACTACATCTAATGGACAGGTTTCTGGATTGTTAGGTTTTGTTTTTTTTGGTTTTCTTTCCATTTTAGGGGCAGTATCTGTGCTTCATTAAATACAATGTAATTTTATAGGAGGCTATATTTTTCAGATACTTTGTAATTGGCTTGTTATCGAGGCAGCACAAAGCAGTCCCCTGTCACTATGAGTGTTTCATGCATGGGGAGGTGTAAGCACAGCTGACTGAAAATATATTTGCTTTCATGAAAAAGCACAGGTTTCTTCTTTCAAACGATACATACCCTTATGTATTAGGAAGTTTAAATTTTTATAAATATATATATATATATTTAGAAGCTACCTTTGAAAGGAGCAGGAGAAGCACTCAGAACCAGTATACACACGTTCTCTATATGGGATTTTCTTGCTGTCTCCTTGCAGTAAGTGCCATGTGCATACAAGGAGTGATGTAGTAACTAGGCTTGGTACTTTTGTGAATGCTAAAAGAGGGAGAGAGAAAGCATGGAATAGTTTCTTTGCTTATAGAAGATAAAGATTGATTTTATTCATGACTGAAGTAGGTAATTTTCTAGCCGTTGGAGAATAAATGTTGGGCTAGAAGTGTCTTTGTTTTCTCACTATATAGAGGTTTTCATTTCAGCTGGACCATCATACTAAGGAACTATGACAGACATTAGAGCATTTTCCCCAAAAAATGACAGTTCTCTTATAATTGAGATCATCCTAAGTCTCACCTGATATGCTGAGTGCTAAGGCAGGACAGATCTTTCTAATCTATCTGAAACAATAACTGCAAAATTGAAGGAAGTGTCAGCCCCCCTGAGAGGGTACATCGTTGACAAAATGGAAAGGCAGATATGATTTGATTTTTTTGAAGCAGCTGGCTAGGGAGGAAGGGTACTACATTAAAAGTATCTGAATTACAAAGGCCAGTATTAACCAGCTCTGAAGGTTTTAGGGTGATGCTCATTAAATAAATGGCACCTGCAACTCTGGTTTTTTTGGGGTGGGTATCCACATACAAGAAAGCCTCTGTCATAAATTTATAGCCCTGCTGGAAGTCTAGAGGCCAAGGAACAAATTGCCACTATTATTTCTATGAAGCCAAGAGTATTCTGTATGCTATAGTGTAGGTGGTGCTAGCTTTACCCAGTAGTTAACCCTCCTAGAAAATATGAAATATTTTGGTTATTTGAGTGCTGCTATATTTCAAAATGGTTTATGTTCCAATTGTTTATGAACCATGATCCTTGATCAGCCTTCATCTTCCCCACACAAGGTGTTAAAATCTTCAAATAGCAGGCTGTTTTCAAACCCTTGAACACACTTTAATATTTCAAGCAATAGCATCAAGTTGTGTTTTCTATATATTGTTCTCTTTTCAAGGTTTGCAGACTGAACTATATAGGACCATGGAGGTTGTTTTTTATGGCTTTATGTATCATTTTTCACCACCTTATTTGGTGTGGTGGGTCTTGTGCACTTTATTTACTACGAAGTAGATGCTTTTACCTTAACACAAGGTGATATCTGATTTCCATCTAGCTGTATCAGCTTAGTATTTCCTCAAAAGAGCATTTTATTGGCTTTGTGGGCAGTGCAATCATAAAATGGTTACCAAGCTCTAATTGTCTGCTGTTTCCAAATGAAGACAACTTTCCGTTTAGAAGCATTCTGCAAGTTGTATTTGAAACCTTCAAAAGGGGTAGAGCTTATACAGCATTTTAAAGAAGAAAAGCATATGTACAACATTATTCATGATTAGGCTCTGGGAGACATTACAGTGGCCTCCAAGTTCTTCAAGGGGGCCTGCAGAACAGGAGGATAAGGATTTTTCCAGGTAAGGTAGTGTGGTAGGGTGAGTGGTCATGTCATGGTTTTAAAATGACAGAAACCAGATGGAGATTATTCAGTAGGAAGAAATTCCCTGTAAGGGTGATGAGGCACTGGCACAGGTTGCCCAGAGAAGCTGTGAGTGCCCTGATTCTGTTAGTGTTTAAATCCAGGTTGTTTGGGATTTTGAGCACCCTGGGCTAGTGGAAGATGTCTCTGCCCA
The DNA here is from genome assembly GCF_050655825.1 of Lonchura striata. Classification (NCBI taxonomy): domain Eukaryota; kingdom Metazoa; phylum Chordata; class Aves; order Passeriformes; family Estrildidae; genus Lonchura; species Lonchura striata. The sequence continues at coordinate 95,349,916 of NC_140705.1, read as the reverse complement.
TGGCAGGCAGATTGGAACTGGATGATCTTGAAGGTCCCTTCCAATATTTGTTTCAGGGTCACCCTTAAAGCATTTGTGGATTAATTTCTTTGCAAAATCAGTCAAATGTACAGCGTTATTTTTTTCAAATAACGCCTCACTCTCTAGACAAGCAGTAATGAAAACTTTATTTAGCATTCAAACTTGACATCAGCAACCAACCTTGGCATATGTACTGCATGTGAAAGCCTTTGTCCTAGGAACAGTGCTAGAAAGGGATCCCAGGTGAGGGTCACTGCAAAAAGAACTGGTAGGATTAGCAGATCTTATTTAAACTTCCTAAATATGAGATCCAGTCAGTATGCTCATACTGACTTCAGTTCTATTTTCTATGCAAATTGAAATATTGTGTGAAAACTCACTGACGTGTTTGTAAGTGTTCGGTTTGGAAAGGGCCAGTGTATAAAGGACAGCGAGAGATGTTCACTGTAAGTCAGGCCTCTCATTTTTGGCTTTCATATCGGGGTGTTTAGCTCCTGGCAGCGGTTTGACCCTCAAGTATCTCAAATCACAAAGGTTCGAAGATTCCACATCTTATTTGCCTGTGCTGGAATGCTGAATTGTAGCTTTAGAGAGAGGATGCTGGTTTCATGCACTTCATCAGCTTTCTTATTGGCTCCATCTCCTCCTGTTCAGAGTTCCAAATCACTTAAATTTTCCTACAAGAATGGCAAAAGTTGAAAGTGACTACTGTACCTTTCCTCCCAATGTGAGATTCGTGTTGGTAGGTGTATGATCACATTTAATGGGAAAATCTAATTCCTCTGAACAGTAAAATTCAGTAGTTGTTCAGTGTTGAAGGCCATCAAAAGAACACAGTTATTCTGTTTCATCAGTTCTGTTTGCTTCCTTTTACACGTTTCTCCTAAAGGAAAAAAAACATATCAGCCATATCTAGATCAAGGGCTATAGCCATAGTGAGACTTAACTAAATTAAATACCCTGATAGCTCATCTTCAAAGTTGGAAATGGTTTGAAAGCTTTCTCAGTCTACAAGTCTCTGCCATGTTCTCTTCAGGATGAGTTCCATTTTTGTAATGAACTGAAAAGACATGTTGTTTTCCCATTAAAAAAAAAACAAACAATAAGTAAAACCAACCAGTTTAATAGAAAAGCCATTAAACCTTGCCAGTTGGGATGAAAAATGCTGCCTGCAGGAGCTGTGAGAGTGCAAGCTGTCAGATATGACATATATGCACAAACACCTATGGGCTTATTAGAGCCTCCATAGTGACGTGCTGTCAGCAGTGTATTTCTGCTGCATATGACCTTGCAATATTTATTTTTATCTAAAAGGCAAAGAGGGAGGAAGCATTATTCAGTGAAGCTTGGGTGTCTCCTGTAACCTTTATGGAGTCTCTGCCAACCACTTCATAACAGTCCATAGCACATTCACTCTGTGTAGGACTCAAGTTATTGAAAAGCCATAGCAGTAAATCCTGTGTGGCTGGATGTCTCTGGAAATACGAGAATTCTCTGCTCTTCACTGTTGTATTACAGCTCACATGTCTGCTGCCTCCACTAGCTTATTCCTAGGAGAGTTTATTTTCCACTCTTAAAAAAAGGCTGCCAGTGTGATTTAAGGCCATAAGTGATGCTTTCAAAAAAACATGGGTGTGTTGAACCTAGGATCATTTGACAGGTGGTCATAAGGTTTTCTTTGAAGTCAAAGAAAGCTGAATCTTGTCTGGTTTTAAATAACATGCCTTGCCACAAGATTTGGCAGCCTTGTGCTAATGCCTCCAATTAGGAAAGGAAGGCAGCACAATCTTGAAAAGAAAAGTGACCTGCAGGTGAAATGCAAAATGGAGGCAAATTATGTGAATGATGTAAAAGTGTAATAACAGGTAAGATCTCTCCTCTCTTATTACTGTGGTGTTTTGCAGTATGGGCTTTTAAAAGCAGCCTTATTAAAACTAAGGCCTAAGCATCTTTCCTTGCTGTCCTGTAGAACACCAGTGACCATTTTGAATTTAAGGACAACATAGGTGGTTTCCCAGAAGTTCCTTAAATTCACTCAGCTTACTTTTGAATTCTATCTGTATCACATTGCACAAAATACTGCACCAGTTACCATAATGCATCACTTTGTGAAATGAAGTGTTTCTGCTAGCTCTTCACTCTCAGGAAAGTCATCTGTCAGCAGAGTGGGCAGTGGAGGGTGAGGACAGTTGTGTTAAGGCAAGCTGTCCCCACTCATATGCCAATCTCTTTGGGCTCCTGAATCACTTCTGTACCTCCTGCACTTGCTATCCAGAAGTAACATTCACTGGGGTTTTGCTCCACAGGTGTAAGCACTGGAAGGCAATTCAGGCTTAGTGCAGATAGAATGAGGCAGCCCTGAAGTCAAAATCTACTGTGTTTGCAGTACAGGACCCAAAAAAGTTTCATTTCCACCAGCTTACTACTGAGATATCTCACTATAGTACTGATAATGGTAATGGCTTTGTGGTGGGGACTCACTGAAACCATCAGCTTCAATTTCTCTGTTGGGCAGAGCCAGCTTCTAAACTCTTGAGTGTAAAATCCATATTATGAGCCACAATCCATTTCAAATTCACCCTGCCATCCATTCCTTGTTCTGTTATCTCCAGACTAAAACTAGAGAAACAGTCTTTTAATAAGACAGTAGTTCTTTCATTCTGCAGCTGACAAAAACCAAATAAAATGGGATTTCTCATTTATGCTATATCTTATGGAAGTGAAAAGAGCATAGAATAATTGTAACAAAGATAAATACACAAGTCATAACCTTTCTAGCATAACTATGCTTGTTTCTAGAAAATTAGAATGTCAATGAGCTAAAAGTAATTTGTTCAGGATGCCAGCAGAATGATAAGTCTGACTGCTTGATTTTTTGTTCTCATTAGATAGTTTCAGTAAGGCTGAAAAGTGAATGTAGTTGGTTGCAAGAGCTTTGTAAATCTTTGCAGATATACCTTGACCCACCTTTCTCCTGACAATCTATATGGCAATTTGTTGTTTTGAGGTAGAAATTCTTAGTTACTGCTGTGGTGACATTTCAGAGACATTTAAGTATTCTTTTTGGAAGAAGAAAAGTCATATGATGTATCATGGTTAGTCCTGTTTAGTTAAATTTCATGTAACATTCCTCCATTATAGTTAGGCTTTGTGTTGTCAAAATTTGTTTTTTGAGATAAACATTTCTCTCTTGAGACAGAGGACTGATTTGCAAGTCATGCTGAAGGTAGGATTGTAACATGTGAGATGATTGGCATGCCCTGTTCAGTGGGCAGTTCCCTTGTGGCCATGCTTGTTGTTTTTAGAGCAAAAGAGCTGTACAGTCTTTCATCCATAATGTGCATCGTGAGCTTGAACTTCTACCATATGTACTCATGTGAAACCCACATTGAAGCCCCATGGGTATTTGCTTGCATGAAGAGTAGAGACTTTTTCCAGCTCTTTCACTGCTGGAAAAAGTAGTGTCCTTATTATTTCAGTCAGTTCACAGTATTCAGGGCCCAAAAGTGTGATAGGCAGTTTGCAGAACAAGTAAAGAAAAAATGGCTCTTCCTCAGCAGAAATGTAATTTTCAAGTGAATCACAGTGCAAACACAATAAGAAAAGCCAACTGAGGAGACAAGGCACAGAAATTATGGTTTGTCATTGTAGCAAAAACATTTTGAGCTACTTGTGCTTCATTGGTCACTGTTGACATGACTGAAGCTCCTCTTTGTTTCCATGTGTGCTGCTGTCACTGTCTGTCTTTGTAGCTGCCAGGTGTCTTTTTCCTCACTCTCCTGGACTCTGATGCAGTGACTCTCTGAGTAACTTTCTGTAAAGAGGTCTGGAATTCAATGAGTCTTCTATGCCCTGTGGGGGAATGAAGTGTTTCAAATAAACCATTAATCTTCCTTGGTACATGTTAAAGAAATTTTATTGACAGACGATACTGGGAACGTGAATTTCTTTGCCTTTAGAGACCTCAGCATGTAACAGCATGGGTTCAAGGAAAGGGCAGCATGGATTGGGAGAGTCAGAACTGGGGCTGGTAGTGCTCAGTATTCTCAGCCATGTCCTAGAAAATGAGACACTGGTCAAATTTGTAGATAATCCTCCACTGAAAGCAGAGGGGACTCTGCTGACGTGGTGAATGGCAAGATTTTGCTCCAGAGGGGTCTTGGTAAACTTGAAGAGTGCTTTAACAGATGCTTTGTGGACCCATCAGAAGTAATAACCTCTGCTCTTGCACCAGGATTTGCTGGTGCAGTATCCCATTCCCCAGGATGGGAAGTGGTGGCCTTGAGCAGTCCTGCTGAAGAGGACCTGCAGGTTGTGGAGGACCCAACCCATAACAAATAGGGTAGGCAGCCATCCAAAATAAGATAGGAGGAAGACATCCAGATGTGAGAAGTTACTTATTCTAGACAGGTCAGTGGTGATGAGGCCACACCTGGATTGCTGTGTTCAGTCTTGGCTCCCCTTCCCAGGTCAAGGGGGACGTGGGGAAGCTGGCAGAGCCCAGTGGGGCTGCCGTGTGTTCAGGACCTGCAGGATGTACCCTTAGAGAGCTGGAGGGAGCTGCGCTTTCTCAGGCTGGGGAGAGGTGAGCTGGAGGTGGCCACAACCACCCAGCACAGAGATACAGAGAAGGTAAAGCCAAATACTTCTCTACCATAGCAGAGAATACAATAGGGCGTGGCAGCAGCTTCCCATTCAGGAGGTCCAGGTCAGATTTCACAGATTGACCAGGAGCAGGGTGCAGTGCTGGAACAGGTTGCCCAGAGAGGCTGGCAAATCTCCAACGCCTGGAGGCTTTTGAGAGTCTGCTGAGCAAAGTTGTAACTGCCCTCCTCCAGTGTCGGTGAGGGTTCTGCTCAGGGCAGGACAGTGGGTGGACACCTATGGAAGGACCTTCCAGTTCCTCTGGTTCAGTGATCCCATTTTAAAACAGTGGTAGCAGTGGACAGGCTGTTTGCTTCTTTGTGCTGGAAGGTCTTTTAGAGGCCAGAACCAAGAACAGAACACTGGAGTCCAGAATACTGAGATCTCATCCCACCAGGACATGTAGCCTTAGGAGGGAGCCATAGTCCCTCCTTCACCTGTGCCACTGTCTCCAGAACAGGAAGGAGAATCTGTTTCATTTCACAAGAAAGGCAGATTAGGTAGAGTTTTAATTAAAGAGTTAATAGAAAGAAGCAGATGAAACTAGCTTTTTCAAATAAATGTTGCCATTTTAAATAAGATTGTTGGCAATTGAGCCCACACTACTAATTATGTGTGATGCCTGATTTTACCACATTATGAGACAAGCTCCCCACTTTCATATTGTCTTGTCCAATTTGGAAAAGAGATTTTCAGCATCCTGAGGTTTAATAATTTAATTTTTCTGAAATGTTTTGAATTTATAAAATGCTATCTAAGTGTGAAGTTTAACTGTGTTTTTGGAGAATACATGAGTTATCAAAGGCCCAGGGAACAGAAACTGTGTAAGCTGATGAAATCCTCTTCTGTCACCGATTGCCTCAGCATTTTTCAGCATGTCTATCAACATTCAGAGAAACTCTCACTCTGTGTCAGACCTAGGGGAAATGTTGTTGTCCCCTCACTTGTCTGCTCATTAACAACAGGTATCTGGGTGAAACTTGCTTTTTTTCTTACATGTGAATGTCAAGTGGGATTTTTGAGTGAGCAGAAGGAAAACCAGCAGTCAGGACAGCTTTCACAGTAGAGCAGAGGGTCCTCAAAAGGTTTCTGCCATCTGCATTTTTTTCCATCCTCTAACTGCTGTGCTGAGGCACTTTCCTCCCTTTCCATCCTTGCAGTCATGACTTAAGAAAGCACAGAAAGTATGAGGAAGCTCTAGGGCTAAAAGATGAGTAAAAAGGGGTCTTCCAAACAAAGCTGGCATGCAGAAGTGATACCTGAGCTACTGACAGGCAGATGGATGGAAGTGGTGTGAACTAGAGGTGGAGGAAGGATGGCTGAACCTTAGGATAAGCATGGATTTAGTGACAGATGCTTTATGCTATGAGGCATTTAACAAGCTCTGGATAGGATCATCACATTTCCCACTACTTATAGTGACAGCTGGCCAGCTAATAGACCCCTGGCACTGTGTGCATGGATGTACATGCATGTATGTGGAGAACATGATGACAACAACAAATTGAAATGTATGAGACATTAAAATGCATTATCTTGTCATGATTTATCTTATTTATGTTATCTGTGGACCAATGTCATAGTTCTCCAGTGGTCTGAATGACTCTTGTGCACTTGAAGCTGACATAATGGCAGTTTCTGTGCAATGAGTTTGAGTTCTGACAGAGAATGCAAAAGGAGGAGTGCTACACCACAGAGATTTAATGCCTTCTCTTGTGGCTTTCTAGTTCTCCAGAGAACTAAACTGCAGTATTAACTACTTATTTAACGTGGTCTATTACATCACTGAACTTCAATTCTGTTCCAGGCACCTTTCTATTCAGGTACTCGTGCGTCACAGTATTGCTGAACTTCTTAATTTTGAAGTTTCCAGCCTCCTGAGTGTAATTGAATAAGCACACTCGAGGGCAAAACAGCAACTAGAGGCACAGCACTGGGCTTCCTTTCACACCCTCCCCTTAACTACTGCACACACTGAGCTCCTGAACAGGCATTCTGCTGTTCATTCTGACAGGACCAGCTTCCTCTTAGCTTTCCCTTTAGGTCTGTCTTGCTCACAGTGACAGAAAATTCTCCCATCCTCTTGTCTCAGAACAGGCATCTCAAAAAGCAACTTGCTGTTCGCCTCTGTCAGCAGCAAAAGAGAAGATGCATGTTGGTTAATCAGCTGTGCAAGGCAGAATTATTTAACGACTCTTCTGTCATTCTCTAGGAAAGATTTTAATTTCAGCATTGAATTTTAAGTTTTTAATTAACTAACTACTTTTTTTCAGTTCAGTGCTTTTTAGCTGGGAGCAAACATTGCTGAGTCATTTAGGAATTGGGCTGTAACAGCATCTGGCTCTAGCTCCTGTTACAGAAGGCAATACCTGGAGCTTTTAATTGTTTTCTTTTTCTTCAATCTGACTTTCCTTTTGAAAAGCTGGATCTAAACTGCTTTGTGAGGAAAACATCTTTTATTGTTGTCTGTCTAAAGAGTACTGTGATGAGCTTCAGTTTTTCCATATAACTATGCTAGGGATTATTGGAGTTTAAGCTGATAAATAGTAATAAATCTTTAAAGGGTATTCATTTGGACTGCAGCTCAAGCACTGCACCTGAGCATAGGGAAGTGACAGGGGAAATCTATGAAAGAATTGTGTGAAGGTCACTGCTAGGAGACTCCTCCCTCTGTGTGTAAGGCTTCAAGTTTGCCTCCAAGAGAATAGTTAAAATAATAAAGAAAATTTGTGGGACAGGAGTGTGAGAAAATGAAGGACTCCTGGCTTTCCTAACTTCAAGTCACATTTCTATAACATTGCTGCAGTTCCCAAGGGTAGCAGTGAACACTAGTTGTTTGAGGGACAAGATTATATATGAGTGAAGTCATTGAATTTAGAATAAATCATATGGGGCAATTGCTTGATGCCATAGTAACAGGACAAAATTTTACTTTATTTTGCTTTGATGGATTATTGGCCTTCCCCTTTATACTTAGGAAATGAAAAATACTTTAAATAGAAGGTAATTTTTAAAGTTTTGACTTGCAGATCTCAGCTCTGATACCAATCTTAGCTGCATGCTGTTTGCAGTTGTTTAATGTCTGCCCTAACTTGTCCATTTGTAAAATGTATGACATGCCCACCAGAGTTAGTATGAATTCATTAGTGCTTCTGAATTGCTCTTGCATCATCCAGAGAAACATGCTCACACTCCTGCTCAGTATTAGAAGTGAAATCCCCGTTTGATTTCAGCTAATGGCAGGAACTCTGATTGACTCCCAGAGAGGTAAGATATCATCCAATTACCATAATTAGATGGTTAAGAATTGTTCAGCTCCAAATTTTGTAATAATTCAAAGGCTCTTACCTCCATGAATTTTAAGTCAAATGCAAGTATAGCAGGTTGCAAATCTTCTGGTGCTTATGTAGTCACATTGCACTCAGCACTGGAGACCATTCACATTCTTCACATTCAGCACATTTTAGAGTCTTGATGAGGCAATTAGAAAATCTGTGTATATAAGCACAGAAAAAGTATAACAGAATCTTTTCTTTAGTGTTGTCACTCAGGTAGTGCCCAGTTCTTTCATGGGTTTTGCCAACTATTGAGCTCCTGTGATGAGAGTTTTGCTTGAATAGTTAATTTGAAAGTCAAGTGTGAAATGAAGAACACAAAGACCAGCTCTGTGGGATGTTTTGTGATACTAGTGGAAATGTTCTCTCCAGTCAGCATCTCTAAAGACTATAAAACTTGATTTAAATAATTTTTTCTACTGTACAGTCCCCAACAGACGTTGACTGTTAATAGTTTTTACAGCTCTAATTTAATCTAGTAGAGTATTGAACTAGTATGTGAAAGGTAATAAAATCCTTTTAGTAGAAAGATGGAGTTTATGTTCAGAATAACAATCTATCAGTTTTGCAAAGATTGTTAAATCGCTGCTTTATAAGTGTGATCAGATTAAGTCAGCCTAGCTGTATTTTGAGTCTTTCTTTTCACAGAATTGTTAAGGCTGGAAAAGACCTCAGGAGAGAGCATCCATTCCAGCCCCTCTGCCCAGGCAGGGTCACCTGGAGCAGTGGCACAGGAGCATGTCCAGGTGGGCTCTGAATGTCTCCAGGGAGGGAGACTCCACGGCCTCCCTGAGCAGCTGTGCCAGTGCTCTGCCACCCTCAGTGTAAAGAAATTCTTCCTCATGCTGAGGTAGAACTTCTTGTGTTTCAGTTTACAGACACTGCTCTTTGTCCTGTTGCTGGACACCACTGCAAAGAGCCTGGCACTGTCCCCTTGGCATTTTGAGATATTTACATGCACTGATGAGATCCACTCTCAGAATTCTCTTCTCCACACTAAGCATGCCCAGATTCTGCAGTCTCTTCTCACAAGAGAGAGAAACCGCTGATAATCTTTGTGGCCTCTGTTGGACCCTCTCCAACAGCTCTGTGTCTGTCTTGTACTAAGGAGCCCAGAACTGGACACAGAACTCCAGATGTGGCCCCTCTAGGGCCAAGCAGAGGGGCTCCATTGCCCTGCTGGCCATATTCTTCTCAATGTGTTCCAGGATCCCACTGGCCCTCCTGCTGGCTCACCCACTGAGACACCCTGGTCCTTCTCCACAGAGATGCTCTTTAATAGGTCAGCCCCATCACATGCTGGAAATCCTGGACCTCAGCTGCAAGTTGAGGAATTGCCTCAATGTATTTGTCCCAGAAGAGCTGTTTGCTATTTTCTAAAGTGAAAACTTTGCTGAGGACCCCTATTTCCCAATGTGACTTCTCAGGCCGCTGTCTCTTTGGGCTGCACCCATCTTTCCTGGGCTGCTGGCTCAGAAAGGTCCAAGGATGCAGTGGGGTTGCACTGACCTCAATGAGCATCATGAGGTTGGTGAGCAGAAGAACCTGACCTGGCTCTGTGCTTTTCCCCCAAGACTGACCAGGAAGGATTTAGGATATGAGCAGTTAGCAGGGTGCATTCAAAGCTGTAGGGTAGCTGCCAGATGACCAGCTTTTCAAAGGGTTTGCAATAGTTTACCCAGTTCCTAGGGCCAAAGGAATGGCTCTGTGTTGAGAACATCTTGGGGTTGCTTCTACATTCACTGGTATGAGTTTCAGGTGGTTTGTGCATTCACATCAGATGAGGATGTTGGGCCAGAGATTGTGGGAATGGGCTTTGTTGCTGATGTGGGTTTAAGTTGTAGGACCAGCAGTTTGTGTTTCTTCATTTGAAAACTTCTTTGGACAGGTGCTTTATTCATACTGTGTCTGTGCCCACAGAGTACTTTAACATCAGTTTTCTTGTTTATAAATGATCTGTTACTTCATTAGTCCTGAACAGAGGAACTTGAAGCTGTCTTCATCACCTCAAAAACATCTTGCTACTAAGCTGATAAACCATCCTTCCCTTTGTGTGACATGAATGTTAAAATGTTGTAAACAAGTTTCCAAAGGATCAACAGCAATTTTTCATGCAGGATATATTAATTTGTCTTGTAATATTCCTTTTATGTCAACTGCAATAATCTACTGTGCTTAAAGCATAAATATCTTTTCATGTGTGTTTGTCTGAAGTGACAGTAAGTTGCCAGAGATGTTATCAGACACAACATATGAGGATGAGTAACTCCACTGCCTTATGGCTGCAGCTATTTAAAAGGCAGGGGAAAATTATCATTAGAAGCTGAATATTGTTGGTAGGTTTGTCACACAGAATGTGAGTGTTTAGAGGGAATATGAAAAAGAAAGTATTTGCATTAAGACCAGCACTTTCTGGAACACCACCAAGCAGCATCAGCTAGTAGGTTTTCTGTCCTCTAGTGCAAACGTGGGTATATTGGGGACAAAACACTGCCTGCTGTTCCCCCTGCAAACCTTGTGTTCTGTGTGATGATGATGAATGAGCTCAGGACCCCAGAAGTGCTAAGTGCCTGGATCTGTGGATGTGTATCTAGTTACAATTTCGTTGTTTCAACTGCATCTCTTCAATATCAGCATTGCATTGTGCAGCTAGGGTTCAATTAAAAACCTGTAGCAAAAGACTCCTGCAATGACTCATTGGTGAAGATCTCTGTGGTAAGTAACAGACTCCCCGGATTCCTGAGCAGGAGAATGTCACACGGGCAGCATGAACCATTATGGCACCTTTCATCTCAGCTTATGTCCCCTGGTATCTAAGTAGCAGCAGAAGTTTGGTGGAAGCTACAGTGCTTTTTCTAGCTGTTTACCCAGGGGAATCCCAAGAGTCTTATTAAAGCTGCAAGCCAATAGGAGAAAACAGTAGCAAGGAAATTCTGGCTGGAACCTTAGAGTCTTACAGTCTACAGAATTATCCCAGAGCATGCCACACAGATTCCCACTGTGGGGAAATAGAGGTGAACAAGTAGCATTTGGTTTTGCTGAGGAAGTCTCTTGCTGTGAAATAGAATGTTCCTGAATCCCTTGGCATGGATGTGGAATTGATCTCCAGGTGATCCCTTAACAGTCTCTAGGCTGATCCTGGAAATGGTGGTTATATTGATCCTGGGGGGGAGCATCTCAGGAAACAGTGTCAGGCAGTGCCTGAGAGATTGTGCTTTTGAGGGAAAGGAGAAGCACGGGGATTCATGTTCAAAATGTATAATTTCTCACATCAGATTCATTAATTATTCCTTTGTGAGTGCCATGGCTTAATCCCAGGATCTTCAAATTCTGCTGTATAAGAAAATGTCTGTGGTATTAAAGTAAGTACCCCCATTTCAACTTGGGAAACTGTTCCATAACACCAGAGCTAAGTGATGCTCTGATAGTTCCTTGCTTGACACTTAAAAATTAAAAGAGCAGTAAGAGCAAAAAGAGAAAGCTGCTGCAGACAAGGAAGTCACCCATGAGGCAGCTGAGCTTTCAAAAACAAGAACAAAGTTGTGTTTATTCTCTCCTCTTTTAAAATAAAATAGAAATTTATATATATATAAAATACAATCTCTTATAGCTCAAATATTTGCCCAGCTAGGTGATTTCCCCAGAAGTATTCACTGGGAGGACAATTCTGACAAGTGTGTTTTGGTGGCGAGGCCAACACAGTGTAATCCATTGTGGAGCCATGTTCTCTGCAGTGATTTCCTAGGCACCACTGCAGAGAAGCTGGTGTGGGGCTGCTCCTCCTGGGAGAGTGTGCTGGGGTAGCCCTACCATGGCAAATCTGTACTTCTTTTAGCAACATAAATCAGTAGGTACAACTGGCCATGTGGTGAGTAATAAGCTGCAACTGCACAGTGTGAGCCCTGCAGACAGAGAGTAGAAACAAAGAAGTCAGAAAAAAGGAGATTCGTGACTGTCTCACAATTTGCTGTAGCAACAGCCCTTGCCTACTACTGGACTTCATTGATGTTTCAAACCTGACCTCAAGTCAGGCCACAAGAGGAACTATCCTTGGCAGCTCCCTTGATTTAGAACTACTGCAAGAAAAGAAGGAATGAGAGCTGCCTTTGTTTGTTATTTTTAAAATCTGACTCCCTATTGCAAGGCAGTAAGATGTGCAAATGGCTCTTGCACCTGGCAAGTTACCATCAGCAATTATTGCAATGCTTAGTGTCTTTCTGCCACCAGCAGAAATCTCTTTGCTCCCTTTCATGTCAGAGATTTCATTGTTCTTATGGGGATGGTAAAATTAAAGCCACAAGATTTACTGCTCTAATTCTCTTTTATTTGCAACAAAAGGGAGAGACAGAGAAGGATGATACATGTAGCTCGATTTTGTGTTGTTGGGGTTTTTTCTCTCTTACTGACCAACAAAAATAACTGACAAAAACTTAGTTTAAATTAATCAAACAATTCCATTAGCAGGTGTGTTAAAGACTATTATTTAGACATAGAAATCTTGTTATTAAGAAAAAAAAAGCTGTGACTGCATTTCACTCTCCTGTGTTTTGACATCTGAGCAGGCTGTACTTTATATATTTCTTCATGTTTCTTTCAGTACAGATGTTTTCTAGTTTTAGATGTCATTAATGTGGTGTAAATGTCAAGAACAGTATTTTTGACAAATATATCAAAAACACTGTTTATGATAAATGTATGTCTGTGAGGGAAACAGTGTTTGATAGGAATCCAATTTTCATTTGTAGCCCTTCCATTGTTGCCCTTTGTGTGACCTGAGATGATTTGCCAAATCAGACTTTTTCAGAGGGGACATCTGTGAACACAAGTGCCGTTCCTGTGTTCTAAACCAGCGTCTGACTGTGAGCTGTTAAAATCTGAGCTGTTGACTTTCAGTTCAGTGAAAGAATTGAGGACAATCAAATAAGGACAATTCACCACATGCCTCATGGAAGGAGGTGAACTGCTGCAGGAGCTCAGAGTGGCTGCTTTGCACCTCCTGCTCCAGAGCTTACACACTGAGGTGGAAAGGAGAAGGATTCATTTGTAGCTCCTCAACATTTATTGTATTTTTTAGACACCCTGAACATCATATGAGCCATGCTCAATGATGTACAGATCGTTTCTGTGAAGCTGCAACCTTGTCATTTTCAAAAACAAGCTTCTGCTCTGGCTAAAATTCATGCACATTTAAAAATAAGTTTCAATTGCAGCCCTGTTGAGCTTTAATTTCTCTCTCAATGAAATTACTCTTCATCAGACCTGCATTTTTTCAGTATTAATGGACAGGCTTCATTAATGGATACTCCAAGTAATCAAGACAGTGAGATTTCATTACCTGACCAGTCTTGCTGGAATTTGTGGAATATCATACTTTTTCTTGCTTCGAGGGTTGGTCCCTTTCATTTGCCAGCTACAGGCCCCAGTGTGCTTGTTCTGTGGACAAATTGATAAATTAGTCTGGTGCCGAAAGGGAGTCATTTGACTCACCTGAAATGAGCAGCAATGGGATGAAAATACATTACCTCTGTCCCACTGGATAAGCTTCAGATAGTATTGAAATAGAATTAGGCCAAAGGAGTCAATGTAGTGGATAATAATGAAATGTTTAATGTGGATTAGCTGAATATATAATTAATACATTAGAATGAATTGCTGAAGACTTAAACTGTGTCAGACCTTTATCCTGTCTCAAATATTAGACTTAAAACCGCTGCAGTCTTCTGTTTATAGGAGAGCATAAGAAAAGCTATTGAATTTGTGTTTTTTATTCGGGTAAGAGGACTAGATACAGTTTAAAGTATTATAAATAAATATGTATATACGAGAGCTGTCAAATCAGGATCCAACAGAACCAATGCTAATATATTTGAGTCTGAACCAGACCTGAGAGGTTACAGACAAGAATCTAAAGCTAAAACTCCTTAATCACCTCTGTGGGCTTCTTTCTTCTGGGAGCTAAATCTAAATATGATATTCATTTTGGACCATTCCTAGGTGAGTTGAAGTGTTGCTTTAGTCTTTATAGGTTGAATACAAAATGGACAGACTTTCCAAACTAATTGGCAAATATAATCTTTGACTGTGAGGTATGGAAGGGCTGCAGAATGAGCTGGGACACAAAACTTGAAAGTATTCATATGTTATCTAGGAGGCCTTGGGGTTTTTCTAATTGTTAAAACTTCCTTGTTGCATCCTCTTTCCAGGCTCTTTTCTGTTTCTCAATGCATCAGAGAGGCCGAGCCCCACCATCCTGAGCCCTTGGCTGAGGAGCAACAGTGATCAATGTGTAGTTCAAGTGGCTGTGTACAAGTTTTACCAGCAGAGTGGAGAATATATTGCTCGTGTCCACCCCATTGATGAGAGCAGCAGTGAAATCCTATCAGAGGAGAGTCCAGAGAAACATGGGTAAGTCTCATCCCCTCATTTGATTCACAGCTTGAATTGAGAAAAATCATTTGGTTGTGTAGCAATAGAGCTACAAAACACATGCTGCATATCTGAGGGAGCAGGACATGCCACTGAGGAGATGCTGTCTTGCATGGGTCTAAAATATCATAGAAGGTGGAGGTTGATGCTTATTTTATTATACAAAGCATTAGCAAACTTCTGGATCCAGGTAATTGAGTCTCTAAGTTAACACCACGTTTATTCTCAGTGCTTGCAGGTACAGATAGAGCATGGATCCTCATCCTCAAGTTAAAGCTTTACTGCTTAATTCTCTCTGTGTGATTGCTTTTTACTACTTCTTAACCCATGTATACTATTGGGCTTAGAATATCTACTGAGTCTTTGCAGTTTCATGTGCCTGCATACATTTTCAGTTTTGTCTTCACTTCTTTTTGTTTGCCTGTAAAGTTGTTCAGAACTACTGGTAGGGGAGGAAAGCTTTTGATCTTTCAAGGGTGCAACTGTTTGAAATGTTTGATCCTCTTTGTGCAATTAATCTTAATGATGTTTTAATTTGTCAGACTTCCTGTGTATTCTGTTAAATTTTTGTTAGCAGCAAAACAGCAGGAGATGAACACAGTAAATTTTTCAAGATGCTGCAGGAGTAGAGTAACTTGGAATTTAATTTGGATATATGCGAAGATAATGTTCTACCTGCTCTGTGTACTGACTATTTAAAATTTTTATTTCTTACCTTTGTTGTGAAATATGTTGAGAAGCGTGATTTTTACCAAGCATCTCAAATGTTCTTTGTTTTGTTGTAATAGATTAGAGTTTCTAATAGCAAATCCTGCTGGCTTGTCCTCGTAACAAGATGTGATTATCTGATTACTGTCTACAGCAAATTCTGTATCTTCCAGTAGCAAAAGGAGAATGTGCAATAAAAAGCCTTGCAGGAGATAACCTAACTCATAGAAACAGTTTGAATAGTTGTAATTCTCATATAACACATGGCCTATAAAAGTGAGGAGGAGAGCTTGTGTGTGGATCTAGATCATACTTAGTTCCAGCAACATCATCCAAATTGTAAATTGCTGTTGATGTCTGGGGAGAAGTAATTAGAGGAGCCACAGCAGCTGTCTTCTTCCTTAGCTCTTTGCAAATGCTGTGTTCTGTGTCACAGCTAATAAACATTCTTTGTGCAAAGTGCCTCCTGCGTTGGCACTGCCTCTGCCCCTTGGCACTCCCGGGGAATGCTGCTGTGTGCAAAATGCTCTGCTGTGCTGCATGGAGGAGCTGCAGCTTGGATCTGTGGGTGGGCAGAACTCTCCAGGAGCAAAGGCAAGTGCCAAATGTAAGAAGCCTTGAAGGGAAGGGAAAGGTTGCTTTAAGTACAAATTCCTGCCTTTGCCATCTGCTGGGGATAACGTGGATGACTCAGCTGCGTGTTGCAGATGGAGATCGTCACCACAGCAAAGGGGGTTTGTGCTTTTACAGGAGGTGGCTTTGGTTATAGCTTGACTGTCCCATATGCTTGCCAGAAGAGCAGCTTGCACCCCAACAGCATTGCTGGAGGGCTAAGGATGTGCCTTTGGTTTTCATGGGTTTGTGTGTCTGACTCCTTGGTGCTCCACGTGCTGGAAAACTCCAGTTGGAGCCACCAGCTGGTTCACTTTCCCCTCCTCCTTTTCTCTGTCCCTTCACTGCAAGAGGCAGTAACTCTTCTCTCAGCTCAGTAATGCAGAAAAACTCTGTGCCCACATAAATGTCACATGGGGATGGTTAAATAGCTTCTCACAGCCACAGATGAGAAGGTAGCAATTTGTCACCATTTAACCTGAATCTTCATTCCAGAATTTGAGTGCCCCTCCTTTGTTTGGAGGGATAATATTAGCTATTACAGCTCTGACTAAAAAAAAACATGTAAATCTAACTTTTTAGAGCATCTTTTTTCCTTGAAATAGGAATCCAGTATAGCTGATTGAAAGTCAAGAATAATTCAATGGAGTTCTTAAATGAACTAGCAATCCTACAGTGGAAATATGTTCTGTTCAATATTTTATTTTGTCTTGGAAATTGCAAACAATTGTGTTCTTTTATAATGAGTTCTTTGACCATGCTATAACGAAATAATTTCTAAATTTTTTTTAAGGATTTTAGCTCTAGGCACAAAGTAATTGAATTCCCCAATGATGAGTCTGTGCTAGAAATAAAAACACTTTAAAGTTTCACAGCTGACACTTCTTTGATTCTATATGCTTTATATATTGCTTTGCAAACAAGAGGTGTAAAGTGTGTGACTTTGTATGTGCACTAGTGAGTCTATGCCATTGCTTGAGATCAAGCTCATAGCAGGAAGGATGTGTTTTATTGAAAAAAAAAGCATATGAAGGGTGATAAAGCAATAAGTTAATTTCAGGATGGATTTTCTCAGATCTTGAACTACGCACAGCACTAATATCTTCTCTACTTGTTTTTTTCCTTTTTAATTTGTATAACCCAAATTACACATGTTAAGATCTTACAGGGTCTTCACAGTTCACCTACATTTACAAGAGAAAAAAAGCAGATGCTGTCAGGTATTACTATTTCATTCAGGGTGAAACCAGGCAAGCCAAGGTTTTGGTTGACAGCATTTGAGGCTGATTTTAAGAAGAATATATGTAAAGCTATGAAATTGTATTAGGTAAAGACAGCATGGTCCCCAAATATTTATTTGTTATCGGAGCTCACCCATGTTGTCTTTGTGTGTAAATTACTGGGTGTGATTATGCGTAAAGACTCAAAGCAGAGCTGTGGATGGTCTGTTTGCTCCTCTGGTGTCATTCTTTAGGAAAAAAAAAAAAATGGACTAGAGTTGCATGAGTTCCATAATGAGCCAGAGGGGTTACAGAAATGGTTGTGTGGAAGACACCTGTTTGTTTTATTTTCTTAGCTGACATATTTCACTGCAGCTGATGTATTGCATGCAGGAAAAACTGTGGCTAAGCCAAGATACATCACACTGCAGTAAGGTGGGGCAGATGGAACATAGACCAGGAGCAGAATGGCAGAAGTGATGGCTGGGAATGGTTTCTGAGTGATGATCTCCAGAGGATACTTGTTTTATGGCACACTCTGCCCAGTACAGTCGTAACTTCTATATATAATATTTACAAGAAAGCTTTCTATTCAGAAATTATCTATGTCCTTGTTCATCAGTTCAGCAGAATTGTATACTTTTTTAAATTAGCATTAATTTTGAAGAGAAATGGAGTCTTAACTCCAGTTTAACCTGTGGGTTTTGGAACCCCTTTGGTTAGACCTTCCTAACTTAACTCCTAAACAATCAGTAGGATCCTCTATGGAGAACAATACATCCCTGTGTTCTATCAGAACACAGTGTTTGTTTCATGGAAGTGTTTGTAGCTACTCTGAGTCTGTGGATGTTTTTGATGTGGTTAGTCTCTTCTGACATCTCTTGCAATTCTGTTGGGTTTTACAAGGACCCATAGATGATACAGGGAGAGAAGCAGTGCAGTGTTATTGATCATTTGTAATGGCAAAAGAGTTGTTATAATTCCTGCCATGGAGCACAGCACTCTCTGATTTATCTCAAATGACACCAGATGTGGCTACTATCTTTTGCAGTTTTTCTGTTCCCATAGCGCTGTATACAATCCTTTCTTGCTATTTAATGGGGTTCCCATTTTCTGTTTTTGTAGGTGAGGAGACATCAAGTATGTTTATGTAGCATATTGGTAATTTAGCAAAGCAGAATTGCTGCCACAGTTCGAATGTTGCCTTCTGGGTGCTTGTCAGACTGTCACTGTGGCCACTGATTTAATTTCACCTCTCATCTTTCTTTTTCCCATGTGTTACATTTATAATTATAAAACAAGTCAGATTTTAAGTGTGCTTAGTAGAGTGGAGAGAACACAAAGGAAATAAAGGAAATCTTGTCAGCAAAGTTAGTTTGTAATAAAGGATTGATTTTAATTTCTTTTGATTTGTGTATTTTGGAGAAATTAGAATTAGGCAAGGACAAAATTATCATGGTTCATTTTAATTACTATTATTACTTTACACCTCTACTTTCACTATTAATGGTGAGCTGCAGTATTATCTACTATATATCAAACCAAACTTTTTATTAGAACATAGCAAATGACACCTAATTTCAATGTGGTCTTTTATTGTCAGCCTCCCTCATCACCAAGCTGGAGATTGATCTGAAGACTTTTGTGTAAACATGTGAAGTTGAAGGTGTTTCTTAAATAAAACATGAAATGTGAACATGCATGCTTGAGAAAGGAAGTCATAAAACACTAATACTTTATATAGCCAGTATTTCAGTAGGTATATGAATACTGGTGCACAGAGCACTTCCAACAGAGAAAGTTCACCTGGTTCTGAAGGCTGCTGCAAATCATGATAGGCTATTCCCTTTCTGGCATCTACAGCTTCACTTAAGATTGATTGCATTGGTAGGTGTCAAGGAAAATACATGAAGGAATCAATAGCATCTGTCACATTTGACCTTGGGGCTTGAAATCAGAAGGTTATTTCTTGTACTAGTCTTGTTCCTTTTCTTTCTTTCTTACCAGTAGTTTCAGTAGCCTGTCTCAGAGACCAGAGACTCAATAGAAGGATTTTTCTTTATTTTATATTCTTTTTGTCAGAATGGGGAATGCTTGTTTGTTTGTTTTCACCTTCTTGAAAAACTTCACTAAATTCAAGCCTTTCTTCTATAAATGCCTCGGCTGAGGCATGAAAAGAATGAAGACCAAAGTCTTAGTATGTTTTTGGGGCATTTAAACATATTTTTAAGCATCTAAATATATCTCAAAACTTACATGATATTTTTAGTCTCGGAGAATTCTAAATCAGGAGTTTAAGTGATTCAATTCAAACTATGCATTTGAGAAATTCAGGTGATCCAGGAAAACAATTTGGATTTATGGATTTGTTAGAAACTAAGCTCTCTCACCCTGATGGCCAGGCACCACTAATCCTTAATTTCAGAGAGATAACTTGTATTGTTCTAGACAGAAAATTAACACTTAAACTTTTTCTGTGCTATTACCCACTAGCCAACTTTTAGTCCCTTTCAGTCTGTGAAATTAAGTGCAAATGAAGGAAAAGAAGAGGAAAGAAAAGGCAAAGTTGATAACTCTATTGGTCGTGGCACCTTGAGGAGTTTGTTGCTATTTAGTTCTCAGGTTGTGCAGACTCCCAGAATCGGTCAGGCTGGAAAAGACCTCTGAGATCTCAGAGTCCAACCTTTGTCCAAACACCACCATGTGTGTCAATTAGACCATGGCGCTGAGTGCCACGTCCAGCGTTTTGTCAAGCACCTTCAGAGATGTTGACTCCACCACCTCCCTGGACAGCCCATTCCAATGTCTAGGCTTCTTTTCTATGAAGGAATTCCTTATAATGTCCAACCTTAGCTTCTCCTAGTGCAGCTTGAGACTGTGTGCTCATCAGTGGTTGCCTGGGAGAAGAGACCGATCCCCACCTGGCTTTCAGGGAGTTGTAGAGAGTGATAAGGTCTCCCCTAACCCTCCTTTTCTCCAGGCTGAACACCCTCAGCTCCCTCAGCTGCTCTTCCCAGGACTTGTGCTCCAGACTTTTCCCCAGTTCTGTTGTCCTTCTCTGGACACACTCCACCACGTCCATGTGTTTCCTGTAGTGAGGGGCCCAGAGCTCAACACAGGATTTGAGGTGTGGCCTCAATAGTGTCAGCTACAGGAGAGCAATACTGCCCTGGTCCTGCTGGCCACACTCTTGCTGATCCAGGCCAGGGTGCCCTTGGCCACCTGGGCACACTCTGGCTTGTGTTCAGTGCTGCCAGCCACATCCCCAGGTCCTTTTTGGCTGGGCAGTTTTCCAGCCACTCTGCCCCCAGCCTGCAGTGCTGAAGGCTGTTGGTGCGGTCCAAGGGTAAGCTCCAGCACTTGGGCTTGTTGAACCTCATACTGCCAGGGAGATTTAAATTAAAATCATTCAGGATCTGTAAGGTAAAATACAGCACTGCAAGATTTTCGGCAATAGTATGAACCTGATATACAAATGTCTGCGTGTTTTCAGACCATTTTCCCATTCTACTTGGGCACAAAATGATGTGTCTCAAGTTGTCACTTTCATACTAGGGTGAACAAAGTGTCTGTACACTTCTGTTTTAAAAGTCTTGCTGGCCTTGCTGCTGCTGAAGTGCTCTATTATTACTTGAGATAAACATGGGTCCTTTTTGGAGATTTTTTTTTTTTTGCTTTAGAGCATGCCTTATTTTTCCATGTAGCCTTAAGACAACAAAGCAGTGTCTTCAAAGGGCTCCAGAAAGGTTTGCCGTGTTGTCAGTTGAGACTGGGCTGTAGTAACATATTTCTTCTTACATCTATATGGAAGTGAACTTTTTATTACAATTAATGATATTACCAGAAACTGAATTTTGAGTGCCATTCACTATTGTGGCAGATCATATTGTGGAGGAATGATATCCTATGACCTCTTGGACCAACCAAAGCCAACTGACTTAATTCAGTAGTGAATAATGGTAATTACATTTTTTAGCAGTTGATCTAAGTCCCAATCAAACTGATAGAAAATCAGTTTGGGGCAATGTGGGGGGAAAGTGCTGTTTCATTTCTTGTAATACATGTTATCAAACAGTTTTTAGCTGGCAGTGCTGCCTTTTATCGATGTCTGCCAGATGCATGCCAATGGGAAGACCAAAGTTGTGTAGTATACCTCCAATTACAACAACGAAACAGGATGAAGGATGTAATTTCAAAGTTGAAATAAAGTAAAAAATGAGAAATGTGTGTCTAACATGAAAATTTTGCTTACTACTGAGGCACATTACTTACTATGTAGAGAATGAAAAAAAAAAAAGAAAAAAGAGAAGGTATGGTTCAGGGTAAGGGCTCATTTTTTACCAAGTGGAATAGCCTTTTCAGCTGCTTTGAACATAGTGCTGAACACACTGTAGTGTAGGAGGACTGGGGTGGGGAGCTGAATTCCCAGTATGCCCTTGGTATGAGGATCCTTGTGGCTTCCCAAATAATCATAGGATCTGTTGGTGACCTTTGACCCTGGGAACTACTTCTGTGAAAGAAACCTCAGAGTCTGGAACATCTGATTCTGCAGAAATGATGCCAAGCTGACCACACTATGAGTTCAGCCATCCTTTGTTTGCCTGGTTTGGATATTTGTTTTTTGAAACCAAAGATTCCTTAATATAAATAATTTTTTACAGGGCTAAAATAATTTCTTCAGACCACTCTGAGCAACTAATCCAACTTTTACACTGTCCAAATCCTGAACACAAAGATTTGTCATCTTAAACTTTTGCACCTTGTATCCTTCCGAATTATTTTCAGGTTCCTCTTCTCTGGTTGTTATGCTATTCTCACTTTCCAAGAATGGGTTGGCTTTTTCCCCCCCCCCATTCTCTCATTCTTGTTTCCTTGCTTTGTGGATCTTGTATTTTCTTCTCTACACAACAGCTTCCACTTCAATTTTTAAAAGTCATCCGAAACTAATCTTCACAACCTCATGTTGATGGTTAGTCCATGCTGCACTTCCTATCAGTTTGGACATGTCAGGATGAATTGAGTTTTGATAAAACCTAAAGAAGCAAACCACCTGCCTCGCATCTACACACCAGCCTTGTCTTCCCAAGCCTGCACAACCACTTCAGTTTGTCATCTTTTTTGTTTTTTTAGGTGTCCTTTCTGCTATATGAAATTGCAACAGTCTTTTTAGGATCCTTTGCTGTGTCCAAGTATCTTTGCCCATAGCAAAATTCTTCCGACATTTGTTTCCAGACACTGGGCAATTAATATTGCCAGTCTTGTTTCTAGTTATTTTTCCACTCCCCTCCAGCTAAGCTCTCTGTCATTCTGCTGTTGGCCAAGTTTTATAACAAGCCTGTGGTATAATTGCTTTCTGTGTCTCCTACTTACTTTTGACCTTAAAATCCATCTGAGTTGTGTGCAGCCTCCTCTGTGGCCGTCCCATTTTGGAGCATGGCTTTGTCATTGTGTGCAATTTCCTTGGGGCTTTCCCTGCTAATGCTTCAGAATCTCCTTCTTATCCAAGGCAAATCTACCCTGCTGTAGGAAGTACTGTAGAAGATTTACAAGGTAATATTCCTGCTTTCAATTTCGGAGAGAAATTAACTTGGTGCTGATAACTTTGCAAGACTTTAAAATTGTGTCCTTGACCCATCCACCCGCTAAAAGCATTCCTGTAGTGGGAATGCAGTTGATTCTGCATTCTAAGTCAGGTTCTTGGCTATCCCCCTGAAATTCTCAATGGTGTTCCATGACTTGCAGCACAGGGTTCAAGTTTTGTGGGGTAGCTTTGTACCCTTGCTTTAAAGAGCACTGTCTGTATTGCTGCTCACCAAAAAATGTTGCCTGTAATTCCCAAGTGCTGGTAAATTGTGTGTTTCCCACACAAGAAAAAAGAGAGCTCTGATAAACTTGACCTCTAACTTACAATTTGCTTCTGCATATTAACAAAATCAAAGGCTTATTCAACAGGAATTAAGGAGCTAATTCTCAATTCCCACATGGGAAATTGAATGAAGGCTTAGTAATTATTTAGATTCTGATGTGTGCTGCAGTGGCAGAGGCAGCAACTTGAAATTCTTTTCAGTGGTTGAGGAAAGCACTGCATGGCTTTCCACAGGGATACAGTGAGGACTGAGCTGTATGACACCAGCGTGAAGCACTTGGCAGAGCTTTTAATTCAAAAGTCATGTACCTTATTTGTTAAATAGTATTGCTCCTGCTGGAAAGCATTTTTCTGTCAAATAACTACCTTTGTTTTGTTTTGAATTCTACTGCTTTGTATAGCACACATCTAGTACAGTAGAAATTATATTCCTTTAAGAAAATATTTTTCCAGAACCCTTTTTTGTACTAGCAGGGCAAGCCATTAGTGTCAGCAGCTACTCTAGCAAAAACATGGGCTTTGTGGTTTACGCTAACACCAAAAGTACAGGTTTCAGACAGGCTTGTCAGATCTATTTTAAACAGTGCTTGAATCAGGTAATTTCTTCACTTGTGCACTTTTGTAGAAGGCTTTCCCTGCACTGTGCTGATTGTTCTTCAGTATAGGAAAGCTGTGAACATTCATTACTTGCTCAGTAGCATTTTGGTATCTTGTCTAGAGAAATGAACAGTACTCCCCACCACATTTGAAAATGCTGGACTTTTCCTTTTTTTTTTTTTTTAATATTTTTTTCTCAAAGGGTTGTGTTCATGTGTTATAGACATTGAGTTCTCTGAATCATCAAGACCAGTTGCCAGCTTTTCATAAACATCAATCCATAATCTTATGGTATTTGTTGTGTCTTAGATCAGGCTGACTAAATATGTTTTTCTGCTGGGAATAGCAGCCATTCTGAAGTTTGTCTGCTGAATGTAATTGGAGCTTTCTTTTCCTGATCATCCCTGACTTGGTGTGCCATTTGTGCTGATGGATTGGGGCCACAAAGATGCATTATAAAGCTCCTTTGGACAAGGCAAAGACATTCCAAGCTGGGACTTGAACCAGCAGCATGTCTGTCTTCCTTGGTGAACTTCACATGAGGGTGAGATTGCAGAAGATTGACATAAGTCTAAATTTTTCACAAGGCAATGAAGCTTTTATGACCCTGCTTTATCTAGCAAGGAATACAAGCAGTAGAATAAATGAGACAAAGTCAACAGCCTCTCATGTTCAGCTCAGTGACCAATTATAATGATGCCTTTATAATAGAACAAAATTACACTAAGAGGGAGATTTTTATCAAAATATTTGCATTGAAATACTTTTTAATAAGGAACCAAATAATCCGATTTTCTTCAGCAGAAGAAAATTCCAAAGCATTGAAGTTTCCCTGTGCAGTGTGCTTGCTCAGAGATGTTGAGATAATTTTACTTAGATAACTGTTGTCGGTACATTAAGTGCATGGATGACCTGATTATTTTTAGGATGTTAAACACCCTAAGAGTGCCTAGCTAACTTTACTGTCACACCAGAAAACAAAACCAGGACATGATCTGTCTGGCTGTTGTCTTAGTTTAAATGTGTCCTCAAATCTAGCAACTGGGGGTTTTTGCATCTCTGCTGCTTTCTCCTCTAAATGCTTGTCTTTCAGGAAGCTGTGATTTGGGAAGTGTGGGCTAGTGCTTTTGACACCTCAGATTCTTATCAAACCATGATGATTACAATTTGTTATTATTTCATGCCAGATGAGCTGTTCAGAGGCTCATTTCTTAGAGGCCTCTAGATTACATCTGACACAAGTTGATTTCCCATTTTATAAAGTCTCTTGTCTGAGAACTTGGGTTCCATTCATTCCTTTAGGCAATTTCTCCAGGTCAAAGCTGGGACATGTATCTGGTCTCTTTGAAAGGGCATTGACTGCTCTTAATTTCTGTTTTAGATGGCACATTTTGATTGCTGGTATCAAGGCAGTTACAGCTGTCAGTAGAACAGCTGCTCTCAGACAATGAGAGATGCCATCAATGTTTATCAACACCAGACCACTAACAATATAATATTTGTTTCAAGAATGTGTTGCTTTCTTTTTGCTCATTGCCTCCCACAACTATTCTAGTATGAAAGGGAGAAAAAATATCCTATAGAGTTTTACTGACCTCTTTCCTTAATAATTCAAAAATGGTGTGGGATTGGCTGACAGAATTTTTGTCTTCCCATCAGGTCTTCTGTCTGTTCTTGATATTTCCAGGGATCACTTCTCCCCTCTTCCCTCTATCTCAACACTTCCCTTCTAGTTTTGTATTTCAGACTCTTCTTGTAAACATGTTTCCAAACCCTCAACAGGTCTCGTGTTCTCTCTCATCTTCACTCCCTCTCTCTTGCTCCTGTCCTACTTGTCTTTGACTTGGATATATTTCTTCATCACAAATTCTGAGTCCAAAAGCTGGGAGAGTATCATGGTTTTAAACTGTGAAGAAAATTTACTCTACCCCAGCCCAGGGAGGAACTGAGCGGCTGATTTTGTGTGCCCAGCTCTGGTACTGCCTGTTGCAGCCCAGAGTGTGCACTGGACACCTTCCCTTGTGCAACTCAGTGCTGCTTGTGCAGGAAAATCTCTGCCAAGAGGGCACAAGCATCAGCTTCTTAGACCTTGCACACTGGCCTCAGTGAGGTGAATTTTCACAGTAGCAGCCATGTAAATAAAGCACACGATTCTATAGCTCTCCAGAAATTCTTTCATCAAGTGATCTGAAGGATTCTTAATAACACTAAGACCCAGCTGAAGGATGTGACACTACAGATGGACATAGTCAAGCAATAAGGAGGCATTGTATCAGCTCATTAGTGAGTGGAACTGAATTTATGGTATTTTTTTACTAGAAGAGTGCAGGTTTTGTTGGAGAAAGATAATGTTGACGTCTGGGTTTTCAGAGTCAAAGGAATTGATTTCTGTGGAGGTTTTAATTTGTATCTTCTCTGCCTCATTTGAGTGGCTCAACACTGTTTGGAGAATGGGCTTTAATATACTGAATTTCAGCATAAGCACAAAATCTAGCTTTTGCATTTGTTGCAATGCAGAAACATTTGTAGGGGCAAAGTTAAGAGAAAGAAATAATTGTTCATAGGCTAGGACTATTCTAGCTCTGCGTCTGTCCCTATGTCCTCATCCTGAGCAGCACTCGGCAGATACATTTCTACCCTCCATGGGCATGTACTCTTTCCATCTTCTTTTCCCTGTGCTCCTCTCAGCTCTCCTCAGTGCATCAATATTCTCCATTCCTAAGATATGGATGCCTGATTTGTGTCCGTCTAACTAAATTGTGAACATTTTTTCCACAAATTAATCACTACCCCATCCCAATTTCATGTGCCTTTGATGCCTAGTTTTAATTGCCTGAAAGTAGAAAGCTTCAGTGAGCAGAAAAATTAAAATTGCAAAATCCTGATGGCTTTTTGTAGTTGAGTTATTTGCCTCCAACATCAACCTGAAGAGTATGTTTTTCGTTTGGCTTTTTTTTTTTTTTTTTTTTTTCCTTAAGTGAGTGAATGTCTTATTAGCTTTTCATTTCTGACAGAGCCTCAGGCTTAACTGCAATGAATAGACAACATTTTAGCTCCAGAACATGAAACAAGTTCTTCGTTCCTAGATCCTGAAAGAGATCTTGCCAAGTCAGTGAAACAAACTCTCCCCTTCTTTTGAAGCAGGACTTAACTTAGGAACAAAAACTGCTATTCCAAAGATTGAAACCCCTAATATATAGTAGAGTTTCAGGGATTTCATGAAGGGGATAAAAGTGGGAATGAAGCATATTGTGTCCAGCTGAAAACCAGAAATAATTTAGGACAATTGCATGATTTCTTTTATTCATAAAATGTGCCTTCCATGAAATCAGGACTTTTCCCATGAAAAAACATAGTGTTTTTCCCATGTTGGTTTCTTGGACTGACCCCAAATGCCTTCTTAGCTCTCTGTTCAGGATTACAGTGGCTGTCATTTTGCTGCCTGAGTTCACAGACAGAAAAGTTTGTCCTTTTTCACAGGGATTGTTCTTTATCCCTGTGAGACAGCACGTCTTCTCCAGCCGCTCTGTGGCATGTCATGCAAGTGACATGACTTGCAGAGCATCATCAGAATGCTGCTGGGAAAACTCTTTACACAAGGAATCATAGCTCTGGAGTGTCTTTCTGTCAGTGCTGCACAGCAGCATGGCTACATGCAAGAATGCAGTTGAATGAGGAATCCACACAGACAAATATTCCAGGTCACATACGTAAAGCAAAGTAAAGCATACTGATAAATGATTATTTTTATTTTTGTTTGCTTTAAAGATGACAAAATTGTGCTCCTAATTTACAAATTGTTTGGGCTTACAGAACTTAATGAAGTGTAATAGCAGAGCCAAAGGGTTCCATGTTTTCTTAGACTGAAGACTGTTGGGGAAGATTAAATGGGAAAGCCTTATAAAGTTACTTTGTGAAGAAAAATCCTGCTGGTGTCGAAAATGTTAATTAGTTATTGAGTGGAAAACAAACTATCTGTCACATTGCTAAATTTCGGATCTGAAATTTGTTGCCTTTTATCCACTTGGGGTTTTTTTTCTAGAGCTGATATAACTGTTTCTCCCAGTATTGACTTTTTCCTAATCACTTCTTCTTGTAGTCTTCTGTAATAATTTATACCATGATCATGCTCAGCTATTATCTGCAGGCTGATAATAGAGTTTGTTTTACAAACAGCACTCATTGTAACATAACTGCTCAGTACTGGCAGAGCAAGCCATGGTAATAAATTCTGCAGGTCAATGTCATTCTTTGCTCATCTTTTCCTCAGTTATCCATCAGAAAGTATTTTATTTTTTGTTCCTTGCCTGTGACAGCCCTAGTGAGAGTTGTTTGGGTTAGTGATTTTTTCAGCATTTACGTGTAAAACTGTTTTTGATGTCTTTTACCTCTGAAATGTATTTTAAACATCCTATTGGAAAGTTCAGGATATTCCTGAGGGGCAAAGACATAGCCTATATTGACTGTCTTTTTATACAGTTATCCTTTTTAACCATAATAGTTATGTAGAGTTGAAGATACACAGGTTGCCTTGGGAAGGAAGAAAAGTTGAAAGTGATACCAAAGGTTTGGATCATCCTGTTGATTTGAAAGTCTTGAGTTCCTGAAAATGAGAGACATCAAACCCCACAAAAAACTGTTCACAGCTCCTGTGGCCCAGAAGCCTCTTAGTTTTATTTTTGGCCACTCTCAGTTCCGAGCTCTGTCTGATGTTTACTATTTTCTGAATATGATATTCCTGTGTTTCTTCCTTGTTGTCTCTTCATCATATATGCATTATACTATATACAGGAACTAGCCTTTCCTCTCCCACTCCCTAAAAAATTATGGTTCCCCCTCCCCCCCCCCCCCCCCCCCCCATCTTTTTGCTTGATGTTATGAAGAAATGAGGGATTTTTGGTTTATGCACTGGCTTTGCTTATGTAGGTAGTTTGTATGTGTGAGAGAGTTTGTGTGTTGAGTGTGACCTGGTATATTCTTAATCCTTCATCCTGGAATGACTGCTGAGGAGTGGCTTTGTGGATCCTTATTCCCTCTTGGAGAAGCCATCATTGTTATGCCAGTCTCATCCATCTTTTAGGGAATGCAGGTATAAAATTATTTGATGCATAAGCTCAATATGTTTTTTACCACAGAAGGAGAAGGAAGGCAGGGACAGTTCCTCCAGCTCATTAATCAAAATGAGAATGAGAAATTGTAACAACTTCCCAGTCATTTACTATTTGCTCCAAAGTAAATCTGTCTAAATATTAGTGCACTGGTGATAGTAAAAAACCAAACCAAAACAAAACAAAAACAACAAAGCAAAAGACAAAAGGGGGGGTGATGAGGGGTTGGGCAGGAAAAGAACCTTGTCCTTAGCTTGTCACATGCTGTACGTGGTAGACCAAAGATATATGTACTGTGGCATCTCTGTAATGAAAACTTGAGCAATAAAAACAGTTTCTGCCGTGTTCTGGAACAAGGAACTCCCTGAGGAAACACATTAACAGTATTTCACATTACAAATTATTATTGCATATTCAGCTATTGTTTCAAATGAGAATTGTGTGTATTACAGGGCAAGAGAATGAAGATAAAGTTAGTATTTCTTCTGTAAGCAGAATTAAGATTTTATGCATCTGGCTATGTCAGTTCTGGCCAATAAATTTAAGTTAATACTTTAACAGAATAATGAGTTTCTTGTACCTAGGATGCTTGATGGACTTACACATGTTGTTCAGGATACACTGGTAGTGGCTGAATATGTGAATCTCCACTTCCATTGTGCTTAGACAGAATTATTGTACTGTGAAAATGAAACTTCTTGGATGTGTCTAGTAAGGAGTCATCTCCCATGCTGGATGTAAAGGCACCATGTTGCAGAGGTTGCATAGTACCAAATAACAGTATTTTGTGCAAATAGTGTGTTTTCTGCCATGCCTAAAATTTTTTAATTAATTAAATGCTTTGTTTCATGCACTCCCCTCTCTCTATTCAGAACAGTGCATGTTTGGAGAGCTGATCATCTTTGTTACCTGCTTACTTTCTAATTAATTGTGTGACCTTGCACAGGTCACCATTGTCTTCACAACCATTTGGAAGAAGTTTTGAAACCTCACTGAGGGTTTCTATATTAACATGTTGTCAGCAGAAAGCTAGTTGTTAGAATGCTGATTTTTTTTTCTCCTCCAGCCTCCTTTCTAGAGGAAGAATGTTGCTCCTACTTCTACCCTTTATGGTGCCAGGAAACAGCTCTAGCCCTTCTCTCTGAGTTGTATATTGTTGGCTCTGACTGCATAGCCCAGCTTCTATTTTCTGATTTGTGAATGAAGTGATTGATATGTACTTGCACTTTGAAATTTAACTTCAAGTATGAAGTAAAAGTGAGAGAGAGAGAAAAACTATTTTTAATGGTACATTAGTTTCTGGGTGTAAATTGAAAAGTGCCAGAGACAACAGTTGCTCCAGACATAGTTCTTTGTTTGCCCTATTAAGCATCAGAAAACTCAATCTAGGGGGAACTGAGTCCCATTTCAAATTTCTGCATTAGCTTATGTAAAAGGCAGGAGAAATAAGTGGTGCTTTATTTTATGGTCTTTCAGTTTGCAGTGAAGCTGGCCTGAGATTAAATGGGGTGAAAGTAGCACCTGTACACTTTGACCAATCACTCCCACCTTAGAGAGGAGAGCCAGGCTGATGTTAGCAGAAACCAAGAGAAGCAAACCAAAATATGCAGAAAACATTTATTTCATTCTACTATTATAATTGCTGCTTTCTGGAGACACAGCAGTGTCTTACCCTGCTCACCTTTGCTGTGGGATGCTGGATGTAGCTGCCTTGGAGAAGGCCCCAAAGGAGCATTGCATAAAGCTTACATTTTTAATCTCATGTACTGCTCATATTTGTGTCTTAATGATGCTGCATCAAGACAGTAGGATGTCTAATCCATATCAGAAATGCATTTATATTTACATTAAACTCATGCTAACAGTATCATTAACTTCTTAGTGATATTACAGCATAGCCTTATGAGTGTATTTTCAAAATGCTTCTTGTTGAAAGAGATTTGTGAAGTACTTTATTGCTAGCCAGAAATGGTTCTAGAAAACCAGTGAAAGGCTTTCTAATTAAATGAAAGTAGTTAATTTCCCTTTTTCTTCCACTGGGATTGCAAGCCACAGTGGCACTCACAGATATCCTGCCTCTGTACTCAAAATGACAGTGAGCTTCTTTCCTCTTTGCAAGTGCCTGGCAGAGGATCTGAGCCACTCCATTTGTTTGCAGTCCCACATGCTGTCAGGATACCAGCCTGAAAAGTTCTGAGAGGTGAGTGAGGCACTACTGCAAAATGAGTAACTGAAGTGTTGATTTGCCCATCTGAGGCCGGTTAATCTTTCAGCTCAGGTGTGGACAAGGGCACCTTAATTAATACTGCACTGAAGACATACTGTGACAAAACTATGTAATTTTGTAGAGGAAACATGACTGGCCAATATATACACCGGTGCTTATCTGTGTCCAGCTGACTAGAAATAAAGCAGCTTGACTGAGAAGATAATATAAAAGATTTTTGTATTTCCTCCTTTTTCTTCTCTATTTATAATGTTCACAAGTAATATTTTTCCTGTGATGTTCATAATTCCTAAGAAACAAGAGAGATGAAAGTGGGCTTGTTATGAATACTGTGTTGTATCTTAATATTTCTCTTCCATAACCATTTGTAGTGGTAAATGTGTCCATAATGATATTTGCAGGAAACACACATGGAGCAGGTACAGTCTGAATCAAACCAAACTGACTTTAAATGACCAAATGCCTGCAGAAAACATCATTGGTGCTTTCTTATATGAATGAAAACCTGTCAAGTATGGGTCCATAATGCTGGATTCAGCCATGTGTGTGAAACAAAGAGCTGGCAACTGGAAGAGTGTCATCAGGTGGGCATAGCAGCAATTAAGTGAAACATGAAGGTCTTAACGTTTAGACAAATGGGTGTCTTATGGTGTATATCTTCAACAAAGTAACATCAAGATTTTTCAGAGCCCATTTCAAGCCCTCTTGATCAGGAATCTCTCCACAGAGTTTACCAGTCTTTCAATCACATCCTAAATCAGCAGCCAGGAGTACAGCTGTGTTTTAGATGTTATTTGTGTTTCTAATATGCTTTGAAATATTTCAAATCAGAGGCTGCATCTATGGAGTATTTTTGCATCTTTCTGTTTTAATATATGCAATGTTGCTGAAAGAAATATGTGGAAGTATCCCTGCAAGTAAAAGCCACTCCCCACCCCCCTTTTTTAAAATTAATAAATAGGGAAATTGTGCCCAGATCTCCCTTGAAATTTATGTCCTCTGACTGAAATTTCAGAGAGTAAATTTCAACACATCTGTTTCAAGCAGCAACAGTCAGACAAGTAAATTGTGGCTATAAATGTTGATTTTAAGTCCTCTGAATACTGGCTGCTATCAGACTTTATCTTGGATGTTGGGGTAGAGAGTGTGAGCAGTTCCCTAAGGCAGAAAAACAAACTGCTAGAGGAACAAAGAAGTTGTGCTAATAATACATGACATGGTTTAGCCATATATAATTTAATGCTTTGCCCTTCAGCAACACCTTTCAAGTAAAAATCTGCTAGACTTTATCAAATAATAAGTTTTTTATTACATCTTTTCTGCTGTCCCACACATAGCTGATTGGAAGGAATGTTAAGAGACTCATCATAGCTCTATATTCAGGCCCTGCAGTCTTGTGTCACAGTTGTGTGTGGTGGTTGTTAGAATTCTTATTTTTTGAGCCTGTGTCTTGCTGAATGCTTGCTCTGAACCTTGAAGAATTGTCATCATCACACTGGTTATACTAATACTTTTTTTTTTTTGCTTGGCTTTTGTTGTTGTTCTTTGTGAGCACTGTTTCTCTATTGCCAATTGGGTCATAATTGGGATCCCATCCCCCATCTGCCTAAGTGCTAAAAGTAAAATGTTAGCAAGGGATTTTCATGACTTTAGCCTGATAAAATAGAGTAATAGGTGGAATCAATTCAGTGTTCAGGTTAGACTATGACCCAGAGCAGGTAAGATATCTTAAAATGCCTCCCAGAGTTCACTAGATATAGTAACAGAGACATTTGTCTGTGTGAAATGAAACGTGCTCTAAATTGTGCATGTTGGGCAAAGCTTGACATTTGGAGAGATTGTAGAATTTTCTATTCCTACAGAGGGAGTGTAGTACTACCACCACTGAGGCTGGAGGTGTTTTCTGCCTTCATACAGGCTAAAAAGGCTGGAAGACACAACCGTGACAACGGCGTATTTCACTGCTATTATCATTTTTCTCTCTTGCTACAGTGAGTGTCATCCTGTCAACCAGCTATCAGTGGTAGTGGTAGTGGTGGGCTCTTGCCAAGCCTAGCACTAGTTGCCAGCACCGGCCAGCATATAAACCTGGATAGAATATTTTCCTGTTAGTTGGAAAGGTTAATTTGACCTGCTGGGTAGAATGTGCTTGGCCTTGCACTGGTCCTAACCTTTGCTTATCAGAAGAAGGTAATTATCAGATATTAATACCTGACAATTTTACACCATAGGGAGAGTTAGGTCAGACTGGAGACTACTGCTCAGCCCTGTGTTCCTGTTGTTCTGTTTTGTATTCCTTCTCTTATCACAAGGAGTCTCTGTTTTTTCCATCTCAGAACAAAATAAATTAGTATCTAAGTTTAAGAACCCAATCCCCAACATTCTGAGAGTAGAGTCTCCTATTATAAAGATTCTACCCAAATCTCTACTTGTTATTACACCTATCAACATTAATCTCTCTCAGAAATTGTTAATATAAGTGTGAGATCAAACCTGGTTTCCTTGAGTAAGACAAATGTCAGGAAAGCCCTGTTCTGGAAAGATAAGCAGTACCAGTGGTGCAGAGGCACAGTTGTAAAGAACGAAATTTTGGAATCTGCTGAGCTCTCTTTTTATTCTTTAGCTCTTCACACACCATTATCCACTATCTAGTTCAGTGTGATACTTCAGCATAAGTTGAATCCTCACATCACAGAGTGCTGGTGTTAAAAACTTTCGTATCCTTAAGTTACATACAGCTTCATCAGATCTCAAGTGGTCTTTGAAAATTCATTAATTCCTTGCTCCTGCCTGAATCAGTGGAGATGTGTTCACTTGGAATCTGCTGAATTAGGTATCCTTTTTGCCATTTCCATTGTTGTTTCTAGAGTACAGTTTACAGATCTCCCCTGTGGTGTTCCATCAGAAATGCACACGCAGCCTGCAGGGCATTCAGCCTCCAGTGTCACACTCTGCCGGCTGCTGACATTTTGTGACAGATCCACAGGTGGGAGATTGTGTTCGTGTGTGATATGGCTTGCCCTGTTTTTCCATGTGGACTTGGAGAGGTGGCCAAACATGTAGTTGACCTAAATGTAAAAGTTGACCTTTGACTTTGAGAAGCATTAAAGAACACAGGTTAGATCAGATCTTTCTTGGGCTAATATTCAGTTTCCAGGAAAGGAATAGGCTTTTCAAAAAACTTTATGTTGATGCTGAATTATCTGGTTTTCTACATCTTAGATTTTATCATTTTTTTTTCTTATCTAATATTTTCTATAGCTACT
Source organism: Lonchura striata (assembly GCF_050655825.1). NCBI lineage: Eukaryota > Metazoa > Chordata > Aves > Passeriformes > Estrildidae > Lonchura > Lonchura striata. Next base: position 95,315,886 of record NC_140705.1, on the reverse strand, counting down.
ATAGGCTTTGAAAGAATATGTCGATAAAATAACATGGTAGAAAGTTTTTTTATTGTTAGTTCTTTTTTTTTTACTTTGTTTTATGTTGAAAGAAAGCCAATACTTTCCGAGGGATGGGTTTGTATTTCCTTGTGAGGCCCCTCTTTTCTGTCCAGCAGAACAGCTTGGAATATAGCCTGCTGCACGTGGTACACCCACAGTTTGGACCACTCATTCCCCTATGAGTATCCCTATTGTTCTGTCTGGGTGCTTGCTGTTTTCTCCCTTGTAGTGGTGTTTGAGGTGAGTATTGATCCCTCTTTCTGGGGAAGCACAATTACCAGATGAAATGGAAATTCCACTGTGAAATGGAAACTTTTTTGAGATAGAAAATAACTAGCTAAGGTTGGTATATTTCTATCCCATTTTTTTCCATTTCATTTTCAGATGGAAATTCTTTTAGTCAGAAATCATCAAAGAATCACATAGCACATCATGGACCATCTAGTTCTAACCCCAGTTCCACTATCCCAGGTTGCTCAAAGTCTCATCCAGCCTGGTTTTGAGCACTTCCAGGGGTGGGACAGCCACAGCTTCTCTGGGCAACCTGTGCCAGGGCCTCACCAGCCTCACAGTGAAGAATTTCTTCATAATATCTAATCTAAATCTTCCTTCTGTCAGTCTAAAGCCACTGCCCTTGTCCTGTCACTCCATACCTTTCTAAGTTTTCTTGTGGTCCCCTTCAGGTACTGGAAGGTGCTGTTAAGCTCTTCCCCATAGACTTCTCCTTGCTGAACACTCTCATTTTTCTCTGCCTTTCTTCACAGGAGAGGTGCTCCAGCCCTTTGGTCATCTTAGTGACCTTCTCTGGACTCGTTTCAATAGGTCCATGTCCTTCTTGTGCTGGGGTCCGAGGGCTGGGTGCAGCACTCCGGGTTGGGTCTCACAAGAACAGAGCAGGGGGCAGGATCCCCTCCCTTGCCCAGCTGGCCACACTGCTTTTGGTGCAGCCCAGGATACAGGTGGGTTCTGGGCTGCAAGTGCACGTTGCCTGGTCATGTCAAGTTGCTTACAAGATTCCCAATAGTGTCTTGTTAACAAATCCTTCTTAATAATTTTAACATTAGGTGCTATTACAAAGATCTGATTCTTTTCTGACCAGGTAGTTTGAATTCCTTGTGTCACAACTGACAGCTTGTTCATTAGCATTACTTGCCTTGCAGCTTGTATTGCTTGAAAGTATGAATAATCACCATTACTGTGGAAGAATGCTTTGACAACTATTTGTGACAACTATTATAGCTGTGTGCTGATTTTATGAGGAGTGAGTAAGTGTCTGCAAGTGAGTTAACAGTTTAATCTGCTCCCTTTCTCCCAACATGACTCACTAGAGCATTTCTGTATGCACTGCTGCCACCTCTCTCCCCAGTTGCTGCTTGATTGACAATAATCTGATCTCTCCATACGTGTTACCCTCTCTGTGCCATATGACTTTTGTCACAGTGCTGATGCCACAGACTTTCAGATCCTCATGTGAGCTTCCCCTGCAAGAGGATGTGACTCATAGGCTCCTCCTGAGATCCATTTAACACACTGAATTAAATCCGAGTAGCTCTTGCTGCTTGTTAGCATGTTCTGACTGACTGACTGGGACCTTACTCCATAGTCTTGAGACTGTTTGTAATATTAGATGTGTACATGCTATATCACAGATTTATGTCACTCCAGGGTCCCAATTGCTTTTTATTTTGGGGTGGTTTTTGCTGACTGTGTCTCCACGAAGAGCTATGGAATACATGGTCTCACTTTACAGCATGTCCTTAGTGTGCAAATATTTCTCCACTTGCTTTCTTAGCAATTCGTCTTTTTATAATAATATATTGTGCTCTCCACTGTGCATGCAAACAATGAATTCCAGTGCCATTATGTAAGCAGCAAAGAAAACAAAGGGCTGCATCCAGCTCAGCTGTTGAGCTACTGGATGATCCTAAGCAAGGCTTTGTCTTGATGTCTTTAGCCTGGAGATCCATTAGGACATTTTTAAAGAGGATTTGGGTGTTGGACCATCCTGGATATAAACATTTGGCTACTGTGTCTCTTCTAAATGATCCAGTGTTCATGTGTAATTTTGGAATAAGGCCTTAGTTGGGACTTTCTTTGTTTCACAGAAATCATTCTTTTCTTGTGCTTTAAGCCATGTCTTTGTATCTGCTAAGTCTGCTTGAGTTTTTGGTTGGCCAGCCAGCAATGCCACAGGGGATTTTCACATCACTTCCACAGGCTCCAACCTCACTATCCCTTGCCATTTCCAAGGGCTTAAGTTCCACACAAATATCCCCCAAGTTTTATCCTAAACTTGTATCAGTTCTTACCTTCAGGTCAAATTATGAACCCAAAATAGTGGGCCTTTCTGAAAACACTGGCCTAAGTCATTCTTGCTAAATCATAGCAAAGCCCAGCTGGAGATGAATGTGTAGCAAACACCAAAGCTGACAAGAAGGTATTCCACTAGTACAAGGAAATTCAGGACAAATGTTTGTCCATAATGAATAAGAAAAGTCAAAAGTAAAAGCTATTCTTTCTAACTTGAGTCTTCATGAGCAAAGCCTGATCTGATATCTATTTGCACATTCTTGTAGCTTGAGAAAGACAGGTGCAGCCAACATCAGAGCAGGGACTCTTTACAGAAGTGAATGCGATCAAATCAATGTCCTGGATGGGCCCAAGGGACCTGAAAAAGTAAACTGATGTGTTTGTGGGGCTGGTATACCATGTTTATAACGAAATGTGGTGACTGGGAAGGAGGCTGGAAAAATTCTGGTGACTAAAAATAAGAAGTATTGTACCAGTTTTTTGGAAAGGCAAGAAAATTGGGTCCTTTGGATCTCATCAATTCCATTCTCATCCCTGGAAAGGACCTGGTGCACATCAGATGAGAGTCAATTGGACTAAATGACTTTCAACCAACATTTTTGTAATTCTATTTTCTGAAAATGGAATCCTGATCTCTGATTTTCATTTTTCACTTCAGCTAAATCTTCAGTTGTGTTCTACTAAATGTTGTATACTCCTGATGGACCTCACTGATGTTTTTGAGAATCAGAAGTCCTGTGAACTTTCAGAAAAATTAAGATCAGGTCTGAAGCTACACATTGCAGCTTAGGCAGCTTGTATTTGGTCATTAACCTTAGTAAATCAATATCTAAAAGTGAATGTATCCTTTTCTGTGAGATCTTTGAATTTGGGTTCATCTAATACCTGGGAAGTGCAAAAATGCAGAGAATTTCATGTCTTGCAGAGGTCAGGAAAGATTGATCTCTTCTCAACTGTGGTGTAACAATTATTTACTATATTTAAGCATTGCTGGTTTTTTCTGTCTTTCCCGAGTGTTGTGCAGTGGCTGTGTGATACAGGCAGAGCTGGGAGGATCAACATTCTGGTACACCTAAAGCTCAGGTGATATGCAAGTAGAAAAACACATACAGGGCTTCCACAGCACAGTGCAAGCTTATGCAGACTTATTTATTACTACTTTAGGTATAAAAATATTAAGTTTAATTTTTCCAATCACATGGTACAATTCTATCTTGTTAAAATATTTCAAAGCAGACTTGGGCATTAGTAGCTCTGAAAGGAGGAGAGAGTTCTCAGTTTAATGAGAAGGACATTTTTATTGCTGTTTGTATGCTTTGATTAAATAGAAGATGCGGAAATTTAAGTCTGATTATATTTTCAGGATAACATAATTAACAATAGTATGCTCTTTCCCTTATCCACTGAATGCACTGAGAGATGGTATATGTGAAATGTCAGCATTCTCAAGGAAATGAGGGCAGTGTAATCATGCCCAAAAGTGAACCTCACATTCCAGACCTGTTGGCATTGACACCAGACTGCTGCCCCAGCACTCTGCTGCTGCATTTGCTGAGCCCTACACACATCTTTTACTGTCGTGTGCAGCATCAGGGCCCACAGCAAGGTCCGGGCTCCTGCCAGCAGTGTCAGAGCGACCCAGCCCCAGACAAATCCACCTGCATGTAGTACTGGAAGGTAAAAATTAGCTGGAAAAGTTGGTGCCAATGCTGACTTTCATTCTTACACTTCCTACTCCTCCTGTGCCCTCCCAAGTGCCTTCTGGGTGCTGTGCATTAGTGCCAACCTCGACGTGCTCAGAGCAGAGGGACAGATGGACAGTCTGTGTCCTGCCAGGGCTGCCACTGCTCTGTGTGGCACAGCACCACTCTGCCTAGGACACCCAGCTGAGGGGCAGGACTCTGCACAAGCAGGGCTGGTGGCACCAAGGAGGAGTTTGCACATGGTGTGGCAGTAGCCCAGAGCAGATGAAGCCACATATCCTGTGACAAGCCACCTCTGGATTGTTGGTGTGCTTGTTCCCTGAGAGCACAGTTGGGACAGGACTATCATGGGCATTATTGCACTGGGTTTGTGCCACGTCTTGGCTGGGAATTACCCAGACTCTCCTGCTACAGGAGAGGAAAGGTATTATTTCCCTCCCTTCTGTACAACTTCAGTCAGAGATTGGCTTTATTTTTTGAAAATAAAAACCCCCAAGAAAACAAACCAAAAATGCCAGAAGCTCTGTGCTCTTATTGACCAGCTTCAGTGTGATACCAATGCTGCTGACTCCGTATTTATGTTCCCTCCTACCCCATATATTGTGATTCTATCAACAAGAGTGATCTGTGAGGATGCAGACAGGAAGAAAATACCCACAGGGTCAGCATGTCATTGTGAAGGAGAAGGAATCATGGTGTTTTATCAAATCCTCAACAGCTTGATCTGCTGGGGATAAATGTTTTTCCCTTACTGCTCTTTGGAATCCTGGTATTCTTCATCCAGCATGATCCCATGGTGTGCAATTGAATTGAGATTCATACGGTGTGGATTGCCATCACAAGAACATATTTGAGGAGAATTGCCTGAACAACTTGCCATCTGAAGGGAGATGTTTACAGGATAAATGCTTTCTCCAGCCTCAATTGTCTTCAAAAGTAAGTCAAAGGTTGCCATATTGAATATACCACACTCTGCTGGGAAAATGCCAGAAATCAGTGATTTCCTTGTCCCCACAGGCAGGACTGTCGGCACTAGTCGTGACTCAGGGAGGGCCTGCCTTGATTTTGTCATGCTTTTTCCCAAACAGTCTTGGGGGAATTCTTTAGCTACAGGTGCTCTAGGGTTGTAAATCAGTGCCCTGACTTCTGCAAACATCGTCTTAGGGGTGGTGGCAGAGTTTTGTTTTTCTATCTCACGTCATTACAGAAGTGATCAGATTTGGGACATTAAACAAAAGCAAAGTGAGCTCTCACACTGGCTTTTTAAGGAGTATATTATCTTTCACATGCTTCAATAGCACATTTCGATTTGCAGCTCTGCAATAAGGATGGGCAGGAGTTACCCCATCTGTAACTATTGCCTTCTTGTGTTGGAGGTTAATAATATCTGTTAATTTATAATTATCTGTTAAAATATCTGTTAATTTATAATTGTTAATAGGAGGCTCTCATTTGGGTTCTTGTATATGATTATCTGCTCAAATTCTTTATTTTGTGTACCTAGTACCCTTAAGTAGACCATGAGCTTTATAGACCATATCTTTTGTATAAAATTTTATTAGTCATATTTCCAGCCGTTCATATTCATAAATCATGCATCTGACTTTAAATTAATACTACTGGCAAGTGCTGTTAATTTACCTCAAGCTTTTAAAACCTTACCTCACATTTTTAAATGTTTTTTTCCCCAAAGCAATGATGACCAGAAAATTTTAAAGATAACTAGTTATTTGACATTGAGAAAGACATCAAATACAGGAAGACTTGTAATGAATTCATGGTGAGGCAGAGCACTTTGGAGATGTAGATGACTACACACCTATTACATCCACTTTTCTAAATTATTAGCAAATAGCTGTGTACAGAAAGTGTCACTCAGTAGTCGCTCTTTTTCACATTCAACCATCTGTCTTGCTCACATCCCAAGGGGTGCATTTTGGGTACAAATGAGCCTGGCTGAAATGGATCATGGGATCAAGCAAAGCATTTCCTCCCTGTGACAGAAACCATCTGTACTTAGTGCCCACTCTGTGTTTTTCTGCTGGAAAACCAAACACATTAAATAACCAGCAAAGCAGTGTTTGTACCCCCTCACTGCTGGGCTGGCACACACCATGGTGGTCACACCCTGTGCCACCTGTCACTGCCAGAGCACAGCCCAGCCCTTCATCCCTGCTGCTGCTGCTGCTGACACATGGCCACATCTGCAAAGACCTCATGTGACATTTTAACAGAGCGTGCCTCGTTTCTGTGCTAGTGCATATGGCAGGTACATGCATGTAAACCTCTTGATGAAGGTGGTGAATCCTTCTCCATCTCGACCCCAGAAGTCTGGGGTAATGGGGAGGAGGAGTAGTGTCTTAACTACAGTGCTGCTTCTTGAAGCTGCTCTGGCAATAGAAATACTACTAATTCATATGTTCTTTGATTAGGCTGAGGTGTGCAGTTGTTTTGTGGGCTGTGTAAGGACTTACAAATTCAAGGAAAACTTGCATTTTATTTTCTGGCTGGCTGTCCATTTACATGGTTCAAAGTTCAAGGAAATGTTGAAAAGCAATTAGCCTCTCAATGAGATATAGCCTTTTTTGATGGTCTGGATTTTTCTTTTTTTTTTCTATTTTTTTTGTTTTGTTTTGTTTTTTTAACAAAAGCATGATAAATGTCTTTATTCTTTGATCAAGACTGAGCTAAACTTGTTTTCTATTAACAGCAGAGGAACGCAAAGTTAGGCTTGTTCTCTTTTTCTAGGCACTTTGAAGCACTTACATTGTCTATACTTTCTAACTGTACCGTGTTTAACACTTTCTGTATTTAATTTTAGCTTCAAAAATAACTGAACATCTAATTCCCAAGAGAAAGTTAGTTCCAAGTAAACATCTGCAATCAAGGAGACATGGTACTAAATATGATACATGAAATACATCATTCTGATATAAAAGTATTCTTTGCTTAGTGGCTTTAATATGGTATTAGGCTACAGTGTCAGCAAAAAGTTTGCTTTTTCATTTAATGTAGTATCTTCTGTCTCACAGTGCAGCCTGGTTCAGGCTGTAATGCCTGAACAAGCTATCTAAAAATCTGCTGACTCTGGTTATAAACACAAATGATGTGTGAGTTAAAACTAACAGGAAGTGTTGGGCTTTCCATCCCTCCAAATAACCATGAAATGCTAAGTTTGTGTCTAGGTATACCACAACACTGTAAGGCTTAGAACCATCTTAGCCACCTTCTGCAGACACCAGAAACCAAGGCACAAAGAGCAGAGGCAATTTCCTAAGCCTTTATACGCCTGAATGACAACACTAGATCTGACTGTATTTTTTTAAAGCTGGTTTTCCTTTCATAAGTCTCTGCTTGTCTTTACCCATGTTTTTTACTTAGTTTTCACTTCAATAGCAATTTTCTCTTCTTCAGAAGTAGCTGGAGGTAGTGATCAGGTTTCAAAATCTTGGATCCAGCCACTTGAACACATCAGTATCAGGGTATTGAATGGCTCTGAATTCCCCTTTAATGGGTCAAATCTGCACGATCAATGTGAACATCTTGCATTCTTTGATTGTATTTTAATTTGCATTCTGATCAGATAGCTGGCCATTTGAATCCATCTACAGTTAGAGCTGATTTGAAAGAAACATCAAGTACACATGTCCAATTAAACTGAAGTTATCGTGCAGCATATAAATTGCAGTCTATCATTCTTTTCACCTTCCTAAAATTCACTGGCTGTATTTAATTCAGAGCAGCTATCTTTCTGATTTAGGAATGTACAACAGTAGGGCAGAGGAGGAATGAGCACAGCTCTCTGGGGTGCTTAGCCTTGATGGTCTCAAAATGGGTCTCAACATATTTATGGTCAGCTTAGCATTGGGATGGGCAGCATATCATTTATTTCTCTGCCCTGCTTTCCTGCTGTAACCATGTCCTGTCAGCCTGGGGCTGCTTCCCTGGGCTCTGATGGACACGCCTGTCCTTACCTGCACTACATTCTGCTACCTTTATGGGTACTGTTTTGTATACATCCCAGGACATAAAGCCAAATCAGTACCTAATTTAAAATGTAATTTCAAGTGCTTCTTTGCACTGCTTGCTTATGGTCAGGAGCCCCAAGTGGCTTCTCTGATAAGCATTCCAAAAATACACTTTGATTCTGTTTTTTAATAGAAATTTTCTGCAAGAAGAGGATGAAGGGGAGGCGATGTGAATCGTGTTAATGTGAACAGAATACCTAGTTGGAGGGGAAGGCTATGAACTGCTATGGTCTGTGCTTACCTGTGGGGGAGAGGAAGTTGATTCCACCACACTTTCATATTCCTTTTTTTTGTATGCATACCTCAGATGTCTTGCTTAATATCCCATTAATAATGCAGAAATATACAGTTCTCTTAAAAGATCCATCTAATCCAAATTGTTGGGTTGCATAGTCATGATAATTTCACACAGTCACCTGTTGAGAGGGAGCTTAATCAGAACAAAAAGCTATTTTTTTTTCCTCCTGTGCTGTTGCTAGTGTGTCCCTGGCATGCAGTGACTGAGTATTTAGTGTGTAACAAAACCCTCTAAATCACAAGGATTAGAGGGCTTGCTTTGAAGAGAAGTCTAAGTAGAAAGTACTCCCCAGTCTGTAAGTGAGAAGTTCTGGCTCCAGTGGCCTGATTCATTGTAATGTTTATAAATAGTGCCTTAAGCAAAGTAAAAAATAGGAATTTTAGCCAGCCTAACATTTTTCACCAGCATGTTCAAGACAACAAACTGGGGCTAAGAAATATGTAAAATGGTTTCTAATTAAAGTAGCTCAATATACTAAAGCTTCCTGATGCTGTAACTTTAAGGTACAATATGCATTTAATTATCCCCAAGGCAAAAATTACTTTCAGAGTGGTGTACTTCTCCCCATACACAGAATAATATGGTTTACTGAACTGGACCAGGTTTTAGCAGGGCCTGCAATAGCAGTGATTTTTTTGTGGCTCCTTGGAGATTACAGAGTAAACATTTTTAAATCTCATTTATAGGAAATGCTTTATTATGGTTTTGGTCAAGCCTAATTTATTGTTAACTGGATTATAAGTGATATAAACTGAGGTTGTTCCTCTTGGGTATTACATACCCTCTGCTCCAAATAAGGCTGACCAAAATTCAGCATCATCATCTCACTACCTTATGCAGATGCACAATATTCTCACAAAAATAACACTTATCTAGCTCTCCCACAAATCAAATATTTTATCCCAAGCTAGCCCACCTCTTGTTAGATATTTTTTTGTTTTGGTTTGCTGTTTTGTTTTGGTTTTGGGTGGTTTTTTTTTGCCATGAATTGGAACTAAACAAGGTGTGGAACATGCAAAACTGTCTAATAGCAGTCATTGTTTGGTTTACTGTTACAACTGCCCCTTAAAAGTCAAATGAATTTTTTTCTCCATCAGAATGTAATAATCAAGCATCTTAAGTTTTTTCAGGAAAAGGGTCTGAGTTTCTTCACAAACCTCAGAGCAAATTTTAGTCTTATTTTTTAGTTTAACTGATGAAATCCAGGCACAAGTTATTTCAAATTCAATTTGTGCTGTTCAAACATGTCTTTTTTGGAAAAGTCATCTGAATCTGGTTAAAATTTGGACTCCTGCTGTATATTTCTGGGCTTTGTCCTTGAGTACAGTGACCTACAAAGCCATATTGACTGAAGATGTGCAGAGTCCAGAGCAAAGACCTTGATTTAAAATATCTTGGTACTGCCTTAAAATGACCAATAGATTCACTGAGGGGCATCAAAATGTTTCATGTGCTGTATTTCTTATTTACTCTTTGCAATTTAATTAAGGAAGGTGGGGAAGAAGCAGAGGAAGAGATTTCTGAAGCTGTGGCTCCCCAGAGCTTTGGGAAGTGGGGATGTGCAGCAGTTGCTGCTGTCACTGTCAGATCGAGGTGTTGGAATCCTGTTCAGGAGTCCTTTATGCCCCTGAGCCCTGCTAGGATTGGATTTGTTCTTGCCAGCTGATCATGAAAGATGATCAGTAACTTACACAGTTACTTCTGCTAGGGTAATATTCATGTCTGATAATGTACCTGGTGGTACATTAATTGTAACTGTGACCTGGCATGGCTGAAGGGGGCCAGACAGGGTCAGGTCAGGTGTAAGAAACTTGAGTACAGATTCAAATTTTACAGAAATTCAGGGTTTGTAGCTGTAGAAAGTAAAGTTTTACTTTGGTGTTTCTGTGACCAGGAATTTAAGAACTCTGAGCTAGGATTTGGAAGAGTTTCTCTAGAAACTTCCATCTCCATTTTACAAGCAGAAATACTTGCTCACATTTACACACTTCTCAGAAGTCTTTGCTTTAAACCTTGAAGCTGTGATGTATTTTAAGCTACTGGTGGTATGGGAAATGTTGTGGAGATCAAGCCAAACTGTAGCAAGTTCTGAGCTGTGTGAATTGTTTTATCAAAGAAATTTTTTCAACATGTTTTGTAGTTTGACCATGAGTTCCTCTCTGACCATCTTTTGAAATGTTCAATAAGAAACAGGTTATACTGGGTAGGGGTAGTTTCTGTTGTCTTGACTTCCTTCTGAAAGTTTGTGTAGCTATTTGGATACTACCTGTTGTTTAAAAGGAAAAACAGTAGGAATTGACGTTAAGCCATTTTCTACTTCTCTCTTCATTTGCACTGGCTATTATTTTATTACTTCTCCACATCAATAGAATTAGCTTAGTTGAAGGAATTAGGGGTTCACTTGTGATGCTTTGGAATACTGCTAGAAGAAGTTCTTGGAAATAAGAGTTTCTTCCTTCAGGATTTGAATTCATATCAGATGTCCAAATAAAGAACCTCCAGAGGTCCCACCTGAGAGCTTGGCCACCCCTCCATTTCTTCACTCTTGCTAATAGAGAAGATGCTCAGGAATTAAACTTTGATGTTTGAATTCTAGTCAGCTGTGGTATGTAAAAAGTTGTCTTTTTTTTCCCTGGCAGGAGGAAAGGAAAACAGCAACAAAACCCACTTGTGCTTATCTTGGCATAAAATAGATTATAAAATCCTGATACTAAACTGATTATTATTTCTAAATCTGTAGAACAGCTTAGTAAAATACTTGCTGTTGTTTATGTTTATATTATAAATTTGAAAAAGATTAATTTTCCAACTCACTGTCTCTTAAATCAACTAATCATCAACTATGGAAAATTGTGTAGAGCTTTTTGACTGTGCTACTGAGGATGTTTTTATATTTTGTGTGGAAAGTTCATCACCATTTCTCTTGCATCAGAAAGACCCCCTGTGCACACAAATGCATACAAGCAAATGGAAGAAGTGATGGTGATTTTTTTTGTTTCCCTGAAATGTTCAGAATTACATGCAGTGTCAGTATATCAAGGGATAAAAAAAGCATATGACTTCTTTAATTCCCAAGTACTTTGGGTACAAATATACAAATAATGTATATGATTAACTAAAGTCTCCCTGGGTTTGCATTGATGAAGCCAAGTTCTGCACATCTCAGATTAATCCTCTTGGTTTATGCAATGGTTATTAGAACCTCCACGCAGTTGGTGATGTTGCTGGTCTAAAAAACATGGATAAACAGTAACCTTGAGAATGTAACAAAAAAACAGGTCAGACAAAAAGCAGATATCCAGTTTCTCATTTCATTTATGCAGTCACATGTAATTTGAAGAGTGTCTTATGTATTTTGTTCTCTATCTATACCAGGTATTTACCCCTCTCTGAATTTTTCCCTTAATTAAGTGCAAATATTTCTCAAGTTCTCATTTTTGAGTGCTCTTTAGCCTGTTTTTAAGGAATGTGAAAGCACCTGGTATGCCAGTTTAGGCTTTTGGTGCCAGCAGGTCTCTACCAAGAGCTCCATGTGATGTCTCAGGTTTTAGCTTTTATATTTTTCAGATTCTGTTTGGCTTTAGTGTGTAGTTCTGAGCTTCATATAAAGGGATGGTGAGTTCTGTTCACAGAGCAGGTAGACAAAGCAATTCCTTCTCTAGCTGGAGACCAAGGACAACCAATCCAAATCTCAGGCCCAAGACCATAAAGAATGACAGAATGAAGACAGAAAACCAGGAAGGATGGAACTTCATAACATAAAGCTATAACTGGACAATTCATTCCATTATGCAAATGGACCAGAACTTACAAAACTGTGAGACCCTGTTGTGGTTTGACATGGAAAAAGAATTTTTTCCGGAAGGAAGAGGTCAATTTGGATATTGACCAATTGAAGGTGGACACGCCTCTGAGAACACAGAGGGGTTAAAAGCAGAATTCTCAGGAGAACTCGCTCTCTTTGGTTCCGGTCAGCCGCAGTGCAGCCTCTCCCGTGCCTGGCCGTGGCTGGGTGGGGAGGGGAAGGCCCATGGCCTGACTGAGGTGTTCCCAAGGGTGCAGGGGCTGGAACCCCCTGCAGATGGAAGGGTGGAGAAAAAATCTGGGATGTCTCTGTTTTCCCCCCAGAGTTTCTCTCCCGAGAGGGAGAGAGAAAGAGACCGCAGCAGTTCTGTCAGCAATTCCACTACGGGGAAGGAGGAGCAGGGGGGGCTGCAAGGTGCCCAGTGCGTGGGAGTAGCTGGATGTCCGGGCATCGAGCCATCCCTGGGAGTTCGGACTTTTAACCCTTCCTTGAGAAATGAAAGCTTTGTGAATTTTTCTTTCCACTCCTGGGTTTGAAAGAGAGGAAGAGGGACACCTTGGACCCTGGGATGTTAGAAGGAGAAATTCTAGATGGGAGGGGGACAAGGAGTGGCTTTTGGCTGGACTTTTCCATGTTGGCCACAAACTGAACCAATCTTCTCCTCCAAGAGAAACTGTATTTTAGGAGGATGCCAGTGAGCCAAGAGACCTGCTTCAGCTGGGAAAAAACAGAAGTGAACAGAGAAAAGTTAGGGGGTTTGTGGTGGTGCCCCCTGTCCTCAAAGAAGAAGAAGAGAAGATCTCTGTTCTTGGACCCTTGGCCCCAGGGAAAAATGGGGGGGGACTGTGGTCCCAAACAATGAAAAACTGGACTGTTGTTTTCCTCCCCTCTTGGCAGGACATCCTTGAAAGGAAAAAATCCTAAAAGCAGTCTGTCCATCCATGCATTGGTGGTGAGAGCACTGTGCATGGAAAGCAGCAGGGTCACCATGGCAAACTTTTTCTCCGGGCGGTGCCATGTGTGACATGGAAACACAGGATGTGGAGCTGTGTTTCTTGGGGGGTCTGTGGCACAGGAGAGACTCTGTTCCCTCGATGGACTGAGTATCGATTGTCTGGAGGGTGGAAACCTGATTGGGGTCCAGATTGTGTCTCACTGTGGTTTGTTGGAGTCGGGTGGTGGGGGGAGAAATGCTTTGCAAGGTTTTTTCATTTTGATCTTTGTGTGGTTTTTTTTTCCTTTCTTTTTTTTCTTTTATAGTAGTAGCTTAATAAAGTTTTTTTTCCTGTTATTAAGCTTGGGCCTGCTTTGCTCTGCTCTCAATTGCATTTCACAGCATTCATTTGAGAGATTGCATTTTCATGGAGGCACTGGTATTGTGGCAGTGTCAAACCATGACAGACCCCATGACCACTTTGCCCTTTTTGGGTTCATTGTGGGTGCAGCCCTGGCTGGACTCTTGTGCTGCCCAGGGTGTTTCCATTGAGGCCTTCTAATAAATCTCTACTTTATTCTTTAACTCCATCTCGTCTGTGTTCTAGGTCAGCCTTCACAAGGCATCACATGAGCAGGTCATTGCATCTAATGCTCTCCTGAATTGAGGGCATTCTGTAGCCAAATGCCCAACCTTTGGACCAAGTGCCATCTCTTCAAACTTCTCAAAGACTGGGCATAATCCTCAGCCCACCAATGAAGGTTTGGTCACTTGTGGCTCAAACACTCCCAAATAAAGCAATAGGGAGTATCCAATGCACACAGAAATAGCCTATTGGCAAGGTTTGTGGATGTGCCCAGCCTTTCAGAAGCTGAGGAGGGCTTTGCCAGGGTGGAAGCCAGACTGTGAACCTGATGGAGCTCAGTCAAGTGTGACATTCACATTCTCTGGACAGAGAGACATGATTCTGTCTCTCAGGAGAATCACAGAGAGAAGATAAAACAATTCTTATCTGCTCCTGTGTTTGTCCCACATGGAATGTTGTGTGGGGATTGTTTACGTGAAGTGATTGCTGGATTGGATTCTGGTGAAGGTTGTTTGGGTTCAGTGACCGATCGGATCCAGCTGTGTCTCGGACTCTCAGCAGAGAGTCACGAGTTTGTTAGTTAGGTAAGTAAGATGTAAGTATGTAGAATAGTATAGTATCTCTTTAAATAGTATATTAATGTAATATAGAATAATTTAATAAAGCTATCCTTCAGCCTTCTGATCTGGAGCAGACATCATCATTTCTTCCCAGATCCAGGGAGGCATGGCTCAGCCCTGCCAGGCAGGGTGTGCCCTGACCACTGCAGCAGCATTCCCACAGCTGTCACTCATGGAAATAAGGGCAGAGCTGTCAATTCTTTGTTTTCCAGAGGTTCAGGGCCCTCCCTGTGTGACACTGGCCTGCCTTTGTGAGCTGGGCTGTGGTTAAGCTGTATCCTACTGGTGGGTCACTTCTGTTTTGCAGGAGACAGACTTTGGCTCACAAGATCTGAAGGCAACCTCTGCCTCATACTGCTAAGTATCTGCATGATCAGAAGAACATAAAATCCTCTTAAACTTTGTCTGCTGAAAAGGAAGGGATCACAGTGGAGGTTTCATCTTAGTGCACTGTTTCCAGAGGAAGACACAAACATATTCTGGAGATAAAAGTTGTAGTTTTTATTAGAGCTGTTCAGAAAATTTGATACTCTGAGGTTTTCTGAAATAATGGATTTTGACAAAAAAAATAAAAAAGTTTGTGGAAGTTTTCAAAAAACCTGGATACCACTCTTTGACTACCTGTACTTTGTGTTTAGACTAATACATACACTAGTGCATCTTTATAAATTTGGTACCTCTTTTTGTACCCAAGGGATTTAGAGGCATTTAAAGAGAAAATTGTAAAAGCATACCTAGCAGAAAGGAGTGTATTTAAAATCTTGTTTGAACAGAAGTTAGTAAGCATGATGTATGGCTGTATGAAAAAATAATTAACCTGTGAATTTTCCCTGTGTGTGCTTGGCCTGAAACAGCTACTTGTCATAGAAAAAACTGAGACTGGAGGAGAAGCTATCCCCAAAATTCCAAAATAATGAAATTTAGGAGATAGTTGGAAAGTAGTAGCTATGCTTATAGTTATTTTATTAATAGATTCTGGTGAATACAGGCATTGCAGAAATGCCTTGTCTTATCCAGTGACTTTGTCATTCCACAGTGTTTCATTTTACTGTGTTTTTTGGTTTTTTTTTGTTTTTTGGTTTTTTTTTATTGGGTTTTTATTTTGGTGTTTTGTTTGTGGCTTTTTTGGGGGGGAGGCGGGGAGTGTTTGGGTTTTTTTTCTTTTTTTTTTTTTTTTTTTTTTTGTTGTTTTATTTTTTGGGGTTTTTTTTGTGTGAGGGAGAAAGGTTCCAGCAGAATCTGAAGAAGAAATTCCCTATTTTCCACCTGAATTATAATGTTCATAGGAAAAACTCTTGCTTAAACAGAACAGAATTTCTTGAAAATAAATTCTTTCTGATGAAGATCTTGCCTGGCTGTATTGTAGAATTCATTTAAGCAGCACTTCAGCAGACAGGACTTGAGGAAGCATCAGGGACACCTCTTACACCTCTATAATTTTCCTTTTATTTTTTTAATTGACTGATTGAGATCACATCTGTGAACTGTTCCACTCTAGTTTTGGCATTGTAACTCATGGTTTGATTTAATGAAAAAGGTTGCCTACCTTTTTCTTCACATGAAATTGACTGCTGGTATGGTGAGTAGTTAATTCTTTGTCCTTATGAAAAAATGCACTGGCCTGATTATGATCATTCTGCTTTAAACATAAGGGTGAAAGTCATTAAATATCTTGAAAGGGAGGAAAGTCATTAAATATCTTGAAAGATAAGATATTCAGTACTACATGAGATTTTTCTCTGAGGTAATTCCTGATTTTCCTAGAGCTATGTGAAAGGAATTTCTGTTTATATGATAAATGCTACAGCTTCTGCATAGGCAAGACACCCACCTGAACAACTTGACATAAACCAGTTTTTGTTTCCAAGATCTTATCTTAGCTTTCTTAAATGTGGAAAAGCAAGTCTCTTTCTAAATGACAGGGAGAACAAATCATGTTAATACTTTTTTATTCTGCTTCCATAGTGGGATTTTTCAGTTTGGGGTTGCTATATTTTTAAGTACAGCTGTTCTGTCATTGCTGTGTATGCTGTTAAACAGCTCTAAACCCAGACTCAAATCATTATGGTTGTTGGCCTTTTTTTAATGTTAGCATGATTGAAAGCAGAATCTGTCATGTTTAATGCATGGTAAGGCCAAACTGAAGCCTTTATTCAATGTTTAAGATTTCAAGATTAGAAAGAGAAGACACGTTTAGAGTTTAGATTAAATCTCTCCCTATACATTTAGGACTGCAAACTTGAGTAATTTTGGAAGTGTCCATAATTTTTCCGTAAGTTTTAAATTCTGTGTTGCTGTACTATTCCCTTGTACATTCCCAAAGTAGGATTTTCCAGCATTTTGGCACTAAAATCCCAAACCCTGGTTTGTCTAAGAGCTGCTGAGAAAATTTGCACATCCTTTTTCCCCCAGGTGCATACATGCTGATCCTATATTACTGTGAGCTGCTGGAAATTCTACCTTATGTGTAGTCCCTCATCTAGAGTTTTTCTACACAACGAAAGAAATGGAGTTTTAAGAAGTTTTGACTAGATCAGCATTAACAAATCCTGCCTTGGTTTTCAGCAATAAGTGATAATTCTGACCACCCAAATGCTGATCTAAGTCTTATCCAGAGCTCTTGATGGGGGTGAAACAACTCTCAGCACCTTTCCAGAGTTCTGGTGCTCTGAGCAAGATCAAATGACTGCTATCAGCAGGAAAAGGCTGGTATCAGAGACAGTGCAGTCCATCTCAGTGGAGCCCCTCAATATATATAACTGGGCATGAATTTGTTGTTCTGCTTGTGTTCTGCTTCTTTCTGTCTTAACTTCTGTTATCAGTTGGTAATGTTTGCTTCATTGGCAACTTCATGACGGTACTGAAGAATCCAAGGGTGTTAAAGTAGAACACTCCACATGGGAGAATCCAGCAATTTAGATTTTGCTAACATGTTCAAGGAGAAGGTCAAGTGGTGGTATAAATTGCAGCAGTTTTGACAGCCTCTGGGTTTTCTTTGTGTTTAGATCAGTTCCTGAATTTCTCTATGCTGCCTGTGGAAACTATTCTTTCCTGGTACTCAAGTTTGTCATGCAAAAGGAGTTAATGATATCCTAAGAGAGACTGATCCACAACTTCTCTAAGCCCGTGTTTCCCAGACAACATGGTGCTGTAATCAAAGCAGCTGAAACATTCCACTTCTGTTTAGGCTGGATGCAGAATCATTTTCTAAAGGTTGAAAAGTTCAGAAGGAGAATGAATAAGATCATTTTCCCTCTATACTTTACAAAATCCTACAAAGTAGACTAGACCTCCTTGCTCTCACATCATTACACGTAGAGAAATGTTAGGGCTTTCATTGCAGACTTGCTCAAGGCACATTGTGTGAACTCCAGAGGAACATATGCTTGAAATTGTCCAGCACAATTTTCAGAAGAGAATGGCAAGAACAGCAAGAAAGTAATACAAACTTGAGCAAGTGCTGAAATAATGAGTGTTGCTCGGTGTTGTAAAAGCTCAGAAGGAGATTGAAATCATCACTCTGCTTCACAGCCCCCATCCTTAATGTCTCCTCATTTCACCTGTATCTGCACAGTGATCTGTGGAACTTGAGGAAAGGACATGAGCAGAGAATGAATAACTCTGACAGAATATGTGGAGTGTACTCTTGGACTGGTCCTCCTCAGAGCTACAGAATTTGAACTGGATCCAAAAAGTAAGGAGAGCAAGCACTGGTATCATCTCTGAAGCACGCAGATTTGGAGATGTGACAAGGACAAGTGGTGTGATGAGAATCCAAAGCTCTCCTGAGAGCTGCTCTTCCTTCCCAGAGCTCCCCTGTGCTTGCCTACAGCTCATGTAGCTCATGGAGTCTCCATTCCAGTGACTAGTTTGGCTTCAGGCTTTTCATCACTGCCATGTTGACAACAACTCCCTCCTGCTCTTTTGGGGCTTCTCTGCCCTTCATTGTTTCACCTCAGCTGCACCCAGGGATTATGGCAGGCCTGGAATTAATTTAAGCTTTTCAAAGGTGATAAGTGCAGAATGTCTCACCTATATTCACTATTTTAAAGGGGAATTTTGTTTTCCCACCCTTCCCTCCTAACACTTTATATAGGAAGGGATAGGATTGTATTTCTCATAAAACCAAATTTTTCTTTATCTTTTGGTCTGGAGGAATCTCTCTATCATACTTCCCACAGCTGCAGCTTCTTCAGCCTCCAGATGAATAGCAAGGCCATTTTTGCAAAGTGATTCTTTTCTAAACCTTGTTTCTCAGAAACTGAAAACAAGTGGTGTGTCTTGCTGACTTAATATTTCCTCAGGGCTGCTTGTACAGAAAGGTTATGGCTTTTGTGGAGTGATAACCTACAACCTAATCAGTCTTCCAGCACAAGGAAAGGCCTGATCTTCTTGTAATGAAAGACAGGCATGAGAGAAGAAACAAAACAAAATCCTTGAATGAAAATCTTCTTGATTTTCTCTGTTCCATGCAAGGAGAGGAGTCAGTGACCAAAGTTTTGCTTTCAACCTTTTGGCTGTTAGACAAAGAATGGGACAAAGGCAAAGTCATAATTATATTTTAATAAAAAGCAACAAACTTGGAAGACAATTTTATTGCTTGATTGTACCAAAGTGTTATCCACTTATCTTCTTCAGTAAGAGTACTGATTTATGTTCACAGTCACTCAAAAAGCAGAATGCTGAATTAGAGCTATCTGTAATTTTTGTTATTATTTCCAGTTCTTCCTAACACTGAGCTATTACATTCACAAACAGTAAGTAGAAATGGATCTTTTAACATGATTAATTTAAGGATTGACTTATTAACTAAGATCTTCTCTTCTAGGGTAACATCCCTTAGGTATTTAATTTGTACAGTATGTTTCTCCAGCCTTCTTCTTAGAACATAAAATACCAATTGAGCATTGGATTTATGGCTGCTGGCAGAATTGGGAAAATAAGGTAAACATTCAGTCCCATCCTCTTGCTCCAAAAATCTAAAAATCCAGTAACAACCACTTTTATTTTACTGTGCTATGTTCTTGCTGTACTGTGAGAGCTCTTGCCCTTAAGACCACATCTTCTACATTGAATTTTTAAGTACGTTCTTTTTCCTGTTTCACAATGAAACTGAAGGTAACAATACATTTTTACTAGACAGAAAACTATTTCCCTTGAAGGAAAGATTATTTTTAAGAATTCTTCAACATATGCTGTTCATTCTGAGGGAAGAAAAGATGCAAAAAATTTCATGCAGTAATCAAAACTTGTAAAGAGCAGGGAGGCATTGCCCAGTCAATGGCTTTGAGGGCTTTGTTTGCCAGCACATTCACTCAGTAACTGAGTTTGACACTGAAAGTGTCACATTTCTGGTTTTAGTTCACTGCCCTGAGGTTTTAGCAAGACGTGTTACAGAAAGACATATTCTAATGCTTTGTAAAGTGACAAAATTTGCTTTCATTCTGTCAAATTATAGTGCTATGAGCATTACTAACTGTTGTGGTATTGGGGTGGATCCATGTGCATCAGACAACAGGATTATGCCAGGATTATTAGAGGTCGTGCACTCTGCTGAAACTTTGTATGACTCCCAGAGCTGTGGTTTGCAGCTTGAAACACCAATTACTGCCAGAGAGATTGGTAATCAGTGCTGATTAACAGCAGAAGGCTTTTTGAACACAGAACTGTATGGGGGAGAAACATGCCCAGCAGGTGCCCTCTCTGGTATTTAATTATGAGGAATTTGATGGAGAGAGATGTTTACAGGACTGGCTCTGCATTGCCTGCAAGGGCTTTCTCACAGAAAAGGTTTAAAAGAAAGCACACAGTGGTGTCAGGCACAGGTTGGGACAGCAGCTTAATTAGAGCTAATTAATGTCCTGTAAGCACTTTGCTGTTTGAGCCATGTTGTATAACATCATGTGTGGGGCTGCAGTGCACAAGAGCTTTTTGCTCTGAGCTGGAGAAGACTTAAAGAGCTCAAGGATGCTGCTATTGGAACTCATAGTTTGTAAATGATCTTTGGGGGATTTATATGTCAAGGCTATGTCCAATATTGATTTTTTTGGTGTGTGGGTGGATGCTTAAGTGCCATATAGATATGATGTACTGCAGTAAATGGGTTGACTTGGCTGATCATGGGTGTTTGGTGAAGTTCAGGATCAGTTGGTGAGCTGTCACCTGAGGTTAGGTTAGATTAGAGTAAGCAGAAGTTAAATAAAAATTGGAAATAATGTGTTCTTTGTGTGAAGAAAGCTGAAATATTTTGAAAACTTGGTCATTTGTTGAAAATAATTTTTGATCAAAGTCTCTTCAGTTTATTTTAAAATGAGTTGGTGAACTTGCATAACTCTTAATGGACCCAGGTGGAATATTTGTCTGACTGTAGTCCCAGTGAAGCAGGTGTGTGTTCATCCCTGATTTTGCCTGGACTGAAGCTCAATCACTTCTCAGTGCCTGCTTTGGAGAAGCCTGTGTTTGGTGCCCAGATCTCAGCAGAATCTCCCTCACACCTGACAGTACTTGGTGCTTTTGTTTGCAGTGCTGGTGGATAGGCCAAGGAATAGAGATGCTGGATAGCAGCCTTGCCTCCTGCTTCTTAATTAAGAGTTGCTGTAAAGGTCGTGGGTAGGTGAGGCTGATGGGCAGTGAGCAATCACCTGCAGCTGTGCCTCTAGTCCTGTGAAGATAACAGAGCATGTCAGTCCAATACAGCAAAGATAAAGCTGACCATGATGGGCTGAGAATGTTGTACCAGAGCTTACACCTACAGCTTTCTCAAAGTGAAGTTTGCAAATTATTTTCTTCTTAAGAAAAAAAACAACAACACCCCCCCCCCCCCCAAAAAAAAAAAAAAAAAAAAACCAACAACAAAAAATCCCACCAACCTAGGGAAATAGGAGCATCAGTGTGAATAGATTTTCTGATTGGAACAGACTGGCTGATGAAAATGTGAGAAGTAGCAGTGCCAGTACCTGCTTTCTGACAGTAAAGTAGTATGAGAGAATGGAGGCCTGTAGCCTTTCCTCAGCTCCTCCAAATAGTTCAAGCATTTTGGGGCAGGTGTATCCTTACAGTGTCTCTGCCAAGGCTTCCACACAGGAGCCTCTGACTTGTTAGAGTATTGAGGTATTACCCTGCCCTTCATAGAAATGAATTTTTTTCATCCTCTTTCTAGGTCTCCTCATTTTGAAGATTTTGAAGATCATTTAGGATGTCCTTTGATGATACTGTGAAATAACAACAAATTTGCTTGTTGCACATATTTGACTGGAGACAGACAATGCACTCTCTTAATCTTCAAAATTACGTTTGTGATAAATACAAATTAAATATTTTTCAATATTTTGTTCTGTCACTTTTTTCAGTCTTTAACAGTTTAAACAATTTAACATTTCCATCTTTCCCTGAGTCACCCAGAACGATAGGACACACACATTTATGTCTTGGATTACTGAAATATTTTTGTGTGTATGCAGTGATCTTAAGACTTGCACATTTTAAGTACAATGAGTACAGTCTTGGCAAGTTAGTAAATGATACTGAGGCTTTCCACATTCGTTTTTTGTTAAAAGAGGAGTTGGTGATCTGAAACCAGAATTTATGCTCAGAAAATTGCTTTATATCCTACAGTTTGGGTTCTTGAGCAGAGGCAGCCTCAAACAATATGTTGAAAATTATCTTTTCACAGAACTTTGATCAAAGTACAAATGTCCTTGCCTCGGGAAGCAGTTTGTTTTCCCTTGAGAAGTGATGCTGGAAAAATCAAAGAGAGCAAAGCCTGCTTGCTGGCCAAAATTCATCTATGAATAAATTACATCACCAGCAACCAGCAACATAACATTTTCAAAGACTCTATCACAGTGTTGCTATAAGAAAACTGATTTGTTAAACTCAGCATTGGATGGGAATTCTTGCCATAACAATATTACTAGAAACTATTATTGTCTATAGTGCAATAGAGTATACTCATCTAATGATATTTCTGATTTAGTGGAATCCAGATGTAAACCAGTTTTTGCCAGTTTCATGATTTGCCTGTTAGGAAGCTTTTTTTCTGGGAAATTATTGTGAAGCCTCTCGTAAAAACATACCTATGTTGGTAATCTGCTGTTTCCAGAAAAAAAAAAAAAACACAAACAAACAAACAAAAAAAAAAAAAAAAAAACAAACCAAAACCAAAACAACAACAACAACAAAAAAAACCCAAACAAAAACAAAACAAAAAAAAAACAAACAAACAAACAAACAAAAAAACTTGATTACTAGGTCTCATGTATCATTTCACTTGTTTTAATTTTGATTGTTTCTTCCAAAGCTGAGATTCAAGCTTCTTTTTTGCTCCTTAATATAAATTTTTGGAACCCAGGAACCCTCATGTGCCAGGAGTCTCTTAATAACTGTTTGTGACATGCAATTTTGCTTTTCTTTTAGGTTTTCCCTTTTACTGAATATACCTGCTTCTCATTCTTTTATATGCAGTGACAGAGTTCTAAATAGAGAAGTTCTGGTGAAAAATTATTCTGTTTACTACATCTTTTTTTGGTGTCCCAATATTATTTTCATGTGTTTTCACACACTTTGGAAAATAAGAATTCTTTCTTCCATCCAGACTCTGTCTTTAAAGAGACATCTGTGCTGCCAGAAGAGTTTCAGCTCAACTTTCCTTTGTCACCTCCTGAAAAGAAGAATGAATCTGCAGCTGAGGCTTTTAATGTGATTGAGTGAAAGATAGAATTCTTTTGGTAATGGTGAATTCATCTCTAATTTCACACCAGGCTGTGAGGTTGAGTAACACTGTAGGAATCCTTTCCCCAGTAATTGGTCAATAGAATCCCTAGTGGGGCAGGGGTGGGCTTGTTAAAGGAAAACTTTTCAAATGTGTGTTAAGTTTTGCTGCTGGCATTTTTTTCTGAATGTTTCAAGTTGTGATGTCTAGCACAGGCTGGACACAGCTGCTGTTCAGTATCAGCTTGTGCACACTTCTTTAGCAGCCTTGGCTGAAAGAACATCTCAAAGTGCTGTTCAGGCCACCTGTTGCTTCCATGGATTATTCCTACACCTCTGTGGAATATAAATGATTCAGCTCCAGACCTCTGTTCTATGAAAGTGAAGAGAGATGAAGAAAATGTGGAAAAACAACTTAGGAGAAAACCATGTCATGGCACTCAAAGGCCCTGTGTAAGAAATGTCTTGGTATGAGAGCTAAGGGTAGGTAAATCTATTCAGATGAAAAAGAAGAATTTAGATAGGAATCTGAACCTTGATGGAAGGCCTGTACAAATACTTGCTGAGTTTCTCATTACTCCACTCACAGTGGAGGTTGATGGAACAGAGCATAGCTGGTGGTAACCCTAGATCTGGTCAGGAGCAGAGTCAGTCCTGCCCATTTTCATTACTCCTCAGGCATGATTCCAAAGGCTGCAGACATTTAGCATCCTTCTGGTATTTTTCTTTAACTGGTTTAAATGCATTAAGTGGAACTAGCCTCTTTGGAGACTAAGTGTCCCATTTATTCATGGATGTCTTTCTGCATTGTCTTCCTGCCAGTATGTTTAAACCACAAACTACAGGAAGAATTTTGGTAGCAAGAAAAGGATTTCGACTTCACGGTCTGCACAGATGCCCAGCAGAATATTCAAGATAGCCTCACCCTGAAATGGGGAAGGAATAGCTGAAGGGTGAAAATATGAATCATCAGCTTTTTCACTTCAGCAGACATCATGAAAATATGAATAGATCATCCTTGCCTATTGCAATTAGGTCTCTGTCTGTATCATGTTCCTGCCCCTAGAAGTTTTCCTTTTCTCTGTGCCTCAGCTGACCTCTTTTCACTCCAGCTAGCCTGGCCCCTACATACCTTTCTGTTGACACCTTGGTTTCGTTGTTGATGCATAATCCTCAAATTGACAGAATTTTTTTCTTTAGGATACTTTTAGAGATGAGTCATTATTGAACTCCAAATTTTGTAGTTATTTGCATAAAAATAGAGGGATTCTTTTTATATTTAGCAGATATTTTTCAGTAGAATTTAGAGATGCTACTGAAGCAATAGTCCAACATTGAATTTCAGTTTGTCCTCAGAGGTGATAACCTCTGAGATATCAGGGATGGTAATCTAGAGACCTGACAGTTTCAGAAGGAAAAAAAAAGGAAGGAAGAAAGAAAAAGAAGAGGGCAGATAAGGCTTTGACCCTGTTGAACTCTTTGAACCTAAAAGGCTTCTTACACCTTTTGATCACCATCAGCTTTTGCCTGAGTAGCACTTATGACTTGAAGTTAGGAACATAAGACTGGGAAAAATCAGTAAGATTGTAAGAGCTGGGGCATTAGTCTGTGCCTTTCTGGTCTCTCTGCTGTAATGGAATTTTTTTTCTCCTCTCTGCAACTGTGCTGAAGTTCACTAGAATCACCCATTTGTACAGAGATTGCTTATTCCAGGGGGCTGTGTGCTGTCTTTAATCTGCTGTCTTCACCTTGTCCCCATTCTTCCTTCTCTTCCATTCTCATGAGTCGTCATCTTCATCTCCTCATTTCCCACTAAATTATGTTGAAAATCACTATTAAAACTCTTTTTAGCATTTTTTTTCCTCAGGCATTTTTAGATAGGCTTTCCGATTCACACCTTTAAGTTTCAGTTAAATGCTCTTTCTGATATTACCAGATATTTCTGTGGGGTTTGTAAGCACACAATTATTCAAAAAGATTATACTGAGAAAAGAATAAGAGCTGAGGTCTTCTCTGGACTGTAATTTGTGCAGCTCAGTTTAGCACCCTAGAAAAATCACTCCATTTTTTTTTTTTTTTCAGTGGCTTTCTTCCTGAAACATTTCACAGTCTGCATGGTATCCTTTAGAGAATGTTGAATAGCACAGAGTGTTTCTTTGCTTTTGGCTTATGCCTGTACCCTGACATCCCAAGGGCTGAAGGAAAAGGAAAACAAAACAAGTCCAAGGCAGGAGTTTACCTAGTGAAAGAGTCAATCCATGCTGGCATTTAAGTATTTAAATACGCTGGTTTGTTTGCCTTGCACTAGGCTGTTGTTTTGGAGAGTTGAACAGGAGGGTTCTAAGAGCTCCTGTTTTCCTATCTCATGTAAACCACAAACTACAACTGCAGCGAGAACATGGTCACAGTCCCGGCTGCCTCTGGGGCATTGAGCCTGCTGGCCAAGGGAGGGGATTGTCCTGCTCTGCTCTGCACTGATGTGACCTCACCTTGAGACCTGTGAGCAGTTCTGGGCACCACAATATAAGAAAGGCATCAAACTATTACAGAGTGTCCAGAGGATGGCCACAAAGATGAAGGGCCTTGAGGGGAAGCTCTATGAGGTCCCTTGGTCTGTTCAGCCTGGAGGAGGCTGAGGGGGGACCTCACTCGGTTACGACTTGCTGTGGAGGGAAGAGGAGCAACAGACACGGATCTCTTCTCTGTGATGACCAGGGACAGGACCCGAGGGAATGGCTTGGAGTTGTGTCAGGAGAGATTTGCATTGGGTATTAGGAAAAGGTTTTTCACCCAGAGTGTGGCTGGGCACTGGAGCAAGATCCCCAGGGCAGTGGTCACAGCACCGAGCCTGACAGAGTTGAAGAAGCATTTGGACAATCTCAGGCACTTGGTGTGACCCTTAGGCTGTTCTGTGCAAGGCCAGGAGCTGGACTCGATGGTCCTGATGGGTTCATTCCAACTCAGCTGATTCTGTGTCAGAGATTGTAGCTGTATCCTGTGGCATATATTTTGGCTGGCTTTCTCTTATCCACATGCTGCCTGTACTCTGCCTCATTCCTTGCTTTCTAGTGCTATTCTTTTCCAACTCCCCCTCTATCCTTTTTCCTGGCTCCTGCTCTTTGACTCACTTGCCAAGAGATGAGTTTTCTATCCTGGATATGAGCTGCCCATGTTCTCTAGTGCCCTGTTTACAAAGACATGTATACATTTCAGAGTTTTGAATGTTGCCCTTTGCTAGCACAAAGTAACGAGAAGAAATAACCTTTTCTCCTTTCTTTCTTCCTGTTTATAGAGAATTGTGACCAGAAAAAAAAAAAAAAAAAAAAAAAGCAAAGATAAACTAAGTACAGAGCAGGATGTCTAATGGGGTCTGAAGGGCTTCCCTCCAGGGAGCAGCTGCTTGAGACTTACTAACTTTTGCACATTTTAGGAAAATGGTTCTTTCACTCTGAAATCTGAAATTGGTTTCAGAGGGGGAAAAGGTCTGAAATTTTGACAGAGGCTTAATTAATAGTTCTTGATGTTCTTCTTTCTAGCTCTTTGCATTTTCAAACCTTCCATCAACAGGAACAAATCAAATGTTACTTCATTAAGCTGATAATAATATGCATTTTCTCATTCACATATCCTGTTTCAGTGCATGTTCAGTTCATTCAAGGGAAGCTCTGAGTCTGTAGCTGAAAAGGAAAAATGGAAGATGTGGCCACTATTGACCCTCCAGTAGCATTGATCCAGGAGCACTAGTAGTTCAGCATGCTTTGTTAAAGAAATCAATAATGAAGATTAAGATCTTCTACCTGTGCAGGATCACAGAACAGCTGAGGTTGAAGGGCACCACTGGAAATCATTTAGTCCAGCCCCTTTGCTCAAGGTAGAGCCAAACCAGGGTATTAGTACATAATGATAAGAGCCTTTTCCAGACTAAACAATCCCAACTGTCCCAACCTCTCCTTGCACATCAGTTGCTCCAGTCCACAGTGGCCATTATCTGTGCTATCCATCTAACACCCACTTAGCAAAGTATCTGGAAGTATTCCTCCTTTAGGGTTGGGAATCTCTCTTCTACAGGCACCATTCATGTCTGAGTTACCTGAAGTGGGATGTTAATGGAAACAGAGTTCAGGGCTTCTGGCAGAGGGGGACCTTGCCCCATCCATCCATCCTGGAAAGATTGTTCCTGCTCCCAGCAGCTTGTCACATTCACTGCTTTGACCTCAGGCTGCAGTTTCTGGGGGCCTTTAGCAGAGTCTTGTGGTGTACTCCTGTGTGTTGCATCTTTGCTTCACCCCTTTCATAATAAGTGGACTTCTTGAAGCTTTATTTAGTGGTGTATTGAGAATTTCAGAATGCCTTTCCCTGACACTTTGTATTCAAGCTCAGGAGATTCCCCTGTGCAATAGTAACTCAGTGGTGTGTGGTTGAACAGAAATTCCCCAGGGAAGAATCTCTGTGTGTGCTTTTGAGCCAATTCCATTATTTTCTGTATAATCATTGCTGTCTGAAAGTTAGAGTTAGACACTAGATGTCTAACTAAAAAAAGTTATAAGGCAAGATCTTGAATTTACACAGTTTGCATAAGCAGGCATGAAATATAAAATGTAGATTCACAATTTCTTTTGTTGCAGTGGAGTGATAATTTACATGGGACATTACCTGCTTGGAAATGAGTATTTTGCAGCCTCTAAGGGCCTCAAGATATAAACTTGTCCCTTTGAAAGTAGAAGGGGAAAGAAGATGCCCGAATTTTAAATTTTTTTCCCCTCCATGTAGTAGAAACTGCAAAACATATAAACAGCAGGATGGGACTGTTGGAGTTACTTGTACTTGGCATACGCTGAAAGGGGTTTATTCACATTTGCAAACCAAAACCAAAAATCTGGAAAGCTGAAACAGAAAATGACCAACTGCAACCAAAGCATTTGCTGCCTGTTTGTTCTGAATGTGCAATTGGCCTTGGTCTTTTAATTATAATCTGTGGAGATGGCTCTGTTCCCTACCCAGCCTCAGGTTTCCAGGAGCACTGAGTGCTTAGGGCTTGGGCTGCTAATGCTATAATTGAAACAGCTGCTCTGCTTTC
The DNA here is from genome assembly GCF_050655825.1 of Lonchura striata. NCBI lineage: Eukaryota > Metazoa > Chordata > Aves > Passeriformes > Estrildidae > Lonchura > Lonchura striata. The sequence continues at coordinate 95,287,774 of NC_140705.1, read as the reverse complement.
TAAGTACTTTATTCATTCACCTTCTAAAATGCTGATGGATCTGTGGCATGTTCCGGGCCTTTTCTGTAGATATGAATCTCAAACACAGCCGCTTGCTAGATAGAACCACTGAAGAGCATTTGCCACAGCTTTTAGTGTGCTGTTTCCAAAGAGGGAAGAAAATGGGAGGAGGTGATAGTAAGGCTGCTCTGAGGCCTCAGTGGTCTTTGGACTGAATTCACTTCACCTACAAGACCAGACATCCTAATTCTCTATTATTCCAAATGACTTAAACTGCAAGTGAATGTAAAATATTACTAGGCCAAAAGGTCATTATTTTTACATTCTGCACTGATTTTTAAATTAGCTCACACAGAGAAATGCCTCTTGGAATTGTGCTGTAAATGAGTAGAGCATGGGGAGGGTCTGGCATTAATTCACCCCAGGCCAGGGGTTGCTGTGCAGCCCTTCCTTTCTCTCTTGCCTTGGGACAGCAGTGATCAGGTTAAGTTGCTGCTGAAGTCCTTGATAACGTTTAAAAACTTCATGCAGCCAATAGAAGCTGAAGTATACCCATGGTCTTTCTCTATACACCTTCCTTTGCCCACTGTTTTTCCTTATCCCTGCATTCAGCTCAATTCCAAATTTCAGTCTAGAAAAGGAGAGTTTAGTCATCATGTCAGATGAATGCCACTTAATTAGTGGAAAGTCATCCCAGTGTGGGCTAATGGCAAAGCTGACAGTGGCTGACATGGATATATTCAGTAGGGCTGTGGTAGAAATGGAGTTATAGACTAAAACATAAACTCTTGACTGCTCTAATGGAGCTTTAGCATAATTTAATCTTCTTTCAGCCCACTGCTCGGCACATCCTATGGACTGAGGCAACTTTAACCTCCTGGTGACCAGAATTCAGTATATCCTGAGGCAATTTATCCAAGCAAAAAGGGTGCCAGGAGCATTTGGATTTGAACTCTTTAATTCCCCAAGAGCTGATTCACCCAAGAACAAGCTGAAACTGCATAAAGTCTTTGAGCTAAGCAGACGTAGGGGCTGCTGTGGTCCATGGTTCGGTTTCTGTTGAACAATATTGATCATTCCTGGCAGATATGGTGCTGGAGAGCTTTGTGGTTATGCCTGTTAGGGAAAATTAGAGGTAACTGTGGGACTTTGAGAGTCAATAAAACTAAATTTTGATGAAAAACGCAAAATTCTACTTTGAAGTAGGTAACCCATGTAGAAAAGCAGTGAGGGTAGAAAGAAAAAGTGAAAATTTTACTATATTTCATATCAGCCTACAAAACTTGGATGATGGTTGTATTCTGCTCAGGAGAGGAAGAACAGCAAGGAAATATTTCTAGAAAAGAGTACATTGAAAAATCCTCTTGATGTGGTATGAAACAGATAATTAATTTTAAGAAGGGCGGTCTTGGTGTTGCATCATAATTTTTGCTACCTATAGGTGACCTGGCAATATGTACCCTTACATGTGGATATCCTGCATACCTGCAGCCTTATTTGTCTGAAGTGCTCAAAGGTTGTTGCAGCTTAATATAGAAAAAAAATCTTCCTGTTCAGAGTATCATTTACATGTAATATTGCAAGCAGGGTTTAAGTCAGAGGGTAGGAATAGTGCCTGAATTTGGCCTTTTTCATTGAGCTGGGTATTAAGTTAATCAAGCCTTACAATACCCTCAGGTACCAAGTATAGCTTTTTATACTTATGTTCATAGAAATGCCAGAGTGTTTCTAAAGTCACATTGAAATATCATGGCATTGACCTTTTTCCTCATTTTTGCCCTGTGAGGGAATTGTGGAATGGTTTTCTTCCCAGTCTTTGCCCAATACAAGTGAGCTTGTAAGTGAGACTTGCTCTTTGAGGCTAAGCTCATATTTCTGTGCTTCTGAGCTTTCCAGGATGCTGCAGTTCATGGTCTTCTTCCGAGAAGGGTGTCTGAAGGCAAGAGCTATCTCAGAAAAGATTATTGAGTTGCAATTGCTGATGTTGATAGAAAAAAGGACTACTTGAATTTGAAAAACAGCTTAATGTAATATTGAGATGAACAGCATTGTCAGGACTGCTATTTTGGGAATGCATGGGCCTAGGTATTTTCTTTATCAGTAAATACTAAAGACAGACATGTTTTCATGTCCTTTTAGAATCAAATCCACCTTTGATTTCATTGGCAATATTAACCCAAGGAAATGAGCTTTTTGGTTTAGGAACCTTTTTATTTGATTGTGAGGAGCCAGTATATTATACTGGAACATCTTGTGGAGTCTGTTTTCTATGCATGGTTCTTCTCAAGACTTTTCTTATTTATGCTCAAAGGAAGTATGTGTGCCAAATGTTGAGACTAATAGGCAAATGTATGCTGAGCTAAATAAAACATCTCTGTGCTCCAGGTTCTGGGAAGCTGAGAAACCAGACAGTGTCTTAAACTCATATCTCCAGGCAGTGACAGATGCAGTTGGCTACTCCTGACTTCCCTTCTGGAAGTTCAATGTGGCTTGCTCCGATTCTCTTTCAGAAATACCTAATACTGAATGCAGGAGATTTAGATCAGTGGGACAGAAACAGTCTCAATATGTGTGTAAAAACTAGACTTGACTTTTGGTAGTGTTTTTGGACCTACCCAGCAGATGTTACCGGTGTATAGGTTGCAAATGTGGTGAGAGGGTGGTGAGAGGCATTGTTGTCAGCACTGGACATTGCTGTGACTGCTGCTGTGTTGCAAACCTCACTCTGGTGGCATTTCTGTCTCTTTAAACTTGACATTTCAATTGTTAAGTGGTATGATCTGTCTGACTTCTGAAGTGTCATTTGCTCTGAAAAGCAAACACCAGCCTCCCAAGTTTGTTCTCTTTGAGGACACTGAGAAAGTGACTGTTTTAGTACTCTTCTTTTTTCCATTCAAAATTGAGTCATACAGTTCAAGGGCCCCTTCCCCAACAGGGTAACTCGTAACAATACCTGCTACATAAGCAGTAATGGATAAAAGCTTTCTGCATTCCAAGCCTCATATTTCCCAATTCACATCCTTCCTAATGAATAATTTCTTTCAAATGACTGTGTTTGAAGGAAGTAAATTAAATTGAAAGAGGAAGTTTTTCATCAATAAATGCATCTATTATTTTCATGCCTGCAATTTTCTTTCATATTACCCTTCACATTGCTTGTGCAAAGATATCCTCTGTATTGTACAGTTATATGGGAAGCATTTAACTTCTCTTTGTTCTGCACCATGTTTTATTCTTATCTACTTATGTATTTTGCTTCTCATACGGCACACACTCTGCCCAGTGCAATCATATGCTACCATTGTGCTGCAGGCAAAGACTGGAAACAGCTGAAGTTATGGGAAAGGTGGTATTTGCTGAGGATTATCTGCCAGCCTTTTTTGTTTCTGGGAATCTCTAATACCCAGTCAGGCTATTTTTTTCTTTCTAACCAGACAGCTTTTTATGGGGTTTGACCTGATGAAATGGGTTTTAGGATCCTCTTGGAGGACTGTCTTGTAGTGGGAGGAATGCCAGGAGTAGATTTTCTGTAAATCCTTCTGAGCCTGATGATTCAAACTGTTCTTCATCTAGTCTTTCATCTTTCTTTAGCTGTATTGAGATCTGATTTTCAAGTTTAGGTTATTACAGCTGCTAGATAATGGCAACATATTTGTAAAGGATACACAGTAAGCACAGCTGTTCTCTTCAGTGAAATCTTCTCTCTCACTCTTTGAACATAACTTTGAACCTAAAATTTTTCATGGCTTTATTTCCACCAGATAGGTGGTGAGCAGCTACAATATTCCTACTTGCCTTTCCTGTGCCATGAACAGCCATTGCTGAGTGTGGAGGTAAAAATCCTGGTTTAATTGGTCTCCCAGACACAGATGTGGAGAACTAAATAATTTCAGAGTATTTTGCTACTACTCTTTCTTTTGAAAAGACATTCTGTCTTTCTGAAGCCTTGACTGTATTTGACTATAATTAGGATTAGATTGTTTTATTTTCAATAGTTAAATAAAAAATGAAAACTACTCTTTGGCACACCTGAGCATTGTACATTGTGTTGAAAGGATGGAATTTCCTTCTGATCCTTAAAGACAATTAAGTTACCCCCTGAAGCATGAAATTTAATTACCCTCATCAGAAGCAGCATGATGCAGTGGATTGAGACATAGGAATAAGAATGGGAAACTTTTATCTCTGATCCTAGCTCTATCTAGCTACTGATTAAATGAATCACATAACCTTGCTGTGCCTCCTTTTCACCTGCCTGAAAAATGAGATGTTTGATTTCTTTGCTAAAGTGCTGTGAGGTCTGCATAACCACCTAAAGATATCATGTTTTGCATGAATGCTCAGTGTCCCTGGGATTGCCTGGGCTTACATGTTGCCAACAGTTACTGCAACTTGGTTTCATACAATGAAATTTCTTTTGTTTTTGGCAGAGGTAGTTTTGTTAAAGTAGGTGTAATCAAGCTCACATGCAAATAGGAAGAGGGCTACAAGAGGAGGTGACACTAAAGAGCTATTGTGCACCAGAAAAGTCTACTGAGCTATTCTTGTCATATCAGTTTTGGTGCTACATCTTGGATGTGATAACTAATTTTGCCATTCCCAGGAGTGCCTCCAACTGTGTACGGCTTAAGAGGCAGAAGAAAATTCCATCTTGTGTGGTTTAGCTGTAGAATGTAAAGGAAAGTTCAGGGTCAGATGAACACACTCCTCTGAGAAAGTTGTTGAGCTCTACTGTATTTGCAATTGCAGAAGTCTCTTGCTGGAGTGATTAGCCATGTCATGTCCATGGGGAGCACCCACACAAAACATGAGAACTGTTTATTGGATGTGATGAAGTAGCTAATTGAGATAATTGGTTCTGTCATTTAAAAAACCAACAATGCTTTTTCATGTCTAATCCACTCTTGTCCAATAGAGTTTTCATTCAATGAATTTCTTAGCATGTCTGGAGCACTAAGTTTACATTGTGGAATGGTCAGTAACAAAAATTGTCCTGTAAAAACTTGGCTTACTCATTCCACAGACTTTTGGAAAAGATTAGCTGAATTAATAATAACACTGCCATTTATTTAGTGAGTTACCTTCCAGGGGAAAATTGATTACTCTCTTGGAAAGAGTTTTGCCCTCCACCGTACAACAGAAATTCATTGTCTGAATTTGAATCCCTCTGCAGTTCCTCTGTTCTTTGTTCCAGGGCTGAGTCAGTATTAAATCCCATTAAAAGTTTCTAATTTGTAATCACAAGAATAAGATTTAATTGTGAGTGTGCAGTTCTTCAGTCAGCTACCTTTTCAGTTCTTCAGTGTCTAAGTCTTCACATTTTCAAACAAGTTAGGAAGGCAACATCTTTCTAAGAGAGTTTTCTAACAGACATTCAGGAAGGTGGTTAAAAAATAATATTTTAACTCTGTGGAAGTTAACAAGGACAGATATTTTTTCTGACGGTTTTGTCTTCTGCCATGTGAAGAGTTTATCCCATGTAGAGTGTTTTCCCATGTGTTGTGGTTGTGCAGCACAGGAGAAGAGTTCACTACCAAAGAAACTGTAGTGGCTTAATTACAAACTTCCATAGTTGGCCAGGAATAAGTAGAACATGAAAAATATCCTTCATGGGCAACTTGTGTTTCACTGAAGCCTAAAGCAGTTTCTTCCATAGTGTGGTATCTTCCCAGCTGTACAATTCTCAGTGGAGCAGCTGTACAAGGGAGCCCAGCACTGCAATTCTAGAAAGAGGGTAGATTTAACCTCCTTTCCAGCACTCATGAGGGGGTATAATTGCATTTTGGAGTCAAAATCTCATTGGACTCCTGTTCAAGGGAAGGTAATTACTCAGTGCCTGACTTATTGTTCAAGCCATGCACAGTTACAGCACATTTTCTTGGGGGGAGGTGGCAGTGTTTTTAATTTCATCTTAAAAGCACTAAACGAGTAACAGGAAAGAAAATATTTGCAATTTTTAAAAAATTAGGTTTTTTTAATGGCAAAACTTTCATGAAAGCATCTTCTAAAGGCATTTTGAGGAAAGGGCAGGGAAGCTTTCTTGAACCACTCACAAGGATGTTAAAGGAAGACAATCAGATTTAAATCAATAGAGGAAAAGGGATACCATTTTTCTTTCCCTTAAAAAGTAGTTTTCCTATTTTTCTTGCTCTTATAAAGTAAAATTATCAATGAGCAAAGGAATTAACATTGCAAACTTTGTGTTTCACATCAAGAATATCCTTCTTTAATTTTAAATAATCTCTTGCATTATTGTACAGTATTTTTATTTATTGCCATTTTGCAAGACTATAACATCATGCTTCAGATTCTGGACCTGGTGTCATTTAAGTAATTTTTAGGTCAGTAAACTGAAATTACTTTAAAGTTGATAATTGAAAATAATTACAAGGCAATGTATTGTATTTTTTGAAATAATGAAAAAAGAGTTTACCCAGACTCCTATAGATATTCTATTTTTAATCCTCTGTCTCTATAAATTTTATTGGCATCCTCTTGAAAACATTTCTTAGTTTCCTTTTGGCTGGAGCCTGAAAAGGTCTAATCTGGTTCCTCCTTTTTGCAAAACCCATTAGTTGTTGAAGCAAAGCAGTATGGAGGCAAGGTTAAAACATAGTATAAACTTCTGTATAGTTATACAGGGGCATGCAGGATGAAAAAAGTTCTGTTCTTTCCCCTATTTATCCATTAAAGAGAAAAAAAAAAATCTGTTTTGGACTCCTAGTGCTAATTTTAATTCCACCCTTAACATTCATTCTCAAAAAATCTAATATTTTTGCTGCTGCGGGCAGATTTTGATGTGAAATACTCTGACACAGCTGCTATTATTTCTATTTAATTTTTAAATTCCCAAAAGTTTGCAGAACCTTTTACCAAAGAGAGACAAACTAAGCCCTTGCCAAGATACACTGCATTTTTGTCACAGCCATGCCATGATAAGTGCTGGTAGCAGCAGAAGTATTTTACATGAGAGCCTCAACCTGAAGAAATAAAATCAAACTGTCACTCAACTTAGCTGTGGAGAGTCTGTTAAATTCTACAATTTTTATTCTGGAGGTGAGAGAGCAGAATACAGCTTGAATTCACAGAACGTTTGTCTCAAGGAGAGGAGACAGTTGGAAATTCTTGTATTCCCTCAACCTGCTATTAATTGTTGCTGGGAGCACATGAGCTGATTCATGACCCTTGCAGGGCCCATGCAGCTCCTTATTCCCCACAACACAGTTCAAGTGCAGTTAGCCCTGATTTACTATGATTTAAACATTGGTTCTTTGGGGCTTTTTGCTCATAATTTCCATACTTTTCTTGGAAGTTGAAGTCTTACTTTCAAATTTTCTGTGACAGTGAGAAAACAGTGGGTCTGTCAAAGCTAAGACAGTATTCTGGGTGAAACTTAACTTCTGCTGTTGGGCCAGTGCAAACTGCACTTCCCTGAAGACATAGGTGGTGGCACAGGTGGCAGACAGCACAGAAATTAACTCTACCTTCCAGAATTAGTTGGAAGTCTGGGGAATGATCACAAAGACTATTGCTGTACATGGGAGTAAGCTGAAGTCCCAAAGCTTTCTGCAATCAAGCATTTTGAAACCCCTCTTTAACAGGATGAAAAAGTATGTGAGTGTTAATAGGATTCAAAATCATTTAGCCATGAAGGCAGACAAATGCAGGACTGCAAGTATTCTGGCTTAAGACTTTACTTAAGAGTTCTAGCACTTTTTTTTTTTTTTTAATGCACTACCTCTAAGAGATCATCCTGACTTGAACTTGCAATTAATCAGTGCTGCCATTACCCAGAGGAGCATGCAAAATGGCATCCAAAGCATTATGTGTATCGATTAGAATTAATCAGGAGAGTGTTCCTTCTGAAGCTACATGCTGCATGAACAACCAGAGCATCTAAACTGCTTCTCAAGTTTCCATGACATCTGGATTGTGGCTTTTGAAACCTAGAGCCTGGCCAAGTGAGTAATGGATGGGGAGCTTAAGAAGAGCTAGGTTACGGAGAAGTACTTTGGCTTGTTTGGGACCTAGCACCTCACCCTTGCAGGGCTGGGAGAGGCCAAAGGCTGTGTCCAGCACACCTTCACAGTAAGGACTGAGTATGAAGAAGGCATTTGAAAATTTCGCCCTTGCTCTCCTGTGTAAATCTGGGCTCAGGTTCTGACAGCAGCATTCCTATTTTGGAGAAGAGCCTTCTGAGAGAAACTCTGGGTGTTGCCCAGGTTTTCTTAAAGCAACTAATTCTTCCCAGGTGACATATCCAGGTCTGAACTTCTCTAAAGTCTAAAAAATATTTGTATCTAGGATTTTGGGTTACTCTGTCACTGAAGACCACAGTGTTATTAGTTTCTGTCTAAACTGATGTATATTGAAGATTCTAGATATCTGAGACAATTTCTTTCTTAATGCAGCTTCAGTGAAAGACCTGATGGATCTGACTTGTAACAAGACACTGAGCAGTGGCTAAACAATACAACATAGTGTGTTGCTTTGCAGCAAAAAGGCTTAAATTAAAATTTTAATTGTTAAAATTTTTAAACTGAAAAATTTTGTATTGCTTGAGGCAGTATCCAGAGAGATCATCATTATGGCCACCGTTGTGGTAGAAACAGGCCACAGTGTTGAAGGCTGTGTGATGATAGCTCTGGGTATAAGTGATGTCTTTGTCCTTGCAATTGTCAGCTTACTGGTCTGATTCATTGCTCTTTAGAGTGCTTGGAGGTCATGCAGAGGATAACAGGAATAATCTATTACCTGCTGTTGTTTGCTTTTGGGTCCTGTGTTTCACAATGCAGAATGGTTGAGCTTGGAAGGAACCCCTGAGATTGAGTAGCCCAACTTCCTTCCTTGATGCAAGAGGAGCTAAAGCAGGTTACCCAGAGCTATATCTACTCCCATTTTAAATATCTGGAAATAGAGACTTCATAAGACTTTTAGGCAACTTGTTCCAGTGTTCAGTCACCCTTAAAGCAAGCAAGCTTTCTCTTGTGTTTTAATGGAATTTCTGGTCTTTCAGTCCAAGAAAAGTGCCTTGTTCTCACCTGTTGTCCTTTCACTGGATATCCTTGTCCAAATTGGTTTCCTTTTCATTCACCCATAACATATCAACACTGAGCCTCATCTTCTCCAAGCTAAACAATCCCAGCCTCCTCTTGTATGTCAGATGCTCCAGTACCTAAATCATCTCTGTGGCTGTTTGCTGGACTCACTTCTGTACCTTGTGTCTGTCTTGTGCTGGAAAGGGCTGCACTGGACCTCATCCTCCAGAAGTCACTCCAGAGCTGAGTAGTGAGGAAGAACCACGCCTTTGATCTGTGTTTCCCAGTACAGCCTGGGAAACTACTGGCCTATCTTGTCACTGGGGACACGTCTCTAGCTTAGGCTTGGTATTTTGTATACCAGGACTCACAGGTTGTCTTCTGCAAAGCCACTTTCTGACCTGTGCTGGTGCAGGAGGTTTTTCCTCTGTGGAGGCAGCGCTTTGCATTTCTTTTTCCTGATCTTCATGAGGTTATTGTTGACCCAAATTTCCAACCTTTCTCAGTGGCAGCCCTACTGTCCTGTGTATCAATTGCTTCTCTCCCAGCCTTGCTGGAAGCTTGTTGGTAGTGCAGCCTGTCCCATGATCCAGGTCACCAATGAAGACAGAAAACACTATAAAACCAGAGGTGTATCCCCAGTGACTGGTTTTCAGCTGGATGATGATAGCCCTCTAAGCCAGTCCACCTCAGTGCCCACTCACTCTCTGTGCTTCCATCAGTCAGTGGGGATGGGATGGGAGAGTACTGAAAACTTTATCAAAGTCAAGATAAGCAACATCCACTGCCCTCCTCCTCGAGCAGGCCTATCATCTCACCACAGAAACCTATCAGGTTGGTGACGTATTTCTCCAGTATGAGGTTCCATACATGGTATTTCCCCACCTATCCCAAAAGACAACTGAAGTAGCTTTTTGTTACCTTGCTAAAATGTTTTATAAAATTAGATTCATAATATATAGGCCACTGATAGAAATTGAATAAAGCTACTACTAATTAACATCTAATACATATTGGTTATGCTGAAGCAGATCTTGCTGATGCTGCTGCCAGGCAGCCTATATATAGTACAGGATGTGCAAAGGAGTGTGGGTCTGTGTAATACAGTGACTTGTTATATAGAAGATCTGGAGATCAGAGTCCCAGATCTGCCACACAATGATGGCAGAACTGATTTCTATCTGAATTTGCCTCTGCTGACCCTGGAGTTATTTTTAGTATCCCTGATAAATCCACCAGTTAACGTCATCTTTGTCTCCAAAGTAAGAGGCTGATACTTGGTATTTCTTTTCATGTGAATCTCTGAATTTCAGGCAACCTATTGTAGGAATTTGTACCACAGAGTATGAATATATTTTGTAATGAATCTGGGCTTGAGTGAGTCTGCCTTTTCCAGTCTTGTGTTGTGGTGGTATAAAACACCTGCTTGACAACAGCTCTGGGAGTTAATAAAGTTTCGGTGGTAAACTATGAGAGGCCTGAGAATCTCAAACTAAAGTTATTGCACCAGTAACTCAAAAAAGCAATTCCTAAAACTCCTGGCACATTTATCCAGAGGGTTAGCAGTAGCACAGAAATGGAAATCATTGTTGAGAGCCACGGCGTACTTGGAATTAAAATCCATCAGTCTTCTGAAGCTGAGGAAAACAATTTTCATGACATACAGATGCTTTTGTATTTCATAATCAAATTTAATCTAGGGTTGGTTTTGGTGCTATTTGTAGGGAAATTTGTATCCTCTAATCCTTATAATATACCTAAGTTGAGATGACATCAGAAGAAATAACTCACACAGGAGCTAGACATTTAAAATACTCTCAATGCTTTATCCTGTTTAATTTCAGCAAAAGCAGATTTATCTCTGGGGAGAGTGGGACAGAAAAAGAGCAACATCCTTCTCTCAAGTAGGAGCCTAGAGCACAGAAGGTGGAAGATGAGATGTGGAAATGAAAATAACTGTAAACAAGAAATGAAATTTAGCAGTCTATTTTAACTCTTCTCAATGGAGAAAGAGGGAGGAGGACACCTAGTAAATAATTTAAAAGCTGCATTTGCTTTTCTGAGTTGCACGTTGAATGGCAATAGCTGCCAGCAGGGTCCTTCTGCAACCCTTGCTTAGGGCTTTTCTTTAGGTCCTTCACATACCTGTCAGCAACTCCTTGCCTGCTGAGAATTTTGTTTAGTTCAGTGGAGCATAATGACACCACTGTGTCTCTGAGGAGACAAACAATGTGTCTTCCTCTGGAACCAAGAAAAGTCTCCTTGCTTTTGTCACAGTGTGAGGTCTGCAGTTTAGGATTGATCTATGCTGATAGCAGGCACAAATGATGGTCAGTTGGTGCAAATATCATAAGCACATGTTGTTGTATTTCCTTTCAGAAGTGTGTCTTAACTTCATAACATCCAAATTTTGGCCTGCTTCTGGAGAAGGAGATTCTTGTAATGGATGCTGGATTAACTGTGTAGCTTCTTGTGCTCACATCTGTTCCAGAGGGTTCCCTCCCCCCCCCCCCCCAAAAAAAAAAAAAAGTGTTCTTTTTCACAGCTCATGGACAAGCACAAACACATGTACAGGAAGGTGATGGGGGCACTTGACAAGGAAATCTTTTTGTAAGATTAAAAATGTGGGTTTTTGTCAAAGGGCAATGAAAAATTTCTGACAACTAGAAATAGTTACAGTCTTTCCCTAAAATGCTTAAGACAGGTGTTTAAAAACAACTTCAGGAATCACAAGTTTTTGGTCTCATCTTTCAAAAGTTGCAGCTGGAGCTGCATTTCCTACTAGGCTTTATTTTCATGTAGGTTTGTTAGGCTCCAGTTGACCACTTACAGTATGCTACAAAGTGACTTTTTCCCTGGTGATGAATTCTTCCTGTAACAGAAGAGAAATGTGAAAAAAATTAATTAGTAGTGGCTGTGTGACTTTACAGCATCTCTTGTCTCTGATCATGTTTATGGTTAGTGAGCAGGCCCTGATAAACTGGATCCATAAGACTGCTGAGGAAACAGTGCCTCTTGGGAAAGCAGCCCTTCACAAATGGTGTCAAGTAGTTCTATTGGCAGCCTGTGCCCAAGGATGAAAAGGGAGATGGACCAGGCCATGTTATTGTACAAGTATTTAATTCCTTAACATTTTCCTTGCAGAATTCCAGAATATTGGCAAAAAGACGGATGCTTGTGTTTTTACTGTCTACCTTTAGACAGTAGGATGTCCTGCGGGATACAGAATTGGAATCTGGTCTAGGAATAGCTCTTGTGCTCTCTGGCTGGAAGTTATTTTGGGTAAAGCAGCAGACCCAGGTGATCAGAGGGAGGAGGTATACATTAAAGACAGCCAGGTAGCATCTCAGTGAATAAATTAGGCTCATACAGACTTTCTGTGCTCATTTACTCTTGGCAAAAAGCAGACTAAGTTGTAGCACTCTTGGAGTGCGGATGTTTATCTCCAGGGCTGCTAATTCACTTCCTTGATTTACTTGCTGGGAATTTTTGTCATTTGAGGGGGAGGTAAGCAGAAAAAGAGGGATGGGAAGTGGAGGATGAGAAATGGCATGTTTTAGATGTGGTGCTTCATGCACAGGTAGGCATTCTGGCCAACTGCTTCGGAAGCAAAACATGTTACCTCAACCAGTGATGCAGTGCTGGGAATTATAGCTGTTGTACAGCCCTGGAGACTGGCTTATTTCCTGAGTGACTAAGAGACTTTTTGGTGAGACTCAGGAATGATATTTAAAGGGGCTGTGCACTTGTGCTATGGATTTCACAACTTGCTTTGCACAGCAAGTTAAGCTTCCTTTAAACAGCAGGCAGACATCTGGGGGCACAGAAGTGTGACAGAAGAGAGCACTAAGCTGCTGTTTAGTTGGGTTTCCACACCTTAGCTGGGTGGAAATCTTGGTGAATCTTTGAATCTTTCTTTTGCAAAATCCATGGGAAGGAAAGGCCCTGATCATGGGACACTGTGAGGGAAGTGAGGACCGGAGTAGGAGGCACAGTGTGACCAGTCATAAGTGGAACTGCTCCTTTGGGGGATTTGGTATTTTTAAAGTAGTAGCCTTTCTTACAGCTCTTCTCCTGTGTTCTTTCCTCTTGCTCTATGACGAGACCAGATGGGTGTTGCTTCAAAGGAGAATTGGACACCTGGAGAAACCATTTCGGATCTCACTGGAATATGTTCCTAATGGGAACAAGAGCGTGGCAGCCGTGGATTCCTTTGCCATGAAGAACTGCAGTTCAGGTAACAGAGTATTTTATTGTTTCTAGCTCATAGTGCTTTGATGCCTTTTTGGAGAGAAGCACGATTTCTGACTGCTGCAGGCACTGCAGAAGGAAGAGTTCTTGTCAAATAAATAATTTAAATTAAAAAAAATAAAATAGGGTTCCTCTCAGGGAAGGATCTTTTCTAATGTTGCCTTAAAACTTTCCTTCAAGAAGTTAAAAACAAGTATGTTTTTTTGGTTTGGCTTGTTGGGTTTTTTTTTGTCTTTTTTTTTTTTTTTCATTTGGGAAGAATAGCTATGAAAATTTAATTTTGGGAGAAAAGAAGCAGTACTCATCCTGGCTTGCCAGATGCGTATCCTGACAACTTCACTTTTCTGCAGCAGAAAGTAGAATAGATGAGGGGTTCCTAGACAGACATCTTGCAAGCTATCTTTTTTTACGTTCATGGTTACAAATTTTGGGGCTGTTTTTTAAACAACTGTGGAAAACTTGATTCTAATAAAGTATGCCTTTCTTTGGCAATGTTCCAAAGCAGTTATTGCTGAGCAGCCCCTAATAGCTTCATGTAATGTGTGGAATTTTAATAATGGGCAACCTAAATGGGGGTTACTTTTTTAAATACATGCTATGTAATCAATCCAAGTATGTAAATTCAGTGCTCTGTGCCAGAAGCAGCTGCATATTAGTTCTACCAGTTTTATGGACTCTGTGAATCATTCTGAAATCTTTAGGTGGCGTGTCAGTGAAGAATATTACTACTTATAGCTCTTAACGCATTACTTTTTGTCCATTTTATTTATTTGGAGTAGTGCTGACTTGAGCTGCATGTCCTTCTTTTCAACCTCTCTAGGACAGGGAAATGTGCTGCAGAACATACATTATTTTGGTCATTTACCTTGCTCTCCACAAAGGCCAGTTGTATTAAAGGATTTATTGCACTGTTTGTACATAAAGGTGCTCTCTGAGCTCCAACAGGGAGCAGCCTGACATTGTGCTGGATGCAAAGGCATGTTCAGACAGAAGATGCCTGTTCTGCTGCTGGTGTAAGGACACAAGCCATCCACAGTGCTTTGGGAATCCGGTGCAGCAGACTGTGGGCATGGGAACTCCTCTTTTGGGAGCACCCAGGGGCGAGCCCCAGGTGCTGGACTGGGAGTTCTGACCCACAGCAAGCACCGCTGTGCAGGTGATGGATGTCAAGGGCAGAGGCCATTTAGACACATTCTGGGCAAAAGAAGGAACAAATCTCCCATTTTTCCTGCAGATTTGTAGCAAACAGCTACTCCTCAGCACTGCTTATAGGACACAGTGTAAGAGCAATGCCACCAGAGAACAAAATCACTTGTTCTCTTCTTTTCAGTTTGTTTAGGCCACTAAGCCTTTTGTGTACAGCTGAAGATGTGGCAGTGTACTTTTACAAGCAAAGAGGTGGTGATGAGCAGCTGAGGGTGACACATTAAGCTTGGAGAAAATAGGGAAAGCAATAAGAAAAGATTAATCTAAATCTAATTCTTCTGCAGCTGCTAGAAGCCTTTGGGCAGCTTAGCTACTTGGATACCTTAATGCTACTGAAGCACATAAAACATGGGTGAATTTGAGAAAGAAATATCTAAGAAATAGAAACATGCCTTCAGCCTGATTTTTCTAAGCCTTTTGAAGACCATAAACACAATTTAAAAATAAATTGAGGTGTACATACAATCTTAGGAAGTTAGGCTACCTTTCCATCGGCACAGATACAGAAATAATCACAGAATATGCTGAGTTGGAAGGGGCCCATAAGGATCATTGAGTGCAAATCCCAGCCCTCCACAGGAAACCCCAATAGTCACATCATGTGCCTGAGAGCACTGTCCAAACCCTTCTGGAACTCTGTCAGCCTTGGTGCTGTGACCACTGCCCTGGGGAGCCTGTTCCAGTGCCAAACCACTCTCTGGGTGAAAAACAACAAGGGCTTGAAGAAGGTCGAAGTTGGAGGTTGGAATTTGCTTCTGAATGTTGGCGATTCCATTTTTTTTAGTTCCTTAATCTTAGAAATGATTTTGCAGAGGAAAAAAATATTTCATATGAACTGAAAACTAACTGTTTATATGGGATTGAATAAGAAGTTAAAAACTTAAGGAGATTCTGATGCTGATAAAATTCTGAATTTTTAAAAAAATAAAAAAGAAACTAGTTAATTGTCACTTGAATATCTTCACATTGCCCAATTCTCATAATAGAAGGAAAGCTCTTATAGTCTTTTCTCAACCTTAGGATTTGAATCTGATCAGAGAACCCCTAGAGTCAATACAAAGACTGCTTGTACTTCTGTAGGTTTTGTTTCAGGACAACTAACAGGTAACATTGCCTGGACTGCTACAACCAATTGACTTTCAATTACTGACTTAAATGTGAAGCAAATTGTGTTTGTCAGTGTGTAAAACCTAAGCTATTGATTGCCTAATTCTCTTTCTTACAGCTTACTATTTAAATAAGTGCAGTAGCCAAAGCAAAAAAAAAAATATAAATTGCGGAGAAGTAATATATTAATTTAATAACATCAGTTAAGAAATTTGATACTTATACAAGTAAAGTAATTGGTACAGTGGCATTTTATAGTGGATGGTAATTTCTAGTAATAAAAATAGAGTTCATTTCCTAAGTAATGTATTGACTTATTTATGATATTTAATGGGTTTCTTACTGATTTTTTATTGCAGTTGTAAATTAATTAATTTGCTAACTTATTTCCAAACGTCTTAATTAAAGTACTTATTAGTAGGCACAAGTAAATGACAAGACATTGCTTTACTTAGCAATGTTCGATTTACCAATTCTAAGTAAATTTTTACCTAAGGGGCGTGGAGACCAAATCCTTCTGAAATGTCTTAAAGCTTTAATGATGCTCCAGGGCGGTTAAAAGCAGTTATTTCAGACACTCAGCCTGTCCAAGAGGAAGCACTTAGCTTTCAAGTTTTCAAGCTCAGTAAGCAACATAAAAACCATTTATTTTGGAGAGAGGAGAGACCGTGTGTTGTTGATTAAGTTAATGCTTCTGTCCACTCAGCAATTGCCTTTTTTCAGTAGATGCTGCAAGTACACAGAAACACACATTACCTTTGGAACTGGTAGGCAGTTAGTTCTGTAATGATCTGATGGCTGTAATATGTATGCAAATTCCTGAAAGTTGGAGTTAAGGTTGTACTAAAAGCAAAATCCTTGATATAAAGCACAAGACCTCTCAGGAAAAGAAGAATTTTGAAGATCAGTAGGTGATTTTACTGAAAGAAGAGAGAGCAAAGGAAGAGTAAAAATACAGACTTACAACACGTCTGAAGAAATATGATCAACCACTAGATAGAATTTTTCATGATTCCGCTTGATAAATATTCTAGCAACAGATTTATGAATCAGCTGCAGGAGATCAATAAGGGCTTTCTCCAGACAGGATTGCTTATGCATCTGAATCATTACTAAAATGATGTTTCTGTGCATTCGGACAAAACCTGGGTATGTATCATTTCAGTATTCCCACATGCTCTCTTTTTGCAGTTTGTCTTATAAATTAATTCGATGACAGGGTGTTGTGGTTAACTGAACTTAATGAAATACCAGTGAGCCCCTTTTCAAAATGAGTTCTTGATGCTTCCTGTTGGAAAATTAGCTAGAAAAGTTAATCTCTTCCCAACAGAAAACTGAGATTATATCAGTATATAAGAGAGAATCACAGACCAGGAACCTCAAAAGATGATTTGGAACAACTTTTTGTATGAAAGAGAGTCAGGAAGAGATTATCTATAACATTGACCCAGCTGCATCTTGAAAACCTCCAGTGATGAAGCCTCTACCACATCCCTGGGGAGTTGCTCTGGCAACTGCATCTTCTTCTCACTATAAAAATAATTAAACGTAACATTTCAAATTGAAGCCCCACATGACACACAGCTCATTTAGGTGTTAATAAGTAATTGAAAAAAATTATATAACATTTAAGTAATTTTCATTTGGGTAGAATTGCAAGATATTTGCAGAAGTTTTCTTAAACCACTAGATTAATTGTGACAATAGCTGGTTTCATTATTTGCTTGGTTGTATTTATGGGATGGAAGAGAGAAGGTATGCACCTTCAGTGGAATCAACTATGTCATATGATCTGGAGATACACCTCTGTCTAGAAATTCAGGGGAACAGGTGAACAGAACAATGAGCAATCAGTATTTTGCCATTGTTATAAAACTGAAAAATAAACATGATTTAAAGAAAAAAAGTAGTCATAATTGCAGAAATAGCTGTCTCTATCTGAGGTTTAAGGTTAACATTTACCATAATATTACTTGGCCTGTCCAGGTTATTTTTGTGTAAAAGAAGCTGGATAATTTCCTTTGGCATTCATGCCATGGTTAAGAGCCTTATGGAGCCAGAGAAAAGGTCCAGAGCTAATTGAAACCAGCAGGATTATTCAGTATGTTGGCATTATGTTTCTTCATTTTAAAAAATAAAATTAGGCAGATTGGCTGCATTTTCCATCAAGTGGCCTATACTATTTATACAGTTCAACTGGTCTGGTTTTCCTGTGGGTCTAATTCCACTAAGTAGGCATTTGGAAAAGCCTTACTATGTTAAGAATATTTGCTTCCAAATGCTTTGGCGACCACCTTCTTTCCCCATTCACCTCTGCTCCCTCATGAGCTGTGACTGATTATTCTGACTTCAGCTTGTGTGCCAAAAACTATCTCTAACCTGCTTGTGTTTTAATCCTGTAGGGATCTTGTGTCAGAGAAAATACTGCTTTGCAGATGGGGGTGGTGGCTGTAGTAAGTTAAATCATTTTAAAGTCATTCTAAAGTGAAAGTTATTTCACTTGTGGTTTGTGCCAATTTAAGTAAAATAAATTTAATGAACTTGTTATGGGGCTTATCTTTGTTTTCACTTTCATCTTTTTAAAATGAAGTTATTGTAATGCTCGGAATAAAAAAAATTAAGCAAATTTAGTTTTAGTATTGCTTCCAGAAGAGGCACAGTAACTCAATTAGTGGTAGAGTAGCTTCTTGCAGTAATGAATTAGTGATTACGCATTTCTGTTACTGGCTGTGAACACCTACATCTTGCAGAGCCAGATTTAGACAGTGATGGTTATGTTGAATAATTTAATCTATTTAGAACCTTCATATGCTCATCCAAGGAGCAGTAGGGGGAAGCAAACCTGAATATCTAGAGAATTTGGGTTTCATAGGTCTGCCATGCCAGTTTGGTGATAAATGAGACAAGGTGTCCTATTGTTTTATTTAGTAATCAACTGGTCATATATTTGGTGTTTTAAGATATGGAGGAGGGAGATATAAAGAAATGTTTTATAATGCACTTAAAACTCATCTTTAAAATAGAAGTTTTCATGCAGAAGGTGGAAAGGCTGGAACCTGCCACAGCAGCTCCAAGTAGGTGTGCCTTACCAGAGTAAGCAGGTTTATCCTTTCTACTCAGAAAGTTTAGGTGGCTTGGGTTAAGAAACAGCATTGAGACATCTCAGCCTTTAAAATCCAAAGCCTTAATAGTGTGAAGAGAAGGACCTGTTTATAAGAAGTACTAGGAACTGCTCAAGAGACGTTGCAAATGTTGGCACTTGTGGGTCTTAAGTACTTTTTAACACCTTGAAGAATTGGCCAATACATTATCTTTTTAATGCTGTATATGATTTTTATCCTGACCTTCTCCTTTAATTAAGGCTTATTTCAACAGGGGAGCCATTGATTCAGAGAAAGAAAATTAACTCTGTAATCTGCTTTCCCCAAATTGAACTTATTTTTATTACTATTAATTGCTGCCACTTACTTCTTCTGATGTTTTAACTGCTTGGATTTATTAAAACAGTCATAGGATTTGCTATTATCACTTGAGAAATGGGAAGGACAATGATGATTTACAGATGACCCAATGATTTTAAGCTAGTATTACACCAGATTCAAAGATTTATGCAATCTGACTCTACTGTGTAAGTAGATGACAGTCTCACTCTACCTTTTTCTCTCCATAACAAACTCCAAAAGACTGCTAACCTGTAACAGAGGGCATGGAGATCCTTGATTTTGCAGAAGAAAGAAGGGTTGTTTTGCTCTGAGTTTTGTTTTATATCCATTAAGTTCCCTATTAGCTGTAGGGAAGTTCTGTTGGCTGAAATAGGAGGGGTGTTTGGAGTTGTTAAGACCTGACTGTGCAACTTGATTCACGTTTGTGAAGAGTTGCAGTGGTCTTTGTGAAGAACTGAGAGACAGTGGGGAAGCTCAGAAAGTCAGAACAGAAGAGGGATTTATTGAGCAGAAAGGAAATGAGTCAGACTGAGTCAGCAAAAGAAGAGAATCATAGAATCCCAGAATGGTTTGGGTTGAAAGGCACCTTAAAGATCTAATTCCAACCCCCCTGCCATGGAGAGGGACACTTCCCACTATGCCAGGTTACTCAGAGCCCCATCCAACCTGGCCTTGAGCACTTCCAGGGATGAGTAAACTGCTACTTCTCTGGACAACCTGTGCCAGTGCCTCACCACAGTGAAGAATTTCTTCCTACTGTCGGAATGTCTCAGTTTGAAGCCATTTCCTCTTGTCCTATCACTACATGCTCCTGTGAAAGGTGTCTGTCCACCTTTCTTGTAGGATCCCTTCAGAAAGAGGGAGAGATGAGGAAGGGAGCGATGGTGACAAACTGCTAAAGCTGAAAACAAACTACACGATATCAGGCAGGAATAATTGGTCTAGATGGTGGAAAGTATGAAAAAGTTTGACCCGTTAGAAAGTGATTGGAAGAAACATTTACAATCTAATTAATTAACTGGAGCAATCAAGCTTAATCAGATAGTCACTCAATCAACCAGACTGAACTAACTAATTGGATAATCTGTTGAACCGGCAAAGAAACCAAGTGAGGGAAATGCAGTGGATTGTCAAACTTTAATGAAATGCATGAGAATTAATCCATTAACATTTAAAATTATCAAAAGCAAAGATAAATATGTAGACTATTCCGATAGAAACTAGTCCCTTTTTGTGGCACATGTCACCGGAGCCATAGAGGCATTAATGAGCAAAATAGATTTTGGAAGATGAAGAACAAGAATGAGGAGAACATGGCACAATAAGGAAAGAAGATATTCTGTGTTTGCATGAAAATGAAATAATGCCAATAGCAAGAATCTTTTTTTTTTTTTTAAGCCTGCTTAATTGTCACACATACAAATGGTGGCTTCTGAGGTGGTCACCGCTTCTCCGTAGTAGTGCAGTACATACAAGATTGAAAAAAAGGTGTGATTCTTCTTTCTTTGCAGGACAGAGTGCTTTAGGGTTTGGCTCAGGGCACTTCTGTACATCAGGGTTTATCCTCTGAAATGTTCAAGTCCAGCTTGGTTTCTGTGTCTGAGAGGTCTCACTGTAAATCTGCCCCAGTCATGCTATAAGACCCTGTCCAGCTCTTCCCTTTTTTTGTCCAAAGCCATCCCCTTCGTGCCTCAGGAGCCCTGCTTGCTTTGTCCTGCTGTTCTGTTTCTGCCATGTCTACTGCAGTCAGCTTTTGGAGCAAACCAATTGCTAAAATGGAAATTTTTTTTACAATCCTGCACTGTACCCAGCGTGGGAGAGGTGTGGCACCATGGTGCCAGCACTGATGGATACAGTGACAGTCTGCAGTAGAACAGCTGAAACCAAAAAGCCTCAACCTCATAATTCCAAATCGAATCCATAACCCACAAATAGAAATGACAACTGAATAAAACTACTGCATTGGGGTTTTTGTCCTGTGAAAAGTTTAAAGATCTGAAAAGAGGGACTAAGTTTTCTCAAAAGCAGTGTGTGCCCTTTTAACAAATGAAAGTCCTTTATGCTGTATTTGGAAATTCACAACCAGTGGCTGCCCATCAGAGTGTCAGGCAGTATCATTAAGCCTATATGTTGCAATTCTTTTACTCTGAAGTTGTGAAAAATGTGGGGAGAGAGAAGAATGCTTAAAAGCTGACAAGTGACTTTGGAGCACAAATTAATGGGAACAACACCCCTTAGTCCCCTAGGAGTTCTCAAAAATGCCATCATTACTGCCTGGCACTGAGGCATGCCTTCCATCATGAGGATGAGAAGGGAGGCAGCTTTACCAAGTGCCTCCATAAATGAGGTGTACAGGGCTTTTATGAATTGAGCCTTTGAAAGCCCTGCTAGCAAGGCTTATTGATCCAGAAGTCACACATGAATGGCAAGATCTTAAATTGCAGTCAGTTTTTATTACATGAAAGAAATTTTAAGAACATACTTTTTCCCCTCCCTCCCTTTTTAAAATTACTGCCTGCTGAAGTTTTCTATAACTGGGAGGTTGCAAGTAATTAAATGAGTCAGTGGGATCCTAGGTCCAATTCCAAAAGTGTAATGTTCATGGAACATGATTGATGGAGTATCAGTGAATTTGTAAGCATAGGCAGAGGTTTGGAAGTGTTTTTTTCAGATCTACTAGGAAATATGAATCTAAATTAGTCAACACTGTAAGAAACATTTATCATATTCCAAAAATATCATCAGTGGTAGATGTTTCATTTGATGTGAATACAGATGAACAATGCAGTTCTTTGGATGCCTAAAAACTTTGAGAGTTGAGAAGCAATCCATCTGGTTCTGTGAGATGATGGGTTGTGCCATACTGGGATCTAAGCTGTTTTGGTGGAATTGGGTGCACCACAATCCAGAGTAAATGATTTCTTGGAGAATACAAAATATTCCTTGCACATAAACCCAAATGATGGACTGGAATTTTAAAACATCATTTAGAGCTGTAAGCAACAACTGCATAAATTCAATGTTAGGTTATCTGGTACCAAAAGAAAAAAAAGGTGGGGGGGAAAAAGAAAAAATAAAATTATGAAATTTCAATATTTCTGTAATATTATCAGTGTTGCTATTGATTTCTAAAAAGACACAAAGACACTGTTGTCTCTTTAAGCACCTCATGGAATAGCAGTATATGTAGACATGTTCATGAACATCAGTTAATGAAACCATAACAAAAAGAAAGCAATTGCTCTAAGATCAGAAATAGTAAGTGCAAAGTTTTGGCAACGGTGTTAACTCAGCCCTCCTGTGTACTCTTATTGTACACATCACTAACAAAAGAGTAGCAAAATGACTCACCTGTCTGCAAAAATTGCCAAGTGGCTTAGACAGCCAAGTAAAGGAAGTATTTCTTCCATGGGAGCTATTTCCCAAAGCAAAGGAAGTGAGTAACTATGCAGTTACTTGTGAGGAGTTTCTCCCAGTGAAAT
This sequence comes from Lonchura striata, assembly GCF_050655825.1. Taxonomy (NCBI): domain Eukaryota; kingdom Metazoa; phylum Chordata; class Aves; order Passeriformes; family Estrildidae; genus Lonchura; species Lonchura striata. The sequence continues at coordinate 95,265,247 of NC_140705.1, read as the reverse complement.
TACTAAAGCACCTTGCACATCATCCCAGTAATTGTTAGAGCCTCAACTGTTTGCATCAGCTTGAAGATATGCCCATATATATTTATCAAATACTATATTTATATATTTATCCTTTTGAAAAAGGAGGAGTCTAACAAGAGGTTTGATAGCAACATTGCTGATTTGGACTTCGGTTACTTCAGCATTGCTCATCTCTTCACAGCCAAGAGAAGAGTTAGGTTTAAGTTACAGCTGTTCTTTCACTGCAGATAGAGGAGGCTGAAGCTGACACAGGAGTTGCAATTATACATATTACTGTGCTGTTATATAATTTTTTAAAATTAACAACTGGCTAAGACAACTGAGAAATGGAAATAACCTTTTCTGTTCTGTGTGGGAAAAGATCTATTCCAAGAGATGTTTGCACTGCTCATGTTGGTACAGGGCACCTTGCCATGGTCTTCCATGTTTGTGGTGTTTATCTTCTGTTTTCTTCTAGCTTCATCTTTGGAGCACCTCTAGCTTTCTCTGTTCCCAGGTGAAATCAGGCAATTCCTCTCATTTGGACATGCCTATTCTCTTCTTTCCTTTTAGTCATAAAATATTCCTGGCAGTCTAATCTAATCACAAAACCTTTAGCACAAATTTTATTCAATTATAACTTTATATTGTAGTAAGGAGTCTTCATCTTAATTGTTGATTTGTAGAATGTGGACTAATTTGTGGCTTCATGTAGCTCCGCTGAAATTATAATAAATGTGCTTCTTCTTGCTGCTTGTGTTCCTAGCAGTACCAGGCACCAGCAGTAATGCATTACAGTTGTCTTTCTCAGAACATTTCTCCCTGGTTGATATTACTTTTTTTTTGATTTTCAAGTAAACGGTGCCTTTCTTTCCTGGACAATTAGGGTAATTGCTTAAATGAAACTAAAGTGTCATGACGAGGCAGATGACACCAAATGTTAATCAGTCATGCAAAATAACTCTTCCTACAGTGCAAGCCCATCAAAATACTGTTCTGTAAAGACTGCAGAGAAGTTTATTACAGTTTCCATTTATTCATCTTGCTGTACCATCCAAAACAGTAGTCTCAGATGAAGTGAAAACAGTTTCTGTTCCAGTTTACAGAGCCAAGCAATGGACTTGTCCCTTTCTCCCTAATTCTTTCTCTTCATGGCATATAGGCGACCTTTTTTTAGCACCTCTACATTCTGCTGATGCTGCCTGCTTCTTTCAGTGTTTGAACAAAGGCCAAAAAATATTTTCAGTGCATAGAAAAAAATAAAAAATTTCTCCTAAACTCAACTTGCAAAGCTAATTCAGTTTGCAATTCTCAGTCTAGACCTCAACTGAACTGTCAGGGAATAAAATCTGTATAATAAACCAGTCATCTAATTCACAATATCACAAGATTCAATCTCCCTGGGCAAGATTTAGTTCGGGCATTCAGGTGTTTTGTTGTATGAAGTTAGACAAGATGGTATTCATCTTTTGTGACTTCAGCTATCTGAAAGTTAGGCGTCATGTCAAAGCTTGTCTCTAGGGTCCCTCTGTAGTCAACAGAGAGAAAAAGAGGCACTTCAGAGGGCAATTCATTCCACCTTTAACATCATCACATCATAAGAGTGTCAGAAAGGGGACAATGCTTTGTTTGAAGAATTGTTGTCTGGGACTTCTAACAGCACTATCCTTTTAAAGCCAGTGGGTGCTTTAATACCTGTAATCTAGAAGGTCTGCCCACCAATTTCTCTCTTGTGAATGAATAGGGTTAGGCAAAGAATTTTAAACAAACAGATTCTCTATTGAGCATTCTCAACACTCACTGGTTACTATGCCAGATCAATCATTTTAGAGTAATTATTTTACAGGAGTTTACTCAGAGTCTGTTAGAATAAACCCTGAAAAAAATTAAATTACTGTTGAGTGCAAGATTAATGTTGCTATCCAGGCATACTTTACAAAACCAGCATTACCAAAACAAGCTTCATTTGTGCAGCTTTTACTGGGTGCTTCCAGTCAGACCTAGAAGCATCTCTGCACTGGGAAACCCATGTGGATTATAAACCAGAAATCAGCCCCTTGTTTTTCAGCCTCTCTAGATATTTTATGAATGGGTCTAGAAAAGAAGGCATATTTCTAAAAAAAAGGCAACAAACACATTTTTTTTCACAAGGAAGAAGATTCAGATACAGAAGTGGTTTGTGAACAGTGTAGTGAGTGTTGGTAGCTGCAGAGCTACAGCCCAGAGCCTTCTAATGGAGTCCTGTGGACCATATTTGATACCCCAAATCAGGCTTTTTGAAAAATCTACTCAAATTGAGTTGCAATTGGAGATTGGATCCCATGCTGCTTTCCAAAGAGTGGTAATAGAAGATCCACATTAATTTTTCACTTACTTCCTTACCAGAAGGTGCAATTCCTTCTATTGCATTATCTTGTTTATTTTTATTACCCTTGTGAATGACTCTGTCACTTCTGTTTAAGCAGAAGCAGTAACTCAATCCCTTAATACAGCCTTAAACAACATTGCTTCTAAATGAGGTTAAGATCTGTATTATATGCAGCATTTGCCTTGAACCTTAATTCCGCCTGCTTCTGAAAGGATATCTTGTTACATTCAGCAGAAAGTAATTTCAGATCCAGTTCCTGGTGATCATTGAGTTCTAGACTAAATTTCAACTGACAGGACTTCTTAGGCATGATGCACTGTTAAGATGCATGTCAGGGAATTTCTGTTCCATTATATTAACATAATCAATGGTTCTTCTTTACCAGAAAAATTTAAACCAAAGTTTTTTACTGAAGAGAAAATTGTACCAGCTGTGATGTTCTTTGCAGCTTTTTGTTACATGACCATTCTGTTTTAATAATATAAAATACTATTAAAAAAAAAAAAAAAGCTTTAATAATTTCCTGTACATAACCCAATCCCTTTCTTTCCATCTTTGATTTAAAGAGAGGTCCCTTTTGTGCAGTTCTAAATTGAGACACAATTTCCTCAGAGACTGACCATACTTACAGTTTCTTTTTTCCCATTCCACTTGGTTTAGAAGCAGAATTGATCTGAATATCTCAGATAAAGACCAAGCTGTATTTGAGTTTTCTCAAGTTTACCCAAAGTAAGGGGAGTTAGCAACCTGATGTTCCACAGTATGCTCTCTTTGAAAAAAGGAAAGGGAAATACTTCCTCTTCCACAAAGTGCTTAGCATGGGCTAGTAAGAACATTATAATGTATCAGAATTATCTCACGTAATAGAATGATGGTTTTTAAAAGGGACTAGAGAACAGTCTTTTAGCGGGTCACATCAGTCTGGGAGATGCTTCAACACAGCCCAGAGAGCAGCTGTCACTTGGAAATGAGAGAGGGTCACATAAAATCCTTGAGTAGGTAAGAATTGTTGTACTGGTGTCACCTGTCTGACTTTGCCTGAAATAAATTAGGGAGTAGTTGTACATGCTGCTTGATCAGCAGATCAGGAGGGAAAGCAGTGGTGAACAGATGGAGGCAATAACCTCTCCTGCCAATGCAGCTGGGGAAGGATGCCTACCTGCAACCAGAGGGACTCGCCTGTTCCACAGCTACAAATAACTCCAGGATCTCACCACAGCCTGCTTGAACTCATTAGTGCTGACAGCTGTGAGCTGAAGCGGTGTTGCTAAGGCTGGAGCCTTGCACTGCCAGGAATCTGTGGAGAGGGATACCCTCACCTTGTGAATTTGTGATAGTGTAGTTGAAAGTAGTTGGGGTCTGTTGAGTCACAGTGAGCAACATCCAGAGAAAACCATAACAGACAGACTCTGCCTTGTTGCAATTGTTGGGCCAAATACTCAGATCTCAGGGCCCTTCTGGGGCATTTCTTGCTGCAATTTCTTCAAGAAGGAGCTCTGTATTTTACCAAGTACCTGTAAGACTCAGAGATGGGTGTTCATTCAAGCACCATTTTTGAGAAACACATTGTGTTTGAAAAGCATCTCTCTACCTTCAGATGTGTGTGTCGACTTAAAAAATGTTTGGGTCCAGCCTTGGTGCTGTTTTCCACTACAATGAAAAGCAATTTCCACTTGGATTTTGGAAATCTGAGCAATTCTAATAGTATCAAGTAACTTTGATCAGAAATTGAAAGTATCTTTTCATCATCTCATGCTAAAACTGTAACAGATATTCAGTGCTTCATCTACAGGAAATTTAATAACTTAGCCAGCATCAAAAATTGTTTGACACCAAATATGCATTGCTGAGTGAAGGTAGTGATTTATAACATTGCATGAGAGATGTTAGTATCTAATTTACTGCATTAATCAGTGAATGCCAGATCAGTTTGCAGATTGCATGTAGATCAGTTTAATCTGTCATCTTAATTGCCAGTGAATTTTTTAATGTTCGGTTTACTTTAACTGTTTTCCATGCTGCTTCTGACTGAGATGGAAATAGCAGTAGAATAACTCCACGGTGCCCACGTGAGACCGTGCAGGCCTCGTGGTTTTGTGCTGCTTTCCACATCCAAGGTTGGCTCAGCTGGATCTGAGTTTGGCTAACACTCCTGAGGTGTGACATGGGCCAGAGAGAGAGAGCGTTGTCAGCCCTGTCAGTGCTACTGTGATAAAAACTTGTGTCTTTGGTGCTCTGAGTGAGGAGATTTCAGGGGACAGGACCAGCTGCAATGACCCAGAGCTCTCCCAGGCAGATCCTGCATTAGTTTGTGGCAGTGGCCCCAGTGATTCTGTCACCCTGTGCTTGTGATTAGCATTCGGTGACACACTCGATGTTGCCTTCCACTCGAGAGTGGTGTTACAAAGGGTGAGCAGCATGTTTAGGTATTATTTTTTATAATATATATGTATTATAATATATATAATTTTATAATATACATGTATAAATATATTTTATAATATAATTTTATAATATATATTCTATTATTTTTATTATAGAGCTTGTTTTTATTCCATCTTGTTAAAAAAGCAACCTGGTGTGACAAAGCTATTCAAGGTGCAAATTTAATATGTGTTTTGGCAAAACAAAACAAAAAATTAATGGAGGAAAACAAGTTTTTTCCTTCTCCCTGGACTCTAGGAGGATTTTTTTTTTGTTAGAAAATATATTAAACGGCATAAAGAGAGCATGAAATATATGAACTGAAAAAAATTTTGAACAATAGCAAGTTTCCTGAAGCTAACCAATGTTTTATTTCAGGTCAAATATAATCTTTTGAAGTACTGCTGAGCAAACATTTTCCTCTATAGGAGACATTTTCATTTTAGATAGCTCTTGAAAATGAGATTTTTTTTTCTGTGAAAAAAATTATGCTATTCTAAAAAGTAGCAAAGCCATATATTCCCCACAAAATGTTTTTTTAGGGTTTTTTTTTTTCTGTCACAGCCAAAAGAGACTTATCCAAGGTCTTTGTCAAGCAAAGAGCCTGTTCCAAGGTCACAACAGAAGAACCATTTTGGAAATCCTGACCATCAGATTCCTGATTTGATAGGCAGCATTTCTGGAGGTCATTTGCTAGCAGTGCAAGGCCCCTGCACACACAGAGGGAGTCTGGTTCAAAGGACCCCAAGAAAGGATGCTGGACTGCTGTGTTTGGGCTGTTTTGTGCTCAGTTCTTGATTATTTAATTTTTTCTTCATTTCACTGAGTACTGGTGAAAGGCTACCAGGATTTTATTTCCAAGAACACCCTGGATGACCGATAACTTGGATTTGGCACCCTGTCTTTGCCAGGTCTCAGTTCCCTGAGCTGCCCCACCGCTCTGCTGAGCAGAGAATGCAGCAGCTGCTGTGAGCCCAGAGGCCTCTGAGCTTTCTGACCCTGTCACCACCCGTGGGACCTTGGATCATTGATTTTACCCACATTAGATGCTAGGGCAAGGCACTTCTATCATCTTTGCGATACCTCATTGACAGACTGTTTAAAATTATATTGCTTACTGAAAAGCAGCAGTAAATGACCTGTGGGACTGGAAGGAAGGGCATGGTCCACGCGGAGTTGAGAGCCTTTGCTGTAAGTGCAGCTGCACAAGAGATCCTGGAAAAGGAGGCAAAGCATTTTTCCTGGGGTAAGGAGTAGGGCAGTCAATTTTGTTGCTGGCATTTCAGTAAACTCTCTGTATGAAGATTCCCTGTGTCCTACGGGTTTCCTTCCTGGCTTTGAGATACTGCAGTGATGTAAGCTAGTGGCATTCTTTATGGTGGTGAACTGCATCCACATCCCATTAAGTTAAAGCCCTGGGAGAGCTGGAAGTCAGGTATTTTTACTATTCTCTTTGTAAAAAATATATAGTGGACATATAAAACCTTTGCACCCTGTATAATTTTACTGTAGCATGGAGAGTACCATGGGCAGCTTAAGGTGAATGGAACTACAAATACAGTGATCAGTGGGGCAGAGTAAGAAACAGGAGTGTCTGTCCTCTAAGATGGCTGTCCTTGTCCAGATAACCACTGCCAGAAAGAATTCCTAATGAAATATCTACAAAAATTAATATCAATGATTACTTGAGCTTCTAAATTGATACTTCTAGATCAAATGTAGGCACATGCAAAGTAGCTTCAAGGTCTCCCCTACTCTATTTTATGGTCAAAAGAAAGTTTGGTGGTTCTTTTTCGATTATTCAGTGCATTTGTGCACTTTGTACTGTCAAGTGAGTCCTGTCCAGTACAGCTTGTTTACCATAACCCTATCCTAAACTGTTGGTGTTTTTTGCCAATACCTTCTTTGAAACTGCACTATGATCCAGTAGATGTTTGGTGGAGTGAGCACTTAATTTCATTGCTTCTTATAGCTTGTAAATTGGTTTATATTTATCTTTTCTTAATTCCTGGTCCACCTAATTATTTTTTGCTTGCCAGTCATTTGGAATACTGTGCATGTATGGCTGGGTATTTGAGGGTACCCCTGCCTGCCACAAGACCAGACTAACCCCATTTACTTTGCTGTGGGGCTACCATTTCATATTCTCTTTTTATCATTTGTTTTTTACCAAAATGTTTGCTAGGACTTGATGAAGAGCTGTGTTTATTCCCAATTCTTTATTTTGTATAATGAATCATTGTGCAGTTATAAAGGATTTGCCTGCCAGGAGAGGTACATTTGCATTTTATAAATAGATTTATCTAAAGTCAACAAGGTGATATACTTTGCCGAAACCTACCCAGTTGGGAGGAGCATTTTACATAATAACAGCAGTAGCAAGTTTGTGAGAATTTAATACTACCGCTGACAGTAATTAAGTGATTAATTAATGGCCAACTGAATAAGTTAGCAAAATGGGGGGAAAATGAGTTGGAAAAATCTTGCACTAAACAGAAAGCTTATTGACAAAGAGGATATAAAGAGTTATTTTGGGTAGATGTACACTTTATGTAGCAAATTTAAAGATGAGAACTGCTAAGAAAATGACTCTTCTAAGTAATTGTACAAAATCTCCTGAGAGTTGATTGCACAATTTATTCACTGAAGGGTAAAGGTCTTAGAGAAAACCTAGAGTCAGAGAGCGAGGGAGAAGGCACGGTCTGTCTCCTTGATCTGTCTTTAGCATAGCAACTCATAGCAACAGTTTGTTAAAATTCCTATCACTGTAGTTAAAATAAGTTCAAGAGCCATTTTAATGTTGTATAACTACTCCACTCTCAGCCTAACTGCTTTATACAGCTGGCAGCCCACAGGCACCTCAACCTCAGGGCATGGTTATTCTCTGTGCTGATATTGGTCAACTCTTGCAATCTTCTCTGCATCTCCTTATACTTTTGGAAAGTGATCTCACATGGAAAACATTAATCAAAGAGTCTGTCAGCATGCCACAAGAGAGTAGAGAGTCTGCCTGAAACCAGGGTGGTAATGTTGGAATTGTTACATTATCACTTTTTCCATTTTCCCCTGATATCTTCAGTCTTACACAGAGCTAGTCACTTTGTTATTCACTGACATCTCTTTTTTTTTCAAAGTGTTCCAAATTTTCATAAGTTTCATGCACGCTCAAACATCATTAGAGGTCCTTGGGCAGAGATGTGGACTCCAGGGTGGAGTCTTCTCCAGGCTTTTTTTGATGTTGTTGGCCAGTGACCTTCAGCAGCTTTGCTCCTGGGATAATGTCATTCAAGCGTAGCAAGGGCTTGAAGCACAGCCTGGAACACAAGCTCACAGAGCTGTGCTGGCCCTCTGTCCCTCTGGACTGCCTTCAGAGCACTGTGATGTTGGCAGCTCTTGGTGCATCCAGCTGGAAGAGTTACCCGTGACTCACTGCACCCATGACTTCTGTTCAGCACCATGTGGAGATGGGGTGATGCAGAAAGTTTCCTTTTCCTTCCCCAGAACTAAAAGCTGAAAGCATCCATGCACATGAAGTCCCTCCCCATGGCAAACCTGTTGTGTGCAGCCACTGCTCCCCCTCACAGCAAGTGTTCAGGTGCAATTTCATTTTGCTCATTATTTGTGGGTTTGCGGTATCGGTGCTCACTTCTCAAACAGAGTAGAAATCAGCTGCTTGATGATAACGTGTTGCCCTCACACAGCTGCAGAAGTTGGCACAGTGGAAGGGGGCACAACAGGAAGCTTACTTCCCCAAGCAAGCTTCTGCTTCTACCTGGAGCAACAATTGCTCTTCCACTGTGGGGCCACTGCTTTGCACAGGAAGGGACTGGCTGTGGTGGGAGGATGAGTCCCACTCTGCTGAGAGGGACCACATGTGCATGCTCAGGGCTGTGCTGATTTGTGATATTTCACCCGCCACCTCCAGGAACCCATCTGTAGTAAGGCAAAAAACCTTAATTAATACTGCTGACAGCTAAAGCAGAGAGACTGCTTAAAACAGTTACAGAAAGAGAATTGCATTTTAGGAATGAAACATCTCATTCCTATCTAAAATGCTGTTTGAATACAGTTAAGTCTTGTACCTTTGTTTGTGTTTTTCATGACCATACATATGAATATACCTCTGTTGTTAACTAGATTGGCAATGCTAAAAGAGAGCTTGCTGAGTTGCTGCTATTGCAGGGTTGATGGAGAGGTTATATCTCACCTGTGGAATCAGCTCTTGATGAGCTATGAAAATATTCTCCAGTCTCTTCTTTTTCCTTGAATCTGGGCATCTTCAGTCCAGCTGGTACAGGAAGCAGCAGGAGTCAGAGAGATCATCTGGTCTGGGCAATTTACAGGCTCATTTACATGATTGAAATTGGTTGACAAGTAACTCAGTTTCCTCATCTTTAAAATGTTATTGAGGTTTGTGGTTCTTCTTACTGTTCTGTTTGTAGAACCAAGAATTGAAAAAAATCTGCAGTGTATAGTATCAGTGTTGGTTGTGCTTGGAACTGCAGAACTGGAAGAGGCAAAGGTAACACTTACTTTAATAATTGAAAATGGATTTGAACTAAGCCTCCTAAGAAGCAAAAGGTGAAAAATTACATGTATTTCCTGTCTAATCAGCTCTTACAGTTTCCCCGAGAGGCACACATGAGGTTTGGAAGTGCAATTTTCATGTCTTTTCTCCAGCAGCCTTGTTTTAGTCCACATTCTGTTCCGTGTCTGATGCTGAGGTAGGACCTGTGCTAAATCTGCTCCTGTTGTCTGTAAATAAGCTTACAGATCTTAACCACCTCATGAATTTGTCAGTGCCCGCCGCATGTGTCATCTTTCAGTGAGCCAGCAATCAGTCTGCTGGTGTTTTCCATGGAAAGATTGCTCCCTGGTAAGAGCTGTTCTCCAAGCCTATTCAAACCTAGAAAAGTCTGATGGGAATAATAGAGCTAATAATATAAGTTGGGACTTTTTATTTTCCCTCTACAGGATATTAATTTTGAAAAATTCACAGGAGGTCACAGAAAAGGGTTTTTTAGCTTTGTTTTAGTGGGGATATTTTTGAGGTTTTTTCTTTTAACCAGCTGCTTACTGTTACAAATATATAGCACTCACTTGTTTTAGGAGAATCATGAAACCTAGGGGAGAGGTTTTTTTGTTGGTGTTTTTTTAATCTCACAAAGATGCAGTGGCACCTAGAAAGATGCAATTGTATCTGAGAGAAAAGGAAAACAAACAGCAAATGCAGCCTGATATTGAAACAAGGGCAATGAAAAGCCAGCAAAATAAATGAGATTTGGGATTTTAATAAAATTACTCTATCCCACTGGATTATTCAAAGTCAGAATGTTCATATTTATGGATGAAAGCCTTAAAGATCTACTGTGTTAGATGAAATTTTAAAAAGGTCCAATGTCTATGTATGCACAGTATTTCATACAATAAGTATTCTCCATCTCTTTTGGCCTTTTTCAATTTAGTAGATGCCACAGAATATGTAGGTATCACTGTAAGATGGAAAATCACACTTTCATTATAAAGTTCACTGCTGCTGTTCACTGTTACTGTTAATTTTTGGATGTGCAGTTGGAGCTGCTTATTGACTGGTAACAAATCACCAGAAAAATATGTATGTTACCATGAACCCTACCAAAAAAAAAAAAAAAAAAGAAGCAACTATATTTTGTGCAGAATTAAGTTCTAGGGGAAAACATTATCATGTCATGTACTGCACTCAATGATTTTTTTTGTCATCTCAGGAACTATAAAGACTCTCAGCCAACTTTCCTAATTGAAAATTGAGAAAGTGTGAAATCCATCCAGCTTTCTCATTCCACATTCTTATTTCATTATAGTTTTTTAAGGAAGCTATTTTTTCTCTTTAAATTCAGGGAATATACATCACACCAACACTATTGTTGGGAAGTCATTCAGTCAAAAGGTAGGAAAAGCAACTAGACTTGGTCAAAGACACTTCTGAGAGAACACAGAAGGTCTGGATAGTCTGAATGCTGCACAACTCTGGAGAGAGCTCTTGCTACTGAAAATGTGGCAGTGAGCAAGTGCCAACTCCTCAGGTGTGCTGAGAGGTCTCTTCTGTGTAAGCAATCCTGCTGGCATTAGGCAATGCTGAAGGAGCAGATGTTTAAAATTTCTGTACTAAACACAGCATCCCTACTTTGAAGCAGCGGAGATGGAAAGCACATTAGAACTGAGCTGGGCAAATTATCGGCATGAGTGTGTTCCAAACCAGTAAGTTCCCTCTTGAGTTTCCTGCCCAACATTTTATTTTTGTCTTAATCCAAGTGTTTTAAAGTTTATGGGGTTTATGACAGCATTACTCATGTGTTGAAACCCCTAAAGTCAGTTTTCTAATCAAGAATTGATTTGAATTTTTTTGTTCTGTGAGAATTTTGGGCATTTTTATTTTCTGGTTGGATACATTTTGAAATGTTGACATTGTCTTTGAGATGAAAACTCTATCTCTACGTGGCTCTAATGAGCAAGTTTTCTCTTCTTGTAGTAGCTCACTGTGGGAATGCTGCACCCTTAGTCTGCAGGGCAGGGAGTGCTCTCTCAATGGGAAGTTATTTCCTGCCCTCTGTCCTGCCTTCTTCAAAGGTGTGTTCATTTTCTACTGTAAACTATTCAAGCTGCACTGTGAAGACAGAGTAAATAATTTCCTTACAGGTTTTTTCATGCCTGTTATCATAGCATCTCAGTTCCTTACAAACATTAATGAAATGAACATCACAGAGCTCTTGTGATGAGTTTATTCCCATTTATGTTTAGGAAGTGAAGTAAGAAGATTAAAGGCACTTTATGTAACTGGAAAAAATGGGTGAGTTTTCAGGCATTTACAATCACGGGCTGTTTTTTCTACCTGTAGCAGGTAGTCTAATAAAAAAGAGAACACTTCCTCCTACAAATGCATCCTTAGGCAATGAGAGTAACAATGCTGTTACAAATATTAAAGAAGGAATTATGAAGTTTTGACCAACTTTGATTGCCTGGTGTGAGAAACATGGAATCCAGTCTTTTTTTCAAAGCATTTTTGAGGACAATATGTTTTCCAAGCATTTCTCTCAGTGGTCTCGTTTGCAGCTGCAGCTACTCAGGTTCCTTGCTGGTCTGGATACAGGCATCCTGGGGTAGGTGTCTGGAAAATGAGAGCAGTGTAGCTTGCTGTGAAAGTTGTGATATATGTGATCTGCCCTGTATCATATGGAGTTCAATGGTCATTTGCCAAGGATGGCTTCACTCCCCTCAAACATGAACTTACCTTTCACTTCTCTCGCTTTCTTTCCTCCTTTATTTCATAGCTTCCAACTTCTCTAATGGTGAAAGCATGAGTATTAGTGACTTGTATCAGTAGCAAATTTACTTTGTCCTTTAATATGGCTATCTTCAGCACAAAGTGAGCCAGCAGCCTTTGAATGTCTGTGCTGCTGGAGGAGTGGAGATAAAGAGTGAGGAAATATGTAGCCATCAGAAATGGGCAAGTCATAGAAAAATCAATAATCAGAAACTCCCCCAAATTCTCACTATCCTTTTATAGCTAGACAGAAGCTTTTCTGTTTTCACGCAACTTTTCCATCCCCCAAGTAATGTTTTTGTAAATATCCGAGTGAAAGCTTTGAACGCAAGCCAAAGGAGGGACAGGAGAAATTGAGAAGTTAATGACAAATACTTCTGACAGACACATCATCAACAAGGTTGTACAATCCCAGATTTTTAGTGACATTGCGTGGAGGCACTAAGCTGCAGCACTAGCCCATTGAAAAACATTTTTTAAGAGACGTAATCAAATAGTAGGAAACTTTGTGTCTTGAGAAGTAATGCATACAGTTAGATAAACATGATGGACTTCCATGGGTAGGTATTTTTTGCTACATATATCCAATTAAAAATGGAAAATTTTCACACTGTGGGCATACAGGGTCTTGCCTTGAGAACCACTGAAATAAACTCAACTCTGTACAACAGTGCTCCTTAAGGATAGCCCAGAGAGAAGCTGCTTGCTGGTAAAATGTGACAAGGCTATACATTTATCCCAGGTCTTTGGAAATTTTGCACAGTAGAAATGAGACAATTTTTAAACAGCAACCAAGTACTGTCCTAATAAGCTCTTCTGTTTTAATGTGAGCTCAGCAGGAGGACTTTACCTGACTGTGTTTGTCCCAAAAACATTGGTAGAATTAAAAATTATGGTCTAAGAAGTTGAATGTAGCATGTGAAGTTATAATTATGTTCAGCTTCATTAAACTCTGCATGATAATTAGCAGCATAGCCAGTTTGCCAGATAAGAGATATTTTTGTGGATGCCTGCAAGAATTTCTTCTACATTCCACCTGGCCAAATGCAGTGGCAGGAAGGCAAAGTTTTCCCTATTGTAGTGATCAAACAGGTTCCTCAGAGATAGACTCACCAGAGCCTGCCAGCACACTGTGATTTCTCTGCTGGCCAAGGGATGGGGAAGGAGAGAAGAGGAAACCCAAGTCAGAGAAAATCTGCTGAGAATTGAAATATATCCCCTTGGGTCCCACAGTGTGAGCAGAAAGTCGCTGATCCTGCATAAGTTAAGCCACGTGATTTTCCTCTTTCCATCCTGATAGAGGAAATAGAAAGCAAGTCCAAAAGCATGGGCAGTAAAGATCCCAGGCTGTCATTTGTGTTCAGGGTCTAGTACTGGATTTGAACACTGCCAGGGCTGGACCATGTTGAGAAGCAGGACCTGTGAGGTACAAAGTCAGCTCTTGTTCCCCACGGAGTTGTTTCTACTTTTCTACTTTCAATTTAGAGCCTGAAATGGCATTTATTTAATGCTGCTGTTTAAATAATGATTTATAAGGCCTCAAGCCAGCCGTGGTACAGCTTAATTACTGCTGTAATTTATGGATGCCACTGGCTACATAAACACTGCTGTAAATATAAAGGATGTCTCCCACCAATTTTACTCTGATACTTATTTGATACCATTAATTTTCCTTTCTTTACACTTCTGTGTGTGAGTTGAGGCCACTTCAGTGATCCAGGTCATTCTGGTTCACTTTGCCAGGAGTAATTGGATCTGGGAACTGAAAAGATCAAATGTCTGTTTTTCTTGCAAAGTATTTTAATTAAAATTTGAGCTTCCTTGAGCTTGGGTGCAAACATCTGCATTAAGTGGTCCATTAAAAGGATTATTTGTATTTGGGCTTTTTTTGGTTATCTATTTGTTTTACTAGTTAATCATCTCCTTTCCCTAATTCATTTTGCCTTTGTGCTCACAGTAAGCAAGCAAACAAGATGGGAATAAATCATGCACTGTAACAGAGCCCAGCCATTCCCGGGGCTGCAGCTTTGCTATTTGTGTTCTCTAACCTATACAAGGAGCACGTATATATTGGTCTAATGCAAATCTGAGCTAATTCAAGCCCCGTCTCCACAGAGATGAATGAGCATGTAAATCTGCTGCTTTGTTTTGGAGGAATAGCTCCTGGAATTGCCTGATTCCCAGTTGCAACTGACATATTTCAAATATTACAGTCAGTTGGCTTCAGGAGATTTGTGCCCCTAGGCTGCCACAAAAAACACCTGGGAAGACAAGTAGGTTCTCTTGAATGCCTTGGTTCCATTATAATTAGTGTTAATGCAGTTGTGTGCTTGGAAAAGCAAGCACGTTTAAAAAGTTATAATTAATTGAGTAAACAGAACAACCCCATTGCCTACAATTACCTCTCCTCTGAATCTCTGTGTGTCTCTGCAAGCTGCTGGAGTAAAATATGGGCATTGCTGAAAAGATTGCAGATGAACTGAGTGGGACATGAAAGCTCGTACTAAACATGGGGTTCAAAACCATCTGTGGGGCAATTCAGAGAGACAAGAATACTTCCAATTTTCAGTAGAACTTAAGGATCTTTTAAGAGTGTCATGATGTTGCTGACTCATGGAAGTGCTCTGGGACTTGTCTCCTAACTTTTCTTTGGGTGGTAGTTCCAACAACAGGGTGCTATTCAGGCTCACTGCATGTCCCTAGTAGAAGGAGTCACATACTGAGTTACCAGAGTCCCTTCTCACAGCTTTGTAGTGCCCATTTGCACATGACCTGAGCCCCAAGTGTCTGGCTGGTGGCACATGAAGAGCTTTGCACCTCACATAGGTAAGGCTCTCAGCAGAGTCTCTGAGGGTGCATTTTTTGTAGGAAGTTCAAAACCAAACTTGGCAAAGCCAAGGAAGATGCCATCTCACTGCCTTGAACCCTCACCAAGGAGCCCACAGAAATTATCAGCAGCCAGCTCCAAGTTACTTGGTCTGTTTTTCCTGCAAAGCTTCTCCTCTGTAGTCATGCTTTGACCCAGACTGGAATACAAGGGCATTGTGCAGCCTGTATGTGGCAAGCCAGAATTGCTCTAAGGAAGGGAAAAAATCAACCTGACAATAACACAGAGCACCTTTTTCAGGTTCTATCATCCTTTATTAACAAAGTTTGGCATGTATTCCCCCCACTCTTGAATGATTTGCACCATAAAATAAGCTGGAAGAGAAATAGTGGTTGTTTTCCTACATGCTTCATTAATTTTTAGTTTTGGCAGGCAATATAAATAAAAATATCAAATGCATATCTAATTGAATCGCCAGTGATTTCCAACTCCCTGTAGTACCAGGGAACATGATGTAGCTGCACTGTTTAGTGAGCATGGATGAGTTAGGCAAACAATGACTTGCTCTGCCCAGAGGCTTTGGTTTAATCTGGAGCATTTATCCATTTAATATGAGACAGGGCAGTTACTGCTACAGTGGGGAATTCACAGCACAGATCTCTTTGTTCTTCCAGCCTTGTCTTCCAGCAGTGACTGGAAGCATGTCTCACCAAATTCAGAAAGGTGTCAGTGAACTGCACCCACACTCAGATTTTTGTGGAAGGAACTCTGGCATTTCTCAAGCTTAGACTCCTCCATACACACTGACTTCAGGATGTTACTGAACTAATTCCTGCCTCCTTCAGGTGTCTGATCTAGATCATGGGCCTCTTAAAAAAAATATTAAAAAAAAGAAGGCCTTGTCCTAAGTATCATCTCAGAGGACTTGGGATGAGAGAATTCCTACAGTAAGGAAAATTATATCTGTCAGGCTACTTGATATCTGACTTCTCAACTCTCAAGGATATCAAGTGCCTCTGGAAAAGAATGGTTCTTAGAGAAAATTGCTCAGAGTGGATGATACTGACCTCTAATTGTAATGTTTGATAACCTCATTTCATAAGAGATGTCTCTTTTGACCATTGCTGGATGTCTTTTGATGTTTAGCACAGAGAAAATGAACTGGTGGCTTCTGTCTCTTGGTAGATGTAATCTGCTGTGGGCTCCCTGACTCAAGGGAGTGCAGGAATAGGCACAGAATACAAAGAAAATTACAAGTAGAGGTTCAACTATTTTGTCTCCTGCAGAGAATGTGATAACACAGTACACCCAAAACAAAGGTAATGCATGGTTCCAGGAGAGCATGATGAAAGCTTGTGCTCTTTCTAGATCCTGTAGCCATGTTACTCCTGAGCTAGACAGAAAGGCTATCATCCTTCAGGACTGTCAGTGCAGCAGTAAATTCACACACAATTAAAAACCTATCATGTGTATTTTGTTGTTCTTGAGAAGTACCAGAGTAGGGTGCAGGATTTTAGCCCTCCAGAGGTCAAAGCTGCCTTCCACATTATAGCACCTAAAAGGCCTGGGGAATTTCTATTAGGTGGACTATTACACATTTGACAAGATTAAATAGGTCAAAAAACTACCAAGTAAGTATTGAATTGAGAACATTTCACAAGGTGTTCGTCCCTTCAGTGTTATGCAGGATGCTATGACCTGTTGGTTGAAAGGAAGGCAATTTGTTATCTGAAGTGTTTTTGTTGTTTTTTTTCTCTAGGATCTGCTTCTCTCTCAAAAATGGCTCTGGAGGGTTCTTTCAGCTGCTGGAATGGAACAGTGATCAAGCTGGGTCAAGCATGTGACTTCATCCAGGACTGTGCTGAGGGAGAAGATGAGGGAGATATGTGCAGTGAGTAAATTCTAACCCCCAGGTTGTACCATCCTTTTCCAGAAATATTGATTGGTTTGAACTTTAATGTCTGAGACTTCAGCAGTAACAGACTCATTTGGTGCTATCAAAAGACCTGTATCCCCCATAGCAGATGCCATTTCCTGGATGTCTGCCTGGAGTGCACCATTTGATATTTCTGGGCTCTCCAACATCAGTTCTGCAGCAGCTTCTTAACATGCTCTTGGTGCTTCATCCCTTCCAGTGTCCTGATCAAAAATGCAAAGGAAGTATAGCCTGAATAGCTAGATGCCTTACAGAATTACGAAATGTGTAGTTGGTTAGAGCCTTTAATCAAAATGTAGTGCAGCATGTGGCAGAAGGGGAGAGGAAGGAGAAAACTTCTAAGATGAAAAATGAGTAGAGCCAGTAGCTTGTCTTTGACCAGCTCCTGTGTCTTTGTAATTCCTCTGGTTTTCTACCCTCTCTTCAAGAGTCAATAGTCGATAACATACAGTGGAAGATAGATAGCAGCCTGAGTTTTCTAAGAAATTGCTGTGCCTGAGTACTTTCAAAAATGTGCTGTGGAACTCATATACTTTAGGAACTTCCTTAGACTATCTTGAAGGTGCCTTATCACTTTTTCTATACCTCTGTGCATTCTACCTGCAGCATCTGCCAGCCTACAAACAGTTAGGTAGGTTGTCAGCTGTATAGTTGTCTACAGGGCAAATACATCAAGAAAAATAAATATTGAGAGTTTATTATTCTAAGTATATGTGCCACAGCTGATCTGGCCTGTGGGCTGTTGCAATAGAACTGTGTTGATTTGGTATGTAAAAAACATGATTGCTGTTTCTAGCAAGAACTTAAATGTTGAGTCATATGCAACTTCTAGCAGATTTCACTTCTGCTAATAAAGAAATATAGTTACAGACTTTATTGGTGTGGAGAACATTTGTTTGACCTGGGATCATCTAGGAAACTAGTTAAAAGCTTGAAATTGCAAGCTTCTCCATCATTTTAGACATTGTTGCAATTTGAAATTATATTCTTTAATGACACACTCAGCGGACATTAAATTCACAGGAACAGTGTCAGCACTGTTGACTTGCAGATTCTTAGAACAAATAATGCTTCATATTAGTAATATTGAAACGTTATTTCCATCTAGGACATTTAAAATAGAACTCTAAACTCTCTTAATGTCATTTCTGTTGTGTTCTACTCTATAATTTAAAAAAGGTTGAGTGCATTTTCATTTCCTTGGAACTAGAGTAGCATCATTTACCCTCAACTGTATGCCCAGACACACTTTGGTGCCCATGTGCCATAAGTGGCTCTGCCTTGTGGGAGTGATCCCAGGGGGAAGAGAGAGGTCACAAGGTGGAGTTGTACTAATCCGTGATCTCAATAGCACCATGGGATGGGGCAGGCCTGGAGGAACGTGTTTGCCTGGTATTTTCAGACCCTGGGTGCACTTGTGGTGGGTCTGTTTTTCATATTCACATATCAGGGCGAATATGAGGGTGGCTCTGCTTTTGTCCCTTGCTGCCACCCTATACCCCATGATGAGCCCAGTGGAAAAACAGCCTCTTTGGCATATGCTATCCAAAGGGCTTGGTTTGGTTGTCTTTTCTCCCTCTGTTCATCTGTAGCAGTTTCCACAAGGCAATATGGCACTTGCAGCTGTGTTGGCAAAGGAATGTACTGAGAATGTTGGTGAGAAAATATAAAAAGCAGAAAATATTTAGCCAGCTCTTTAGCAGAGCATCACTCTCAGCTTGAGGGGACCACATGGCTTGCATTCACCCATAGGTACTGGAAATGGGAATTCTTACTTCCTGCCAAAAGGTCCAAAAAGCACTATCTTCCACTCAAGGAACAAAAAGCATGGTTTGCCTGAGCAAGAGCCCAGGCTGTGGATATGCCTGCTTATCCACCTACAAAGCTGCTCAGTTCTACGGCTGATCCTTCTGCTTCTGCTTCTTTACACTGCTGAATATTGTTGGCATATGATTTCTTACACAAAACAGAAAAGTGATCTAATGTTTGAGGTGTCAGATATATCTGAGTGGCAGCCTAACACAAAACATATGTCATCTTTCAGCATTTTAGTTGTCATTTTACTCCTGAGCAACACAGATATTTTCATCAGCTTTTTGCAAGTGTGGTAAAAAGTGATTCAGATTTATCAAGCAGAGAAAAAGGTTTCCCAAATGGTTCTGCTTAGACAAAAGAGCTGTCAGAAAAAGATGAGCTATGCTCAAAACTGAGGCAAGAGGTTTTAATAATGCCATTATCAAAGGCTTCTATCTTTGAGCTTCAAGGAGGTGTTGGAGTTTTTTGCTTTTCACAGTCTTTTAGCTTTACAGGTATTGATTGCTTTTATTATGATTTTAATTTTTTTATCTAATAATTTGAATTTTGTTCCTGTCTTCGCTGAAGAGATCTCTCTACAGCCTGCTGTTTGCTAACATCTCTTTACTTATTAATGGCCAATGAAACATCATGGTGCTTGTTCTGCTCTGCAACCAATTAGTCCGTGTAGAAATTGTAAAACCAGAGAAGGATGATCCCTAGAGAAAAGCGTGTTTGAGTCATAATCAGATATCCTTGCAGGAGTAAAAGACAGCTTCAAAGAGGCTGATGAGGGATGAGAGGCTGAGCTGCTCATGTTTGTTGACTCAGGATCAGACATACAGATTCACCAGCCTGATGGAAGTGCCACACTAGAAATTACTTTGCAGAGCATACACTGCAGACACACATTAATACTTCAGATAGCACTGGTGGTGTGTCTCTGCTAGTAAATTCATGCCTTTCCAGATACAGAAACTACACATGGCAGCCACCATGGCAGGCTTTGACTCAAGGTTTCTGCTGAATTCATAAATTGAAAGATAGATTCCTCTATAAAAGTACTTTTTTTAATGGTCTAATAGCTGGAGCTGGGTGCCTCTGAAGAGCAACCTTGAACAAGGCCCTAGTTGATTATACTCAAGCAATCTGAATTCCCCAGCCTTCATGTGACTGTTTGGACCAGTTGTCCCCCATGTGAGGCTCTGGGAGCTCTTCCCATTCTTCATTGTGTCCCTTGCTTGCCTCAAGGTAGGATGTGTCTTTTTTCCAAGGTTGCCACTTCTGTTAATGAATTCCTTATCTTCTGTCTTGAACCAGCTCTAGGGTTTTCTCATATTTGGCTGAGTGGAAAGTTCAGCATATCTGGTGAAAGCTCACAGCTTGTGCCTTAAGCTTCAACAAATTTATCTATTAATTCTAAGCACCAAATTCTATATAAGTAGTTTACCAAATCACTCAATATATGGATAGAACTTACTGCAAGAAACCCCAACGTACTTTGTCTTACTGTAATAATCACATGTAATATATTTTGTGTGGTATATGACAGACATGAAAACTCAATTATTTATTAACACAAATGGGCAGGGCTCTGTTTTACAGAAAGGGTGAATTTGTTTTAGCAGTTTTGCACTTCTCTTTGTAGTTAACAGTATCTGGGATTTTGGTTAAATAATCTTTCATTGCAGGGCAGCAAGTAAGGGCAAAAGTTAAAACTTTACTGAAAAGGGATGCATATGATTCTGGCTAGTCCAAAACTATTTTACTTTCCGTGACAAATTCAGGAAAAGATTCATCCTTGGAAAATACTGGCTAATCAGTCCAAGCATGTTAGGCAAGTAATGGATATATTCTAAAAAGAGTAAAATTTTAAATAATGGAGGTGTTAGTATATTTATTATCTAGAAACTCAGAATTTCTAGGATTCACTCAGGATACAATTAACCCAGGACTGGTTCTTATGTGAATTTGAACCCATATTTTCTGTTTCCATAAGGAGTTTCCAAGTTTGTGGTCTGGAGTTCTGGTCTAGTTGAGAAGAAAATGGTTACCCAAGTCTTTCCTGAGGTTGCGCTTCCACATTTTATGAATTTTAGCTGCAACAGGAAGTAATGTCCTCTTTATCTTTCAAATAAATCTCATAATCACTTGGTTATATGGTAATTTTCACTCTGCTTCATTGAATCTTTAAGGATGTTAAACACTTTAGCAGGTGAGATAAGGAAGTGTCTGGTTCCTGAAAGGAGTGACTCAGGCTGTGTTGGAGGACTGCATGCACACATCAGTCAAAAGGCAGCTAGGACAGGAACCTGTAAAATTTGATTTTCAGATAATGTGGTTGAGTGACCAAAAATGCTTTGATAATAATTTCTAAAGGGGTCAGTTTGGTTTCCAGGCAAAACTGTGTGAGGAAATTGTGGGATTTGTTTTTATCCAGATACAGCCAGCAGAGTCTTCCTGCAAGCAAAATGGTGAAGCAGCAACCTGTTGCCAGGCCCTGCTATGCTCTTAAGGTTTCTATCTTGCATGCACTAATCCTTCTGCTTCTTTCTTTATCAAAATCTGTACTTATAGAAATGAATTCTAACCTCTGGCAGTTTTGAGCTCAGCAAAGCCATCTGCCATTAAAGGATAACTCTGCTGACTGTTGAAAAGTATTTTCATTTTTTATGCTTCATTTCTGGTAGAATTTGGCTGGCCAACTTTGCTAACACAGATGCAATCATTGAAACAAACTCATGTTTAAGATTCCTGTAACTCTTTAAATTGAGTAGCTGATCTGTTTGGCTTCTGAGATTTCCTCCTAAACTTGGTAAAGGTCCATACATACAGAGTACTCTTTAATGCTTTTGTTCTTTATAATACCAGTTTGTAATTTCATCTAGAAGCTTAAATTGTAGTATCTCATTGATTTACACCTAATTTTGAAGAAAGAGATTACTCCATCTGCTGTATATATTATATCAGTTATTAATTCTCTTGCTATTAACGGATTAAAAATCTGAGTTAAAAATAACTTATTTAGGTTTTTCATGAAAGGTATTTAATTCTGAAGGCTGGAAAATATTTGGTTAAAGGCAAGTTTAGTATCCAACAGCTTTTCCCTGCTTGCCCACCTACATAAAAGGAGAGACTCTTACATTCTCAGACTGCTTCATTTTCACTGGACTGCTCTGTTCTCCATCTCTGCTCTGGGTGCCTCCGAAGAGCAACCTTGAAAATGTCCCTGGCTGATTATACTCAAACAATCTGAATTCCCCAGCCTTCATGTGACTGTTTAAACCAGTTGTGCCCCATATGAGGCTGGGAGAGGGGGTGCCACAAACCAAATAAAACCGACCTTATTAACATAAGTTAACAACATAAGTACGACACAAGTTGTATCTTAATCTTACAAAAGCCTAAATCTTCTGAGGCTTTTGTCTCTGGGATTAATATCCAAAATTGCAGGTTTCAGTACAAGAACCCCTGCCCTCTAATTTCCATGATTTTCCAATAAAGTCAGAGCAGCTTCCCCTCATCAGTGAAGTGTCTGTGCTAACATGAGTCTCAACCACAAACGCATGAAATGGAGAAGTACAGGTTGGAGAGAAGTGGTACTCAAAGAGGTCTCTGTGGAGTACCAACACATGGAATCACAGGTGCTGTACATATTCAAGGTAAGAAAGAGCAGCAAAGAAAATGCACCCAGGGCATGAGACATCTGAAAACTCATAAAACATTAATTTGGGAAAAGGGAATGAAATATTCTGTGAAAGTAATAGGTTTTTATTTATGCCCTTACTTGTTCATTGACAGTGAGCTTTCCCTGGCCTTCAGGCAGGGATTGCTGCTTAGATGACTCCTCCTGCTTCTCTGACTTGTTTACAACATCCTAGATAGCAAATGGCCATGACATGAATTCAGCTGGACACCGTGCCAAGCTGTTTCTGTAGGAACTCAGGGCACATTATAATTTGTCATTTTCTTTGTGTCCCAGCCTCAGGCTGCGCAATGAAATATAATCAAGTTCTGCAGAGGGGTGAAACACAGGGAAGTAACTCTCTGCTTAACAGCTTCACATTTAAAGTCTAGGCTGAATGAATTTAGAGATTTTTTAAAAGGAAAAACTTGAAAAAGCCCTTACTTCAGTACAGGTTTTGATTTTTTCATAACAGGTTTAGATACGTGCACAAAATACCACTAAAATGTGGCTGTTGTCTCAATGTCAGGTTCCAGGTCCAAAACTAGCCCTACTAAAAAGTTACAGATAGAGGATTTAGAGGATTTGTTTCACTTTCCGCTGACAAGTGAGTTGTGATTCAGGTCCCAGAAAATCAAATGTTTGTGGTCTAGATGCTGCAGTTTTGTGTTCCACAGTTGTTTTCTCTGGGTGCACCAAGGAACGCATGCATGTGCCAATGACAGTCAAAAGCCATGCAATTTTCTTTTGAGGTGTGTGAGTCAAAGCTGGGGCCTGTGGGCAGGTATTTTATTGATCTGAAATCTCAGCCAGGGGATCTGCTGGTACTTAAACATTTTGAATGATCTGGAGCTTGAATACTGGTGCCTCATTGTCTGACAGTCTCTTTATAAATATATATTTTCAGGGGGAAAAGAAATTAATAATCGCAACAAATTATATGTTCGAGAGCCTCCTCTTCTCATAGAGGAGCTATTGAAATTACTGGTATCAATTGACCAGAAGACAGAAGTTTGTGGTCTATCCTACTGTTTGTAAATGAAGAAGTTTTTATTCTGATTTTGTCAAACAGTTAAAAGTAAAAAAAAAAAAAAAAAAATCCTGGATATGTGTTTGCACATAAAATTTCATTTTTATCTTTCAAATTTTAACATATTTAATGTATAATTCTCCTTTCTTGGAGCAAAAAGAGCAATACTTTACACCCTCTGTAAGCATAACTTGCAGTTGTAGGTAGAGAAGTAAAAGGAAGGCAGGAGATAACCTTCTGCTTTAAAACTGGCAAATTTCAAGGCAAAAAGCTAATAGAGCTCTATTGTTTGGAGCTGGAAACTGAAATCCTAAACTAGTGACAGAATGGG
This sequence comes from Lonchura striata, assembly GCF_050655825.1. Lineage (NCBI taxonomy): Eukaryota > Metazoa > Chordata > Aves > Passeriformes > Estrildidae > Lonchura > Lonchura striata. The sequence goes on along the minus strand of NC_140705.1, from coordinate 95,241,552 downwards.
AGTCTGGATTAAAATAAACAATCCCCTTTCATCTCATGGAAGAGACTCACAGGTGAAAAAAGTGAAGCACAAAAGGAATCAGTGCTTTACCTGAGGCCACATCAGTGTTCACAGAGAGAAGAGATCATGTTGCTGAGCTGGGCTGAGTAGAAATCAGAACTGAAAGGGAGGGAATCTTGTAGGGAAATTATCCCTCTCCAAGATTTCCCCCTGTGGGGCTGCAGAAGCAATGCTTAGGAAAGTAATCTCCAAGATGTGACCTTGAGCGAGCTGTCAGCTGCAAAGCTGAGAGCCCAGGCATTTAGGAGACCCCCACGGTGTGTAGTGAGATGTGTCCTCTCACTGGGGTTTGTCAGGGTGTGTGGGGAGTCACAGCCACACTCTGGGTGTTGTTTCTCTCTGTTTCTCCCTCCCCATGGTCAGGCACGTGCACGATTCCACATGAAAGGACTGAGGAGCTGGGAATGCCCTGGCCAAACTGGGTTGGAACAGTCACTGCAGCTCCTGTGTGAGCCCAGGACCTACTCCCCAGCTCACTGGCTTCTTCTGTCTGTGTGCCTTTCCCTCTTGCAGGAAGGCTTCCCTCTGGCTTTTACTGCTCCTTCGAAGAAGGGGATTGTGGCTGGATGCCAGGCTCCTCCGCGTCCCATCCTTCTCCGTGGCGCATCGGAAGCGCGGAGCACAAGCGTTTCCCTTCCATAGAAGGTGTGTGAGAGCAAACCGTAAGTGTGGAGCACAGAGAGCTGAAATGATACACACATGGTGAGGAGAGGGAATGAAACGCAAGGCAAGCTTTCCTGTGTACTTACATTTTCAGCCTCCAGTGAAACAGATCCCAGCTTTCTACTCTCAATTGCCATCTTTCCACTCTGAGTGCTTTGAGCAAAACTGTCCTGCTCCCTTTTCGTCCTGAGGGTACAAAGGGGTACCTCAGTCTCCAACACTGACACCAGATACAGATCTTTACCCCTTCTAAAAGACTTTATACCAAATGTTTATCTGCCTGATCCTCTACCATACTGATCTGGTTTTTTCTTCCTGATTTTCCTATTTATTTTCTCTATTTTTCTGTACTGCTGTTTTTTTCCCCCTGCTCATATCCTATTTTTTCTTCTCTTTGCTTCATGATCCCTTGGGCTGCACTTTTATGTACAATTACTATGTAACTGGTTCTCCTACCTAAATGCCAGTTTCTAGTCCTTCCCATATAAACAGTTGAAGGCTTAAGCTGCTGAGACAAAACCCAATACTGCCCTTGTTCCTCTTGTTAACAGAAATTATTCAAGTAGCAAAGAGCTGTACCTGTATTTTTATTTGGTTTTGGTCAAGATAAATTCTTTTCTTCCAAGTTATTTTTTGTTCATAAAGGATACACTTTATTATTTGCCTTGCAAGGAGGGTGAATTTGAAGTCCTGGAGCAACAGAAGGTAGCAATGGGGGGAAGGTGGACAGACTCATGTGGGTATCAAGTCTGTTTGTTGGCTAAGTGAAGCTGCATCCATAAGAAATGGAAAAAGCCTTCTGCTTCCTGGAATTCCACTGTGGTAGGAGTCAGCTAGCATAGGCTTGGGGCAGGTTTCACAAATCCTGAAACCCTAAGGTGAGTGCTGCTGTTTGACCTTCTTCCTTCTCTTTCATCCAGGTTGTGCACTCCTCCTTAACACCAGCAAGGCACCAGCAGTAGCAAAGACTGTCATGACCAGCACAGCATTTCCAGCTCCTTTGAGGAACTCCCCCTGTGAGGCAAGTCATAATGTCTTCTTTTCTTGTGCAATTTACAGAGTTTTTTTTGTGTGTTTGACTCAGGTTTTCAAATATAGGTACTAGGTCAGTAGCAAGGCAACCACTGTCTCTGGTTTTATTTTCTATAAAACATACTTATTTATGCCCACTGTATAAGGGAAAGCTATGGTTATCTGCTTGAATGCCACAAAATGTGCTTTGAAAAAACTATCAGATCCTGTCCTCATTACATCACATGATATATTACAATCTTCATAATTAGGTGTGTATGCTGTGAGGGTAGGGCAGCCAGCATTACATAAACAAAGAGAGGAAGAATCTTACTGCATGAACAAGCATTATATTTGCAACATCCAAGACAGAGTATGCTTCAGGACTGCCCCTGAGCCATTCAGAAAAAGCAGTACATGCTTTCTCTAGCACAACTGGGATTTGGGCTGGCAGCTCTTCATACTGCTGCACTTCAAACCTACCAATCCTCATTCATAGGAGTGCTGAAGTTAACAGCAGCAGAGAGAAATTAATCCAGAATGGAGCCAGGTTCATATTCAAGCAGAAAAACTATAGACAGTCGCAAGACATCAGCTTAAGCTGACAACAAGGCATGCCAGACAACCTTGCTCATGGTTGTAATTTCTGACTCAGTTGTATTTAACCCTAAAAGTGCAGCTTCAGAAAGATGACCTGTCTGCATCTTCTTATTCTGTAGCTTCACAGATTGTAGAGCCACTAAGATTTATTTCTGACTTATGGCTTTGAACCATGCCTAGTGAGTTAAAGCATTTCACATCTTCACAGTCACTCAGAAATCTCCCATAAGCTTCTGGATCCTGGAGCAGAGGGATTTAGGAAAACTGATACTAATGAAGTGCAGCTGTTTGTTCTTTGAGCACTGAATAGACAAAAGAATCTGTTCCAGTGATCTTAAAATGCAGAAAAGACAAGGGATGTGTTAGAAAATTCTCTGGAATGAAACTACACAGAAGAAGGTGTTTCTTTGCCTTAAGGTTTGTTTTAGGTTCACTTCTGTTGGATATCTCAGTTCATACAGCAAAGCGCCTCTGGTTTTGCTCTCTTGATATATTCAAGTTCTCTGTCTTTGAAATATATTCTACCTTGTTTTTCCTCCCATCTGTGACAAAGGCAGGTTCTGAATATTTTAAGGCCTTGTTCTGCCATGGACCAGCAAGAACAAGTGTTTTTCATAATCCACCCGACACAGGAATCACAGTGAATGATTTCCCCAATATCTGTGTATTTTTTTCCTTGTGTATACAACACTGCAAATAATTAAACTTGCCGTTGGGGGAGAAGCTGCCATGTATTTCATCTGCTCACATGCCATCCCACCTTCGTCACTCCCCTTGGCACCTAAAAGGCATCCGGACGCATCCAGCGTTGCAGCTGTCGGTAATAAAGAGTGAAGGAGTTTTGGCAAGGGTTTTGTCTCTTGCTTTTCATATAGTGTAAAAGCTTCCCTTCTCAGTGGATCCCTGGTGGCTTCAAATTCTATTTTACTGGAACAATCTGTCTGTGCAGAGAATAATTTAATTCCGCTTCTCAACACAACAGAAGAGGAGAAAGGAGATATGCCTCCCTATGCTCTTATTCCTCCAATAGGTGCCAACAAACTTCCTAATAGTGAAAATATAGTCAGAAAAGAGGCTGTGAAAATACTGTAATGCTCTCCTGTATTTTTTCACCCTCAACCACTTTGTGATTGAACTGGCTTAAGTTCAGGCGCTAAAAGATGAGTTTTCTTTTACCTGTCACTGCTGACAGCTTTACCTGGCATGTCACAGCTGGGGCAGATTTGCTGGCAGCTGAAATCCCACAGAAAATACTAAAAATTCATGTTGCAAAGGGATCTCAGCAAGTGTGTGTGTGAATTAGACTCATTTATTCTTCCACCATCAGATCCAGCCATAAATCTGCCCTTCCTTTTGTATTTGATCCAGCTCTCATGATCCTTTAGGTATCTTCTTGCTCTCCTGAGAGCAACGAGGAGGTCAGCAAACATCCCCAGTTTGATAATTTTGACTCCCCTCTCTTCTCCCCTGCTGCATGGAAGCTGTGGAGCACCTGCTGTTCACTGCAGTTATTACTTTTTCCCCTTATCCCCTAATTTTCTTTTATCCAGTCATGTTAGACCAATCACACCCACCGCAGCAGAAGCTGACACCCTGCTTTTTAGCCTGAGGCGTTCATAGGAATTAATTACTTCAGCCTCAGCATGAGGAACCTTACCTGCCACAGTGCCATTTACCAGGCTGGAGGATTCTGGGGTTTGGCCAGGGTTTCCATGAAAGCAGAACTCAAAGCTGATAAGGAAGCAGTCCACAGTGGGTACCAGCCACAAAAAGTTTCTAATGCTTCAAGGTTGTTTCTCCTCCCTGAGTGTGGCTGTTTAATCTTACATTGTGGCAGACTGGAAAAGGAGGTGAGTGACCAGCCTGGTCAAAAGACCTTCCCTGCTGAGGTTCTGGGCAGCTGTATGCAGTGGTGTTGGTGTTAGCATTTGGAGACACCACAGCATGGATGAGCTTAGCATATGAGGTGTCACTGAGTGCAGGACTGGTGTGACACCCCATCTTTGTGCTCCCTGCAGCCTGAGCTCAATCCCCAGGAGCACAGGGCTGCCTGTCCTTCCCATTCCCTGCGGGAGGCTCCTTGTTAGCTCAGGAAGGGAAATGTCAGCCTCACCCACTCTGCACTGCCCCACATGCATCAAAAGGTGGGAAAAGGATAAAAATGTACACAGGAGATACTGTGATAAACACAACCTGTACTTTCCCACACTTGGGATTGGCCCTAATGTGCCTTGCGCTTTGTGTATAGCTTTGTATTGCACTTCACTCCTGTTTGTTTTGAGCAGCCTTATATTTTCATTTTCTTTGTTCTTTAGTGATTTTGGCAGGTCAGAGCAGTCAGTTTGTGATGCTGCCCTTTATTCTTGGTTCAGTTAGTTTTTCTCTTTCCTTTTGTTGTTTTATTAAATCTTGGCTGGAGTATCCTGGCTTCAAAGAATCTCTCTTGCTTGCAGTCCAGACAGCCTTTGTTATCTTTTTCATGTTGCACTTTCAGTAGAGCCCTTTGCTTGTTGACCCCTTTAAGTCTGTGTTTAAAACCCACTCTGTATGGAAGAGGGAGACTGTAGCACTTCTTCTAAATCCTGGGTGAATGCAGGAAGTGGTGCACATAGTCCATGAAGTGATGCTCTATTACCCTGAAGTAGCCAGAGAGGGGAGATGCAACAAAAAGCTCAGGAAATACTTCTGGAACCAAACAGTCACAGTAATCAAGAGTGAAAACCTTTTAACCCACATGTAAAAGTTCACTGGAAGCAAAGCATGTGAAATTGAGCATAGGAACACGTGTAAAGTGCAAAGAATTAAGCCAAACAATAGCCTGATTGAAAGGCAGAGTTTTTAGAGCTCGAGCAGTAAAGCACAGCATCATTTGCCCCTTCTGCCACACTGAGATTCCCCTCCTCTGAGTGGGAATCAGCTGGCATGTACAAGGCTGACAGGGCAAAGAGGAGCATGGGATGGATAGGCATTTCCTCATTTTGAAGAAGAAATCCATGTATGTGTCATTAGAAGCTGTACTGGTGTTTGGGAACCTAGGAAACCACATAGCAATTAAATCCAAGGGAAGCGCTGCCATCTCAGGCACCACCCATGGCAAAACTAATTCCTTTGCTAGGTGTGCACAGTTTCCAAGCTATCATGGCCACCAACTCCTCAGTACTTCACAAAGAAGTCAGAGAGCTGGCAGAAGTGTTGCAGGTGCCCAGGAATTACTCACCTTTGTGTGGAAGCTGGAGACTCAGTTCTGACCCTCCATGTCTGAGACAACAAGGCAATCCCATCTTCCTCAGTCCAGCATTTTTTGCTGTACAGGTGCACTCATGTGTGCCGATTTGCTTTTCCTTCCATTTTTTAGAGATGTTCTCTGATGTCTTCATCCTCAGGCCTTGAAGAATGTTGTGGTACCTGTATATCATAGGAAACATGCCTGTTTCTTCCCAGAGTGTGTGGCTTGCTCTCATAAAGACATACAAGAGGCTGGTACAGTTGTACCTGCCTGGGCTGTAGTCTTGCATCTGTCCTGCAAGATTTCATTTTGTGGTGGGTTGTTACTACTCCTGCTTGGAAGTCACTCCAGAAACATGAGCAGTCTAGAGAATGATTTTGAGAAAGGCTCTGCTTTGCTCAGCTTGAGGGAATCTGTGACAGGATCTCAGTGGCACGCCTGATAAGTAAAAGCTGAGCTGCAGCTTTGGTGTGGGCTGTCAGAGAGAAGGAGAGGAAAAGCAGAGCTGCTGTTCCTGCATGGGGGTGAATTTGAAATTAGCCTTAAATGGTATTGCATGCACCTCCATAGAGGAAGGTGACTGCAAGAGGGACTGCTTTGTGATTAGGAACCAGATTGTTTCATTTTCCTGGTAGGCTCTAAGTCAAACATTTTAAAGGGTATAGTTGTGCTGGAGAACAATACAAACAGAGTCCTGTGGTAGTAAATGTGCTTTGTGCTTTTGGCTGTGTTTAAAATAATGAAAATATTTTTCTGATGCTATTTGGACATTTCAACTAGCTGTTTCTTGAAAGCCAGCATTATGTTATGTAAGTTAGTACTAAACTGGGTCAGATTTCTTTAACATCTGAAATTATTTTTGAATATAAATGTACTCTCTCTGAAAAAATAAATATAACATGTTGATGTAGAACAGTATAGTTGAAGTTTGCCTTCTCACTCAGATTTACAGATATAAAGATGTTTTCATCCTCTCTGTTTATTAATTCAGTTCTCTTTTCTATGCAGAAGTGCTGCAATTTTTTCAAGGCATGTAAGTCAATAATATAAATCATTCCTTGAGTGCATTCTGAGCCCCATGCTTACACCTGCAGAGTGTGTCTCTTTTTCTCCTCTACTCCTTGAGCTTTAAATAACTTAGAAGCCTACATGGTAATAACATTGACACTGAAAATTTACAAGCATGAAAAATGCAATGTAGATAAGCCTCTAGCTCAGCTTTTCATGTGCTTTATTTGGCAGAATATTCTTATCATACTTTTTATTTTAAAATGTTGCTTTTTTAAATCTGTACAGCATATTTACTGTTTTCTGTCTTCTCTTGCTCCCTTTCCCACCTGGCTTTTGTGTCATTGGAGCAGAGGGTCTATAGCATCTGAAATCTCTTGAATGATGGTCATTCCACAGTCCTCTGACAGTAAAATTCTGAACACTTTCTCTTTTATTGTTGCTTTTATTTTTCTTTGTCTGTTTTCTGAAATAAAGCAAGAAATAATGTGAGAATAAACTGTGGGAGAATCTGTAGCTATAATACTTGAGATTCTCTTGCCCGGCTGGGCATTTTAAAGTTATGTAATCAGATCAGTTAATTATAATTCTATCATTTACAAAAGGTTTTTGCTTTCACACCTGAGTCCTCATCTAAAGCAGAAGTGTAGACTTCTGCGGACTACAAGAGAGTTTTATCATGCATTGTTGTAGATCTGGCCAAAGACCAGGAACAAGACCTTTTGATCCTCTTTATTATTCATAAGAGTCCAAGCCTGAATTGCTGAACAGTGGTAATAGATGTCTTTGCTTGTACTGTTGTGTGCAGCCATTTCTCATTTCTAGTAAGAAAAAAATATCATCAGTATGATAAACTTCACATGTCAAAGGTAGCTCATATTCATGTACAAAGCTTACTGAGACTTGGCAAAGGTGTCTGCAGCTATTGCCTAATTCTGTGTAAATCATATTCCAATTTGCCTCTTTGGTTTCTCCTCAACAATGAGGTGTTTTTCAAGCTTCTTTAATACCTGAGTTACATTTACTGGGTCAGTGCATTCGCAGCTGAAAACAATTTCTACTGTTTCCCTTCCAGTGAAGAAGACCCAAGGAAACAGTAATTATTTTTAGGAGAATAAAAATGTCTACATTTCAAGAATCCACTGTTCTTTGTCAGGCAAATTTTGAGCAATTCCTTTGACCAAACATCATGGAGCGGGGAGGAGCAAGGACTTGGGGGCATCATCTGGCCAGCAACATGAGGTGTTGCTGGCCAGAGAGACACCAGTGAGGTCCAACTACTGCAGTTCCTTGGGAGCAAAATGCCTGTAGACTCTTCTCTGTCTTCTTAAAAATACTTGACTCCAAGCGCTGTTTCAAGTATGTTTTTCTTTTCCAGTTCCTTTTTTCACTTGTATTAAAGATGGCCAAGTACGTATTCCTGCCAGGTAGCACCATAATGCTAATAGTCAGCATCACTGTCATGCAGAAAGAGAGGAAAAAGAAACAGCAGCTCTCCAGAGTGTCGCTGCAGAATGTTTTATTTATGCTGCTGCAAGTGTCTCTCATTGGTCCTCGGTCAGGCATCTCAGAGATAGTTTATGCTGGAATATTTCTGGCCATTAAAGTAGATTCACAGGTGTCAGCAAGTTCAAACTTCACCCAGAAAGTTCTTGGTATTTTGTTTCTCTTTTTTTTGCATAAGGAAGTAAAATGGAAGTCTCAGTTCTCAAGTGGTCTTGAAATTATGCACCTTGTGCTGGAAAATCTACCTTCTTTGTTTTATTTCACCTGCCAAGCCCTGTTGATATTGATAAGGATTAGTTTTTTGGTTTTTTTTTTCATTCTGGGATGAATTGAGTCTCCTGTTTGTCAGTTCAGAAATTCCACCAACTCAGAGGCTAAGGGGACTCTCAGAAGGCATCCTTCCAGATGGTGTTTGCAGTATAGTACATGTAGCCATCTGACCTGAGTTTTGCCTCAATATGCTGTGTATTTACCATGGGCTCTCCCTCCTGTTCATTTTCCCCAGATCAGTTTAAACCATTTCATTTACTGAGTCAGTGGGTTTGCATATGAACAGCTGATCACCAGCTCTGGTGGGTTCTAAAGCCAGAAAACAAGGTGCCATTGAGCCACTTCCTACCTTCTATGCTTAATTAATTTCTCAGTGATGTTTCTAGCTTCTGAATATTTTGCTGCTAGTTTAACACAGAGGGAGATGTTTGATGCATAATGTTGGGGTATTCCACCAACAGCCCAGATTTAGATTTTTCCAAATGTGCCACTGCTCTACTTGCAGGGCGCGCTGTGGATGTAGTGCCATCTGCCATCATTGATGCTGTATTCTGCAGAATGAATGCCAGCCTCATTCAGAAGTCTTTACTATGGTATCCAGCCCATCATCTGCTCTGGTTCACTTCAGCAGGTGTGAAAAGACCTGGACTGCCCTGCTGTGAAGCTTAGAAACCATGGAAATCACAGCCAAAAATGCCCATTTGGACACAGTGCCAGTCGATTCACTCAGAGCCAGTTCATTAGAGTTTGCATATTGCACTTTGCCAATGAGCTGATCTCCCACATCTACTGCCAGCTACTTCTTTCCTTCAAACAGCTGACATGTGTGCAAAGGCATTCATTCCAATTCATCAATTGCTTCAGCTTTTGCTCTAGTGTTATGCTAACAGCTATCAAAGGCTTGCTCTTCCCTCACTCCTGACCATGTAGATGTTGCCTCTTAACTTCTGGCAGGTTTCCAGAACAGACAGAGGTCTCAAAGCTTCTGCCTAGAGGGAGCTTTACCTCTCAAATTTTAAACTACCAAAATGGCACAGTGAAGTTGCTCCAACTCACCTGTATTAAAAATGTTACGTAGTGTGTTGAACAGGGAGTTGGCACTTGGGTCCTGAAAGTGGACATGTGGACTCTTCAGTAAGAGGTGTTGCTTTCTCTGGTATAAGTGTAGGGTTTTAAATATCTACTGGCATTCCAAACTTATTAAAACAAATAGTTAAGTCCTGGCCAATTTCCTCAAGGAAAATTACTGAGTCTGAAACATATAAATTTTCACTTTAAATTCACACTAAAAATGCCTCACTTTGTCAGCATTTGAAAATATAGACTACCCAGCAAGCTCCTTCTTCTTGGTTGTCACCTGTCAGGAGTAGCCATGCAGACACCAAGTTTGAAGGCATTAGCCTTCTGTACCATGAACATTTGTCAGCAGCCTCTGTTACCAGTGTTGTTTTTGGTTGCTGGATATCAGCTCAGCCCTCCTCCATGGCCGTCATGCTGTGAATCTGAAATAGTTCCTGGCATCCTACTCGACTCTGCTTTTTCTCTCTGGTGTCTTGGAGGTGAAAATCCTCACACTTGATGCTGTGGTTTCCACTGCCTGACACTGTGGAAATAGCCATGGGACTCCATGAATTCTTTCCCAGAACTGTGGTGGGAGTGAGCTGGAAGTTAGACTTGACCACTGTCCAGACTTGACCAGCTTGTCCCCAGAAGTGCTGTGGGCACCTGTGATGGTTTGCTGGAACACTCGAAATCTCACACATCAATTTGGGATGTATGGCCAAAATTATGTAACAAAATGCTTTCACAGACACAAACTGGCATATCTGTTTGTACATTTATCAGTCCTTGGGTACAATGGATTCCAGGCAAGTCCAGTGATTTTTGGACTGGAGAGAGAGAAGAGACCCATCTAAATTTTTCAGTCTCTGTCACAGTTTTGCAGTATAAAGTCACTTCTTTCTCTGTAGCTTTGGAACAGGCAGACAAACTTTAGTGTTTACCCAGATTCAGAACTGATAATTAATATAATGGATATCCAGAATTTTGTTCCACCCACTCCAAAATTGTGATCATAAAATAGGACTAATAGCAACACTTCTGTCATTTTGATGCCTACATCTGATTTGGCTGCCAGAATAAACTTACACCATGACATAGGAACAGCAAGCAAACTTTAGCAGTTTTGTTTTATGCTGAGAAATGGATATGGATGTTATGTGCTATCAAAGCAAGGAAGTAATGTTATCAGGTGTTCCTTTGTAAAATACAAACTGAATTCCGAGCCTCCTGGCTTTGGTGGTGGCTTTGAAGTGCTAAAAAATAGAGTGCTTTATTTAATATGTATGGATACAAGACACTGTGCTGAACACTTTCTTGTGTCCAAAACATCCATTGTTAATGTAGCTTTAATAAACTCAATCCTTCGGCATTCTCACCTCTACTGGTTATTGAGATGAAACCCAGCTCCTGAATATAAGATATATGGGTATTTTACTTGTGCTCTTTACCAACAAAGGGCTAGCTCCTCTTCTTTTTTGCAAGAAAATAAGAAGACTATGTTCATATACTGTAGATTGTGAGGCTAGCCTGATGTGAAAAATTGTTTTTCTTTTTTTACAATGAGAGAGAGAAAGTCATAAAATGAGAAAACTACATGAAATAATTTTACATACGGGGATAAATGCATAGAAATGGATTCAATTACATTATCATAACAAAAATGTTAGAAAAATGGTTCCCTGAAGTATTTTAATTAATAAAAAACCCACCAAATTATTACTAAACTTTAATTGAAAAATCTGCAGAAACTTGGATGGGAAGTAAAAACTGATTTTTGAAAAGAGTATCTGGGGGATGAGGATGTGATTACTAGTGATGCCTGCTTATTGCAGGCTTCTCCTTGTGTTTTTTGCTGCTACTGATGATGGAATATAAAAATTTATTACTGAATACATTGTTAGTCTTAACTTGAATCTCTTAGGTGGCATCTTAGGGGAGTGTAGTCTTTGTACTGCTCACAATAGAAGTATGATCTTATCCCTGTAAAATTAGCCACATATGTGAAAACTAAAAAGGACTGTTTAGACTCAACTTTACAAAGAGAAAACAAAAAGGGCCAGTAGTTTCAATGTTTAATAGCATATACTGAGTATTACAGGCTTCCACATCCATGGAATTTCCTAAAGGGATTATATAAGGATGGGAAAATCAACTTTTTTGGTGATTGGAAAGCAAGGAAAGAGCAGTTGAGAACTTTGTTAACTTTTGAATAAAGTTTGTGATGTTTAATCTCATATGTTCCATTTCTTCTAGCTACGAATGTCATGGCTCATCCAGGGTGTCTTGCTGGGAAATGTATCCCTGGTGCTGGTCGAGAACAAGACAGGAAAGGAGCAGAGCTGGACATTCTGGCACCCCGAGAACAGCGAGGGTTTGGGAATATGGCAGTGGATGATCTTACCTCTCCCAGAGATACTGGATAGGTATGAGTCTTCTCATTATCCTGCATGATGATCAGTCCTGTCAGCACTAGGTACCCAGCGATGAAAATGGCCAGCATTGCTCCTGGAAGCTGTTCCCTCAAGCAGAAATGCTTTGTCCTCTGTGAGGACAATCTTCTGTTGGAAGCAAACAATGAGAATAACTGACTATTTTGGCCAAAACACACAATTTTGCAACTCCCAAGTCAAAGTCTTGGTTTAAAAACTGATTCCATGGGTAGTCTATAGCAAGGTGTTTGAACTTCTGTGTCTCCATTTCATTGACTGGGAACCACTCTCTTTGCGTACCCTGTTCTGTTGCACGTGTGGTGCTCTCTCGTGGTTTGCTAGAGTTGGGTGTGAGCTCCATAGCTGATATTTTTTCTGGGTATCAAAGCCCCTGGTGGTCAATGTGTCTTGCTCTGAGGATGAAGAGGTGGGAAAAGAGCCTGCTGCAAAATCAGACAAGAATCCATCTGATGGATCATCCTTTGTGTTAGCTGTAGCAGAAGCTCATCCTGATAAAGGGCTATGCCAGTCGTGACTCTATTCTGGCTTTAAGCATAGAAGGTTTTCTGGTAGCATATATTTATTTAGAGTATTGTTTTAGCTGTTTCTTGCCAGTTGTTTTTAAGGGAATACTCTCTTCCAGTGTTTACTTTTAATGTGTGATGCTTCTAGAGAAGGCACAGAAATACTTCACCTCCTGCTGCCCTGCCCCTTAGGCTGCAAGATGCATCTACCATCTGTGTCATGAGCACTGGTGTCCCTTGTCTTTTTGGAAACCTGTGCCCTAGAAATAATGGATTTCATTAAGGGGTAGTTTGCCTTCTCAGAACTTTGAACAAACATTATATGAAAATGTCTTTTATCTTCCCGGTACTTGGGGATGCACATAAGCTGCAAATACAGCAAGGACACTGCCAACGCTTTGGTCCTGAATGTATAATTAATATGTGTGCGTCAAAGATTTTAAAAATGCCAGCATTAACCTTATTTTGCAGCCACTGGTAAAGCACCATTTGTAAAAATACCTGGTTGCTTCATTCCCTTCAGCTGTGTTTCCTTTGAAGAATGGTTTATTTTGCTATTATTATTTATGTGATTTATTTCCTAGTGTTGCCAGGGGAATGTTTTGTACCTGAATTATTCTGTACCCTTGTACTATTGCCTTCCTTTAAATTCTCTCTGCTTGCACAGTCAGGCAGAGAACACTTTGATCTTAGGAGTCAGGCTAGTGGTGCTTCATGAGAAATCATGGATTCAGCTGATAATACAGTGCTGACTGTTATGTATAAGGTGATGACACGCTTACTTCCCATTGCTTACAGAGAAAGACAGATGGGTTCCCTGAAGGAAGGGAGTTTGTTGGAGGTTAAGACATAAGCAAGGAAAACTTTGAAGTTTTGGTGTCTCTTGAAAAGTTTTTGGCCTTATTTATTCACAGAAACTGCACTATGTTAATGAATTTTTCTTCTAAGATTGATTTAATTGAAACCAATCCTTCCTGTGAAGAAAGAAGAGACTTGAAAATACTGCAAGTATCTTTCTTACCATCTCAAAACCTGTTTCTTAGGAAATCTGGACTGGTTTACAGATTAGGAAGGAATTCTATGGAAGTATGCACCAAAATGGTACTGGTGAGACTCCAGTATGTAAATGGAGATGAATGAGAGTTTTATTGAACTGTAAGGAGTAGTTAATTGAACACAGTGCTGGTGCTGCTGAAAGCTTGCTGTGTCTGTCTTTTTCTAAGTGGTTCCTGTGTCAGAAGCTGTGAGAGTCTGTTACAACCACGATGTTGCAAATACTCCTACAGGAGGAGCTGAAAGTTTAAATCACCTCAGAAGTAAAGCTCTTGAGTAAAGCACACCAGGGTGCCAGTTTCATACAAAATTAAAGCACATTCCATTGTGACTGGGAAACTGAATGGAAAGTGTTATTAATAACAAGATAACACACTCTAAAACTGCTCAAAAGCATGCTTGTTTTAAAGCTGCTTTGCCATAATTTCCATGTTTGGCTTACAGCACTTCAAAGTATCATTAGGAAGACTTCCAAGAAATTAGATCAGCTCTATCTTTAGAAACAGACATTTCTTAAATGTTTGATATCCCTCAGGCTGTTGGGAGAAATTATACTTTGGCAGAAAATCACAGCTAGAACATTTCAGGTGAATTGGCAATAAGAGAAAAGAGGGAGGAGTAAGACAAAGAAGTAAAATTGTGACTGAGGAATGGTAGATTTCCAGCTCTGTTAGCCTGGGCAACCTCGGACACATGCAATCATAATTTCACCCTGTGTGAGGTCTTACCTCTTCTGCATGGACGTGAAAGAAGATGAAGTGCTGGCACTTTTACATCTTCCTGAAGTTACCTACCTGCTTTTGTTCTGGCAGATGTTAGCAGAACAATCCTGAGAGCTCATGTGTTGTGTTGATCAACAGAGTTGATGAAGAGAGTTGTAGCCCAATTCCAAATGCTCGGTGCATGGGGGAGGAAGGGGCAAGGGCATGGTCAGGGATGTGCCATCAAAGCAGCTACAACTAAAGAAGCCAGTCATCCAGCTCCTTAAATTGTTGGGTGAGCAGGTTGTGCCTACCAGAGGTGAAAGGCAGCACCTCCAGAGGGGCTGCATTTTAAGTTGCCAGTGAGATATACTCAACATGAATGAACAATCCTTGCTGTGATTTGTTATCCCCTGTAGAGCCACTTACCTCTCTCTAAAGAGATTATCTGCAAATCAAATAATCTGCACAAATTAGTGAAAGCTAGAGAAATGGTTATTTGTACTTACTGGAATTTACACATTAGTGCAATACTACAATATTTGGATTGAGGGTAGAGTAGAGAAGCATCTTATTGTAAGATTGTTTTACTTGATGGAAAACTACTATTTGTTTTCCAGTGAAAAGTAATGAACCTGTCAAGGATTGTTCTTTTTTAACTTCACAGAAATGCAAGTAGGAAACAGTCTTGAAAACTATGTTGTAGCTGGTAGTTTAGGCTTGCTTTTTGAATATATTTGCTTTTAGTTAATACATGTGAATTTAAATTTTAGTAATTATAATATTGTGGGAATGTGACAGCAAGAGCAAACAGAAGCTTGATGTAATTGAAGATGAGTGATTTGTGTAGCTAATAATTAGACATTCTGTTAGTTAAACAGTGTGGTCAAGGTACAGCACACAGATAAAATACAATCACATGTAACTAAGTGATTCTCTGGAGCTTGCTCTAGGCTGGTGCTCATTATCACCAACACTTAGCAACTGTTTGCTACACAGCATGAGAGGTGGAAAAGGATTAACTCTAATAGGCTGAAGTCTGACTGGAAAATTAATGCTTTAAGAAACAAGTTTTAAATCTCTTGATTTTTGCTCCCTTGATGAAGCGGAGGCCAGCCATGTGCAGCAGCATGTAGACTAAAAGTTCTCAGAGATCTTCCACCACCTGGCTGAAGTTGCCTGGAAGTAGATTCCATGTGAGCCAGCCCAGCCCAGCTCTGGATTTTTAAGGCCTCTATTCTTTTACTAACCCTGTCCTTTTCTTTAAAAATATTTCACCATAACCTCTGTAAGGGGAATCTGGTAAATTCAGTATCTAATATTAATAGTAACTGTCCCACCTCATGACAGAAGAAGACTGTATGGAAATATAAAAATAATTTAAATGTGTTTACTAGTTAGAAAGGTTTCTTTGGTTTCCCTTCTTCTTGAGTTCAATTTTTTTGGCATTACAACATCTAAGTTTTTATCCAGTCTTTATTAGTAGTGGCCAGATGGAGGAAGGAATAAGAGGAGGTTTGTAGAAATTAAATTTTCAGTCATGAATAGAAGCACCATTTGCCTTGTCACTGATAGCAAGGCCCAGGTCATGTCCTTCTAGCAGGGAAGCATGTTCAGAAAGTTAAAAACCAATTTTCTTTTGGTCCCATAGTGCTCAGAGAGTTTCAAAATTATTTTCTTGCTTATGACCTTCTCCTGAACACAGAATTTTATTATGTTGGAAGAGATCAGTAAGGTGACTTACCTGGAAGGCTGGGTAAGGATGAGAGCTTCCTGAAGAAGAAAGCAGAAAGGCCTACAGACAGCAGTTACCTCAGAGGGTAATATTCTCTTGCAACAAGTCAGAATTCATGTCCCAACCACTGCACTTTCTATTTTGGTTCAACTGGCTTCATTACCTATTCCAATTTTGCTGACTTGCTGGGTTTTTACAAACTGCACTGGCTCTCATTAGGTTTTGGTTTCCATATCCATGTGGGATTCCCTTTCAGTCCATGGGAGTGAGATTGTCTGCTCTGTCTGGCTCCCTCAGCAGCTCTGCTCTCAATGGCAACCACAGCACAGCCACAGCAGTAGAAAGAAATGGTCTCATCCCATACCCCTCTATCTCCACCAGCTGAGGCTAAGCACTCTTCTTGTCCAGTAATTTTTCTTGAAAGACAGAGCAATTCTGTCTTTCCCTCTCACTCCTTTCAGAATTTATTTATAAATTTCTGAGTGTCATGTTTCCCATTTGGAAAGAAAAGGAAAAGGAAGGTTCTAGGCAATATTTTTGACCCAGGGGCCTGTTTATTTCATGTTATTCCTGAATTTTCTTCCCGTTCTTTAAGAAGAAACGGGGACCCTGCACACAAGGTAGTCATGTGTCTGCCTACACATTACCGTGTATATATTAATTCACAGAATATTCTGTGAATATATATTAATTGGTCACATCTGCACCCAGATCTCTTCAGTCTGTCTAACATCCACCCTACAAGCCCAGGCTGTGTTGTCCCGAAGTAGCCACACATTACTTTGTTAAAAGCCATGAGACCAGATCACTGCTCTCATGCCCTCTAGCATTAATTATGTCTGTCTGTGGCTGTCCTACTTCTGAAAGAGTTATTCTGAAAATGTTGTCCTGTGCATCTGAAAAGGAGATTTTGGTGACAGTGTGTGCAGAGTACCTGAGACAGATTTTGTACATGCATAGCTGCCTTTAATAACACCTTTGAATCTCAATCTTTATTACTGTCTATTAAGTAACTTCCTGCGTGGCAATTCTGTCACTGTAACTGAGTTTGGCTAACATGCTTGTATTTCTCCAAATAATCTTATTTCCTCTAAATGTGTCTTTTATCCCAAATAGTGAGTATTCCTTTGTGAAGTGAGCTAACAATGCATCATTTGTAACAGAGAAGTTAATGGGAACCCGAATGTAATAAGGGTTAGTGACCTGAAATTTCTCCATTCTGTGAATACCTTGGTCTCAAGCAGGTTCAGCTGTAATTATTTTAGCTAGGTAGGGAGAGAAATCATCTCCATCAGAGGCAAAACATTAGCAGTTATGAAATGAGGTTTGTACATACAGACACGCTGTGTTCGTGTCACTGCATGGGGGACTGAGTACAGAGGAGATTAACGCTCAATCTTGGTTAATAATCCCTGTCTTTTATGATCAAAAGGAAAAAAAATAATGATTATGAGGCTTTCTAAAATAATGGCATGAAGGCAGCTGCCTGAGTCTGGATAATGAAAACCTGAACTGTCTATATGAGCCAGGGACAATATTTAGGTGAAATTCAGAGTAGTTACTGAAGGGAGGGAGCTGCAGAATTTGCACAAAATCAGCTTACAGAATCTTCAATGCAATGAGAATGGGGTTTTTATTTCCCTTTCATCAGAAGAAGATGGAATACATGCAAAATCTTACATTTGTGTGCAATGAAGATGTAGGGATAGATGATGTGAGCAAAAGGGTTTGTCCTCATGGAGGCTATACCAACATAGCTGTAAATACATCCTCACACTTTTAATTCTGCATTTCCCTCTCTAATAAGCCCCAAATATCTTGGGGAGAACCAGTCTTCTGTTAGAATCAAGGAAAAAAAGTAATCAAAAAGAATGAGCTGAACAGAAAACCCAGGGTGATGTGACAAAGCTCAGATACTGACCACATTGAAATAAAATCCAAGATTCAAAAAACCTGAGGAGTGGCAAAGGTTACAGACCAGAAGCTTTGATGTTGTCCTGTTTTGGTCAGGTTTAACTGAGTTAAATTATGCTTTCAAAGAACTGTTCATCTCGATTGATATTTCACAGATGGGACCAAAGATACAAACCAAAAAAAAAGCTCATTTTGTGTCATTTCTTTTCTGTGACTGAAATATTTGAGCAGTGGTCACCCTTGAGTGGTTTTTGAATGCATGTAAAATTTGTATCCTTCAAACAGAGGAGCTGATGTTCCCCAAAGAGGAGATTGAAAGGAGGAGAGGGAGGGTGTCCCCCTGGTACAGCATTTGCCTCAAACAGAATTTCTTTTAAAAAAGGCCTTTGTATGTTTTTGCTTTCACAGCTCAGCTAACACTCAGCTCTGCAGGGTGTAACTTGTACTTCCCAATTGTCATACATCTAAGGAATCCTCTTTCTTTCTGTGCTGCAGGTTGAGCAGGGCAAAAGGAGACACTTAAGAAGTCATTTCCACCAGTCCTCAAGTCGTAATTTTTCTAACATCCAAGTCATTAAAGTGTTTCACAGCTGCCATACTTTCATTCCTGTGAAGAAATCTAGCTTACAAACACAGACTTACCTGATGAGGATCTGGCTTCCCTGTGAAGAAGTTGCAGGGATTTATTAAGCCACAAAGTCATGACAAACTTGGCAGCAGTAATTTGGCTGCTCAGGAATATTCTTTCCTGCCCATTCACTGCAGCATCTGTGTTTGCAGTGGGTGTGTCTGGGCATGGCTGTGGACCAGTCTCTGCTGTGCTGGGGCCAGGGCAGATCCAGGGTGTGCAGGCAGCATGGCCCTCTCTGGTGTGTGCACAAGGAGCAGCTCGTGCTGATTGTCACCTCAGCGTTGTTCTGAGCCACTGCAGTAATGGCTGCTGCTGCTCCAGTGTCACCTCCCACCAAAGTCAGAGCGAATTATTTCATTGATTTCAGGGATCAAACAGAAAGAAAAAAAAAAAAAAAAGAGAGAGAAGGAGCAAGGGAATGAGATTGTCTGTGGGGTTTTTTCCATCTCACTGATGTGTGACATTTCCATCTTGAGTTTTGATTAAATTTCCCTTAATTAGCCCATTAAGCTAAAGCCACCAAAGCTAATGATTGAAATGTTGGTTAACTGATGATGTTTTTTCAATGGAATTTGAAAGACATCGTATTTCTAAATTAATAGTGGCATTAAACAAGGGAAGATAAAATGATGAACTATTTATTGCAGAAATGCTGGTCTCAAGAGAAGGTTTGTACTGAAATTGCTTTCGTGTTAGCAAAAAATAAGATTAATAGGCAACCCAAGCAGCACTGATGGTCCTAATAGTGTTTAGCATTCACAGAATTTTTGTATTTTGGAGGTATTCCTGTAAATTTCTTTCATCCCTTATGAACTTGTGAAAATTTCTCAAGAGTTCTGGTTCCGGTGTTCCTGCAGGTGAAATCAGCGAGGCTGTCTCTTAACTTGAATGAACTGTAAAGAAAAGTAAAAAACGCCCTGTTGCGTTCTGATATGGGCATGTTACAAAGCACTCCCTTCAACAACAGAAATACTGGTTTGTATCATGCCTTCAAGGTCTTAGGAGCTGAACATTTGATAATTCTCATAAGAACAACCCTTTATTGATTGAAGAGGCACAACATGGAAAGTGCATCAATGCGTAACACCTTGGGGCATGAACCTTAGGAAATTGCCTGAAGATATTTTTAGAAGTGCTTCATTGCCTGGAGGCAGAAAGAAGGTGCATTGTAGTCTTTCATGAAGTATCTGTCTCTTATGCAGCACTGGAGGGAAAAGCTGAAAGAGAGCAATTGCTTGTTTGTCTTCGTAATTAATTTTGCCGCCTCCGTTTAACACCTTACAAAAATAAATTCACATCAAACTGTCCCCGTGTGCAAGTGGCATTTAGTGTGCACCCTGAGGAAATAGGCTGAGGCTCAAATGCACCAGAGGTGGTCCCTTCAATGCAGCACCAATGGTCACTGTGTGCAGGGCACTGATTTTCACACAGAGCCATGTGAAATGTGTGCAGCTGAGCCAGGTTCCACCCTGCCTCTTCCTTGGCATTTCAGCAGCACACAACAGGGAAGGAAAAGCTTCTGCTGAGCTACAGTCTGTGTTTTCCAGCCTGAGGTAGGTGCTGATGCTCCATAACACACCAGAATGTGACCTGTGGCACTTGAGGACCTGTTTCACACACAGTTCAATCATCTCTGCTGCTGGCACTGTGACTTGTAGGAAAAAGTAGATTCAGAGCCCACTGTGTGTGTCCAACAGCTTTTGTTTAAGTCTTGTATGGCATGTCTCAAACTGAACAGCTAATGTTTATGCTAGAGCCTGTAATTTCATTTGAAGTGTTGTGGGATATCAGCTGTAGAGTAAATGAGGGAGGGAGTCAGGGGGAAGGCAGCCAATTCAGTCAGAAGCCAATTTAATATCCAAGGATTTTATGTTCCCTTCTGTTCTTCTCCTAGGCATACCCACAAGGGGTTTCAGGTATCCCAGCTAAGAACTGTGAGACTGCTAGCAGCATCAGGCTGCAGTTGCACTTTTTATGGATTTGGGAAGACTAAAAATATGCTTTTGTGGTATTCAGACTTGTATAGATGGAGCTGCTGCCTTTTGAGCTGATAAAGATTTAACAAGGAAAATTATGTCTTGCAATTTGGAGTTGCCTTTGATGCTAGGGATACTTTTCCTTCACCATATCCACTATTATTTGTGTCAGTCACCTGTTCTTTGATGGCAACTGCTCATGTCTTTAGAACATAAAAAGCCAGTGTTAGAGAAGTCTCTCCATATGTGCAATGCATCTCTCCAAGGAGTGAGAAATTTCAGTGTTGGAAAATCGTTGCTTTTCTTTGCCAGAAATAAAGAAGGAGGAACATCATAACTATAGAAATCTTTTCTGTTGTGAATGGACAATGGTATGTTCTAAACCCTTTGCACCTTTTGGAGGCTGACAGGAGTTTTCCTGGTTTAAGTTTTTGCTCTGGTTGTGTCAGCCTTTCTGACTCTGTGCCCAGCTGTAGCTTAGCAAGAATACCAGTTGCAGAAGATGATGGCACTCCAATCTACATATCCTCAAAATATCCTCACAAATATCCCTGGGGCCTATTTTAGCTTTTGCCAAACCTCATTGTCCCCTCTGGAAAGCTGCCCTGTGTTGGAGAACAATGTGGAAGTTGGGTGCATTTGCTGACAAGAGTCAGGAGTCTCAGTCAAAATCCACATCGAAAACACAGGAATATGCTGTCCTACAGTAAATATGCACATGACCAGGGCAGCTTCACTGGAATTTTGGTTTTGAGGTTGGCTTGCTGGTAAAGGATAGAGGTAGTATTTAAAAACAGTAGGAATCACCAAGACTAATATAAGAATGCTAATAACCTACACAAAGGTGAGAGAAAATATTTTAGACCCAATGCCTTGCACAAAGGACTAGAGTCTGTGTGAAGAAAAAAATTCTGCCAGTGTTTAGATACTTGCTGCAAGGAAGAGTCAGGATTTCTGAAACCTTTTGAAATAAATAGGGGTGCCCCTCAAAAATACCTTGTTCTGTCATCATTGTCTTGTCTGAACTGAAACACCTGCAAGAATTCACATTCTGACTGAGCATTTATCTCTAAAATATAGAGCAGGAAGCACCAGCAATAGATCTATATTAAAGAGACCCACAAATGGTTTAACTTCTGCTGGTATAAAACATCAAGATACAACAGAGAATGAAGTTTAAATAATATTTCATATTCGCTTGCAGCTTGTTCTACATCATGTGATCATGTCATGTTTTTATAGTCTTGATGCAACCTCTGAGCATTTTATCTGACTGCTGAGCTATGGTTGGCTGCTTTCAGAAATTTTTCTCTTTCCTAAGCAGAGTATTATGATTTTATGTGGCAGATATGCATTGAGAGAACATGAACTTGCAAAGTAAGCTAAGAGAAAACCTAAATCCATGAGTATACAAAATTAATGTGTGGTCAATCTCCTGTCAGATTTGAAGTATTTAGTTGTGGGTAATTTTTGCTCTTCTTGTTGACTTGTAATATTACTGGGGGTGAATTTGCAGTGATCTTTCTTCAGATAATGTAAGAGTGGCACAACTTCCCAGCAAAAGCCAGCTTTCCTTAAATCAGGAAGTTATTTAAAGTGAACTTCCTCAGCTTCTCTAAGGAGATAATGAGTTCTGCTCTTCCTGTGGACTACCCAGTGTCAGTTCCTCTGTTGTGACTGCCAGGGCTGTTAGATACCCTTTGCTCCCTACAGAGCGTGTCAACACCAAATACTTTCTAAAATTGGTTCAGCCTTTGATTGTCAGTTCCTTTTAGGAACTCCAAATTACTTCAGGAGCCCTGCCTACTTATTTTTCTTAACACTTTAGGGTGTAAATCACTTGTGAGAATAAAACCTCTTAGGGGTCTGTTTGGTTGGTTGATTTTTTAATTTGTGCCAGAATCCAGGGGACTTTGTTTCCTGACAATATGCATGCACACACTTCTGGTTCCTTCAGGTTGTTTGCTGGAGGAAAGAGGGGCAATATTCTCTGATTCTATCCACCTATATTATTGTATAGCTCCCTTCCTCAGATCATCTTTCCTTGTTAGTAGTGAGGATGCTTTCTCAATCAATTTAATATTTTTATATGTGAAATTTTTTTCTCCATTCAAAAGCTGCTTTAATTGTGAAGAGCTCTGAATTTCATGTTCTTTAGCAGAATTTAATCCCATTTTTCCCAATTTGTGCAGGTTTTGGTTTCAGATCACCGCTTCATGGGAAGAAGGCTCTGATGCCATTATTGCTTTTGACAATGTCTCCCTTAGTCTGGACTGTTATTTAACAAGTAAGTTTTCCTTTTATCTGCAAGCAACTTGTCTTTTATTTGACATGTAATTGAAATTTGGGAACTATGGGGAATGGGCTGGGTGCCATTATCTTCAAAAGACTCTTGAAAGGTAAAGGTCTGTGTCAGAAATCACTGTGCTTAGGCAGAGGACCCCATTCAGGTGCACCCCTTACTGCTGGAGCCGAGCAGGGAGCGGCTTCCCAGTTTGGCATAAGTGTGTAGTGAGACACAGGGTGTGGGAGATCAGCTTCCAGCTGAGGCAGAGCCATCACCTGTCCAGCCAGGCTGATGCAGAAGCCAGTCTGTGATTATGGATTTCCACATGACCTGGTTTGCTGTGTGACAGTTCTCAGAATGAATGACAGCTGGACACTGGCTGGGAAAAGACAGGCATGCTGTGATTGACACTAACTTTGCAATAACATTGGGCACAATACTCCAGTTAAATTAGAACGAGGTTATTTTATTTAGACTGACGTGCATTTAAATCTGAATCAGAAACTAGGATCTTCACACTCTACTGCTCTGGGGAAAAATTTGGATTCTGATCCTGGCTTTGTGATTGACTGGCCTCTAGAATACGCCCAGTTTATACCACTGATGGCACATGTAGATTTTTATTAAATATTTGTGTCTGACTCATCTTTCATAATCTCATGCATTCTGAATTGCTTAATTTGTAAATGTATTCAATGATCTGTCACTCTGTACCTCAGACCAACGACTTACATGAGGGCTGGAGAATTGCTGCTCTGAACAAATTAAACTTCTGCCTTGGGCTGAACAACAGAACTTAAGTGCATCCTTTCTTCTCCTACGCTTGAAGCTGCAACCTCTGTAGCCCTGTTTGAACTGAACACCTCTAAACCACTTCTGCAGTCATAATGTTTCATCTGCTTTGTGTTAATTTGCATTGCCTGGGGCATGAGTCTCTCCATTTATGCAGTAATACCTCTTGGGTTCTGTGCAATATACCTCAAGTTACAGTATTCAAGGAGATCTTAAAATTAGGATAGAATTAAAGAAAATTCCTCCTGCTTTTACTGGCTAAAAAAAATTTATAACAGTTGCTAAAGATTGTATTCTGTACTTCTGCTTTGTATCTTCTTTCACTTAATGTTTTGCCTGCTACTCATTCCTGTTTATTTTCATTTTGTCTCTGTTCTGTAACAAGAATGGAAAGTAAATCTGCCCATTTCTTTTAATAATGTTATATCCTGTGACTGCAGGCTCTTATTCTCAGCATGGAAGTCTGCAGCCCTTATTTTAGCTTCAATTTTGGATTACATAGTGACTCAGTCGCCCTCAGCCATAAACCAATCTGTGATTTCTTGTTTTCTAGTCAGTGGAGAGAAGACACCTCGAGGTACCACTCCAGACTCAAACAATTTGCTCACCAGTAGAGGTGGCCAGAAGAAGTTTGGATGGGAACAAAAGCTCCTGGGAAATCTCCAGCTCAGCAGTGCCCCCTTTTCTGATCCAGCAGGTAACTGTCTGAGAAGCATCATCAGATAGGAGAGATTTCCAACTAGCACAGATTTCATTTAGAGGTGGCTAAATGCATTTTTTTTCCCCCAAAGCCTTTGTTTAGAGCTTTTCCCAAGACCCTTACAAAGAAAACAACACATGCTCTAGAAAGAAATTACCTTTAGCTGCTAACTGTAACTTGACTTTAACTGTAACAGACTGCAAGCTGGTGGAAGAACCAGAGGGGGCCACTTGAAGTAAAATGTGAGTTTAAACTGTAAGATAAGTGTGTTTGGTGTCATGGTCATCTAAATATTGGCAGAAATCAAAGTAAAGTGTCCAAATTGACTGAGTTTAGCATTTATTAACCTGCACACCCAACTCTAGTTGATATAGATTTGGTTTTAACTAACACAGCCTCACTTTTTCAGTAAATATTCATTTCCATTTGAAACAGTACAGTACTGGATTTAGGAATGTCAGTCTTGTATGTTCATGTTACTTTATTCTTCCCTACCCTTCAGCTCCTCTTTCCAACCTAACTGTGGTGGTGTGGGCCAAATAGATGCAAGAGTTCCCATCCCTGCCTTTGCCCTCCCATCTCTGTCTCCCAAATGTTTCCCTCTCTCCTCTCCCAGGCTTTCCCACATAATCACAATATCTGTTTTGGGCCTTAAAGGTGCATTTCCATTTGAATCTGCTTCCTTCCCTCCTCCTTGCCAGCCTCTCTTCCTAAGTGGTTCAAGCAGGCATAACCTCCAGCCTACCTGGGCCAGCAGGGCTGACCATGGAAGTGAGGGGTAGCTGCAACCCTCAGCACCGTGTGCAGCTGTTTCTCCTCACTTAGGGCAGCTACTTACCTGCCAATTTGAAATACCACCCCTCTTAAGTTAGAGAGCAGGGTTGATAAATGCCTCCTTTCCTCTGTCAAGTAAGCCTAGGGACTTGTTCCTGCTGCCTCCTCCTCTCCCACTCGTCTGCCTAAGAAGAGTTCTTTGCATCTGTTCTTTTTTTGGCTGTATTTCACTTTGCTGCCTGCAGTGTTCTGTTGAGGTGTATGGACTAATGGTGTTAGCTCTGATGCTGGCAGCATCAGTGTGGCCAAAAGCCTCACAGAGCCTTCAAAGCCTCCCTGAAAAGCTGGATCCATGAGCCCATTCCATGCTGCCACAGCAGGGCAGCTGCTGCTGCCTGAGCTCTCTTGTGAAGCAAGCTCCAGCAGCAGAGGCTGAGGGGACAGCCTGCAGGGTCAGCTGAGTTGCCCATCACATAGAGTTTACTGATATTTTATGCCCTGAGCATCACACAGCATGAAAAGTGCAGAAGCACTGTCAGGATCCTCAAGGGAGTGAGACAGAGGCAATGAGCCTGTATGAGAGGATGCTGGGCTGGGTGAAGCTGCACTTCAGCTGTAAAGGTTCTGTTTAGCTCTATTACAGACGCTGTGTGTGCACTTGGGCTGTCACAAAGGTGTAATTTACAAAAGTATCTTTGTATGTTCTCTTTGAAGATCCTTTGAAGTCCTCCCTTCAATATCTGTATCTCTGTTTCCTGCTTGTAAGTGGAGTTTTCTTTTAAGTGCTCTCAGTATTGCCCTTGGGCCAGTGATCTCATGGTAGGATCTGTAGGCAGGGGTAGATTATGGATTTCTGGCTGACTTTCTGTAGGTGGTGATGTAGTTTCCTAAGGCAGCTATACATTTCCTTTCAGGATACTTACTGTTTTAGCAACAGAAAAAAACATTAGATTTTAGATGCAAAGTTAATGTAAAGTGTGCGTGGGCTAGAAATCCTGTGGCTGTAATTTTTGGTGAGAATTTTGTTATTTCCTACTTGTCACTAGACTTGACATCATCTAGCTCTTCTGCTCCCTGTCCTATCTGAAGAATTCAATTTAAAGAAAGGCTTGGATGGTAGAAATAAAGGGAATCAGATTGCATGAGGGTAGAAGAGAAGGTCACTGAGGTACTTCAAGCAATTAAAATAATTTGTGATGACCTTGGGGTGAAAATTCAAGGCAATTCCAATCTCAAACAGCTTGCCTATTTTCTGGGCTTTATCGTTGGTCTTGTTCATATTCTGTCTAAAATTGTCTCTAGCCCTTGGGGTTTGAAATTACTCCTACAGCAATTTTCTCCCCTTGTGCCCTCCGAGTAGACAGGGCAGAAACAGAGAAGCTGAGTGGCAGCTTCTTGCAGTGAGAGCCATTGCATTTCTGAGGGTCTCTGCAGCACCAAATTCTCTTTTTCCTTTGTGTTGCTGAGCCCTGCTTGCTGTCAGGAAACACTGCAGATGCTTGTTTGGTCCCTGGGCTATG
Source organism: Lonchura striata (assembly GCF_050655825.1). NCBI lineage: Eukaryota > Metazoa > Chordata > Aves > Passeriformes > Estrildidae > Lonchura > Lonchura striata. The sequence goes on along the minus strand of NC_140705.1, from coordinate 95,215,110 downwards.
TATTTTACCCAGCTTTAATCTTGTTTCTTTCTGCATCCCATAATGCATTTAAGGAACCTCAGGCTGAGTCTGAGAAGGCCTTTCCTTTGATGGGCACATATTTACTGTTGTGTGAGTGAGCCAACAGCATCAGCACCACCCTGAAGTCCCAAAGACTGCACTGACCAATATGAGCTCAGCTAAAAGTAATTACAGTTAATAGGATCCATGACTTGTGTGATGGATCACATACTATAATATTTCCTTCTTAAGAAATCTTACTAAAACAAAGAACTATGTTCCTAAAGCTGAGGAGACAACAGAATAATAAAATGCCCTCCCTAAGTCCCCAGGCCAGCTCAGCCTTCGCAGCAGGAGCTACAGTGTGAAAGACAGGTAGCACTTTGTTTACACAACATTAAATCCAAACAAGCACAGTTGTTTCCAAGGGCAGGGAGTCTCCACTTGCTCCTTTGTATCTGAGCACAGCCTTTATATACACACCTGCTGCTTTTACTGCCTTTTCAGCAGAAGTGGTGGTTGGCACCAGCCCCCTGTCCTCTCTGTTCTCAGGCCCTGTACCTACTGACTTGCTTCTTCAGCCTTGCTGCTGTTGGTCATGGCTCAGAGTGCTCCAGGTCATGCACAGTGGAGACTCAAAACACACAAACACACCATCCAGCCACACTGTCAAACACCCTAAAGCTTCCAGAAATGTGTTACCCACTGCAGTGTCTTACCTGGGATAATGAACACGCTGGATAGAATAAGACCTGGAATTTCTACAACTAATGTATTGTTGTTGCTCTCTCATCTCCTTGATGACCAGAACCAGCACAGAAAAATTCCTGTGGTTTTCAAATCACACAGCTACTTGCAGTGCTAGGTAGACATTAGATAGGTGCTCACAGGGCAGTGCAAACGCTCTCCTTTTCAATTAACTACTGATGTGTTATTTGCTGGAATACCATCTTCTTGCTGAAAGGTTGCAGGTGAAACTTGATTCTAGAAGCAGCTTGAAAAAACAGTTGTAACAAGGTCTGCATGTGCCAGAAGATTGAATCAGCTTTAATGGAACCAGGATTTTTCATTGAGATGGTTAAATCTGTACAAAAGACTGAGTGCTGTTTATTCTGTTGTAAACCCAGGCTTACTTTGGCTTTGGTTTTAAATTGGTTAGGTATTAGATTAAGTAAAACTGAAAGCTCCTCAAACCATACTATCATTCAACTACCAATTAAAAAGTCAATTTATATCAAACCAATGCAATTTCCTTTTATGCACAAGGCTAGAATATGGGAAATTCAGGCACATAAAGATACAGTGAGCAATAATGAGGAACTTGAGGTAAACAAATTACTATCACAGAAGCTGAAGGAGACAAAATAGGATTCTCAGTAGGCAAAAGGAGATAACAAGACACAGAGCAATCAAGCTTTAATTAAAGATTTCTGGTGCTTCTGAGTAGGCTTTAAATACCATGAGGATAGCCTCTCTTTTGATGTTTCAGCTTCTCTTCTGTCCCACTGACAACTTATTTGTGTCAGGGCACACAGTACAAAACTGGCGTTTTGTGCAGTGTGCAAAAACACTAACCTCTGCACATTCACCAGCCATTATGCAGCCCTGGATTCTTGCATGCAAACTGCCATCAAACCATTTTCTTACCCACACTGGGTGAGACTCTTCCCAACAGCATTTAGTGGTTGCACAGTTTTTGTGTTTTCCATCAGGGAGAGTCCTGTTTTGAGTACGTCCATGGCTGTTTCTCGGAAGAACCCTCAGTCACATTAGTTAATCAGATGAAGGAGCTGAAAGGGACAGCGGAGCAAGTATTAAGTAAAAGAAAATTACATTTGATTGCTCTTTGTATGCAATTATACTAACTGAACTGTTGGTATAATGCAATAAAGGTATCTGCAGAATTCTATTTTTGTATTATGCATCAATTAACACAGTAAATAACAGCCCAGTGCCCCCCCCCCGCCCCCCCCCAGCAAAAGTAACATTCTGAACAGTGATGGAAATGTTCGGACACAACGGTGGGATCTCGCAATATGTAGGTATGAATTTCTTTATTACAATGTTTACACTTGCTTTCTCTGTAGGATTGAAAATAGCAACGGTGCAATGCTGAAAATCAGCATGCAACCAGATACAACCTAGCAAAGTTGAATTGGCATAATTGCTCTCTAGAGTTAATCATGCACTTGAAATAAACAGGGCAATTCACAGGTTTCAGACCTTTATTTCAAAGCCACTCACTCTTAAGAATGGCAGTTTAAATTGTACACAAACTGCTGTAAATCTCAGAAAATGTTTTTAAATAATTTTTCCACCTCCACCCAACTTAGTCTTTGTTATTTAACATGCATTTCTACCATCCTTTGTAATTATGAGCAAAAACAAGTTTCAAAAAAAGGTTGGTAGCATGTATCAGTTAACACCCTTTATGGAAGACTCTTTGTGAATCATAAAAGGGAAAAGAAATTAGGTTTTGTTCATGCTGCTTTGTTAGTGCCTGGTTTCAGAAGGTGGCAAGAAACAAGGTGTTCTCACTGCTGTCCAAAGCCACTAGTGCTCTTACCCTCTTACACTGACCACAGTTTCCTACAAGAATGCCCTGATGGTGTTCCTTATTTATAACCACTTAAGAAAAATCTAAAGCATGACTCAAGCTTTTGAGTATTTCTTTGAAATTACACTCAGGATCAATCAAACATACGTTTGTCATCACTGCAGATGCTCCTCCTGTTAAACTGAAAGACATATCCAAGTCTTCCACTGCTGCCCTTATTTAGAAAATAAAGATAGAAATAGTAACACCAGAAAGAGTGGAAAAGCCAACCTCTCTTAGTCTAGCCATACCTCAGTAACTGGTTCTCATATTGCTGACAAGACTCACTAATTTCTATGATCGTTTTATATCCCCTTAATACCATTTTGTAGGCACACTTAACAGATATGGGACTGTGATTGTGAGCACAACCTAGTTCTGCCATTTACCATCATCTTTTAACCCCTGCCCCATTAATCTCTAGCAAATTCAATCCTGGGAAAGGTAATAATCTCCAATTACTGCTGATAGAACACTGTTAAAGAGCAGAACCCAAAGCAAAATTGAAATCCTTACCTCACTGAGCATGTTTCTCATATATGCTTGTAGTGTGTTTTGCCTACAGGCTTCCAGCACGGACCAACCCTGGAATTATTGGTAATGCATAACTGAGATTGCTCATACACTGAGTAAAATCTACAGCTCTCCACACAACCCATGGTGCCAGTGGCAGCCAAATGTTAGTGAAGATTATGGTGGGCAGTTTCCTGTAAGCCTCTGATTTCCCATATTGGCCAAATATTGTCAGGCAAGGGAAGCTTGTGGAAGTTTTTACAAGTAGATGAAGCAAACATTCCACTTGGTCATAGCATCAAGCTTGATGACATCTGCCTGAGAAGAAGAGGTAAAATGGACTCTGTGAGGAAGAATTAATAGCATCCAAAAGTTTAGCCACTGGGGTTCTTATGCCTCTGAAACATGAGAATTTATAGCACTTAATAATGTGGATTTTTACTCTGTTGGAAGTAGAAATAGCCTTTTGGTCTGAATAGAGGTTGTCACAGCAAGTTATGCAAACTGTCTACACATTGTTTTAAAGCACTGATGCATTTCACTATCACGTTGCTCTAGGCTCCAAAATAAGCCAAGTACCATGGTGCTTGTTTGGCAATTTGCTGAAATCACTGATGTTTTGCTTGGCAGTGTGTTTAAACCAGGTTCAAACCAGCTTGATTTGACAAATGCCAGTTAATACATTTAGAACCTTGAGGTATAGCCAGAATGCCTCTGTCTGTTTTGTGGCATGGAGTTTGTGTGCTGTACATGGGCCAATGAAATTGCTTTCTACGTTAGAAGTACAAATGTGCCTTAGGCTTTGCTCCACGGTTTTCTCTTCAGTGATGATGGTTGTTATTTGCAACAGTGCCTGCAGCAGCATTGCCTCGGGCTGCAAGTAGTATCAGAGCTTTAAAAAAATCAGTCATTTTAAGTCTTGTGGGTTTTTGTTCATTTTGTTTTCCAAGAGCAGGACATCACTCCCCTTTTGCTGTGGCTGAAATCCAGCGCACTGATTGATGTGCATTTCATGACAAACTGTGTGAAACCTAGAATTTCTGCTGTGCAAAAGGATGAGCAACTGTGTGTGTAAATATAGCAATCAGTGAATTCATTGCAGAAAGAAAAGTTATGAAGGAAGAATTTATTTTTCAATTGTGTTAATAGAGCCCAAAATATATATATATTTTTTTTGAAAAATGTTGTTTCTGGGACCTTGACAATGTGTTGGGGAGCTTGCCAAGGAGCAGGAGGGCCGGTGAGTGGGTGAACAGGCAGAAACTTAAAGTTTTCTCTGCCATGTTTCTTTTAAAAGGGAGGATTCTATCAAATTGAACGCATGTATAAATTATTCACTGAAATGTAGTGCTCCAATCTGAATCTCACTCTGATCTCCACTTCCCCCCCCCCCCCCCCACCTCAAACAGATATTTCCATTTTTTAAACCTGGGTAGTATCTTGCAGCTACCACTTGCAGAATATACAGGGACACTACATGAAATTACTTGTTATTTCTTGTCATGGGAATGCTCAGCTGTTTCTGGACACTGGATATATACAGCTTGGGTGAAGTTGGGCAGAATTCCACAATCTGCTAGTTCTTGGAGGAGGTTTAGCCTGGAGAGTCCTGCTGTTCTTCCCCTGGTGAGTGAGGTGCTGGCAGTGTTAACCTGCCACACACTGCAGAAGGAAGGAGGGATGTGTTGTGCACTATGCAACAGACCACAGTTATTCACAGATGGAAAAATCTATGCTCCTCACCAAGCTACTTAAGGATTTTCGATTCAGTGCTGCTGCTTTAGTCTTTGGAGATCAAAATAATGCTTCAAACTGAATTACTGTAAACTGCTGTGGCATGCAGCAACCTGTAGAAATGCTCTCTCTCCAAGCTCATAAGACATGCTGCAGTCATTTCTAGAATCAAGAGAAAATCAATACTTTGCAGGGAGTGAAATCTTACTTTTAAAATGTAGGAGTGGATTATTAAGGCAGGCAGTGCTCTGTTTTGCTACTGGGTTAGTGGTTCTTGGGCTGTTGTTATATCTGCACACTGAGAATTGGCTTTATGATTTGTGTAAGGGGTGGCGGGGGGGAAGTGTGGGGGTTTTAGTCTGTATCCAGAATTGCAACTAAGATCCATCTGTCCTAATTATCTTGAAATGAGGGGCAACTTCTTCCTGTGTGGTATGATGTCGCTTTTAATTCAGTGACAAAGCTGTTCCATGTTGGACTGGCTTCCAGCAGGAGTAGGGCTGTTTGCACACCAGTGCAGCAATGACAAATGAGGAGATGGTGCAACACCTGGCTGTAGGTTTTACTAAAATCCCTGCTGATTTAAATCAGGTGCAGTCTCTCCATGGACTTCGCTTGGGCCAGACTTCTTCCTGCAACGTTTTGGGCAAAGATCACTTCCTAGCTCTGCTAGTTCTGAAACGCATATTTTCCTGGTTTTGTCTACCATCTACCTGAATAAAGCAAATAAATATTCTTGCCAGCACTGGCTGCAGCACCTGCAGAACCTGGGAGGCTTTACAGACAATCTTGTATACACCACTGTATCCATTACAATAGGACCACTTCAGAAATCTGAGATAACCACCTCCTGTGTTTGGTCACCTCCAGGTTGCTTGCATTTTACTCCCTGGCATAATGTATCTGTGATTTTTCATTCCCATCCTCACAAGCTCTGAAAAAACAGATTCTAAAATCTTAGTGTAGATTGACTAATCTCAAATTGCCAGCAATGTTTGCCTTTACTCTGATACTGCCTCTGCACTGGAACTGAGCCCCTAGTCTGCCCTAAAGACAGAAAATACAAAAGCTGTTCTGGTTGCTTCAGTTCAGAGTCTGAAGGCAAAAGGTCTACAGAAGAAATACGTTCTCCTTCTGTTCAGCCAGGGCTTTTAAGCAACCAGATGGCCATTTCAAAGCATTTTGGAATAAGATGTAGTTCACTGATCCCCAGTCCCTGGCACCCAGTGGGAGCCAAGAACAGTCCGTTTCAGGTTCAGCTGTGCTGTGTATTACATGTGGAATTGTCTAGAGATAAGTTTGCCAAGGTCGGCTAGGCAGATACCTAAGGAACATGTATTATTTCAAGGGACTAAATCAGAAATGTAAAGCTTCACCACAGCAGCAGTCTGCACATACTGTGGTCTGTCCTAGGTTTTATCACTTCTAGTTTTCCATTTTGAGTCTCATGTTTTGGGCTTATTGTCCCCTTGAAGGTCACCTGCATCTACCTTTGGGAACATGTTTGATATTTTACTGGAGGCATCCAAGTGGCTTCTTATTGTTCCACTTACCTGCCTGCTTTACTAAACATATGTTTCAGTGCAGGTGGCTAAGCCCGCTGGGGTATTGCAATGTTAAATCACTGTGATAGCTGACACAATGAGTCTCTCATCTTCCAGTTAGTGTGAGATTTTCCTTTGGGTTTAGGGTGGGTTTTGCAAGGATAAACACAAGTAACTTCTGGTGCCAGACTGTTCAGAGCTACTGAAGCATTTTGCTTTAGTAACTTCTAGACCTCACTTCCTTAGGTGCCTTTACCCTCTTATCTATTGTTTTGGGGGCTTTTGGGGGTACATCAGAAGCAAAGAAAGAGAAGAAAATTCTTCCATTTGCTGTTTAATAATTTTAAGATTTCATACTGCCACCTACTGCAAAAGGATTGGAGAAATAAGTGAAATTAGTATGTAAATGAAACAAGTAACAGTGACAAAATCTGTAGAGGGCCATTGAGAAGGGGTGGTGTAGATTTTTCAGAAAGATGGGGTTATTCTCACACCAGTACTTAGAAATTTTCTTACAGAATGGCAATTTTGCACAACACTGTATTACCAACATTTTTCAGAAATACCAATCGCTTTATTTCTTAAAGTTCTGTCAAATTCTTTGATCCGTTTCCTTCACTGAACTCTTTTTGTAAGAAGGAATTTAGCTGATCTTCAGGATTACTTTGTGAAAAGGTAATTCAGACTTTTTTTCTGGCTAAGCTAATGTGTATTTTTGGAGGATGAGCCTCTCCAGTAACAGCAATGGTAGAACTTTTGGCCTTGCTCATCCAGACACGTGCTGACTACCATTTCTAGACCACGTCAGCTTAGACAATGGCTCTGAATTCCAAGAAGCAGGTCAAGCTAATCACAGAACGTCCTAAATGGGAAGGGATCTGCAAGGATCATTGAGTCCAACTCCTGGACATTGAATCCAATTAATGCCCTGTCTGAACTATTTAGTATCACCACTGAAGGAAGCTGCATGTGTGGCATTGCTTTTGTGGAAGCTGGTGGAGAAATGGTGCCCTTTGAGAAGGCCTTGGGGAAGGCTGACTAGACCAACATAATTTGTAGGAAAAAACTTCAGATTTCAAATCTTTTATCTTTAATGGCAGTAGAACTACCTAATGGAGTTTATTGGATTGTGTATATTAGATTATTAGTTAGTATGTTTGATAAATCATGTCATGTTCACAAAAAAATGCTTTGTTTGCTTATTTGCCATCTAGATCATAGTTTTGATTATATATATACTAGATATACTAGAAAATAGGACAAGGTGGGTTTTACAAAAGTATTGTGGTCTTGCGACTGAAATGCTCCTAAAATTAATCTTTAAGGAAAAGGATATAATTGCCACCGTCATGTATTCAAATTTTAAAAATGAGGTATTTCTGAAACACAAATTAGCAAAGTCTTGTTCTAGAAATCTATTTGTACAGGATGAGTATTTCTAATTGATGAAAATGGCTGTAATTGGGAGGCATTGATTTACACCCACAGATCTGGCCTAGAAAATGCAGAGCTAGGTGCATGTTTTACAGGCCTCAGTCGGGTGTGTTGCTTTCTGAAGCTTAATTTGAGTGTCCTGTGAGCAAATAATTATGCAAAATTCAATTAATCTACTGTTATGTTTTAATCACTGTGATGGTGTTGTACTTACGGGTTTTTATCTAATTAACAGTTACTTTCCCATTTAAAATAAATTCAATAACCAAATGTCTCTAGAAACTGAAAGGGTTAGAATGCACCAGCCTTGAGATTGTGAATGAGCACTTAACTGCCAGAGAGCAGAACCTGAAACTGGGAGGAGTCTGATATTTCTCTTCTCTGTGCTCTTTGCCTTTTTGAGCCTTAGAAAAAATAAAACTATGTTTATTTTTGCAATAGATTTCTGGAGATGTTGATGAAAAGCTGTCAAATGCCAAGATACACAGAACTATGAGACTTTTAAAATAATCTGGGAGGCATTTGTTTGGATTAAAACCTCAGGGCCAGGCTCTGCTCTTGGTGCAGGGAGAGAGCAGAACAACTGCTTGGTCCTTGGATGCTGGGTCATGCTTTGCACGTGTCCTCCTTTCAGATCAGTGGCTGTTCACAACCTGTGGTGCCAGTGGACCCTATGGCCCCACGCAGAGCCAGTGCAACGATGCCTACAGGAACTCCAAGCTCAGAGTGGTGGTGGGAGCTGAAGGGATTCTCCAAGGCATTCAGATCTGGAGAGTACCAGCAACCAACACATACAGGTAAGGGAACTGTCTCTGACTGTTGTGATTATCTGTGTTCAAAACTAGCCAGGCTGCAGATACACACCGGCCATTTTTGAAGTATTACATTCAGAAGTTTGGCTGCATCTGCTGGGGCTTTTACTTACCACTGAGCCTGTGATTTCCAGTCTCTCCCATCTCAGCTTTGCTCCCTGGAAGATGCAACTTTTTTGGTGAAAGAGAAGAAACATTCTGAGGCACACAAATCCTTAGCCTAAATAGTTACTGGTTGGGAGAGCTCTATCAGTAGCTGAAAATGAAGCATTTTCACCTCCCCAGACCAAGAGGAATGCATTTCCCATTTGTCATTCATGGAGCCCTGGGATCAGAATTAGTTTTTCCCACCCTTCACTTGGCATGGAAGGCACAATCATGTGTCAGCATTTCTTACTGGACAGCTCGCATCAACATCTGCTCAGCATCTTCACTTTTTTGAATCCAGACACAACAGGTTGAGCTTGTAAGCCTGGCTTACCACAGTAGAATTGATTTTGGAAGCCAGCCACCTAAATGGTAGGCTCTGTGATACTGAGGGTTCTAACACTTAAATCCCCCTGTGGAGTTGTTTTCAAAGAGAGGTGATCAGATGTGGTTCAATGCTACTTAAACAGATTTTTACCAATCGTTTTTACTTTTTGCTCTTGCTGGGCAAAGAAGTACAATCAAAGTGTAGTTCACTGTATCTGAATGGTAATGTGAAGCCATTACATGCATCATTTTGTAAGCAGAACAGTCAGTTTCAACCAGTGACTGTCTACTGGTGGTTTTTATACAGCATTCCATATTGAAACCAATGATGGTATCTTGGATTTCAAAGCAAAACATTCCATTGAAGACTTTGAACAAATTTCAGTTACAATTTTCTGATCTCATCTCTTTTTTTTCTTTTATATTGGAAAAGAATGCTAATGTTGAGGCTAGATGTCAGTCTCTAATAGAGGTCTAGGGCAAATCAGTTTTGAGAAACTGGCTAGGCTAGGCACAAGTTCTGCCTGAGTGCCTATTCCTACAAGGATTGATGGTAATGCAAAAAGCATTAATGATACTTTACCCAGCTGTCAACAAGGAGTTGCCTGAGGTGAATAGAATTTTTCAGAACCAGCATCCAGTAAATATGGTTATAAAGTACAGCCCAAAAATGAAGAGGCAAAACAGCCCAAAAGCTTACAGCACTGTCATTTCTTTAATATCAGAGTCCAAGAAGAGCCAGAATTCTTGTGCAACTGTAGGCTGATTTTTTGCTGCACAATACAGCAACCCTTGGGCCCTGCAGCCATGACCTGTCTATTTAAGTCCTATAAATGACCTAACAGACTTCTAAGTTCTGTATAGATAATAGATGTATAATGTCGTGCATAACAAATATATAAAAGGATGACATTCTCTTCTGCACCTCTTAAGGCTATAGTAGAAAATTCACAGCCTGGGGAAAGCAGGAGGCAATTGTGGGCTTAAATTAACTTGACATCTTCCTGATTCTGGTCTGCTCAAGGGGCAGCAGAGTCCGCCAGCACGGCATAGCCCTAGGAAAATGTCAAGTTTCAATATCAATTCCAGGGCTTCAAAGAGTCTGGACTTACTGCCTGTGTTTAGCTCTGCCCTGCAGTCCTGCTGCAGTGTGGGTCCTGTAAGTTTTCCTGATGGGCACTGCTGAAACACCTGACACAGGGAGAAAACTCTCCTGCTGGCTGCTGGGCTCTGGAGAAAGCTGATGTTCTGCCTTATCAGTGTGTTTTACACTGTGTAATGTATACTCCTGGTAACTGCTCAGAAAGGATATTGATTTTGTGAACATGAGGTAGAATATGCGTTATTAAAATACAGACAGCTCAACTTTGCACGAAACTGTCAGCACAAACCAACCACACCCACAAAACCCCATCTGTGAAGGTCTGGGTAGGCTGCCACACACTGTAGTGTCCACATTTGAAAACTGGAGTTTTATATGCTCTGGTTCCTTCTCATGGGACTTCACATTGTGTAATAATGACGTTAAACATTATAAAATAATATTTTTTTTAGATCTCCTTCTAAACATTCAGAAGGTCTGGTCATCTAGGTCTTATGACTAAGTATGAAAGAAGTAGACTGTAATAAATTACACATTACCATCTTTTATCCTACTTCTTTCCCTTTTTAAAGGAAGAGGTTTAGGTCCATTTTGCTGAGTGCCCCATTTGTGATCACTTCCACTGTCCTCTCTTCTCTATGGTTCCTCTTTATGGTGGCACAAGACCACAGCCCAGTGGTGTGCAAAAAAATGTCATTCTGAGTCAGTCAGCCTAGGCACAGCATTTTCTCATACTCTCAAGACTAGCTCCAGTGTTTCCATCACCTGGATGTTAGGGTGCATGTTTTTCTCCAGCCCTGGTTTGCACTCTGCACATCCTGACTCTTCCTGAAAGGTGTGGGCTTCTTTTGCAGATCCCACAAATGTCATAGCAAAAGAAAAGAAGGAAGGCAGTAGAAGGTACTCTGTGTTCTTGCTCTGGATGGGGTGAACCTTCCTTCAGGAACAGGATGGTTAAATGGCTTCCTTCCTCCTGTGAAAGAAAGGTGTTCCGCATGAAAGGGATCCTGTTAAGGTTTGAAGTCAAGATAACTGTTTAAATAGTGATGCCCATTTTGAAGAGGGAATGACTGCCAACTGAATATACTGGGTTTTATTTGTCTTCAGCCTTTGAGTGAGGCCAGACTGGGTTTCCTGAACTTTCTGATATCACTGCTTGTATGCAAAATCTGTTCTTACATGGAAAAGTATGGCCCCTACTGGCAGGGAATTAGCCCTGCCAGCTTGCTGTGTCTGGTAGTGCACCTCATTAGCCATTGCAAAATTCTACAGTAAATCAACTCAGTTTTCAGATTCGTGCAGCATCTGTTCAGGGTGGCCCAGTGCTGTGTCCATCGCTTTTTCTGCTGGCTCTGGTACAGCCTAACTGAGGACTGATTGCTTTGGTTATCAGCAGTGGCATGAACATAATCATGTCACATTGCCAGGATCTAATATGCTTTATGAGACACTGTCTGTTTGCAGGCAGGACTATGCTGGGCATAGAGAGCAGCCAGGTGCTGGAGGAAAGGAGGTGTGAAAGCAGAGCACCTACACTGTGCCTGGTAGGAAGCTGAGAGCAATTTTTGAGTTCTGAGTCCTGCAGTCTCTGGTTACATGCTCCAAGTTGAATTTTGTTCTCATAAAAATACATGGAAAGTTGCTAATGTCAGTGGAGAATTACCTGCTTATTTCAGATCTAAACTGAGTTGCTGTACTATCATTCACCTGCTCAGAAAGTTGAGTAACTGTGTTTTGTTGCAGCAGAGATGTGTGTTTTATCATGATCTTTTAAAAATGCTTTGAAATCCTTTGCTAAAATCTGCTTTAAGTATGCCCATTTTTAGAAAGGGATAGGGAGGAGATGAGAAATACAGTGTTACAGCCACATCTTTGGGTACAGCAGCAACAGTAAGCACCTCTCAATCTTGACTGTTTGAAATAAAACTCCCAGAGCCTTATCTGAGACTGCAGCAGCCTGTGTGTAACCTGCCCACTCCAGGCTGGAGACAGGGAAATGTTCCTGATCACCATGAGTTTGGCCAGGGAGCTTTTGCCTTCCTTGTTTACTGCAGGTAGTGTCATCTCCATCTACTTTTCTTTCTGTATTCCTCTGGTCCTGGGAATAAGAGAGCTGTTTTCCATCTGGTCCGTGCTACCAGGACCAGTTATGCTGTCTTTTTTCTCAAATCTCTCTCTGTCAATCTCATGCTTAATGTTCTCTTTAGCCATATGTCCTGGTTTTACCAGCTCTCCTGCTTCTGTTCTTTCTCTTCCTTGCTGCAAACTTCTCAAGGATGTACCTTCTGGGAAAGAAGATGTGTTTCATATATTAAAGCTGGAAACTATAGGGACTTGCTCACTCTGTTCTCAGTCGTGTTTGCTCAATAATCAATGTGAAATGATCTGTTTTGTGGCTACCCAAGCTCACAGATTCAAACAGAGCAGAAAATCAGTCTTCAGGCTTTGGGTTTAGATTTATTTGGAATGTAAGGTCTTCAGAGCACAGCTTTGTGACACTGTGTTCAGGTGTGAAAAACACTCAGTGCTCCAGAGGGGTTTGTGCTTCCTTCCACCTGCCTGGGACAACTCAGGTGGCAACCTCTGGTTTATTTTTTCTGCAGCATCTCAGGCTATGGAGCTGCAGGTGGAAAAGGAGGGAAGAACACCATGGTGCGGTCCCACGGAGTGTCTGTGCTGGGAATTTTTGACCTCCAGAAGGATGATACTCTGTATATCTTGGTGGGACAGCAAGGAGAAGATGCTTGTCCTAGTGTAAGTGATTGCCTTTCTGTTTTGCCTTCATCCCTTCTACTAATACATGGAGATTTGTCTTTTCACACAGAAAAACGTTGTCCTCAAGGGGTTTGGGGCTATAGGAGTGAAGAAATAGGTACAGTTTTACTGGGAGAGCATACCCCTCCCAGTAAAGTAGTATGTAGTACCATGTCCTTCTGCTTGCTTCTTTTCAACATTTGGGCTCCATTGATAATACACAACAGGTTCCTGACTAATCTGAGTATCTCAGAGCACCTGTGTGGGGGCTTGGAGACAAAAGACAACCCAGCCTTCCATTCCTCTGGAAATTAGTCTTCAAGGCTGACTTTGCAGGGTTTTGCTTTTGTTCCACTATTGAGCCCAGCCCTGCCATTATCATATATTCTGCATCTCTAGAGATAGCCACATCACAGGGCCTGCTTGGTTATTCTGCATATGAAAATAAGAAAGACAAATCAATCATTGTTGGGTCAGTCCTGATTTTTATGTCACTAACCAACCCTTGCTGCAAATGTCTTGACAGAAAGATGAGTACTATTTGCATGCACTGTAGTTTATTAATTGTTTAGTATTCTTTGGAGGAGGATGTGGGAACAGGACACTCTCATGGAGCAAACAAAGCATTTTCTGATGAAATTTCACCTACAGGTTTGAGCTGAACATTTAAATGATGTGCATTTCTCAGCTGATAATGGCTGGCATCCAAGAAATGAAAGCTTAGCAGCCTGTTAGAGCAGAGAAAGGTTGAAGGATATAGACAAGTAAAAGGGGTTTTCAAGGCTGGCTGCTGAAGTAAATAATGTTAAAACTAGAATTACACATATCTACAAACAAACCATTAATATAAAGCCTTCTTGAAATGAGAAATGGCCTAACTCAAACGTCCATCCAGTGTCTTTAACTAGGACATTCCAGCTGAGGGTAATATATGGACTCATTAAATTGCAGGCCACTGTAATCTTAGTGAGAATTTATTGAGTGCTAATGTAATTCTTTCATTGAAGCAAAGAGATTGCATTGACTCGTAGAGGGGACTTTTACTAGATTGGATTGTAATCAGTTATGTCTTTGCCATGAAGGATTATTTTTTTTGTAATCTAGTGGTTCCTTTGGGTCATTGACTTTGTCATTTTATTAATCATTCCCACTCAACTCCAAATCAATTAAGGAGAGGGGAAAAAATAGGGAAAGGAGGATGTTAGTTCTTTAGCCAAGTCTGCACACAAAATGGGTGCCACTCATTTTCCGGCACAACTTAGAATATGTTTTGTGGTCAGCAGAATAATTTGTCATTTGAGTATGCTTTTATCGAGTTCTTCTTCCAAAAGAAAACACATACATGAAAGTAGAAGGAATCAGGTCACTCCTACAATAACAAATGTTTGTGCATTTTCCCCTAAAAGTGTTGTTGGTATAGTAAGTTCAGTGTGCATCATATGTGCAATATAACAAGATAGTGTTACTTGAACAAAACCTGTAAAGTAAAATAAGCTAAAAGTACTTTACAACTTGAAAATGCTCACATCACGGTCGTGCTTGTCAGGCACTTTAGTGATCCAGTTTTAAACCAAAACAATAGTTGGGTCATAGTCCTTAAGTAGGTATAAATGGTGGTTTAATGTTTTGATTGAAATCAGTTAGTGAATTCAGGGATTTACCTAATACAGAAAGTTCAGTATAATCAATGATAATTGATAGAAGGGAAAAATGCTAAGTCAGAAATGTGGAGACTTTTTAGTGAGGCATTTTGGTTAACATCAGGGAGCATTGCAGTCAAAGGTGGGATTGCTGCTCTTTTGGTAGGCATTGGTAGTTGCAGTAAAATTTCTACTAAGATCATCAGAGATGCACATTGGCTACTTGGCCCAACCAACAGGAAGGGAGGTAACCAAGCTTGGGTTCTCTGTCTCTGGCATTTGGCTGTCCTGTGACATGGGACAAGGCACATCCTTGCCAAGGTACTTCCTTCTTCCACTTGTGAAATACAGACTATTACTGCTGGGAAATATTTGCAGCAACTTCTGCTACATTTTGTACATTAAAAGTCTATGGAGGTGTATCGCATGATAATAGGTATCAGCACTGAGCTTGCTCCAAAACAATTCAATTAAAAATGGCAACAAATTCTTCTGGTGCAGGTTGAGGCAAAAAGCCTGTCTTGGTTTGGAAAAACAGGTGTCTGCTAAGGAAGACAGGAGCCTCCCCTGAAATGGAAAAAATATAGACCCCCTCCCTCTGAATTGTTATAAATTTGAAATTAGGGAAATTAGGGTGGTCTCTCAGGCAAAAATATGGGAGCAGGAATAACAGTTCTTTATTAGGGAAAAAAATAAAAAGATAAAATAAACAATGCAGTGAACCAAAACAACACTGACAGAGTCAGAATGCAACCTGACACCCTGTTGGACAGGGTATTGGCTGCAGTCCAATTGGGAATTGTGGCTGCATTCCTCCTGGAGTGTCAGGTGTGGTTCTGTTGGAGCAGTGACCCTGTAGAAAGGGTACAGTCTTGCTCTGAAGATGCAGTGGGAGAGGCAGCTGTTCCTCTGGGAAATCCAGTGCAGGAAAACCATGCTGGTGTTCCAGAAACTCAATCTTATATCCAGGTAGGAATGCTTGGCTCCTCCCTCTGGGTGGAGCATCTCACAATGGGATGTTTCAGTTCTTATCAGTCATGCAGTGACACTCAATAGCCTGTTATCAGCAGATGTCTCCCCTGAGAGAGGACTGGTTGTGGAAGAGATAAGTAAAACTGCCCACTTAACAGAAGACAACTGCCATACAGATGGCTAATAGAATACATCTTGCCTTTCAATCTGGGACAAAGCCAGATTTTTCTAGAAGAGCATTCATTTGGTTCTGGTCATGTCATTTCACTGGAGGACAATTTCTTGCTTTGGGAACAGTGAAGGGTTTGTGAGGCCTCTGTGTGCACAAAGGAATGGAGGTTTCTTACCTGAATTATGGCTTGGTCTCTGTTTGCAGACAAATGATGTTATCCAGAAAGTCTGCATTGGAGAGAACAATGTGATCGAAGAAGAGATTCGTGTGAACAGAAGTGTCAATGAATGGGCAGGAGGAGGTGGAGGTGGGGGCGGTGCCACTTACATATTTAAGGTATGGAAACACAGTCCCCATGCACCTCCAGCATCAACACATCCTGCCACCTGCCTCTGAAAAATCCCTTATTCACCTCAGGGAGAGGGTCCACAGAGTGATCTCTGGGTATCTTTAATTTCTACTTGAGAGATGTAGGGATCTAGGTTGGCCCTTCACACTTCTTTGAATTGCTGTTCAGTATGTCCACACTTGCTTCCATGGCTCAGGGTATGCTTCACAAACATAACTGGGTTGAACTGGGTTGGGTTTTTTTTGGTAAAAACCGAGATGCTGAAGCATAGCTCTACAGCAAAGGGCAAACTCTGCAGGACTTCATTCACCTCTGGCATTGTGAGACTCCAGCTATACATTTAGCCTGACAAGGGAAGTTGAGGATAGGCTGTATGTTTTCTCTCGGCAGTCCTGGAGCTGTGGAGCTCTGACGTTTCCTGTCCTGTGCTAGCTGAGACAGTACTCATCCCACACACTGGTCTCAGGGGAGACACTGTGCAGAACAGTGCTCTTAGCTGTTTCATTTGATAGCAGTCATCACATGGGATATTACAGGCTTTCTAAGAGCCATCACCATGGTAGATACAATTCATAGAGCTACTGAGACTGCTGTTTCCTGTAGGAGAACTTGGTAGGACTATTCTTTTATTTTCTATTCTTTAATTTTCTGGGTATGGGTGCATAAATAATGCAACGACAGTGTGCAGTGCTGAGCAGTCCTAGACACCTGCTTGGTGCAACATGCAGTAACTATGATGTGGTTGAACTTCCATTTAAATGTCTGACTCAGTTTGAACATTGCCTTTATTTCTGAATTTGTTAAGATGGAGAACGGAGAACCGATCCCCTTGATCATTGCAGCAGGGGGAGGTGGCAGGGCCTACAGGGCCAAAACGGACACATTTCATCCAGAAAGACTGGAGAATGATTCCTCTATTCCAGGGTTGAATGGAAATTCAGGAGCTGCAGGTAAGGAAAGTTTATTCCTTCTAAGAAAACCTTTGTGAATATGTGGTACTCCCAGATTCCTCTTCCTCACAAGAAGGTGAGGAAAACTGATGAAAATACAGTTCAGGGGGAACAGAGGGTTATAACAGATGCAAATAGAAGGTACCCACAGTGCTGGATACTTGGGGTAAATAAGGGTATCAGAGATGGTACAGCCATAACAATGGCTACATTCTCCCAAAATAGTGCAGTACCTCTCATAAAGTTGTTTGATTTTTGATGTGGGAGTTTGCAGTGCCAATGTGACTGTCCTGGTCCTTGCACTGTTTTGTGCTGTGTGGACATACTCAGTTTCTCTGGCTTATGCAAAAAGACCATAATTGCACCATGTCTAGAAGTCTCTGTGCAGAGACCTTGGACTGAACGAGCAGCAGAACTGAAAGTGAGTCACTGGTAAGTCTGTTGTGTGGAGAGTAGGAGTGGGATATGTTTTCACACCCCTTACAATAAATTCAGAACTGGCATTGGGTTTTTTTTGGAAGTGTTTTAGTCAAAGAGAAGGGTAAGGCTCTGTAAACCAGAAATAAGTGGTTGGAGAGTAGGTAGGGATATCTTTTTAGCTTTTCTGTAGAATACACTCATATGGTAGGTGAAAAGAGGTGCAGATGATGACTTTCAGCTGAGGTGTTTTGAATGGATGCTTGTCGTGCAGATCTCTCCAGTGTTTTTTACACAAAAAGTAACCCCTGGCTGTGCCGTTTCTCTTCTCTCAACTGCAGGTGGTGGAGGTGGCTGGAATGATAACACTTCCTTCCTGTGGTCAGGAAAATCCTTGCTGGAAGGTGCTACTGGAGGAAGATCCTGCCCCCAGGCCATGAAGAAGTGGGGGTGGGAGACAAGAGGGGGTTTCGGAGGGGGTGGAGGGGGGTGCTCCTCAGGTGGAGGAGGCGGAGGATATATAGGTAAAGTGGCTTCGTGTTCAAGGTGTCCCTTCCCCTCCTTTAGTGCTAATGATCAGCAAAATGCTGATGATAACTCTCCTGTAGCTAGCATATTTGACTGTTATGTACTAGTATGTCTGTGTGTTGACTTTTTAGCACTAGATGAACTCATTCATGCTTTGAGCAAAGAGCCAGATGCCAGTGCTTCAGCTGCAGCCCTGGCTTTGTGCTCTGCAAAACGTGACATTAAGATCCAGCTGTGATTCCTGAGCCTTTCATGTTGGGGTGGCAGTGCTGGAGCAGGAGGAGCCACAGCTATGTGCTCCTGTTGCCAGCACCTGTGTTTGGAGGACTTTGGTCCTGGAGTCTGGCAGCCAGGGGAACGCTGCAGCTTCTCCCCTGCCCTGTGGTGGGCTTTGGTCCTGCACAGGTGGTCTCTGAAGGCTCAGGCTGCCAGCCATCACCCCTCTTAATATGACTTCAGTCAACAAGGGGCTAATTTTGTGTGCCTCTGTGTCTCAGGGCAGCTGTCAGATGGCATTATGTTGATTATAACTGGTGTGGGCCAGATTCAAGATCTCTACTAACTCACAGCCTCCTGGGCCACAAAGTTTCTGCAGCCATCTGCACTGTGGTGGACTCTTTAACCCCTGGTTCTCCACAGTTTAAATTAAGTATATGCTAGACTAGAAATCTTGAGAGGAAGTAATGACTTTAAATTTAAGTGCATGTTTTGTACCAATGTTCCTGTGTAATGCTTCTTTTTCCAACAGAATTACTTACATGATGTTTTTTTTATTTCACTGAAAACAATTAAAGGGAAAAAGCTATTTTTGGGTGGGGTGGGGGAATCGTTGCATGCTTGAAGTACAAAATATATATGTTTCTAATATTTGTTATCTATTGCCCATACTTTGCTTCTGGTATGTTCCATATGCTCAGGCAGAAATGAGAAACTCATAAATTCCTTCAGTCCCCACTCCTGGTGGGCCACCCTGCTTTTAGGGTGCAAAGGAGAGGAAGGATATCCAGTTATTCATTCCCTCTGCTGACAGAGTACATGCCTTGATCAGCAAGGGTACTAACTTAGCCCTGAAGTACTGGTGCATTCCATTCTCTTAGCTACATAAAGGACTTGTATGTTTCACAGCATCCAAATAGTTAAAGATGAAGCTTGTGCCTTAGTTTGCAACAGTCTACCTAAACAGAGCTAATTAATTGATTGTCACAAGCTTCATTATTAAATTGAGGTTCTAGAGATAAAGTCCAGTAGCTCATGCCACAACTTGCTAAATATTCCCTATATATCAAGTGCTTTAATTTTTCTCTTTTTTTCATTTGGATGCCTCCCTAAATAGGCTGAATTCATGCATGTTGCCTTTTTATCTGTGTTTTATTGTTTTATGAGCCTCAGTCTGTTAAGGTAACTTCTGGTTTGACATAGGTGGCAATGCTGCAGTGGACAATGACCCAGAGATGGATGGGGAGGATGGTGTGTCCTTTATTAATCCAATTGGTACTTTATACACTCCAGCACTTAAAGGTATTCATACTGGTCAGAAGTCATTTCATAGGCTTACTTCATTTTAAAAATAGTAGGATCCCTTACAACCTTCTGGGGTACAGCTCAGTGTCATGAACACGAGGAGGCAGAAAGTATATAAAATACAGTAGAGAATAGACAGAAGTAGCAGGGAAAAA
This sequence comes from Lonchura striata, assembly GCF_050655825.1. Lineage (NCBI taxonomy): Eukaryota > Metazoa > Chordata > Aves > Passeriformes > Estrildidae > Lonchura > Lonchura striata. The sequence continues at coordinate 95,195,443 of NC_140705.1, read as the reverse complement.
ACAGGGAGAGGAAGCATCAAGACTATTAGGAAACACTCCCAGCAGTACAGTCTACCAGCCTACAGGATAATTTTGAACAAGGAGAGTGATAACAGAACCTCATAGCTCAGATACATTAGGAAAGAAACAAATAGCTGACTATTTACTAACAAGCAAGTTCTTTAGAGTGTCCCTTGGTAAAATATCCAGGTGCTGCCCAGCAGTGCATGGGAGTGATAAATATTGCCACTCCAACCTGTGTTTTCCCAGAAGTCAGCGTCTTTAATTTGTTTGCAGTTTGTTCAGAAAATAACAAAGAAAATCTACTCCTTAAAAAAAAAAAGTTTCCTTTAGAACAGCCAGAAGTATTTTCAAATACAGATGCACTCTGGCCTGGTGGATTCAGCCCGAAAGTTTTGAAGATATTGCAGTGATTGATCTTGGAGGGAGTAAAGGCTGGGAAAGAAAAGGGTGAGCCCGAGGAAATTATAAGAATGGTCATTACAGTAATTAACTGAGCTTCTTCATCCACTCCTTAGTGACAGAGGGGCACGGAGAGGTGGAGATTAGGCTGCACCTTAACTGCAGTCACTGTGAGATGGACGAGTGCCATGTTGATCTTGAGACTCAAAAAGTCATTTGCTTTTGTGAGCCAGGCACAGAATTGGCAGAGGATGGTGTGTCTTGCACAGGTAAGTAGGTGTGTGGGTACTGTTAACATGTGGGACAGAAAACGCATGTCCAAAGGCTGTAGTTTGGACTGTAAGACATCCTGAAAGTGCTGACTAATGTTTCTTAAACCTGGCTGCAGTTGAATGTTACTTTCTTTCCTGCTGGTGTATGCTGCAGAGCTATTTTGCCAGGCTATAGCCTCATCAATGCTGAGGACTGGAGCACTGACCAGCAGCACTGCTTTGCTCTACAGTGTGTGTTTGGCATCCTGGGCAGATCTGAGCAGAGTCAAATTTTGTGTCTGCTTGTGCCAGTTCAGAGTCTGCTCTGAAATCCTGAAAATTTGCTCGCTGAAAAAATTTCCCAGCTGAACTGAAATTTTATACCAGTTCTTTAAAGAACAAAAAAAACAAGTGCAAGGTGAAAGAAAATATTCCAGAGGAATTGGACATCTAAGGTAAAAGTTCAGAAACTGTGAGAAATTCTGTGCACGATTTCTCTGAGAAAAACTAAATACAGTTCCCATACTTGCCTTTCTTTCAAAACCAGGCGCTCAGAGCTCCATTACTAGGTTTGCTTCCTATTCTTGTGCAGCAGTTAGAGCAGGTCACCCCAGGGGTTTGGGATCCTGCTTTCAGCTTTGTCACTGGCATGGGAAAATTGTTGTGTTTTTACCATTCCTGCCTGTAAGATGGGTAAAAAGTATGGTCATTTTGTCAAGGTGAAGTAAACCTTAATAGCATGATCCTACATGAGGATGCAGCTTCAATACACTGTTATCAGGTTTTTCTGCCTGGATTACATGCATTTAGGAGATGATATATTGCAGTCCTCCTCCTGCCTTTGCTGTGATTTGGCATTGATAGCAGCACTTTAACCCAAACAATGTAATGTTCTTTTCACCCCCACAACCTCCTGCCCCTGTTTTTTATGGTCTTGTTTTCGCACCCAGGGAGTTCACATGTTAATTCATTGATAGTGAACCATCTGTTTTAATGGCTTGATATTAATTGAGGAAAATGAAACAATGAGGTATGAGAAGTCATAGATCCTGAGAACTGGTCATGCCAGACGTTGCTCCTACAATTATTGCAGCAGCAGATGAGTAAATGGAAAGAACAGCAGAAAAAAAACTGATGCAAAAAAAGTGGCTTCTGGAAGATAATTTCAAATATGTAATTCCTTCTTTCTGTTCCAGCTGAGCCAGTGGTTCGTCTCCCTTTCTCCTTGGTCTTGTCTGTAGTGACTTCAGCATTGGTGGCTGCTTTAATTTTGGCTTTTTCAGGAATCATGATAGGTGAGTGTTTCTTTGCAAAAGATATTTTCATACAAGAGCTGGATCTGAGCTAGGGATAATTGGGCCCTGAGAGGCAAAAGGATTCAGGTTTTGAGCTACTGCTGTATTTAATGACACCTTCCCACACACATCTTCAGATTTCTGTAGTTGTTTCTAACCACAGTGACCAATTCAAGGAGGCTTCAGTTACTGACTGCATCCCAAAAGAGACATTATTTTTTGTGTTGTACTGTGCAGCTGCCAGAACACATCTGCTTCTGGTTTTGTGAGATCTGGTGCTGTTTAATGCTTAAAAGCTTCTTTATTTGTGTGCCTATGTACAGTTTTCACCTCTTAAGGTATGACATTTAAGCTCAAACTCTCACATAGGTTCCCCTTTCACAAACTTAGTAGGATGTGGATATTCTTGGCATTTTAATTTGAAATTCTAACAGGTATTTTTCATCTTTTCATGTTCTTATTTTAAGCAATCTCTCACCTTCATTTTGTGCAAATAGAATAGATTTGAATCAATGAAAAAGAGTCAGGAATTCAAACCACAGCTTTGCCACTTTTCTTTGTCCACACTCTGTGTGGTCTGAAGGAGAGGGATGAACCATGAGCAGGAAATTAGACTGGCACAGCTGTTTCGGTTTTAAGAATTTCAGGAGTTATGCACATGGAGTTGCATGCACATGGTCCTACATCTATGATTTCTGTCCTGCCAGTACCTTTTTACAATGACTAAATACTTCTTAGGAGTGGAAGAGTAATACTCTTTCCATCCAACAAGCCTATCATTTCCATCTCAGGAAAGGGCAACGATTTAAAAAATCAAAGCAAAGGCAATGAAGAGGAAAATGGAGGACAGGAAGGGTTTGTGGATAGGTCATTACATCCATCTGCCTTTGCAAGTGCATGTTTACCCCTTAAATTTTTCCCCTGAGCAACATCTGCTGGAGAAGATGCAATAACTATTATTGTCACAGTCTTTGGGCTCAATCCAGCTCCCACAGAAATCAATAGCGATTTAACCTGCTCATGATTGTCATCTTCTTTTAGAAAAAATCCTGCAATATCAGTTACTATTTCAAGGAATACCCTCAGGATATCTTCTTTCAAGGTGTGGTTTTTAATGGCATAGCAGAAGTGATGCAAGGAATATAACATTCCATAAAGTGACTTCAAATGTGGTCCTACTCTGATGTTTGGAAACAGAGGAAGTTTTGGAAAATTAGCTATTTTTTTATGTACAGTGTGTTATTCTGAGGAAACAGCTTAGGCTATCCATTTTGAACAATATGATGCAAAAATTCATTTCAGACTTTAGTCACTTCTGTGTGATTTAGGAAAGTTGGTTATACTCCATGTCTCATGAGTTTCAAACTTGTATTTGGAAGGTCTGTTTAAACTAAATATAGCATAAAAAAAGCCATCAGAACTCTGAGACTTCTCCAGGTGAAGTTCATTTTACTTTTTCCAGACAGTCCATGAGCAAACCTCTTTCTTCATAAGGTGTATAAATCTAAGGTTCCTGGATATCTTCAGATCCCGGTTTCTATGTAATTATTTGATGTACAGAAATATGCCAGTGTCACTGGGTGATTTGATTCCCTGAAGCCTGGCCACAGCCCAGTGAGTCCCAGTGAGAAGGGCTGTCCCAAATCCAGTCTCTGGACGTGGTTAACTGTGTTCTCCATGTTTAGTGTATCGCCGCAAGCACCAGGAGCTGCAAGCCATGCAGATGGAGCTGCAGAGCCCAGAATACAAACTGAGCAAGCTGCGTACCTCCACCATCATGACAGACTACAACCCCAACTACTGCTTTGCAGGAAAAACCACATCCATTAGTGACCTTAAAGAGGTGCCTCGAAAAAACATCTCCCTTATCCGGTAAATTGGTCTTTGCCTTCCCCACCCTTCACGTTGTACACCCACATATCCTGGCTCTCCTAGAGAGGTGTGAGTGCACGGCTTTGTGCAGGCATGTGCAAATTCTTGTGCACTTTTAGAAGCACTTAGGCTCATGTGGAGGGGACTAGATTTTGGCATTCACCTTGAACCTTCTGCAGGTGCAGTGTTCCTCTCCTGGGATTGTGAGAACTGAATAGTCATCACCAGTAATTCAGTTACATCTTTTACAGGCTATGCAGTGAATGGCCCATTGCCACGAGCTGATGAAATTCTGGGATGGTTGAAGCTTGTAGGAGGCTCTTTTAAATCTTTGATAGGATCTTTGGTAAAGACAATGACATCCTTAAGTGCAATAGTTAGTAAAGGAATGGATTTGAAAATGCCAGACAGTATTAAAAAGACAGGGATATAAAGCCAGCAAGATAATCACATCTAGATGAGAACTTCTGAAAAGCTTTAAAGTGTCTCCTAAGAAAAACTTGAAAATTCAGAGTTCTTGCACATTTTGCTCTACTGCAGGATATTTATGAATGTGACAGTATCCTGGTACCATGCAGTGTTACACAAAAAAAATAAAAAAGTGGAAGCAGGATTCCTTGAAAAATTTGGAACCTTAAGGTGCTGAAAAAAAATTATGCTTAGAGCAGTCTATGCAGTCTGCAATGTTTTGCTGTCCCTTATCTCATTCCCCCTTACCTGCACATCTTTCTGGACTGCACCTCGAGGTTTCCAGTGTACCTGTGATGCTGCTCCTGTTGCCATTTGGACTTTGAAAGGATTTTTGAAGTATGGCAAGCAGATACCAGAGCATACAGCTGGGAATTGACAAGGGAAGGGAAAGTGGACTTTCTGGATGGAGAGTAAGTTATGAGCTGTAAAGGTCCAGCTTATCCCCTCAGTTTATAATAGTTGGTCAGACAGAGCCAAGAATTGTGTCTCAAGCTGATATCACAATGTTATTACACAAAGAGGTTGAGTCACAGGCAACACAAGTCCTTGGTGTGGTTTCACTGCCCAGACTGGCAAAAGTACAGACAGAGCTTATGGAACAGCAGAGCAGCTTGTTCCTCCTTGTTCATCTGCACAGGAAGGCAACAGCCCATGCAGAAGCAGTCCACTGATACAGCAGAGAACAGAATCAAAGCAGCCCTCAGCCCAGACCTGGCTCTAACAGGAGAGTGCATGCTGTAGCAGAGAGCTTTACTGAGAGCCTTTTCCCAGACTGAGATGCAGAAATGCCTCTTAGAGGCTGGAAATACTACTGCCCCATGTGCAGCCCATGCAGGGTTGAGAGGGACTCAGGATTTGGGGTGCAGCCTCATCCTCTGCCATATTTCATCATGTCATTATGACAGGCCACTAATGTGAAATAGCTGTTGTTGTACCAGTTGACTTAACGTTAAGAGAGTGAGGACTGAATAGACAGGTATGCAAAATCTGTATCACAAGGACAGAGAACAGGATCTATTGTATGATTACTCTTATTCCTTTATATTTTTCTTGTAAGCTTATTTAAAATAAAACTGTACATTTCATAACATGATCACTGCCAGAAACAATTCTCAGCACAAATTCCTGGAGCTGAGTGTTTTACAAAGCACTGTCATCACCATTTACTGGCTAAGGTACCTGCCCAGAATCACACAATAAATCAGGAAAAGTTATCTGGTTTAGAATTCAGGTCTTTTGAGAATCATTGTGCCTCCTAGTTTCTTGCTCAATGTTTTGTTTAATGGTGATGCAGAAATATCAGGGGAACTGTTAATGTTTTTAGGGTGTGTAAACACCAAGACTAAAGTCCTGTCTTTATTGATCTTTTTTGGAGCACCCACCACTGAGCACTGATAGCAAAGCCATAGATGAGTGCTCTCTGTTACATGCTGCAATGCCAGCAGCTGGATTTCACTGGGGAATGTTCACTTCCATGGATTGCTTTCCCTTCCAATTAAATAAAATGTAGGTTCATGAAAGATCTCACCAAGGTCTGATGAGATCCTATTGTCAATATCCAGTTCTCCCAGTTACGCTGCCATGAAAAATTGTGAGCCCGTTCTGTGAGCTGTGTCCACAGTGTTATAATGTGTGTTCTCTGTAGTAAAACCTTCTTGTCTTCTCTGGTCTGTCCAGGGGTTTGGGCCACGGAGCCTTTGGTGAGGTATATGAAGGGCAGGTGACAGGGATCCCCAGCGACCCCACTCCCTTGCAGGTGGCTGTGAAAGTAAGTGACAGTGTATGAGTTATCATGATGGTTTCATGCACCTTTCACCCAAGAGTCCCAATGCATTGTAACAATGAAGATGAATGAAGCATTGCTATAAGTCCTGAAGGATGTGGCTAGAAATATTGCTGCTCTGTTGCAACACTTTAATCCATCACAGCAATGGTACAGCTTGTAGCATATGGGTATGTGAGACTACTAAAAGAGGTCTGTGAATAGTAAATAGGCAAAGATTTCCCACAGAGCCACAATAGGCTGCAGGAATGAGAATTAATCCATTCTCTGTCCATCCTCCCCAATGCTACAGGTGGTTGGTAATCTGTCCAAAAGTCTTCACAGGGCCAAAAGCTGCTGGCATACACATCAATGACCTTGCAAGTAGGAGATGGCTGGTTTTCCAGGGATCTCACCACTGCCTTACAGGATGGATATGCATTGGATGTGAAGCTAAATCCTAAGAGACCCTGGTGGAGTTCTCCAGGCCTTCAGCAGTCTAGCTGGTTTGTTTTCTCATAGAGATTACATAGCAGTAAGTTCTGCTGCTAGTTACAGATCCTAGTCTTGCAGGAAGGTAGGGTCATAGAACTGCAGAGAACTCAGGAGCTGTGATCTCGTTCCTGATCCTCTGTACAGCAGAGTCACATATGTTGAACACTTCTCTGTGCACTCTGAGCTATTTCCTTTGCTGGGAGGAGGATGACAGCAGCATTAGTGGGCCAGGAGTTCTAATATTTACCTTCAACAGGCTTCACTGTCTAGTTTAGCAATGCTCTAATGGTTGTCTTAGGGTGAGGTTTCTTTTGAAAAGGAAGGATTGCTTCAGACAGTGTTAGTGCCAGGTGTTCTCTTGGTAAGTTGAAGTACCTTCTCCTTGTCAACCTGTTTTTTCTTTTCCAGACATTGCCAGAAGTGTGTTCAGAGCAAGATGAGCTCGACTTCCTTATGGAAGCTCTCATTATTAGGTGTGTATGAATCACATCGACACTGCTTGTGTAGGCTTGCAAATCCCAACAAAATAAAGAAAAAATGGTTCTTCATAGGTGGTGTCCTCTCAGCACATCTGTACAGTAGTTTTACCACAAATAGAATAGGCATTATCATCCTTTTCTGTTCTTACAAATGAAGAGGCACTAAATTATTAAAGGCTAAATTTTGAAAAGGATCCACATTGGTTTTCATTACCCAAAGTGAAAAAATTAAAGCCCAGATTTTAGAATTGATAATAAGATTTTATTTTTATTTCTCTTGGAGAGGAAAACATACCTTAGGAATTTGGGTTTGACTAGTCAAAACTAACAGATGGCATTGACTTTATGCTGCTGCCATGTCATATGTCAGTATCTGAATTCCAGAATCCATGGAACTACTTTCCCATCAAATTTGAGAGGTGGGGAAATAAGGAAGTATTAGAGACTTCCCCTCAAGAAACATCCCCCACAAGCAGATCCCCATGTCAGTGTGTTACTTAGAACAACATTGCCCTAGCTCCACTTCTGCCTCTTTGATGGGGAAATTAAGAACAGACTTTTCTCTGTGATCAGACATGTTCTGCTTCCTATGCCCCACAAGCCTTGCTGTAGCCCAAAAAGAATGCAGAAAACAGGGAGAGAAAAAGCAGCCAAAAGCCACTGCTTCCCCATCTCTGTCTGTCCCTACACTATCCAGACAGACAAAGAATGCAGGGTAATGCTTTAGCTTTATCCTGTTGCCCTACCTTTGAGATTTGTTATTTTCTGGGGAGGGGGGGGGGGTGGGAAGCAAAAAAGCAGAACATTCCCTGCAGCAAAAGGGTTTGAATGTTTTCTGCTACTGTGCTTTTTGGGTCAAAGTTGCTCCACAGCTGGGTGTCACTGTCTCCACAGCAAGTTCAACCACCAGAACATCGTGCGCTGCATCGGGGTGAGCTTGCAGGCCCTGCCCCGCTTCATCCTGCTGGAGCTCATGGCTGGAGGAGACCTGAAGTCCTTCCTGAGGGAAACACGGCCTAGACCGGTGAGGAAAGAGGAAATTGTGTTTTATTTAGAGAGCTGCTGCCACGAGGCAAACACTTAGCTCATCTATGCAGACACTATTTCCCAGCATTTTAGATGGTCACAAAATTTCTGTTGTTGTAAGACCACTGTGGAGACAGGAGCTGGGAGGATAGGGAACAGATACTGCTGGGGCTGCACAGAGGTGCCTCCTCCCTGGACTTTGCTAGATAACATTGCAGGTACTACCTAAAAAAAGAGAAAAAGCAAAGTCTAAAAAAAAATGTTAAACTCAAATCTTAACTTCTTCTCAACCAGCTGGGGGCAGGCTGGGGGGAAATGTTGAGTTAGTAATATTTTAAAAAAAAAGTTATTTAAACTGCTGGTCAGATGCATTTCTGTGGATATCTGTCAGTTCAAATTTGGCATAGGCAAGGAGACAATCCATCCTGGAGCTGTCAACTTAATAGAAAATATCTTTAGTCCAGGATTTTAAAGATTTTCCCTACTGAAATCAGCATCAATAGAAAGAGACAGTCAGCTAGAAATGTGGAAGAAATAAATTATGACTTCTAGAGAGAATTCAGTATTTCAGAAGAATAAAGCTTTCTCTGAGTCTCTGGGTCAGAAAGTCACACAGATATTGCTGAAGTTTAAGACCAGGACCCAGCTTCATACTTTGTCTCTAATTTCAACAGAGGACAAAGTGCTGCATTTTATCAGTACAAGAGAGACACAAATTTGCTCTAACAGGTATCAATAAGATTCTTCCTTGAGGCATCTGGAAACAGATCAATTTTTTTTTATTTTTTCCATGCAGTGTGGTTTTCAGGTTTTCAGACATATAAAATGGTCTGTGAGACTCAGAAGTACTGCAGTCTTGAATAGGTTGCAATGAAGTGGCTCCTTCCTGGATAGGGAGGCTAAACACCCAGAAAGGAAAGTCTGAAATCTGAGAAAGTAGACTTTATAAATACAGGTTGTTTTTCTGAAGCACCTAGAGATGCTCCTACAAATGGGCTGCACTTGGTGGTAGGTGAATGGGGAAATTCCTGTTCTGCAGCTTGGTCTCCACCCTTACCCAGTGCACTGTAAAAACAGCACAGACAAGACATGCTGCCAGGTAAGTGCTTTGTTCAAAACTGCCAGGCCAGGCTGTGCAAGATGTGGAAAGATGCAGCTGAGACACGATGGGGTTTGACTGATTAAATTACAGAAGCCAGCTCAGTGATGGTGCAGATCTTGTCAGGAACTACCAAGAACACTAGTCCTGCACAGCAGGAATTTTTACCTACTTGCAGTAAAATAATCCAGCTGCTTTTGTAGATGACACAGCCCTTAATCTTGACAGGATAAAGTCATGGGAACCTTCTGATCTGAGGAGTTTTTTCTGTTTGGCCCTACCTCAGTCATGAATTCTTCTTTACCATGACTTCTGTTCCTGTGTGCAGAAACCTGTGTGCAACCCCTGTGGAAGCCCATGGCAGAAGAGGTTATTGGTTCACTCCATTGCTTCCTCAGTATTTCTCTTTCTGCCTTCACAATCACTCCATCCATTCCTCTTCTTTTCTTCTTGTCCTGGTTTGAAAAGACAGGTGTCTGCTTACAGAAGGCAGGAGCCTCCCCTGAAATGGAAAATGTAAACTCCCTCCCTCCGAATTATTATAATTTTAAAATTAAAAGGTTCTCAGACAAAGATACAGTAATAGGAATAACAGTTCTTTACTAGGAAAACTAAAAATACAAATGCAATAGTACCAAAAAAAAAACAAAAACAAAAAAAACCACTGACAGAGTCAGAATAGGACCTGACACCCTGTGGGTCAGGCTGTTGGCAACAGTGGTGGCTGCATCCCTCCTGCACTGCCAGCTGTAGTTCTGTTGGATCAGTGATCCTGTAGAACGGTGGGGCTTTCCTCTGAAGGTCCAGTTGTGGTGGAGATGGGCCTGGTCTTCCTCTGGGAATCCAGTAGAGAAGAAAGCTGCTCCTCTGGGAATCCAGTGGGAAAAGGCTGCCTGTGGTCTTCCAAACCTCAGATTATATCCAGGTAGGAATGCTTGGCTCCTCCCCCTGGGTGTAGCATCTCTCATGGGATGATGGAATTTGATCAGCCATGCTGTGACACTCACTGGGCCATTAACAGAAGATATCTCCTGAAGGGAGGATTGGTTGTGGAAGAGATAAAAAGATGACAGCCCAATCAACAGAAGATAACTGCCCCACCTCTTACAGATGGGAATAGAATACACACCCCCATTTCCAACCTGAGACACTTGTCTTTCCAACCTGTGTAAGGTTACCTGAGACTGACCGTAACCACTACCAGGCACAAGGCCTTTTCCTGTCAGCTTGAAGATTCTCCCTGGTTTCTGCATTTAACTTGCTCCCAGGAGTTAAGCAGACCTTGGATTGATAAGTCTGTTTTCTGCTTCCTCCCATGTGTCCCACACTTTGGGAAAGCTGAGCTTCAAATGCAAGATGGATAGTTGCAAGCTGGAACTGATCCAGAAAAGCAGTTTATATTCTCTCTTTAACAGCTGTGTGAACATGGGCAGCCTGACTCGTGCAGACGCAGAGCCACACAGTTTTGCTCCATTCTAATACCTTCTTTCCCCTTGCCTTGGCTTGCTTCTGCAACCATCCCATGTGGTGTCTGCCTGGCAAGAATGACAGGGTAATTCATTATCTGGCTGCTGGGGCAGCTTCTGAGGGGCCAATGGCACCTGTGAGTGCTGAGAAATCAGTCTCTGGTGCGTTTTTGACTGCTGGCTCACAAACTGCGAGGCAAGGAGACCATGACTGATGAGAAATGAGAGGTGTGCAGGGCACTGTGCTCTGTGAAGTATGGGATCCAGCCCTGGAAGTGGATTTACCCTCTGCATATACTTGAGGTGTGACAGAATCTCTGTACATAAGGCCTGTGGCTTAGTGCTAGTGAATGTATCTTTGCACAGCTCTTAATGAACCCTGAGCTGCTTTGTTCCTCCTGTTGCTCATACAGGGAAGACAGGCAGAAGGTAGGCATAGCAGGCTGGATGTCTAGCTTTTCAGGGCCATTAAAGGAAAGGAAAGACAAGGGACAGTGCAGAGTAAAGAGGCTTTGATGAGCTTTGCTTCCAAAAGGAATTAATTGAACACAAGCCCTATCTGACTGACTGGGTGGCAGAGATGCACTTCTTACTCTGCAGTAAGCACCATATGAATTACTACCTTTCCCCTTATTTTCTTTCCGCTTTTGTATTTTCCAGCTAATATATTTTATTACCTTGTCTTTCCCACCTACTTTTGCTTTCAGCCTAATTACAAAAGAGAGATTTACATGTTCAGCCTCTACCTTCACCCCCCAGTTGCTCTTTGCACTTCCTTGCCAGTAACATCAAATTAATTTGCTAGTTTTGGATAGATTTAATAGAGGTGTTAAAGACATTAACTTGGCACTAATTCCAAGGCTTATGGAAAATGAAAGCACCATGCTGGAGAGACCACCAGTTACTACTGGCCAGCTACAACCTGTGTGGCTTGGAACAAGACACCTGCAGCGTGTTGCCATGCACTTCCACACTGAAAAGCAGGAAAGAGAGCAGGAGGAATGGTGAAGGAGAAGGTGAATGAAGGGAAGGGGGGACTTAAGGCATTGCAAGGAGCATGAAATGGAAAGCTAAAGCAACTGCAGGAGGTATCAGAACAAGATCAAATTTAATGAGAGATGGAGATGCTGCCAGGGCTGTTGCATGTTGTTCTTCTGCGTTCTTCATGTAAAAAAATCAAGTTTCAGGTCAGCCAATGTGTAACAATTTTTCTGGACTCTAAGCAAGAATGATCATGTCTCCATCCAACATCACTGATACCAGACCAGTGATTCTCATGGAATATATTGATTTATGCCAACTAGGTCCACTCCATAAGGTTCAGATACATAATTCCCCATGAGTCCATGGCTGACAGCCCTGGAGGCTTTCTCTGTTCCATTTCTAAGTTTCACAGCTATTACAGGATTACCTCTTCCCCCTCATCTGCAGAGAGGCAATCTGGTAGATTCAGAGGCTCCTGGAATCGGAGCCTTAGCTCAGTGTGAGCATTGCAGAATTGTCCTTTCTGGGAGTTTCAGTGCTGATCTTTCTGACACACAGCACAGCAATCAAAGCCCAGCTCTGGGAGAGAAATATATATCCATTTATATGGATAAATGATTCCCCTCCTTTGTGCTGTGCAGCCTGTTGCACAGAGCAGTGATTACACTGAACAGTACACAGAATTTCATTCACCTTTAGCAAGATTCAGCCTCACCTGGGAGGTGTCACACCAGTGGTTCCAGCATGCCCACTGCCCTGAGCAGTAGAGCATTGCAGCTGGCATCATCCATTTATCTGGGGAGCCAAAGCTGTACAGCAAATCCTTTGATGTGTCTCAAGGCTGCCCCCTTGCAAAATGAATCCCAAACCTCCATTTTTCAAACAAATTACATGGCTAAATTGTCCTTGGCTGGGCAGTCACATCTGTTTTAGGACTGTATTTAGCCAAATAAAAGGTGGAAGGATTTAGCCAAATAAAAGGTGGAAGGAAGGAATTCCTCTAAGGAAGGAAAGGAAAGCAAAAAAACAAAAAACAAAAAACAAAAAAAAAAAAAAAAAACAAAAAAAAAAAAAAAAAAAAAAAGGAAAAAGAGAGAGAAATGAGAAATTCAGTCTATGGACTGCTTTTCAGTATAGCCTGAGTCTGAAATCAATTGTAGAGCAAAGAATTGGGCTTTTTACTCAGATTTCACTTCAGGTTTCTGACCCTTGCTCGAAAGAGCAGGGAATGGGTAGATTGAGATATTAATTTCCCCTTGGTTATGCCCTGCAAGGGAGAAAGAAGATGTGCATTCTTTCTTATTGTAGCCATCTTGTGTAGCTGGTGAGTCACTTTAACTCACAGAGGTAAAAGAGATTATTCCCCCTTCCCTACAAAATGGCAGGGAAAGAGCTGCCTTATGTTTTCAGAAAATAGTTACCCTGTAAAGAGGAAATTTTAAGGGGAGTTGTAATCCAGTATTTTAAAAAAACAGTGGAGTATATTTATGCAATGAACTATACTGTCTAAATAATTATAGGCAGGTGGAACAAGATCACATTTTGGTTTATGGCCCTGCATTGAACAAAACAGGCTTTGTTCATACAGAGATGCACCTTTTCTCGATTATTTAATTAGTCAATTATTGAGGCCAGGTTTTTTTTTTCCTAATATCTTCAGAGGACATTAAGTTGGGGTTTTTTGTTTGGTTTTTTGTTTGGGTTTTTGGTGCATGTTTTTGTGTGTGTTTTTTGTTTGTTTGGTTTGGTTTTGTTGTTGTTGTTTGGTTTTGGCTGTGGTTTTTTGTTTGGTTCATTTTTGTTTGTTGGTTTTACCAGCCAATGACCACTGCTTAACTACTGGCTGCTGCAGAGTCTGGACTTCTTTCCAGTCCCAGTTTGCAGTGGTTTAGATCAGGTGGAAGGCCAGCACAGCATGGCATGCATCTGGAGACATGTTCCATTACAACAGATGGGTTGGAGAGCCAGCAGTCCCTGTCACTGGAGAAGCTGTGCTCATTTGTGCACTGGTGTGAGAGCCCCAGGGGCAGGTGTGCCTTTTGGGACTGGGCTGACTGCTTGGTGTCCTAAGAGAGAGCCAAGGAGTGTGATAAGCTGATTTGGTCCAATATCTGAGGCTGATTAACTCTTAGCTGTAAAATGGTTGTTGTGCCATGAGCGGTCACTGCCACCCAGTTGTTTCTCATCACTCCCCTGGCAGCAGCATTTTTCCCCTTTCCCCACAGGACTGGCCACAGGGATCACTGAGTGTCACCACAGGAATCACTGATTCACACCTCAGGCATCACTGATTCACACCTCAGGGCAGCAGCTGTGGTTTGGCTTCAGGGACTGAGTGTGAACCCTGCCCTTTCCACTAAAGCATCTGGCTCCTCCTGGCAGGGGCTGTGGACTTCATCAGAGGGGCAGGAGCAAGGAGTTGGCAGCCTTAGTCTTCGTAGCCATTGGCTACACAAAACTGTGTCAGTGCTCTAAGGGGCAAGATAAAACCTACACAGATGTGGAGGAGTGAAAGAGCAAATGTGACTCATGCCATTATACAAAATGTCATTCCCATGGTTCAAGGTGACTTTAGAGAGGAGCTGGCAATAATACAAAGAAACTCAGTGAAGAACAGTTCATGCTGCAGATCTCAAAAATCAAGCTGAAAATTCAGAAGAATCTGCCATGAGAACTGGGGGAAATTCTTTCAGGGGCATCCCAATGGAGCTGGAAAGTCAGATCCAGCTGATTCTGTCTGCTCTGATTGTGTCTCTGGGATCTGTATAACACTCTGTCTGCACATCCTTTTATAGTTCATGGATATGAACTCTCTCCTGTGCATTTTCCTAATCCCTTTGTCACTTGCTGGAGAGCTCCCAGTGCTGTAGCAGCAACAAATCACGCCGTATTTCTGCTTTTAACCCATGTGTTCCTTGTCTTTTGGCAGAATCAGCCCTCCTCCCTTTCCATGCTGGACTTGCTGCACGTGGCCCGTGACATTGCCTGTGGGTGTCAATACCTGGAGGAGAACCACTTCATTCACAGGTAGGTGAGCCCACCTGGGCAGGACCTGCAGAGGGGCCAGCACGGGCTCAGAATGCCCTGCTCCATATGTTTGTGTCCTGCTGCACTCTAGTGGCTGGATACCTCTAAACAAGGTAGACAAAATCAGAATCATAGAAGCAATAAGAGAGCAACTGCTATAAATCAGGCTGGTAAAAGTCTGTCGTTTTGCCAAAGATCCTGAGCCCTGTCTCAGGGCCTGCACTTGTGCAGCCTATTTGGCTACTCTGCAAATGGACACAATCTTGTGACAGAAGTCTTTTAAGCTCTCTCCCTGTCAGGAATTTTATTTAGTGCCTGTCTGCTCATTTTGGGAGCCTTTTCTTCTCCCTCTTGAAGAGCACCTGGACAAGTACAGCCAGAAGGGCAGCATCAGGTGACTATTGCTCCTGCAAAACAGGGGGTTTGGCAAGCATCTAAAATCTGCCTGTTGAGTAGAGATGAGTAGAGAGGTGGCAGTTTGCAGCTCTGAGAATCGCCCACAAGCTGTGCCATTGTGTTATTCAGACCTCAAGGTTTACTCCAGCCCAGCAGAGGTGGAGCTTGGAGCTTTACCTGCATACACAGATTCAGGCCCACAGCTTCACTATTCAGAGCAACACCTGCACACTGTTCTGGCAGTGTTTTGGCATCTCTCTCTGGCAGCACAACACTCTGGCAGCCTTTTGACAACACTTGAACAAGCACAGTAGGAACAGATCAGTGGATCATTCCCCTGGCAGCTTGATGTTGGGACTAGTACATTCTGAAATCAGCTCCTCCTCTTGCACTCCTTAGAGACATAAAAATAACTCCCGAGGTGAAGGGAATCACACAGGAAGCCCACTCTTTCAACTGGAAGATGTTATGTGAAATTTAAAGAGAAAATGTTAAAGAACAAAACTGTTCCTGCTGTGGGAATAGATTGGAACTGGGGGCATTGCAGTTATCCATAAACACTGACTTTTCTGGCTGTTTAGGTTCTCTGCAGCTCAGGGAAGTAGGTTCTATATTTTGTTTCCTTTTTGACTTGAAAAACTGTCAAATAATTAAGTGGCTCTTCTCTTTCTGTTTCTTTTCTTCCCTTTCCTTTTAGGGATATTGCTGCCAGGAACTGCCTCCTTACCTGTCGAGGGCCTGGGAGAGTGGCTAAGATTGGAGACTTTGGAATGGCCCGGGATATTTACAGGTAGCAGAGCCAAGCCCAGGGTACCTGCAAGTGGGAGGTCACTGAAATGAGGGAAGAGCAGTGATTGTGCAGCCTCTTGTGCTGCTCTGTGTAACCCTGGTGAGGCGAGAGTGGAGAGATCCCAGTCTGGTGAATCCCAGCTGATGCCTTCCTGGTGTTTGCCTTAAACTGTCCTGGACAGTTTTCTCCTGGGCAATGAAGTCCAGTGGTCATGGAGGATGTTTTTCCTCCCTTTTAGACTGTCCTCAGTTTCCTTTCTTTACGTTCTCCACGCTGAATGGCATTGATGTGCCCTTTTGTTTTGTGATTCCAAATCATTCTGAATTTAATCTCTCTTCTTGATGCTACCCCTGCACCTTTGGTTTGGTGTCATCAGTAAATTTCCTCAATTTACTGCAGCTAAAGGAGGAAGGTGTAGAAGAAGGTCAGGAAAATGTAATCACCCAAACTGGAATTCAGCCAGGACACAGGTTAACTACTTTTGCTCTTGCAAGAAGTGCCAGAAAAATCTTTAATGACCATAAGCAGTCAGGGCTGCAGTTTGATGTCTCATCTTCCATAGAGCACCTCTAGAAGTGCAGCTCCATATCCTGCTGTGCTGAGGAATTGATTTGCCCTGACTCAGAAGAAGGAATGCCTTGTGCTCAGTCATCTGCAGTTTATTCCAGTGCCTTCCCGTCTTTTTTTTCCTGCTTGAGGATTCTCCTGTGCAATTACTAAGCCAGGTTTGGCTCTGCTTAGCTTGAGCTCTGACAGTATCACAGCCTGAGGTGCTACAAACAGAGTGCTACCTTCAGAAACCCAAGTGTATCAGAGGTTCTTGGGGTTGTTTTCCCTCCACAAAGAGTCCCCGCACAACCCCACTGTCAGATGGGGTTCTGCTGGGACAAAGTAGCATCTGTCACCCTCACACTATCAGCAGAACCCACTGCCAAGATGAACGCTTTGGTGCTGAGCTTTCAAAGGTGCCTTTGAAGCCTGCATGTGTTTGTCCAGGAATACCCTTTGGCTGCTCAGGCTGTGTGTTGTGATCAGTGGTGCCAGCTTGCATGAGCAGCCTCCTGCAACTGCCAGCATGGGATTTGGGGCTTGCAGGCTTTATTTTAAATGACAGTGACTCCAAAGGGCTGTTGTAACTCCTGTCTCAGGAACATTTTTGTGTTACCATCACAGCTCTAATGACCTGGCATCCTCCTCAAACAGCTCCTTGTTCCTACAAAGGGGTTTGGATTTTACTCACAGTGCTTTACATTGGGTATATATGGAATAGGTTTGGTTTATTCTTTCTGGGTATGCCCAAGATGACCATGTGTGAGATGAGGTGAGAAGATCTTGCTGTGGTTGACAAGGGCAGGAGGAAGCTCTGCCAGCAGCAGTTACTGTGTTAGAAATTCCCTACGAGGATGAGGGTAACTGCTTTACCAGATCAGGCCTGAAGTAATGTAGATTAAACAGCACTTCCATGGTTTGCTCTTTTCCACTTCTTTTATGAGAAGAAACAAGTCATTCCAGAACTTAGATTGTTCTACCTAAATTAGTCTCTCCTCCGGCTCATAATTTTAATATGTGTAATTACAAAAATCCCATATTGACAGCATTTTCTGAATTCTTGGCTGACTCTTTTGTTCTGTTTGTTCTTTGCAGAGCCAGCTACTATCGTAAGGGTGGGTGTGCAATGTTGCCTGTCAAATGGATGCCTCCCGAGGCTTTCATGGAAGGGATATTTACATCAAAAACAGACACATGGTGCGCTTCCTTTCCTCCACTATCCTGTCTGTCCGTGTTGGAACCCCTTTTGTAAACCATGAATGTTTTGTAAAAAAACACACATTCTTGTTCACTTCTCACATACTAAAAGGACAGGCTAGGTCTTTCAGAGCCAGCAGTTTTTGAGGAAACAAAGGAGCAGAAAGGTCAGACCTGTGCAGAGGTGGGTGCTGCAGGGCAGCTGAGCGGGCAGGGAAGGGAGGGTAAAGCAGATGCAGGTGCTGCTCCATTAGTCCCACACTGAGGAAAGCAGCATGGGAGGCTGCAGGCACGATCCATCCTGCCAGTCAGGGAGAAGGGTGTCCTACATTGTGGATTTTACCTTTCTCCTGGCCTACAGCAGCACTTGGAGCTCCTGAGTGGCCAGAGGTGGGGAGGAAAGTTGGGAGAGCGGGAGGCAAGAGCTCAGGGAGTGTGTGGAGGGGGAAGGGGCTGGTGGCCAGGACACAGCTTCTGAGCAAGCCCCAGCAGAGGGGTGAGGTACACACTCTGGTATAGCTGAGCTCTGTCTCAGCATCAAGCAGAGGAGTTTCCCATTGCTGCACATCTCTCTACAGTTTTAACCAATGGGGTTGTGGTTTCCAGGTTTGGAAACATTGACCAGGTGAATGCTTTGGAGGGAATCCTGCCCCAGCCACTGTCCCCAGGGCTTTGCAAGCCACTGCACCCAGGCCAGGGCTGTGCTTGCTAGAGAGAGTTTTCATTGTCCTCTTAGTGACAGGTGGGACCTGTGGGCCTCAGAGCATCAGTGGGGACTCACTAGCAGGATATTTCATGCAGGGTAGCTATTCCAGAGGAAAAGTTTGCCAAAACTTCTCTCTCCAGCAGTGGTCAGTGTCTCAGAAAAGGATGACCTGACTTTCACTTTTGTTACCTCCAGCTGAGCAGTGCTGAGTACAAGGGCAAAGAAACCATATTTACCTACCTATATCACAGGCTTCACTCACCTAGCAGTCAACTACTGGTATTTGTTACAAGTTTTAAAGTTCACTGTTACAATTGTGCAGCTTATTTATGTCTGAATCCTGCAGCAGGATTTCCACCAGCTCTTGATCAAAGGTTGCAAAGGGCAGTGCTGATGGTACTGAACCTAAGGGCATTGCCCACTGGTGATGGTCATTACAGTATCCCTCACTTTGTTTTCCTTTGTTTCTGTACTCAGGTCCTTTGGCGTATTGCTGTGGGAGATATTCTCTTTGGGATACATGCCCTACCCCAGCAAAAGCAACCAGGAGGTTCTGGAGTTTGTCACCAATGGAGGAAGGATGGATCCACCTAAAAACTGCCCTGGCCCTGTGTATGGGACTATAACTTTGATATATTCATGCAACTAAGTTTCTGTTTGCTTTTTCTCTACTCAAAAGTTAACAACTTTTAAGATTGACATAATCATGGCTAATCTGCCTTATTAAACTTCAGTACCAGTGATTCCTCTAATATTTAATTTTTCTGTTGTTTTGGAGAATAACTCAGGGCCCATTAGAGAAGTCCTGGCCACCGCTTGTTTGGTTAAATATGACACAGTATTTCTCTATCTTAGGTTAGCTGTGAACCTTCGATACATTAGACTGTTCACTGACAGGGAAATCTGGGCTCTTTTATCTGTAGCCCTGCCTACCTTTAGTGTGTTGTCCAAGGGATTTCAGGTGGATGAGTAATTTCTCTGAAAGACTGTGGATTTCACACCACTGGTGGTCACATTCCAGTGGTCACCAGTGCATCAGTTGCCTAACTCCAGGGAAGGCAGAGAACTCACCTGTTAGAAGCAAGAATAGTAATGAATGTCTGTGATTCCCAAGCTGCCATGAGTCGTTGTCACATCCCATGGGATCTGCCATTCATGAACGTCTCCTGTTCTGCCCTTCCAGCTACCGCATTATGACCCAGTGTTGGCAGCACCAGCCTGAAGACCGGCCAAACTTTGCCATAATCCTGGAGAGGATTGAGTACTGCACTCAGGTATCAGTGCTTGTTTGCCTCGGATGAGAGGGGTGGAGAGGGTTCTTCTTGAGGAGCCGTCTAGACAAGCCGGGATACGAGATGAGGAGGCAGCACTGCACTACTGCAGTCAGCAGTTCAGGGAGACTGATGTCAGCCTGGGAGCCCTGGCTGGCATATTCACCTCATCAGGGGCTTGACCCTTCTTGTCTTTTGCTGCTGAAAGACACAGGCTGACACAGGCTTACACAGCTTTACAAAGAGCACACCTGTAGTTCTGCTTCTGCTTATAGAGGCATAAATTCCAAAAGACAGGGCAGCACCTGCACTGCTTCCACATGCCTCATCCCAGTCTCTCCATCCCAGTGTTTACCCTTAAGGCATAGTCAACACTGAACAGAAATTGTCCCAGCTCAGAGCACCCTTTGCAGGTGGTTTCAGCAGCTGTTGGCAATTTTTTTGAATCTGAAAGTGCTGGAGAAGGCAGGTGGAGAGATGGCCAGGCTTAAAAGAGTGGGGATTCTTAGGCTAGGCCAGAGGGAAAAGATGTGCCTGGCTTTCCAGGCCAAAATCTGATTTACTTATTTTTTTACCACCAGTTTAGCTTGTGAGGAATAGAGCAGTTTGGAAAATGTTCTCCTGCCTGCATCAGCGCAGGCTACTTGCATGATCTCACTGTTGTTCACTTCAGTCAGTTTGCTTTCCCTTGCTATTTGGGAAGCTTGATCTGGTTTTTATGTGTTTGGATCCTGGGATTGGAAGGCATATTTTTCTGCTATCTGTAGCTTGCCATGGCATACAGCAATAAGTAAAGGTTGCCAGGATCACTGCATTTTCTCTCAGTTTAATTTTCAAAACTGCTTAAATAGCTCAGAACCACAGTCCCTGTGGATTTGGCTTCAAGGGTTCTGCCAGTATTGTCTTCACTCTGCGTTCCCATTCCTCCCTTGTTGTGTGGAGGCAATACTTACATGGTTCCAACTTGCTCAATATTATGTGTTACAAACTCTGAGATGATAGAGATTCCAAAAAACATTCCCAAAGGAAATTTTGCTGGACATAAAAAATGCTTTTCATTGGTTTTGTGCCTCTGCTGTTCTATGGTGAGTTTAAGGGTTACTTTCTTTAAAAGAGTTGGATTTTAAGGATATCCTGTTGCATCTTGCACCTAACTGCACTTTGTCTACATCCCCTCCTCATGAAATGGGGCCTCTGGGTGGTGGGATGTGTTGAGATCATAGCATGACAGCTGCTAGATGTGTGATGGCTGCAGACTTTGAGAAATTCCCGTTATTCCCCTTGGCAGGATCCCGATGTCATCAACACCGCCTTGCCAGTAGAATACGGCCCATCGGCTGAGGAGGAGGAGAAGGTGGCGATGCGCCCCGACGATCCAGAAGGAATTCCTCCTCTCTTGGTCTCAACACACCAAGACAGAAAGGATGAGAAGCAAACCCTGCCATCTCCACCACCCTTGCCATCAGCCGTCACTGCTGGAAAATCTCTGGGGAAAGGGGGAGCCTTGGAACAGCCAGCGCCAGGGAAGGTGCAGTCAGCCACAGCGGGGGGACACATCAACATGGCCTATGCCCAGTCCAACCCCCCTTCCGAGCTTCACAAAAGCCGGGGCTCCAGAAACAAGCCCACCAACCTCTGGAATCCAACCTATGGCTCCTGGTTTGCGGAGAAGCAGGGCAGCAAAAACAGTTCTCTGCTGGAGAAGGAGAGGTCTGAGAGGGAGAATTTGGGACAGGAAGGAAACTGTACTGTGGGGCCCAACATTGTGACTGGCAGGCTGCCAGGCTCCTCCCTGCTCTTAGAGCCATCTTCCCTAACTGCAAGCGTTAAAGAAGTGCCTCTCTTTAGGCTCCGCCACTTCCCCTGTGGGAATGTCAACTACGGATACCAGCAGCAAGGCTTACCCTTGGAAAACTCCACTCCACCTTGTGCTAGCAGTTACGAGGACCCTGTCCTTAGAAACAAGAGCCACATAACCCAGCAGGGGCCCTGAGAGCCCTCGACCCTCTCTTGACTTTTCCTCCCCGTGGCCCCTGAGCCTTGAAGAGATGTCCTGTCACCCAACACACCACGAGCAAGGCATCGGACAGCATCACCTCCTATTTTGTGCAAACTTGCTCCAAAAGTGCCACCCTTGACGCTGTAATTTCTACTAACCCGAGAGGCTTCAACCCACCGGAGCCCCAGCAGAGTCAAAGGAACGAGGGGGAGGGAGGATGCAGGGAACTGTTGCTAACTGCAAGGCCCAGCTGCTGTTGCATCAACTCATCCGCATGGTTGTCGTCATGCCCTTCCTGTGAGCTTTTCCCAGTTGTGCGTCCTCTGCTTCTGTGTCAAGCTGCGGCTCACTGCCATGAGTGTTCCATGTCTGGGCTTTTCCGTGCCAAACTTGTCGTTGCTGTGGAAGACCTGGAGGTCTCCTGCTGCTGGCAGAGCTTCTAGTGGGTTTGGGAAGAGTGTCCTCTATCCAAACCAAAAAACAAAAATACGACAGTGCGGAATGGTGACACGATGGCACGTTCTCAAGTCTTGTTCCAGCTGCAATCCAGTCTTCGAAAGTCCTTGAATGCACAGTGTTGTGGGGGTGCTGGCAGCGCAATGGAAAAACCCTGGTCACGCTGCATCACTCAAAGGGGAGAGGAGAGGGGGGGTGTAGATGCTAGGAGGCATTCAGGGGGTGGGCATTGTTTGGCTGGGGTTTTCTTTGGTTTGTTTTTGTTTACCTATGCTTAAGCACCAGAACCAAGTAAAGCCCTTTCAAATTCATTCTGTCCTACAAAAGTAGGGATGCCCTTCATCAGGAATGTGGAAGATCAAGTGGAATCAATGTGAAGCTTTGGAGGACCTTGGTCATGAGAGAGACTTTCACCGTGCCCTGCATACCTCGAAGGTTTGAAATAGCCTTTGACATACGCTGTATGAACAACACCATAAAGGCAGAAGACTACATCGTGCCACTGTCTGGAAGCCAGATATTGTCTGTACTGAAGGGTTTAGAACCCTTTTTCCTTAGACAAAATACGTGTATGATAGTGGTTTAAGGACAAACACTCCATTGACTCACTTTGTACACCCCGTGCATGAAAAATATTCCAGTTAAGTGTATTGTCAAAACATAGATGTAGGAAATAATTCATGTGTAAAGATGTGCTTTAGTAACTTCAGCTTAGGGTTGGGAGGAGCTGTTTTAGCATGATCGCTATCCAAAAAAGGGGTGCTTATTTCCATAGAAATGGGAGTATTGGAGCATCAGCAAAGGAGTGGGAAGGTGTTCTTCAGTCCGAGACTCTTCATTTCAGTGAAGTCACCCTGAATCTGGCCTGGATCCAAACATTGAGGTAAGCTTCCTGTCTCCATAAGGGAGCAAACCAGAATCCCTATACATCCTAAACTTTGGGATGGGCAGATTGAAATTGGAGGACTTGGCTTGGGCCACCCCCCTTGTACAAAACACATTGCAGGAGGAGCATTAGTGTGCTCTCCTAATCTGCCTTTCTGATGCCTCTGATGCACAGAATTAACTGCTTTTTTTAGATCAAAGCCAAAAGCAGATGTGCTGACTGGTTAACAGGCTGTGCTCGTGTGTTGGGTCAGGGGCTGCTCTGAATTTCATGTTCATCTGCTAGAGATCCATCCCACTGCTGCTGCATGGGTTAGGGGGGATAACAAGGGTTACGCTTACAGACTTCTTTAGGCTGAGCTAAGTGGGTATTTGTCATCTCCAAGGTTATTAGGCTCACAGCTCTTGCTGTGAAATAGCCACTGGGGAGGGATTCTGTCTAGCTTAGGATTGTGTTAGTGTCACACCAGTCTCTCTCTCTCTAGCTCAGTAAACTCAGTGGGGTAGTTTCTCAAGTCTCAGGAAAGCTGATTAATTCTGGAGGCAAGCACTATCTGAACAATTTATTACACTATTGCATTATTCACATATAATAGCAATTTTCATTTAAGTATTCCAGCTTTCTCATTTTCAGAAGAGCTGAAGCTCCTCATTGTTTTATTTAGCCTTTCTTTGCAAAGGAGCACACTCTGAGTTTTTGCTGCCTTACGAAGTTACTGGGGGCAGAACCTGACCTGTTTACTGATGAGTATTTCCAAAAGAAGGCACAAGAACAAAAAGTTGCTAAGTTAATGATCTTTGACTAGCTGAAATTACTAATTCTTGGATCTGGGGCAGCAGCTTCGATGCTGCACAAATGCAGATAAGCTGCCAGGTTGTGATGTTAAAGGTGGAATTTCAAAAGAAACTACAAAAGCACAAGCAGCAAGAGATGATTTTAAGTCTGTAGTTGTGAAAGGCAGGCTCTCCCAGCCATAGTGAGATGCTCTGAGCTTGTGCTATGCAGTTATTTTATCATAGAATGTCTTACAGAATGGGAGTTGTAAGAAAATGAAGGAGCTAAACATGATCCTACTTCTTACCTATGGGATATGTCAAGAGATAATTCTGATCAGGGGAAATGGTGAATTACTACTGAAATTCTCCACTCTGCTGAGTTCAGTGCATTGAGACAAATATTGTTCAGCACTGGCAGCTGCTTTTAAGTGAGCTTCCCTCTAATGTGTCCAGTGCAAAATTCTTTGTTATGGGTTTTTTAATGGTCTGGATTTTCTTGGTTGGTTGGAGTTTTGAGGTTTGTTTGTATTACTGTTGTTTGTGGGTTTTTTAATCCCTCTCTCTTAACTCCTGGAATTCAGAAATCCAGTTTGGGCTTACTTTTAATGTTAAAACCATACAATTTCTGAGCTCTTCCACAGCAAGCATTTAGTTTAGTATCCCTGTGTGCTGTCCAAGCACAGTACTTCAAAAACCGTCCTGTAAATATTGGTGCTAATCAAATCTTCTCACTTAGAAACAAGAGCTGGAGCATTTGCCTGTCCTCTTTCTTAAAAAAAAAAAAAAAATGTTACCATTAATTGCTTGGACCAAAGGGTGCTCTGTTATTTGTATCCAGGCTGCAGTTGCCATGAGAATGAACCAGAAATTTTAATTTCTGTGTCTAGGATGATTCACCTGTTCAGTACTCAGAGCTGCAGTGACCAGAAGGGATTTAAGTCACCATGGGCTCACCAGACCAAAGCATTCTGTAAATCCCAAATTCCTCAATCAAACCCCTCCATGCTAGGAGAAAAACAAATTCAGATTATTTTTAACCCTCTTACCCTTTTTGTTGATGACTTTTTTTAAAATTATAGTTTATTGACACAGTGTCTGTTTTTAAGGAACTTGTTTTAAGACCATTAACCTTTTGTGTTGGTAATAATGATGTTCTGATTTGTGTTTTCCTCATTCTGCAGTGGAAAAGCAGGAAGAAGTATGACCTACAGGATGTAAAGCATGACTGGGGAAAAACCCTGTGCTTATGCTCTGAAAATGGCTTATTTCCATGTAGATGTTACCTGGTTTCCTATAGAAGATAAGCAGGTTTCTGGTTCCGTGAGCTGCTGGAGGTAAATTAGGTTGGGATGCCTGTCTCTCTACCTTTCCAGTTGTGCCATCATCTTCCCTTTGTGCCGCTGAACTTTGTTTCTCCACCACGTGCCTGGGAATGAAGCAGGGCAGGAGTGAGGGTGGTTCTGCTCCCCGAGGCGCAGTAAGGGAGCGGGGTGGGAGAGGGGCAGGTGACAGGAGGTGCAGGGACCAGCGGTGGGCAGCCCCGGGGCTGCGTTCCTTTGGCCGGGTCGGTCTTGGACAGCGGCGTCGGACGCGGCCGCTCCAGCTTCCCTGCACAGGGAGCGGCCACAGCACGGCACACCAGGGCTGACACAGGAATGGCAGGTGCCACTCTGCATGTCTGCTCCTGGCTTCTGGGGGATGAGAACCTTGACATGGGAATAGCATAAAACAGCCTTCCACAGCAGCACAGCCATCGCTGTCCGTCTGTCCCAGAGTTAAACCCATCACAGGAAACATCCCAAGCATCCGCTCCTGGCTTCTTTTAGTACCGAGCTTCATTATAGGAGTGTCTGTCTCATGTACAGCCGTTTATGCAACATTGTTTATAAAGGAAGGGCCTGTGCACTTCAGGGATACTATGAAGAAAAATCCTAATATATGGTCATTGAGTATTTTGTATTGAATAGTGTATTTGTATTGTAAACAAGTGTAGTGAACCACAAGGCATGAAGACAAATAAAGTGACAGTGGCTGGATTTCTCCGTGTTGGGCTGTGCAATGATTGGATCAATGTCCAGACGTCTCTGGACATCCATTTCTACTTGGCAAAGTTGCAGAAGTGTTAAGGTGATGAACAGCCATGGTACGGCGAACCATGTTTTGGGCTCACAGCAGCTGTTCCGGATTTCTTTGCACTGCCAGTGTTACACACCAAGTTTCTTACAGGGGAAGGTGCCCTTCCCTCTGTCACAAGGAAGGCTGGCTTTTACCCACAGAAAGCTGGCCAGTATAAAAACAGAGCAAAGGATATGGCTGAAGATAGCATTTGAGTGTTTTCCTATTTAAGACAGCCTTTGAGACTGGACTGAGGGTAGGTCTACCTATAAGCTGTACTTTAATTCATTTTCAGTATTGAAAATGACACCATAGAATCTTGTGACTATTCTGGGAACAGATAGCTCCTGCCCTGAAACACTTTTTTTTATCCTGTCCCATACCACTCCTATGGCCCAGGCAGCTGCATTCTCATGAAATTAGGACTGAGTTACTACAAACTTTCTCCTTCACGTGCTCATTCTAATGCAGGATAGTGCTGTGGTTTGGTTAACAAGACTTTTCCAGTAGGCACCTCTCCTCTCCCTCCTTTGTTTCCTTCCCTGTCTTAACTTAAAAAGGAGCTCTCCTATGCTCTTCCAGCAGCAGGGCTGGTAGCAGCCAGCCACCACAGCCTGGTTTGGATCTGGCACTGGCTACAAATCTCTGCTCTAATTCCCCTTTCTTCCAGAGTTGTCAGTCTGCAGCCAGCCAGGGAAAAGGATGCAGGTGGGTACTCTGCTACGTGGCTTTCATGGACAGTTTGAGTTTCCACCTGGTCCTTGGCAAGGCTTCTGCAGACTCTGAACTCTGAAACAGCCATGACAGAAAAGCTGGGTTTGCCACCTCTCACAGGTGACAGATCTAACTTGTCAGAGGAACTATGTACAGCTATGTACAGGAACTGTGCTATGTTGCAGCTCTGCAGAACCAGCCCTGGATGCATGTGCCTCAGATGTTGCTGACCAGCAGCACTCTGAAGGCACAGGCTCCCTGCTCAGAAAACCATTACTGTCACCATCTGCAGAACAGTCACTGAGTCCAGCTGAGCTGAACTCCCTAGAAATTAATTCCCCATCCTTGGACACCTCAAGAAAATTCTTCTCCCCGTGTCACATGCACCTGTGGTCTCTCCTTTCCAGCCAGTATTAAGAAAACTTGAAAGATTTAATTGCTAAGAGTAATGAGGAAGGACATTATTTTTATTGGGACCTGGGAAACGCTGTGGGACAAAGACTGGCCTCAGAGTCTGCACAGAGAGCACAGAATTGCTGGGGACCGTCTGTTTATTTATTTATAAACTACACATAATGTTTTATTTCTGTAGTTTCTTGGGACTTCGAGGATCATTTGGCTTTTTTTCTAACCAGTCAGGGGCTGTGATAGTACAGTCCTCTGCACAGCACCTAATTTCAAACTTCACTGCCACTTATTTTCAGAATTTTCTTTATGACACAGTGTCCTCCTGCAAGAGTTGGGAGTAAAGGATTATGGCAACTTACCTTGGATTTAGGGAAGCACAAATCCCTTCCCATCATCACCTTGAAGAGAGCCATCAGTAATCCTTTCTGGAATGGACTGATTTATGTCTGTTTCAGACAGCATAAATTTACAGTGCTTCTTGCTTCCTGGCAGAAGATTCTGAGAGCTAGCAAAACAGCTCCATCCTGATAACAGTCAGACTTGCTCCTCTAAGCTACAGTGCTCGAGCCAATTACAGCCACAGCTTCCAGGAGAGATGTGCTGCTGGCTGAAGCTGAAAGGGAAGGTAGAGCACAATAGACCAGTGCCAGATGGTATCTGTGCCCTCTCCTGCACCCATCAGGCAGCTTCAGTCAGGCCCAGGCCAAGACCCCACTTCCAGCTGAACTGCTACAGAGCTGTGGAAGGTGCAGCCTGACACCCCTGCAGGAAAAACAAGCTCCCACTGAATCATCTGTGCTAGGCAGACCACACAGAAATGCTGAGACTCCAACAAGCTGCCCCAGCTTGCTGCCTCACCCACACACTTCTTCCCATACCCACCTCCTGGGGAGCTCCAGCTACCCCTCAGATAAAGCAGCTCCACCCATTCCATCTGGTCAGGCAGGAAAATGAGCATTCCTGGTAATGAGTCTCCTCACAGAAAGTCCACTGCCCTCCCAGGAGCACCAGGGTGTGACACAATGTGCTGTGCAAAGGCTTTGTTTGGAGCTGGCAGTTCTGTGCTGAACAGCCAGGAAAGAGAAAAGCTTCTGATCACAGCTGGCATTGGCACACTGAACTCCCTGCACTTAATTTGTACAAATGAACAGAAGTAAGAAATGTACATTCTATAAAGACCCCATGAACATTCTTTTTGCTCTACTATTTAACAGGGTTTCATTTTATTAATATCAGCAGGAAACAAAGTAAAGTTCGGTACATCACTGAATATCTGCATCTCTAAATATAAAGCATTACTTTTTTTTTACATTCAAAATTTACAGCTTTTATATTCAATTAAAAATTCCCGTGAGTTAGACAACAATAGGCATTATTTTAAATACAGATCAGGAAAAATAACTACAGCAACATTTAAAAGAAGGTTACAGCAGCAGGATTCTGTCTAAAAATAGGCTATTATTATTTAAAGTATCACTTCTTCAAGTAGGCAAGAGCAAGCAAATAATTTAAGAGTAAAATGACTGTTCTGTAACACAAACCCATCCAGTTAAGATAATGTTGACATAGAATGTATTTTAATTGCTCAGCATATGTTTAAAACATGGACAAAATATTAGCCATTCTAAAAGGCTGATACACAAATGATGTCACACAAAGGCCCTTAACACTGCTGTACCTAAAATTATCCTTAATTCATCACAAGATCTCACAAAAAAAAAATTTATACTGGAAACTGTTCCAAATCAAACAAAAAGAAACATGTATCACAAAGCAATCAAATAATGGCAACAGCTTGCTTGAAAACCCTGCATCTGTTCCATACCATTGGCAGGAATTACCTTGCTGTATTTATACAGACTTAATATTTATGATAAGGAAATTATGTATTCCACTCTGGCTTATTTGCATTTTACAACTGTGATACTCATTGCCTGCAGCACCCCAAACAAAAAAAATAGTCTCTAAAAATGAGGGTAAGCTCTCCAGGAGAGCGCAAAGTGCATTATTTCAAAGAGTGCATCTTGTCTGTAGCTCCTTCTACAAATGCAGAACAAAAAGTGCTTGTTACTGTACAGACTGGCATGCAGCATATTTGTGCTTTTTAAAGGCTTCTTATTTAATTGCTGCTCTTCTAGGAGAGGGGCAAATCCTCATATTTATCAGCCCTTCTGCATTATGGAGAGGAGGGGGAAAGAGGAAGAGAGATCCTAATGCAAAAATGCAAAAATACTCCACAACTGTTTGAAAAAAGGAGACGGTTTGGCTTTTTTTTTCCTCTCCTTTCTTATTGCTAGCAGCTGGTTTTGGAATTGACAAAGTGCCCAGGAACCAAGCTAATGCCACCCATCAACCATCTCCGCTGTCAAAAGCGGGCAATGCACAAACATTTCCAGTTCACTACTACATGGAGAAAAACCCTCTAAATACTGCATGAACCACACAGGAACTTTAGAGAATGCTGCAGACACTGTTCTCCAACTGGAATGGTTTTCAAATGATGCAGCATCTTAAAACCTTTAATAACCTTCCAGGCAACAAGGGTCATTAAAGTAAGAGAAAACTCATCAGTGGTTTTATTTCTTAACATGACTGAACACTTTATCTCCCTATTTTATATATATATTTATATAAAATATATCTATTATATACACACACATACATATATACTTATATATGTAAAACGCAAATGCAGGTTTAAAGATTCCAAAAGAAGTTTGTGTTCTAGGCGGGCTTGCCCTGTGCTTTGACACACTCCTTGCCCCACTCTGTGAGCAGCACGCTGTGGGCTCAGCAGACATCATCCACCAGCTTTGCCCCGTTGATGCCACGGTAGGTGACCCTGCTGGGCCGCACCAGGACGCCGTGGTTCAGCCTGCAGCTGAAGTAGCGCTTCTCCCCCACGGAGCCGTCGTTCTTCCCCTTGGCACTGCGCAGCTCCAGCCCCAGCCAGACCCCCGGGGCAAAGTCTGTGGGGCCGATGTACCTGATGGTGCCCATTTCATTGGAGCTGGTCAGGAGAACCTGGGAGCCTTCGTGCAGCTTCACGGGCCCCTCGGAGGGAGCTGTCGCGCTGCCGCTCCAGCTGCGCCGCAACACGGAGCTCTTGGATCTAGTGGGAAAGGAAAGGGAACAAAAAATGTCCTTTCTTTGGTATAAAACATCCAGGGAGAATCTGTAATTCAAGGAAGTGCGTGGGGGAAAAAACACACCTTCAAATCCCTTTTGAGAAAAACTGGGTTCGATCTCATGTAACTAACAAACCATGAAATAACAGTAACAGGCTGCTACACTCGGCACTCTGAAGTATTGGAAAAGCAATTTCCTACACCCGATGCTAGGATCTGCAGTATTTACAGCAGGTGATAGTATTGGTAAATTAAGCCATACAAAACATTTTATCTGGAGCTTAAAACAGTTTAGCCAAAACAACTTTACCATACAACTGTCAGTCAGGATCGCAAGAGCAAAGTGAAGCCCTTTACCAAGAACCTCTCAACTTCACCCAGCTGTGTGAAAATACCAAAATTTGGAGAATATGATTGGAAAACAACTTTAAGGCCAACCTAAATTCTAGGACTGTAGGACTGTATTCCTGGATGGAAAAACATGTACTACTAGTTCATTTTGAAAAAAAAAAGAAAAAAAAACCACAAAAAAAACCCAAACATGTAAAGATCTAGATATCCTATATGCATGAAGGGATTTTTTTTCATCAAAGCTAACAATCAGCTCACCCAAGCACTTGAAACTCATAACACTCACCTAACAAAGGCATTTCTTCTGTTCATCTCCTTTTGTGAAGATGCAGAAGTCGTGCTTAGACTGCGTCTAAAACCTGAGTGGAAAGATTAATAAGCTGTGTAGGACTTCTTAAGGAGAAAAAAAAAAAAAAACACCTTTATGAACACATATTCTTTGTGGGTTTTTTTATATTGTTTCCACTACATTTGCTGCACATTCTCCCCTCTAATTTGGAAATTAAATTATTAAACTTCTCATGAACATATATGCCTATAATAGGTTTGGCTTTTCAGAGGGAACAGAAATTAAACTAAACAAACCAAACAAGGGTAATTTGAAGGTCTTTTCACAAGAAGCTAAAGTAGAGGAAAAGAAAACCAACAACTTCAAGTACCTCACACAAGTTTTAGTAATTTCATAGGGACGTCCCCCTGCTGATCCCTTCATCAATCTCAATTTGTATTAAGGAGCAGGTTCCATTTCCCTTTCTCTCTGATTAGAGTGCAGTATTAGCAATAAGGGAAGACTGCCAACAATCATAACTGACATTAATTCTTTCTGCCAGGAGAGTGTTAAGAATAATACAGTACTCCACAGTTCCTTCTGCAGGCTAGATTTTTAGGAAGGGAGCAGCCAGACTGGCATTTGAGGTCCCTGAAAATCTCTTGTGCTTTTGGAGAAGTTGGCTTTGTGCAGATGGTTCTGACTGCAGAGCAGAGCCTGCCCCACCTAAATCCCATTTTCTCTCACTCCTACCTGGAAAAGTGCGAGTTCCTTTACTCCATGAAGTCTCTGTGAGAGAATCCAGAGAACCAGTCAGTCTGAAAAGCAGTAACACAATAAAAAGGTCATTTTGACTCAACTCTGAACAAACCTACTGGTTTCTTGTCAAATATTGATGAGGTTTTGATTCTTTCCTTCTCCATCTGCCCCCAAGAGACACCAGCATTCCTGCTGCACTCAGGCTGCTATGCAAGAAGTACCTGGAGAAAGTCAATGTATTTGAGTTAACTTGCCTCTCACTCACTGAGACAGCAGGTATGATTCTGAGGCAAGTTCCTCAGAGTTTCCCTGAGATGGCTTATTCAGAGAAATAAAGGCAAGAACATGTCTGGCAGAGTAACTACACACAAACAGAGGAGGAAGGAGAACAGAACTCCTTGGATGCTCTTCCTGGAACCTAAGGAAGAGACTACAGGCAAGTGGTACATGCTTTGGATCCTCTGTGCAGTTAGCTAGGATAAAAAGAGTATTTTCAGTCATGTCCAAGGGCAACTTCCTTTTATAATTGAATTTAGCAGAACACATCAGGATTGGGTCACAAAAGTAAGGTTTAATAAACACAGCGTATCAGAGGTCCTGATATAAAATACTTCAGGTGGCTGCAAGAGAAACAGAGGAAGATGCATTTATAGTTTTACACTCTGCTTTCAGAAACCTGACCTAAAACCACCAGATTTTTAATGGAGGTTATAAATTTACATTTGCAGAAGAAAACATTTGTGTCTTCTGTATCTGTTTGAAAATTTTTCCATGTTGGAAATGTATTAAGAAATCACTTGGCAACCCTAAGATGACAAGAGCTTCCGTGCTCACCTCTGTACACGAGATGGGGGTGCAAATATGCCATATCTGGGAAGGCAGCTGAAGTACTGCACTCCTCCCACAGAGCCATCGTTCTTCCCATGGGGCTTGTCCAATTCAATTCCACACCAGAACCCTAC
Organism: Lonchura striata; assembly: GCF_050655825.1. Lineage (NCBI taxonomy): Eukaryota > Metazoa > Chordata > Aves > Passeriformes > Estrildidae > Lonchura > Lonchura striata. The sequence goes on along the minus strand of NC_140705.1, from coordinate 95,163,083 downwards.
ATTGCAAAATAGTGAAATCAGGGCATTTTGAACAAAACACTACAGGCTTTTCTTCACCTAGACCACTGGCACAGTTGTCATTCACCCACATCAAGGAAAACAGTTTCTAGTCAGAAAATGTCAAGATGCTAACAGTAAATAGAAATATTATAAAATAGCTATCTATGCAATTATGCAAAAATTATAGCCTAATAAATCCAATTATCTCAGCATTTTTATATGCTTTCAGTAAAATTAGTGACATTTTAATTAATACAAAAAAGTTAAAACATTTGAGGAATATGTATGTGTGTATACATATATATATATGTACACACTAAAGTAAAATAGAATGTTACTAAGCATAACTGGCTATTGGACAAGGAGACAACAAAAAGCAGCACTGCTCTTTCACATTTCCCTCTTCATTCCTCTGACCACATGGTTTATGCCTCATCTGAGATCATCAACAGTAAAATTAAAGTTTTGATATTAATTCGTTCTTTCTATCTAGCAAGTTATAATTAATACAAATTGCAAGGTTGGTCGTGTGATACCAAGAGAAGGGTGCAAAAATTGGAACCGGCCATCAATTAATCTCATACAGAACACTGAATAGGCAGCAAGATGTTAATGAGCTTGATCATTCATAACCTGTGATAAATGTGAGCTAATTACACAAAGGTGCTAAATTTCATACTCCATTAGTAGTCCTTATGCTATCCATCCCCAGAAGATTCAGAATTTAATTCGAGTCACTTGGTACTAAGGCACTGGATAAAACCCTAATTCTAATTATCAGCTCACGAAACTCAAGAATGACAGCTTATGAATTAGAAAGGCTCAGCATATCAGAAGTTCTCCCCTTCCCACTTTTAGAATTAAGATCTGCATTGCAGCAGAAGCAACAAACCCTGGATAACTTCCAGAGCTTTGCTACACATTAGAACTGAAATACTTAAATGTACATCTGTTACATTTTCTATAAATTACTGGGTTAGCAAATGGTGATGATTTGTCATCTTTTGTTTTCCTCCAAAAAATTATGTTCCTGATTTAAAGCAGAGAGGGAGGAGACTTAACATTGTCAAATAGCTTTCTGATTTGACAGTTGTCAGTGTACGTGGAAAACAGCCCTTTTCTCCCTGATCACTTTCTCAGCAACAACACAAAGAGCGATGACATTGAAGTGACCCTCAGGGAACTTCACTACCACAGCAAGGGCTGCCTACAGTGAAATGGGCAAGGGGGCAGGGATGAAAGAAGAACAGAGCTCGAACCACGACCCTGCATCCTGATGGGGTTTTTGAAATGCTGATGCCACCCAGTGTCACAACAGAGCACTGCCAATCACACAGCCCTCACCCAAACCAGGTGCTCACACCAACACTTACCAACTGCTTCTGCATTACTCTTGCAGTGAGATTATACATAGGGCCATAGAGAAGATAATATTAGTTTCAAAATTAATTTCTACAATTCAGAACAACTGGCTGCCTTTGACAGCACTTGGCTTCACTGCAAAGTGTTTTTTAGCAAGGGGAAGGGAGAAGCTGAAAGGATGAGAAAACTGTGGTAGAGGTTGGGGCTTTTTGAGATATTTGTAACTTTATTGATCTTGTGGCCTAAAAGTTTGTTAGTTAAAATTTTATTATGTTCACAATTACTCTCTTAAAGATGTCAATAAATTAAGAAACAAGGCCGGCACATGACATAAGAGTGCCACTATTGCAAGAGACAAGCTGTGTCAAAAAGCCTTAACACAAAAAGTAAGGAGTAAATGCATGTGATCTCAATAAACCAGATACCCCTTTGGAGACTCAACTGAAGACTTTCAGAAAGCTGTGCTAGGAAGCTGGACTCTATGATCCTTGTGGGTCCCTTCCAACCCAGAATATTCAGTGATTCTGTAATACCTACAACTTCAACATCAAACTATCTCTCCTACATAAGTCAAGACAGTGGACAAATAAAAGCCACATTTTAAACCATTATTTTTTCCTGACAGTTGCATTAAAGTAAAAAATATTCAGTGAAACATAAAAGGGAGAGGGGGAAAGAGATAAAGAAAGAACTTGGAAACAAACCAACTTAAATTTAGAATTCTTTTGGAAGGAGTGAGGGAAAAGATGGATTACAGTTCTCGTGCTCACATGTAAACTATTCCATACTGATTTGACAACATACACAGAGCACTGCACATACCTGGTGCAAATTTTGTTGTCCCACAAAATCTAACAGTGCCTGTTCTCTGTCCCACCACCAGTACTCTGTCTCCAACCTGGATTTCTCCATCAAGAGCATTTTTCCTCGTGGTTGGGGAACTATACAGCCCTGGTCAAGAGAAGAACAAGATCTGAAATTAGTGAGATTAAATTAGTAAAATTAAATCTTTAAGAAAGTTCTCAATAACAAGCCAAATGATTAGTGAACAGAGTATTTATCTCTAACACAGTGTACCTTCCACACATGGCAACACAAATTTTGCTTAGGTAAAAACTTGCTTTGTGCAGCACAAAAACTGGACTACAGCCTTTTCTCTGCTCTGAAAAGGTACAGTGACCAACTATAAAAACACTTTGCATCTTGAAGACCTTACAAAAATCTTTCTAAAAGTTTCCAAACCTAGGTTTATGGTTAAACTACTTCACAAGTGTCTTTCTCAAACTATCTCAGGTTCTGAAACAACACAAATAGTTCTACAGAAGTACTTAACGCAGCAGTCAACTCCCCCCTGTGAAAATACACCTCCATACAACAGACCATACCAGCACTAATCTTAGATGAGGCAGAAGACACTCTAGTCAGGGCCTTTTTACTGTTGCTCATTGAGTTCCTCTTCTTAGAGTAATTCCATTTGCCTTCCAAGGAGGCAGTAGAAGAGGAAGAGCTGCTGTACCCAGGAAAACCTAAAGACATAAATGAAAGTTTTCCTTCAGGGATTCTAATTTGGAAAAGGACAGATTAAGCAGAAAGGAAAGCTTTTGCAATATGGAAGTTATCTCTCTCCATGGACAGCAGAACACAAAGTAAAGAGCCATAGTTAGAATTTGTTATGCAGTGTTTGCACAAACACCTGTCGGGAATGACACGGGTGCACCCAATCCTGCCTTGGGAATATGGTGATAGCTGAGTGCTAGAAATGGTCTCCAAAAGCACATCTTTATTACTCTATGAAAGTTCATCTAAGCAGTCCCAAGCATATTTATTAAAATACATGAAGTTTAGTAATAAGAGATCATACCACCATCCTTTCAGCATCCAGCCTACTAAAGATTTGATGAGAAGTGAAAGGAAGGTGATATTGTGTGAGTGAATTATTGCCTGGATTGAAGCCTACTATATTCCATTACATACTGTATTAATATTAAAATCTGTACTATAAAACAAGAATGGGAAATAAATCACTTTTATTTCCATTTGCAAACCCTGAAGTCTAAACTGTCCAATAAGACTTAATGTTCATCTTTCCTGCTTCCTTTTCAAGGCCCTTCATCTTCTCCCCTTTTTTAACCCATTCTGCCCAAAATGAGGCAGGGTACAGCAAGACACATCTATGCCTCAGCTTATCGATGTGAGAAATTAAGATAATATTGCTTATCAAATTTTCCAGACTTTTGAGAAGCATAATGCATTCGTTTTGGCAAACACCTTGATATTGACACAGGGTTAGTTTTTCAATGTAATTTAATTCTCCAATTTTGCAAAACAGTAAAGAACTGAGGAAAGGCAAAGGCAGTGGGTCTAAACAAAAGCTGAGGACAGAAATCTGAAGACTCTGAGATACTCACTACAGTTAGGCTACAATAATGAACATGCAAATTACTAACTAAATGGTGACTAAACAGGCAAACTTCAACTCCATGTCCAAGGTATAAACACGTGCACATTTGCAAACACATGCTACATGTATTTATTTAAAAGCCAGTCCAGGGATGGATTCACTGGAGGTCAGACCAGCATTTTTACAGGGATGCAACAAGAACTGCTCCAACTAAACCTGTCACCAAGATACTTCATTTTGTGGGAAATCACAGCATGGGAGAAGGAAGAGCAGAAAAGACTTCAGTAGGCCATATAATTGATTCCTTCTCCTTCAGGCAAAACAATTATTTGTTACAACACTCTTGACAGTAATTGGCCTGTTCTTAAAAACATCCCATCAGGGAAATCCCAAGACTTCTTCAGTAGTGTATTTCACCACATAATTATCCCTAGGGTTACAGGGTTCCCCCCCTCATATAAAGCCTCAATCATCACCAGTTTACATCAAGGTTTTTTACACCCACTACACATGCAGAGTGGGCTATACCATCCCTTGTATTCTAAAGCTTCCAGTTTTACACCTTTCATCTTCTGTCTTTTTAATCACAAATTTCAAGTCTTTACTCCTAAGCCATGTTTTATAAATCCAGTTGTTGTCTTTTCTGAATTCACAACTGCTCACTCACAGAAGCTATAACAAGATGCTTTCTTTCACAGACCTGCTGGAGCAAGTCCAAAGGAGGAGATAAAGATGTTTAGAGGGATGAAACACCTCTTCTATGTGGAAAGGCTGAGAGAGTTGGGGTTGGTCAGCCAAGTCTCATTGTGGCCTTTCAGTGACTGAGGGGGGCCCACATGAAAGATGGATAGACTTTTCATGAGTAGAAGCAGTGACAGGACAAGTAGAGGCTTTAGACTGACAGAAAGGAGGCTTAGATCAGGTATTAGGAAAAAATTCTTTACTGTAAAGGTGGGAGACACTGGAACAGGTTACCCAGAGAAGTTGGGTGATGATCTTTAATGACCCTTGATGATCTTCAAGGTCCCTTTCAAATCAAACTATTCTGTGATTCTGTGACTTTAAAAAGGCATATTCAAATGCACACTTCAGATTATTCCAAAGAAACACTGCTTTTACCAACACTTAAGAGTATGATTTTGTAGACAAAACCTCAAAGGAGATACAACTTTGAGGGTTTGTTCAAGACAGCTGAAAGTGAGGTCCCTTTGTGTTTCAAGTTCAAAGTACTGGTGTGGTAGAAGTTGTTATCCAATTGTGAAACTAGGTAATTGCAGAGAATGATTCACATGCAGAAGGAACTCTTTAGAAGCTAGTTTCATTTTTCATATTTGAAGCCTGTTCTTGTAAGTCTGCCATGACACAGCACCAAGACTGTTAAGCACTGTTAGATGGTAACACTTTATTAGAGAAGCATGAACATACAGATAGAGGAAAGAAAAAAAATACCAACAGAATATTAAAATCTAGGCAGCAACAATACAGGGCAAAAGTCCTTCCTCAAAAACCTCAGCCAGTAATTCTGCAGATCCTGTGCAAGGATCATTTACTAAGAGCCAGCTTTAAGGGCTTTCCCATGTTCCTGACCAAGCATTCAGACAGCAGTGGTTACCAAACCAACACGGAACACCAGCCAAATATCCACACAAATTACTTTGCTCCTAGAAAAAGAAATACCTAAAGCCTGCCTGAGACTTGAATTAAACAAGCAAGTACAGTGTAGATATAGGGCTTTTACAGAAGTAGGGCAGCAATAATACTGCTTCTACCATTCAAAGTATTTTTCCTTAAGATGTCAAACAAAAATTAAAAATCATTTAATTACCATCTTTTGCAGGTACATGTTTTCCCCTGTTGGCAGTCAGAAAGTTGTTTTCAGAAGCACTGTCTCTTTTTGCAGTATTTAGGCCTATAAAAAGAATATCTGAAATTAAATATACACATCCTAACAAGTAACAATAATTTTACAGGAAAGTCACAAAAACAATTTTTGCAGATTATACAGATTACTGGATGCATGAAAAAATTTATAAAATTGTACAATTCCTTAGACACTTGATAAATGGGTAAAACAAGAACTGCAGAATTGTTTTGATGGATAAGCACAGATATTAAACTCCTTAACACATTAAACCAGTCCAAACTATCTTGTCAAACAATAAACAAATGGTCTACAAAATGTTATTTTTTATATTGAAGCAGTTTTATTTAAATCTTTCAAGCATTCATATCTATAACATTCATTTTAATAGTATTTTACCAGTATTAATTTCATAATTTCTGCTTTAAAGATTATACATCAAGGTTTTGAGAGAGATTTGAGATCAAATCTTCATTCAGACTACAAATAATAATGTAAGCATGCCAGTATGATTTTGAAGAGCCTAACTCTCAGAGCAGCAATGTTGTGATATGTGTAGGAACTGATACACTCACCTAAGTTATAATTTGCAAACAGTTATTTTGCATTTCTGACAGTTTCCTACTCTAACTCAATGAAGAGCAAGCTTATCTATGATTTATCCCCTCCCTGTCATGAAAGAAAAATCAATCACATCTGTTTTATTTAACTACATCTCTCAGCTTAACTCAGCCACAGAGACTGAATTAGTTTGTGAATGTAGAGTATTTCCCAAACTTTTATGGCCATTAAGGCATCAGATCAAAAACCTAGTTGTTTGTGACTGATAGCACATTTATTAATTTTATCTCAGTAATCCTTTTCCTAGAAACTTGAAAAATATATTTTCCCATCAATGTGATGGATTATTCAAATCCAGCAAAACCAAATAAAATCACAAAACCCCTATAAAATATTTTATTTTACTTTGCAGCTTATAACCTTATCTATAAAAAACATACTAATTTTTTTTTAATCATTATAAACCAATGTAATCCAGGGAGGAAGTTTAAAGGAAAGAAATGTGACCTGGTGATGCACATAAACACTGCAAACCCAAGTTCTGCCTCTGCAGCTTTGTCCTTGCCCCACTCCTGCCAGCCAATCAGCCAGGCACATTAATCCCAGTGGAATTCTGTGCTTGGACTCCCTGCACACAGCACCTTCCAGACACTCACATCCAGTGAATGTAAGCTCTCCTGGGCAGATGATGCTTAACTCACTCTGATTTATCTTAGAGCAAGGTATCAAATGTTTAAATTTCACAAATACACAACTGCACCTCTGGGACAGAAAAGGTGGGTTAGAACTGAACTAGTGACAAAGCAAAAGTCCCTCTCATTATAGTTTAATAGGTTACAAATAGATCACAACAAAGTGAATCAAACACTGGAAAATAATGAACGGAAAAAGTCAGTTTGGATCTGCTCCTGAGCAATACTCCCCACAAACTGCTTATCCCAAGAAGCTTTTTATGAAAGATGCCCATTTATAAATAGCTTGAATCTTGTGCTAATTGTAAATACAGACACTCACTCCCCCCTCAATGTATGCAGAGAAAAGTTACATAAGTCATCCAAAAAGCTGTCAAAATGCATCTTTTCCTGGCACCAGCCTGCTGCATTGTATCCATACCCAGAATATTAGGGATGAAGCGTGCAGTGTTTTAGGGTGCTTGGGTAAATTCAATGGAGATGTGTTTTATCTTCCATCCCTTAAGCTGTGCTGCCTTAGTGTGAGTCATCTAAACGGGGCCCAAAAGGCAGAAGAAATGCCAATGAAATATTTACTGACATTATTACATAGGCAGCCAAACACGGGGTGGGGGGCAGATTATGCATGGCCAGCACTGCACACAGCAGGAAAGAGCCTGCTCAGGTTGGAACCTGAACAGTCAGAAAACATGGATCATTTACTCCACAGAGAGGGAACTTACCCAGAAGGAATAAGTAATTTGAGCAAATTACTAAGAAAGTAAACCAGAGCCAGAGACTGAGCCCATAACTCCAATCAGTAGACTCGGGTCTTATTACAAGGACAACCTCTCCTATTCTGGCACTGGTTTTACTCCGATAATTTAATTAGCAGATAAAATACAATTAGTTAAATAGTTTCTTCACCACGTTGCCAGAAAATTAATCTCTTCAATTTCCAGGCGTAAAGGTGTATAGATTATTTACTAGATTTTAATTCCTTGCAAATTCCCCAGGAATATCTTAGTAAATAGAACCTCATTACGTTGAGACACTTAAGTGGTATCACAGCCAATTAGAAATTAATTTAATGGCTCAAGAATAAATGTTGTGGTGAGGGATTTTCTTTATAGAGTATGTAAAGAGTAGAAACTGTCACAGTACATCAGATCACTGTAATCATAGCTCCACAAAACATCCTTCCAGTACCACTCCACAGGCCAGTCAACTTCCAACAGAACAACATGGAGTTAATGAATACCTTATCACTTCATCCCAGGCTATGAACTAACTCCAAACAAGAATTTTAACACTAAGATTTACTAATTCTTGAAGATTAGTATGTCTCCATCCTGCGTCAACATGCAAGAAAACACTCACCAGAATTCACTTTGGAAGTTATGTGTGTCACATCTATTTTCTTGGATTTGACCAAAGGCGAAGACCGCACGGAAGAGCTTCTTACAGAGCTTTTTTTGTGATCAGAAGCCTTGCTTATTTTGGAAAGGGGTGCAAAGATACCTGGAGAGAAAATTGTATGTTCCAACAAAGAACCATAGGTAATGGTAAAGTAATAAAACTTTGCAGCTACTCTCTCACATCAATTAATTTGGGTGTTTTTTAGCCACCATCAGAACTTGCTATGCTGACAAAGCACTTGCAGGGTAGGAAGGACAAGCTCAAGAGAACAGTGAAACCAAATTCCTTATCAAGCAGCTTGAACAGGATAAGTTGGAAACACTCAGAAAGACTATCAATTAGAATCTCCTTTTTGTCCTTACAGTAATGTTCAATCTCCACTGCTATGAAACACAACACATTTTGTGTGCCATGTGTGGCCATGGCACCTCAATTAAAATACCTCAAGCTCAAAGTTAGAAAACAACTACAAGCAGGAGTGTCTTACCAAGGAAGACAAAGCAGGAAAAGAAACATGGTTATTATTGTTACAATACAAACAACTAGTTTCAACAGTATCAATGAAAAACTAGAAAATCTCACAGTCTCAAAGAAATAACCAGAAATTTTGACTGATTGGTTGTTTCAGTCATTTTGCAAATAGTTGCAGCCAAAACTTTAAGACCAGCTAAAGAATCAATAAATCAAACAAAACACTGCAAAGAAAAGCAACAGAATCTACTACCTGCTTTTATCCTCCCAACAGTTCATACCTTACAGTACACTTTAAAATTCAGAGGTTTAAAATTTGTAGAAAAAAGAAAACAAAGGCTATACCACGTTTTGGTGCACACTTGAAGTACTGGACTTTTCCAACACTTCCATTGTTCTTCCCTTCTGGTTCATCCAGCTCTACACCAGCCCACTGGCCGCTGGCAAATTCTGTTGTGCCACAAAATCTTAAGGTGCCAACCTAAGAGAAAAAGCATCAACACAGAATGGGTTTGTTAAACAAGTATTGTTCATGAGAAAATAGTATCAGTTATGAATGAGACAGCAAGTCATCTCCAAGCTTTTCATCACAAAAATGTAAACATCACTTCCCTCACTTATTCACATTCTATCTTTCAACACCACTCAATACATTTTCCAAAAGGTCTTATTCCTTCTGTGTATATTTTGCATTAAACAGCAGCCATGGTTAAGGACAGATGTCACAACAGGCAAGAATTAGACAGTAAGAACCACTGTGAACAGCTCTAGGTCAGCAAGGTACAGGAGCACATGCCCACTGAGAGGTTTTACTTGCACTGTTTATACATGAATAATTCCAGAACTGGGGCTAGGTATCTTCCTGAACTGGAGGTTCCATAGAAATATCAGACAAATCTGTGCGTGCATAAATACACACATAAAAACATATATTTTTTAATATATATATCTAGCAAAGGTTCAAGGGTAAACTTCAGAGAATAATTAATTTTTTCTTTGGAAAAGATTCATATGCCTTCTATTCTCTCCTTATGATTAAACAAAATTTTTAAAGTCAGCAAATGTTTTAAACATTTAAAATGTCTTAAACACTTGTTGTTGCTTCAATAAATACTATAGACTCTGAACAGATAAGCATATGGAGAATATCAAGACAGACCAGTCTTGCTGGTAGACCTCATTCTCCACAAATATACTTTATAAGCTTAACACTTCAAACAGGGGAGGAATAACTACAAGAGATGCATTTAATATTGACTTAATTTCATTTTTATATTTAATTTTTAAATTAGTTTTAGGAATAAAAAACTTTGATCTTTCAGTTGCTCTGTTTTCCTCATCTCATGTGACCTTAATATTAGCTCACTTTACACTGTGACTCACTCCACTGTTTAACCCTCAGAGACCAAACAGATAGAAACCTTCTTTTTTTTTTACTATAAAACCTTCCAGGTACTCTTTCCTAATATCTGTAAAGAAATAAACATGACCCAGAGCCTCTTCTCTTATGCTGAAGATCTCCTTAAACTTGATTGTTATAGACAGATATATTACACTAATATAAAGTGAGACCTTTTAGCCATTGACACAGGGATCTAATTCAGCCAGGGGAAGTTCAGCCAAGCAGCCCCACAGATTCCTACAATTCCTCCATTTACTTTCCAGGCACCAGCCAAAGGGCATTTAGTGAGCAGAGAGGAGAACAGCCAGTATCTTAAACCAGAGGAGGGACATAGCAAAACTGCAGCTCCAATTTTGCCCAAGGACCCGTGCAAGCAAGGAGCAGGGGATCTCTCTCAAATGAGACACAGCAGGAGCACTTTTCTCCCTGCACTCCCGTTTCATCAGATGTGATCCTAATGGACACTCAATCTAGCAGAGCAGGAGCTGGTGGAGCTGTGGGGCCCCAAATCACGTACACATGAACACCTGCTTACACAGCTTCCTACCCTGCAAGCCAGCCGGAATGACAGGCGCAGTAGGGAGACAAGAGAGGAATCCATTCTCCCTCTGGCATCTACTGTGCTTGGCTTTCAAGCCTCATTAAAGCTGACATATTTGGAGACTGCAGAAGCAGGAAAGACAACAGGAACCCATAAATATAGCCCCAAAAAATGCTGCTGTTCCAAGTGCCCTCATCCCAGCTTCCATATTGCAGACTGAGAACTGATCCAGCAGAAGGTTAAAAACAGGGCACCGTTTCCCTCATCCTGTTTCCACTTTTGCTCCACCCTGTAGGAATTTAGGAGTATCGAGGGGGAGGGGAAGGCAGGGCTGAGAACTTCTCCCTTCAGGCAAATGGAGAAAAGGGGTGGGAAGCATTGTGGGAGCACAACAGCTCCCCAGACACAAAGGAAGGAAGGGAGGGAAGCTGCTGTGGAAATGGAAGTTCAAAAAGCACAATCACATTCCTTCTTCCCACCTGCTCTAGAACAGATTTGGCTCCCTTAAAGTAAAACAAGCTAGCTGCAAAGTCCTGCTGGCCTTTGGCATCACAAAAACAGCTTCCAACAACTCCTTAAAAAACACTGCAACAGCATAATCAATAAGAAGAATAAAAGTAAGCAAACCAGGCGGCTCTATCCATGCACAGTGAGCAATTACAGCACAAACTGTTCTGTGGGCCTTACTTAGAGGAAAGATACAAGAGCACCGACTTCATCACTTTCTTGCTCTAAAGCCTCCATTAACTTGCACTTACATTCTCTCCCCTTGCTGCCACTGTGATTTCTGATAAAGAAACTTCTGTCTTTAAATAATAAGTGGTTTTCTGTACATACTTCAGTTAAAATGCCTTCTGCATAGCTAGTGATTCCTTTACTTTCCCTGACCCAATTTCAAGAGTACACCAAATTAAAATACACAATGGGAGCTGCTTCACACTTGCTGGAGATCACTTTAGAATCTTTCTGTTGTGACAGTTACAAATCTGAAGTTATATTAGGAAAGCTATTAAAGCAAAAGCTATTCAAATATAAAATTTTGCTCACAAATGCTTTCAGTATTTACCAGGAAAAAAGTACTTTTCTAAAAGAGTTCTAGCACTTAGATCCCTTGCTATCAGAGCAAATAAAAAGTCTGAATACTGAATGCAATATTAATATTACAGTTTTCAAATATATTTTTAGAAGGGTGGCTATTGTGGTAGCTTCTAAAAAGCTATTCACATTTGAGCTGGACTTCTATTAGCTACATCCTTATACTTCCACAGAACCATGTAACAACCCTATTGGCACAGCACTGCTTCAAAGATTTTAGCTGCATTGCACCAGTGAAATTGGGCTACTAAAGGCTAAGCAGAACTGAAGGGATTTTTCCCTGCCTTCTGGAAACTACCAGGAGTACTTCACAAGCGCACACTCCTAACAAAGCTGGGCAACTCACAAAGTAATTTGCAAATTTTACCATCACTTCGAAGTGACACCAAAAATGTTAATACAGGCTGAGCCATGCTGATGTACTATAGGAGACTGTTAAAAATCATTTAAAGACACAAAATGCAGCCTATGCCTGTCAAAACTGCTTTTCATAATAATGACTTTATCACATAACTCTTCAGCTTATTACTTTCTGTAACCAGTTCCTTGCTGCCATGCAGAGATCACACCTTCCAGAAAGCATTTCAGACCCTTAAATTGAGGTATGTCTCCAAAGTGGTAAAGAAATGGACTCTCCAGGAATTATAAGAGTAGTGCCAGGTTGGTGGCCATACCTTCTGTCCTGCAATAACAACACGATCTCCCAGCTTCAGGCCAAGTGATAAAAGCATGGCCCTGCCTGTGACATGGTCATAGGTTGGAATCATGGCTTTGGAGATGTCACACGACAGCGGCACTGCATCCAGCAAGATCTGCTTGATTTCCTTTGCACTGGCTGCTGCATCTGCCATTTCCAGTGGCATATCTACTGGATCAGGAACCACATCTGCTGGAATCTGCCCTTTGTCATTCTGTAGAAACATAACATAGCACAGGATTTAATGTTTTTACAAAATAAATCTGATCAGGTGAAACCACAGCATTTTACAAGTGTTTAATCCTCTTTATTATATATTTTTCCTAGAATATATACAACTATGAAAAAATTCAAATTTCCAAGTAAGGATGCCAAAACATCCTTAGATAGATCAGCTAACATGTACAGCATGCCATTTTTGAAACTGACAAGTAACCCACATTTTCAAATTTAAGAACAATTTAAGAATTTATTAGGAGTCAGAAACCTGAAACAAGACACTTGTGTGTATCTGTGTACCTGAACACAGAGTTAGGAAAGCAAGGCAGACCTCTGGTCTGTAATGCAAATACCAATATGCCAACTCGTCCCAAAGAATCTATCTTTACCCAGCATATAGCTTGCTCCTTGGTGAGGCATATTCCAAATGTAAGAGGGAATTTAAAAGTATGCTGCATGTATAGAATATGCAAATGTAATAGCTCACATGAGTACCTCAATAAATCAGTTCAGGTTTATCTAGACACAGACTATCCTATGAGAGATGGATTAAGGACAGAGTCCTTTCCAAACACATCCCATTCCCAGAGAGCCATGACTGTGATTCCCTGCATGTCCTACATGACAGGATAAATTGCTGGAGCACCAGCTCCCCTGCAGTTAACCTCAACTCCAGGCCAGCTGCTCAGACAGCAGGTACTGTCAGGCTGCCCCAGGGACCAGTTCTACCTCCATTCTTTAGCAAAGCCATTGGTGTGGAGCTTTGGCTGTCTGCCCATTTTCACAATGTTTGCAGCAAAATAATCTTCTCAGTCTTCCAAATTTGTCTCAGCTGAGCCCCTGGACTCAGACATTACCAGAAGGAAAGATGCAGAGTAAGACTGTGTTTGTTTTGGTCCCTTCAAAACAGACTAGAAGTTCAATGTTTCCTGAGCCCCCTCTCAATCCATCTCAAAACTAGAAAAGTATAATCCGTACTCAGAATTTAAACTGCTGTTCCCAAATAATCCAACTCTACACACTGTTTCTGGTCAAAACTTTATTGCAGGTTTGAGCAGTTCAACGCCCACCATTCTTTAAAAATCTCCCATCACTCTGTAAGTAAAAATCACACTACCTTAAAAACAGGAAATAGCTGGGTTAAAGTTGAGTGGGGAGTTTAAGTTTATAGTCATGACATTAGAGATTATTTTGGTCAAATCAGTCCCACAGTTCAGCCCAGCAGGTGCCCTGAAAACCTCTGTGCCAACACAAAGCAGGAGCAGAGAGAAGGTGAAGTGGAAGCTCAGGATTTCCCTTCTCAAGGGCACAACCACCTCTGCCAGCTCAGAATGTTTGTCCAACTACAAAGCAGCATTCCCTGTGACAACAGACTCCTAAACATAACAGCTGCCAGAGAACTGGAGACATTCATGCACACTGAATAACAAGACAAAAAGAAACACACCATTTTTCAAGAGATCTAGATTGACTATCATGAAGAACTGTGTGGACAGTAATGTTCCAGCAGATTTCACAGCAAGAGTGCCACATGAAATAATTACTTCTGAGTACCCTTAAACAACTATGATTTCTCATTTAAAATAACCCCCTGCATTTGAAAATGGAGAACAGAGATACTGGTTTTGCTAAAATAAGAAAACCTTCCAAGCCCTTCCCCCAAAAAGCATAAACAACAACAAAACCCCAAACACCCAAATCAAACACAAAACTCAATCAAAACCCAAGATTGTGGCTAGACACATACTAGCAACACTTTGCACTATAACCTGTGCCTATTATTAGGTTATTAAAGAGCAGGTGATGTTTATGCATTCTCAGTTACTCATGCTCACACCAGGCTCACTGCGAAGCACAACACTGCATTTCTGGAGGGCAAAGATTGCACTCCTCCATTTCTGAAAAGATCCCCCACTGCCATGGGAACTCAGCTGTTGCAAGACACTCATGAGTATTAATGAATGAAAGCTCAAACAACAAACAGAAAAACCTCTTGAAAGTTATTTGAACTAATGAACAAAAATGCAAACTTCAACACACAACTAGGACAAAGCATACAAAATCATCCACTATGAGTTGCAAATATCTTTTTCTGAGGCATTCTCACTCCACGAAGCACACTTTTAGCTAGTCAAAATCCTGGACAGACTGTTCAGTTTTTCCAGGTACCTTTCTCACCTTCTGGTGAATCTACAGCCTAACTCCTTACCCTAAAGGCAGGATTTGCTCCATGTTCCAGTAAACACTTGACAGCTCCTGTGCATAGGTTAAATGCAGCAATATGCAAAGCTGTTCCAAAATCAAAATCACTACAGGTGGCATCCACATCTGTAATTAAACATCACATGTGAGGTATGCAAGTCTGTTACATGAACATTTCCCCCTACAGATTCCTTGAGAGGACATTCATTTTTACAGTTTATGTTAGCATTTACACAGACACATTTATGTACCAAATGCACATAAGTAATTCTACATAGAATATCAACCTTATTTGCATCTGTTTATTTCATACCACGATCCAACCTGGAAGATGAGCATGTACTTTCACTCATTCTTTAATAGTGATGGCTTAACTGCAAAATTGCTGCTACTCAGGGTGCCCAATCTACTGTGCCAAGACTAACAAGTGAGTAACTTCAGGTTTGCAAGTAAAATAATTTTTTAATGTTTCAGAAACATTTCTATTTTACTGCTTCAAGGTGTCAAACATTAAAATGAGATGCATCTTCAACTAGTTGTTTTCCTTTGTGAGCAGGCAGTAGGGCAGGGGAAAACTGATTATACATCTGCTTTACACTGATTTAATTGCAAATGCCCAAGAATGAAGGAAGAGCTGGTGACTGTTATAATTCTTTGTTTTCAAAGAATTGCACTCTGAAGGGTCTCACACTGATAGTCTGGAAAATGGAGCACTGCATCTGACTGGAAATGATTTAGCACAATGAATATTTCTATCAGTTGTTCCCAATATATCTTTCAATCTGCTATGAAGTTATTACTGTTCTAGAAGATTGGAGTTTAAATGTCTGTTTGGTCTGAGGCTCGTCTCTTAAATTACACAAGAGAGATGTCATTTTGAATCAGTTAGGTACAGGACTGTTAATTAAAAATGCCAGTCGATTTAATACACAAGCCAAAAGACCACAAGTATTAGCAATCATGTTCCAATTTGAAATACCAGAGAGGAACATAAAACTTTCCACCTCAGGGCTGAAGAGTCTCCTCATATTTTCCAGTATCAGGCTCCATCCCAAGAAACACTAGCCCTTCTCACAATACCATAAACAAAGTATATCCCAACTGTATTAACATCCTTATATAGTTACACTAAATAAACAAATAAAACATCAACAATCTAGAAAATACAGTTATATATGTCTCTATAGACATGTTAAGATCATACATACTAATAAAATTTACTCAATTTATAAAGATCAAAGGTAACAAATTTGCAATCAGAATTTAAGTTTTGCAATTGCACTGATTGAATACAAACATGACAAAAGACTGCATTCACATGCCTCAGTCATAATGACAGCTACACATGCAGATGTACCCTTTATGCACCAAAAGGTCAGAAGACATCACCAGGTTAAAACCCGCGGGAAGCTGAGGAGCTGTATACAGCCATAGAAACTTCCATAGAATACAGCCAAACATTCTCTGCACACATAGGAACCAATTTGCAGAAATACTGGTCAGTAGCACTAGCTACTGAGCCATCAAGCTGGCAAGTATTCCTATTTTGAAAAACAACTGATACGTGGCTTTGTTTTTTGAGTGTGTGACTTCCTCAGACTTGCAAGCTTCATGCTTAGATTTTCTGAACAGTTCTACAGCTTTGATCTAAGTGGGTATAGTAGAGGTGACAGAAAGACAAATATCAAATGTTCCTGGTAACTACCCCCACTATCTAGAGGAAAATAATATAGTTTTTTTGTATTTAAAACCTCTAAAAAAATACAAGATAAACTAGCTCTCTCCTGTAACATCTGAGGAGTAAATCTGTATTAATTTAACTACAGCATATCATAAAGAAATACAGTTTAGCAGTAAATCAAAAGGAAGCACCTGTGCTTCACAATGGGTGTCTCAGAGTCAGCACACCACTGTCTTGAAAAGTTATTTATATATTAACAACCATTTTTTCTCCAGTTCAGTATGGTTTGGTTCAGCATCCAAACCAGGCTCACAAACAACCTGACGAAGTATGGAGCTAAAATTATTCTATTAATTCAGACTATCCATTGTTTCCATGTCACAGGGCAAATAATTTTATATATTTCCTGAGATTAAAAACATCAGCTGCTTATCCAAGAATTGCCAACTGCTAAGTAACCAGAGTGGTTTCCTTGGAAATCTGAACAAAGTCCCATCCCTTCTGTAGGAGCTGCACAGGAGGCGAACACCGAATGCAAAGGTCTGAAAGGAGACCTAACTCCTGATGCAAATTATGGAAGCCAGGCTACTGAAATGTGATGTGGACTTAACTACTGTGCAGTCTGATTTTGTCTTTTGTTACCTACCCACGCTTGTCACCTCCTAAGCAAGTCACACCAGTTACAGGACTGCTAAGCAATTACCTCCATGGAGATTCAAGATGTGCTAAGCAAGCCCTGGGTACTCCAAAAGCCTACCAGCTTTTCACACTGCTAAGACAAGAGTCCCTAGATAAAAAAACATTTGCAAACTAGCACAGTAAGGATATTCAGTAGTACAAATTCACATTTGTACAATTTTAATGATGAAGTTCCTTACTGGTTTTGCTGTCCTGACCAAACTAGAAACAGTTCTGATCAGAACCATTTCTGTATTTCCATGTGCACTAGTATAAATAGTGCTCCAGTTACCAATCTTTCACAGTATCATTCCAAAAGGTGTTATCCATTTATGCCAAATACTAAAGTCAAATTGTTCCTTAAACAGGACCTTCTACGTAGCTGACAAATGGGAAAAATGAGCACTTCAAAACTGCTTCAGTCACAGGTTTGCCACATGCAACTGTCAAATTCCTATTACTCCTGTAAACTTCTCCCCACATTTCAAACAGATTTCTCAATGTTTAAGCAACCTTAAAAACCACAAGATTTTACTAGAATAGCTGTAACCAATCTTAAAAGCCACAAGCTTTTACTAGAATAGTTGTATCTTTGGTTTTCTGCAAACATTCTATTAGTTCTCAATAATTTAACATTACCTGTTTGCTTTCCAGTCTCTTTGAAACTTCTATTATCTTGCACAAAGCTCAAGTTTAAAAACCAGCAATGGAAACAGTACAGTAAAGCATTAAAAAATAGCTTAAAATAAAAATGAACAAGTGAGGCTGAATAAAAGAACAAGAAATTATTTATGTATAATGGATAAATGAACACCAGACTTAGAGACCACAGTACATCAGCGTAGGATCTACAAAATATGCACAACTACATGAAATAAAGGTCACTATGCTTACCTTTTGGCTTGGCATTTTTCAAAATAACACTGATCAGTTCTGGAACATCAAAGTAGGCAGCATAGTGTAAGGCATTCATATTTGTCCAGCGGCTGCGCAAGCTGCTGTCAGCACCCAAATCAATAAGCTGTGTTGCAAATTTTACAGCAGTTTCAACATCACCTGCAGGGTATTTTTTGTAAAATATGCATTAGTGATTTATTTGACCTCAAAAAATGCATACATGTTTATATGTATATGTATACCTGCTTTTCTCTAATGTAAGTACTGTGTCAGCCATCAAACCCAGGAGTTTTAGTATCTGATAGAAGAAGAATTGCACATCACAATGTTGAAGTTTGTGTTAAAAGATCTGCCAACACCAGGGAAGATGACCTATACCAGACTTCTCTCAAACTCAGAGAAGTGGGCTCAGGTGAACAAAAAAGTAACAAAACATAGAAAAGATCATAGGGATGTTCAGAGTTAAATTTGCTCTCATTTCCAGTATTTATGACCATAATAATGCAAACAAAGTCTCTTCTGACATGAACAGGGTGAAAGAAACAAAACAAAAAGAAGAGCCAGTCACCTAAATGTTCTGCTGTAAAAAAACTGCAGCAAAAACCATAGCAAACTTGCAGCTTGCACCTCAGCCTGAAACTGCCTTTGCTACTTGAAGTATCTGTTTAAGCTGGTACTACTGTGTGTAACACCTACAACCACTAACTCAGCTTGCTCCCCATGGCTACAGCTGCAGTTCTGCATCTTCCTTGTTCATGGCCACTAGAACAGAGAAAAACAAGCACAAAAAAAAAATCTACTGCAAGGAAATATTCTGTGTCAGTGGGATAAATTTATGTGAGTCAATTAGGTTTTTACATCTATAATGACTTTTTTTTTTTTACTCACCAATGCCATGAGCCCCTGACTTGCAAGTGTAATGCAGGAGGGTCATATCAGTCAGTCCATCTCTGTCATTCACATTGCAACCCCTTTTAATGATCTGACAGGCAAAAGAGCACATTTTAGCTCTGGCATATCTCTGACATCACTATTATTTCCTAACTTAACTTCAGATATATTGACTCCTGGATTCATTGCAATGGCTAGTAACAAAGAAGCCTGCCAGAAAAGTCTTAACCACAGAACTGAGCAAAATACACAAATGTAATAAACAGCATTATAATTAACCTTCATTATTTACAGATTAAAAAATTCTTTATATTGCTCCTTCTAACATATAATTAACATGCTAAAAAGTTAAACAGTTAACTGCATGAGAAAGTTATGAAGCTCTCCCCTTCTCTTTCATCTCTCAACAATTACCCACCCCACTCCCACACACCCCCAGAAAGAAGCCCCCAGTTATAATATGATAGGGTTAATCTCCACTACACTTCCCCAGAAAAACCTGCAATCCAGGAGAAAAATAAGAAAGTAGGATGGAAATACTCGAAATACATTTTGTGCCTTGGAAATATTGCCCCTAAGGTCAGGCTTTAATGGTAACTTCATCTATTTTTTGGGTTTGAGTTTGTGATTACTGCTAAGTAGGAAACTGAAACACCAAGGTGAAGGGTCTCAACACAATTGCCTTGAGAGAAACATTGTTTATACCATCTATGCAAATGTACTGAATTCTACCCATCAGCTTTCTTTTCCCAAATAAAATCTGACATGTGGAATACAAGGCATGACCAGCCACTACTTGTTAAAAGGCAGAAACCGTATCTGCATTTATGATTAATTCTGTTTCTGAATGAACTGGTTTTATTGACTGTCAACACAGTATTTAACATAGAGAGCACTCAAGGATCTTCATTTGTATCTCACCTCATTCCCAATAATATCAATATTCTGCTGGACCTGTGGAACCCACTGCCTTAAGATAGCAAACAATTCAGAAACTGATGTTTTGGGGTCAAAGAGTATTTCTTGGCATGCTGCATCATTGGGATCGAAGAAGGAAAACTCTGTTAAAAAAGAAAAGTCATTATGTAAAATCTTGACGTTTAACATGCATCTAGTTTTTCAAACTCAGAGGCAAAGAACAGCAGAGAGAAAACATCCTCCTTCTTCTTCCCTCACAATTTGCATAGAACGTACTAAAATATAAACACACACTCTAATCAGGAAAGCGTTCTGTGACCTCTGCTATTTTCAGTATTTCATGAATGCATCAATCCCAGTTGATGGCAGCTGCAGGAAACAAACACCTTCAAAAATTAAGCCACCAAACCAAGATCAGGAAAAAAAAAAAAAAACCACTTTTGAAGATTTTAAGCCTCATGTTCTTTCTGGCAACACAAACTGTTTAACACCTTATTATAAAAGTATATGTCACATTACCCACAGGTGTGTGTGTGTGCTTGTATATACATATCCTCTATTTTTAATCTGTGGAATTTCTTCCAGCTCTGGAAAATTATATGAAAGAATCTGGATAGCAGTGGCTATGAGGAGAGGGAATGAAAGCAGAGTCTACTGCCATAAGCAAATGAATCATGGCAAACACTGAACTTTTATCTCTGCTGCAGCTATCAGGGAGTTGCCTTTTAAACAGGTTTTGAATAAATGTACAACTGAGCTCACATCCATTGCAGATTCACAGCTCTCAGACAGGACAGACAGGTTAAACAACACACACCATCAACCATCTGGGTGTGTGGCATGGCATAAACCAGCCCTGGGTGAATCATCCCAACCTTTCCCCAAAAACAGCATACCTGACCTCTAGATTGCATCAACAGATAAAAGCATGTACTGAGTTTGCTTCCTGGCTATTTGAAAGGAAGCAAATAGCCAGGAAGCAATTTGAAGCTCCTCAAACTCCAATTGCCTGGATTCAACAAGAATGGAAAAGGAGGACAACTTTCACGGATATTTACCATTAATTTTATTTGCACCTACCATATAAAAAAAACCCAAACCATTTATCTCCCAGCACTACATGAAGTGTGCTTCTTCCCTACATCCAATGCGTCAACATACATCTACTGATTTATCCACTAATATTTATCTTCCACATAAACCATAGTTGATCTACAGCTGAAAGCTATGAAGTAAACAACTAGGCAACAAAATTAATGATCCTGCATAATATTCACAGTTCTTACTTACCAGGAAGATTTCTAGCCACAAACCTGATCCAAATTATCTATCAGAAAGCAACTGTTACAATCAGCATGGTAGGGTAAAAATCTGAGACTCTATCAAGGATTAGTAACAACCACCCTACGTCCTTAACAGGTGATCACCTGTAGTCTTTGCAAACCAAAGCAATGCTACAGAAAATCTGTTAAAGCAATGAATCCCATGAAAGGATGGCAATGGCATCTAGATACCTTAAAATGTTACTTTCTCAAGTATTGATCATGGTGCTCAACTGCATTAAGGAAAAATAAACACACTGAATGTAAAGATGAAGAATTTCTCTCTGCCATGGTTTAATCTCCTTTACACAGATTCAGCAGTGTTACTTTACACAGGTGACAGCAATCTCCTATAAAAGGATTTTTCTTTTTCTTTTCATTTAATGAGGAGGCAGAAATCAGGTAGAACACATAGCAGTGGTTTATAGAGTTAATAGTATAGCAGTGGGTTACCAGAGGGTTATTAGAACCACAACAAAACAATGTTTAAAGAGGGCAAATGGAAACTTTACCTAAGGGATAAGAAAGTAGAATTGAATAAATCATGGCAGTACTTAGAGCAGACTGGGAGAGACAAGTGATGATTACAGGGCTAAAGCATATAAAGACACCTTCATGCACTGAAATATATCATATGGAACACTTACATTCCCAACATGAGCTAACTTATAAAATGGGTCTTGAGAATGCTGAGTCTGTCAAAGACAGAACATTACATGTATTTGTATTTCCTGAATACAGCTGACTGCTCTAATCAATGCAAGGGAAACACAGAGGTGGAAGGAATGACTTTTAGAGTATATAGATGCTATTAGTATCTTCTGCAACATTGAAAGGCATTTTAAGTACAACTATCAGTGAAGGTCCTTACCTATAGTGATATTTTAACACATTATATACTGTTATAAATTTTATTATAATTTATACATGTGAAGACAGTTACTGAAGACAAACATTATTCTGACAGCTGATCACTGAAACTAGGTATCATTTTCTAACATTCACTTTACAGTCCTTACCACCACAAAAACATACACTTCCAACAGAAATATCCTCTTCTAGTACATCATTTACATACTAAAGCACAAGAAAAAGGGTGACTCTAGAGGTTTTAAATGTGAGTAGATTAACTTCCTTTACTTACTCCAATTTTATATCTTAACCCAATATCCAATTCTGCACTGAGATGTGAAAGAAGTACAAATGTCACATGCACAGAACTGTACAAAGGAAAAGATATAATTTATAGTGTATGCAGTAAGAAAAATGGAAAAAGCATGGGTCTTCATCCTTCATTTCATTTAACAGAGAATCCATTTAGTAAGAAAAGAAATAATTAAGAGTTTATAGCTTTTATTAAAATTTAGTATTCAAATTTATTCTCTGCTGATCACAAATTCATTTCCTGTTTAAAGTACATACCACAGTCTGAAGGCATTGGTGCTGCAGCAACAGAAAAAGTAACAGATGTTTCAGAGTTTGGGAATAAGAATTGTTCTCTTTCAATGAGGGAATCTCCTTCGAAGGAAGGTTCTGGAAGATCCTCTATGGTCATCTTCTAAACAGCCACTTTAGGAGGAAAAAAAAGTCAATAAATAACTTCATTTGAAATACTCTGGATTGGTTCTATCATAATAAAATATAATGAGCCAATGAGACTATAATCTTAGACTTGTAAACAATTACTGCCATTACATTTTTACAAACTATTAACACAGCTTGTAGAGTATGGTGTCAAGGTTAGCCAACTTCTAGTTTTGACTTCCACCACTAAACTGGCACATAACTAATGGAAAACATCGTATTTCTCCCCGGTTTCATACTTGAGCAATAAGGAAAATATTAATGCTCTAATTAGCAAACACACACTGAGGATAAATGGATTAGTGTGTTTCACAGCTTTAAGAACACATGAAGCATCAAGTACCTGCCCTCATACTCTGCATGCACATTCCCTCCCTTCACCCATGAACAAGAACATGCTGCCAGCTACTGCTGCCTCCTCTTTTTAAAATCTCAGCTCTTTTATCTTCCCACACACAGCAGCAGACAATTCATCCCTGAGTGACTCACTCCTGGACTCACGATTCCGTATCAGCTCCATTCCCAGCTCCTCTCCTGGATGGTTTAAAATAGCACACTTACCACAGCCTTGGAACCTTCACCCTCCTGCTGCTTCCAGTCAACTTCCCAGGCCTTACAGCAATCTAGCAGAGAGAATCAAGACTAAATGGCTGTAGAGTTATAGTGACAAAATCTAACAACCAGCCCAAGTCACATCCTAGTTATGCTTCACCGGTTGACATCAGAGGAAAGCTGGTTACCACTTGTAAGACAGTTTATCAGGCAAATTCATTAATGAATGACAAAAAAAAAATCATTATTCGTAACAGAAACAGACATACAGACATGATTGCATCATCAGAGGCTACACCTCACAGTAGAAAAATTTAAATTCTGCATCTTGAATGATCATTATTAAACACTTAGGGTAAAAGCAACATTTCTACTAAGCAACCTACCTATTTATTCTGGAGATTGCTATACAGTACTTTTCTTGGGAATTTGTTTAGCCAGCCTGCTTGACAGAAAGAAGCTATGGAGCTTAAAGGAATGTTTGTTTTTATTACATTTAATTTACACCCAAGCAAATATGAAAAAATAAAAGAAGAATTATTTTAGTTTTTGTATCTAACACACAACAAGCTATATGAGTAGATTTAGTCTGATATTTCCCCAAATAAATCTGTCAACTGCTTGGGACCTCACAATCTACATGCTAATATAAAAAACATTTTAGCATTAGCAGATGCTAATCTTGAAGTAAATAAATTAAAGCCTCCTCTTCTTGCCCATCATACACAGTTCACCTTGTGCTCAAGCTGGAAATAAAGATCCATGTGAAAAATGCTCATTTTTCTCCCAACTACTTTATTTCCTTAGTCTTATACAGCTGTACAAATTCATGTTCTGGCATGAAGATCAAGGAGGAGGCCACTGGAAGGACACGACTATTTTTTCCCATAGCATTATCAAATTTCATTGGCTTATGTGTTCTTTTATTCAACAGGGCCAAAAATATCTCTAATTATTTCAATTAATATTTTCTTACAGTCAGGAAAAGCTATGAGTTTATATTTCAAGGGCTTAATAGCCATCATAAAGATGACAGCTTTCTTGTGTGAAGGACTAGGAAGTCCCTTAAACTGCAAATACCTAATTAAATTGCCTTTAAAGGGCAACAGTGAAATAAATCTGCTACAATCTGATATTTCTTCAGAAGCTACAGCAAAACAAAACAAAGCTTTGTGAGACACATGAATCCACAAGTTTCTCACAGGCAGCACCTTTGAGCTCTCACGAAATGCACAAAAGAACAAGTAATATGCATGAGTATAGAAGACATATTAGCTGAGCCTCTTAAGCTGGAATAATACACAATAGAAATTAAAAGCTTTTTGCACAGCCCTGCACAGAGGGAACAAAAGGAACACAGTGAAAAGTAGCCAGACCTGATTGAGCAGGTGTTAACAGGAAAAGGTGAGATTTTGTGAAGTAGGACAACATAAGTTGTTGCAACTTGAAATCAACTGAGCCATTTCAAAAATAATACAAGAAAAGAGTGTTTATGGCACACAGGAAAGCATACCAAACAGAACACAACCTGTGCAAGTATCCAGGGCATCTTTTATTCTGCAGGGCCACAGACAAGAACACCATCTGTGTTCTGCCAAAGCAAAGCAGGCAGGGAAACAAGCCGTGCTGTCAGGTAGGCAGCACCAGGTCCCAAGGGCTACAATGCTGACCCAACTCCATAAAGAATGAATCTACATGTCCACAGGAGTGCCAGCACCTCCAGTGGCACTGTGCCCACCCTGACACTGCAGGGTTTTCATCTAGCCTTAGAACGTGGCACATGTCACCACACAGCACCGAAGTACACCATGTCAAGACAGTTCCACATCCACAACCACCTCCAGGGGCTGCCAGCCCAGCTGTGAGAGCTTCCCAGCCAGCTAACACCACACACACAGCTGGAAAGGCAAAGGGAAAGGCTCAAAACTATTTCAAAGGACTTGAAAAGGCAACCCCTATGCCATCCTCATAATGAGTTCTGTTGTACGCAAAAACAAAACTGCTTGAGGTAGTAACAATACCCAAGATATGTTTCCCACCAAGATTCAGCTGCAAAGTCCTGATGCAATGGAATGGGAGGCCTTCCAAAAGAGCAGTGACTTTCCTGTGTTAGTAAAAGTTGAGAGCACAAACTATTAAAGAAAGTACATGAAAGAAAAGACAGACTACTTCAGTTCACAGCATTGCCAAACTACCACTAAGCAGTTTAGCACAGCAGAGAGTATCATACTTACTATTTGCCAGCCATACGTTCTTCCAAGTGAATTATATCTGAAAATGGAAAAGCAGAAATATCAGGGGAAAAAAACTTCTAAGAGTCATCAGATGCACACACCCTTTTGTTAGCAAAACTGAACAGCAACTACATTTCTTGATATCCACACATTACATAGGAATGCATGGTAGCTCTGCAGATACATACTGAAAAAAGTTACATAATAAAGGATCCAACTTCTTCTTGTACTCTAGTTTGTAATCTGTGTTAAAGCACAAAGCTTTTCTGCAAGTGCTGTAAAAACCTGCACTTCAAGCTATAATATACAGCTGTTCTGGGTTTGATAGTTGAACCTGTCACAAATGTGATGCTATTTTTGACAACAACTATGTATAATGGACTCCTTATCATGTACTTAGATGTGCTCAAGAATAACTGAGTTCAGAGAACAAGTTTCTTGCACATACATCAGCTGCCCACTTCAGAACATTTACAGCACGGGTGGTAGACATGCTACACACACATAGGTAAACCCAAGATTTGGGTGGTGGGCAGGGCCCTTTTGCAACATGGCAGTGTTTTCACAGATTCAATGAACTGTTAAAGAGTTGGAAGGGATCTCAGAAAATCCTCCATTCCAGCCCCTCTG
This sequence comes from Lonchura striata, assembly GCF_050655825.1. Taxonomy (NCBI): domain Eukaryota; kingdom Metazoa; phylum Chordata; class Aves; order Passeriformes; family Estrildidae; genus Lonchura; species Lonchura striata. The sequence goes on along the minus strand of NC_140705.1, from coordinate 95,136,794 downwards.
CCCGGGCAGGGTCACCTGGAGCAGTGGCACAGGAGCATGTCCAGGTGGGCTCTGAATGTCTCCAGGGATGGAGACTCCACGGCCTCCCTGAGCAGCTGTGCCAGTGCCCTGCCACCCTCAGTGTAAAGAAATTCTTCCTCATGCTGAGGTAGAACTTCTTGTGTTTCAGTTTACAGACACCGCTCCTCGTCCTGTCGCTGGGCACCACTGAAACGAGCCTGGCACCGTCCCCTTGGCACCTGCCTTGGGGATATTTATATGCACTAACGAGATCCCATCTGTCTTCTCTTCTCCGGACTGCACAGGCCCAGCTCCCGCAGTCCCTCCTCATAAGAAAGCCGCCCCGACCCGCGCCCCGGTGACCCCCGCCGGACGGGCGCTGGGACAAGCGGGCGGTGCCGGGGCTCAGCTCCCGCAGCCCGGGCTGGCCCTGCCCCGGGGCTCGCAGCGCCCGGGCAAGCCCCGCTCTCCCGGGGCGCACCCCCGGACCCGGGGGGCTCCGGGTGGCCGCGGTGACACGGGGTGACGCCGCCGCGGGGACATGCGGGGACACCGCCGTGGTGCCGCCGCCCCGGGCCGCGCCCGCCCCCGGCCCGTGCGCCGCAGCCGGGCGGATGGGGGGGCCGGGCCGGCCGCGGCCCGCCCGCTGCGGCGGTCCCTGCACCGCCACCCCGCCCCCCACTACGCGCCGAGGGAGGATGGGAAGCGCCGGGAGAGCGCTCGGAAAGCACCGGGAAAGCACCCGGAGGGCTCCGGGAAGCGGCACCCCCGGCCCGGCCCTACCTGCTCCCGGCCGAGCGCCGCCCGCCCCCGCCGCAGCGCAGCGAGGCCCGGGCCCCGCCCAGCGCGGGGGCCACGCCCCTGCCTCCACCTCCGGCCAATAGGCGGCCGGCGCGCCACGCCCCGCGGGCAGGCCACGCCCCTGCCTCCACCTCCGGCCAATAGGCGGCCGGCGCGCCACGCCCCGCGGGCAGGCCACGCCCCCCGCGCCGCGTGGAGCGCGCGTGGGACCGGCGGGAGCGGGGCGGGAGTGGGACCGGGCAGGGACCGGGCCGGGAATGGGACCGGGCCGGCACCGGGCAGGAATAGGGCCGGGAATGGGACCGGGCAGGGACCGGGCCGGGAATGGGACCGGGCCGGCACCGGGCAGGAATAGGGCCGGGAATGGGACCGGGCCGGGAATGGGACCGGGCCGGGAATGGGACCGGGCCGGGACCGGGCAGGAATCGGCAGGGACCGGGCCGGAGGCCACGCGGCACCACTGGCACGTTTCAGCACTCGGCGCAGGCGTCGGGACTCCCCAGCTGTCTCAGTAGCCTGGTTGAAGAACTCGCAGGAAGGATTTTCAAAGAGCGCTCGTCCCATGCTGTGAAATCTCATGAGGATCTAAGTCGCAGAAGATTGGCACTCTCCGGGGAATAAACCCACCTGCGTGTTCCAGCCCAAGCTGCAGGAGTGAAATTGGACCTGGGTAAAATCTCAGCCAAGTCCTGCTATGTTTTTGTGCTCCACGTGAGTCACTGTTAAATAAACATTACTGATGTTTACAATCAGGCTTTTGGTGTTATTTTTTCAGTGATGATATTAAAAGGGTTGGGGGCAGGACAAATAACAGGAGTGGCAAGTGGAAATTTTCTCAAGTGAAGTGCTGGAAAGGTCAAGAATTGCAAATTCTCTCAGCTCCCAGAGACTCCAAAACTGAAAGAAGGAGAGCAGTGAATTGCAGTTATGAGAGTAAACGTGATACCAGATGGCTACAAAAAATGTAGGAAGTACTTCCACTTCTTGAAACGTTCCATACCTTGGAAAAGACAAAGAGAAAATATTTCAGGAAAATGCAGACCTGCTACTTTCCCCTCAAGGCTACTTAGGTTCAAACTCTTTTTATAAAGACAAGCATGTAAGCAAGATGAAATGTGAGCTTTGTACTAGCAGGCGGTGTTTGCCTTTTTTGAGATGCTCTGTGCTCAGGGCAAAGGAAATGTTTTATTGCTGACACTGAATTACAGACTTGAGTGAAGAGCCTGGAATGGAAATTATTAGCAGTTCTTCTGGAGAAGACTGGAATTTAGGAGAACTTCAACGAAGGTAAAGCACAGGCCCCGAGGGGAAACGGTGTTAAGCAGTGTTAAATGCAAAGTACTGAGCTGAGGGAGTCTACTGGTGACATCCTGGGATGTTATCCTTGGAACTAATATTTGTTTCATGTTTTCCTTTAATGTTTTTTTGGGAAAAAAAAATTAAAGTCAAACTGATGAGATGAAAAAGCAAAAAGGAAAGAATTGCTGTTAGAAAGGACTGAACTGATACAAGACTGAGGTGTGGGATCATTGTATGGAAGTAACTGAGGAACCAAAGGATGCAAGGCAGTTACACAAGGGGCATCATCACCAATATGCAGCAAAGGCACAAAAATGCAACACTTATCTTGGGATGTGCAACTGGAGAGTTGTGGCAGGGAGGTGAAGTGTTCGTGCCAGCAGGCCTGGCCATCTTCTTGAGAGATCACATATTGCTGTGAGCACCTTTCTTCAGCGAGCAGCAGCTAATCCAGCGTGCCTAGAGAAGGTTTGTCAGCACAGCCAAGGAAAAGAACAGTCTGTTTTAGGAGGTTGCCAGAGCACAGTTTGTTTGATGCAGCAGAATGAAAGCTGAGACAGAGGATATGGTTGCCATCTGCCATAAACCACGGAAAAAGGGGTGTGAATTCAAAGGTGGTGTTGAATATGAGGACAGAACTGTGTGTGGTTATTTTTTATGCTAGAAAATGAAAGCAAGGACCTAACAAAGCGTTGCAGGTTCTAGAAGATCCTTCTGATCAGGCCAGCAATGGCAGAACCCCAAACTTCTCAGCTCAAAGTGAGTGCTGCAGCTGCAGAGGAGGCTGGATGTCATTGCCTGACAAAACCCCTGCCTGTCTGGACTTCCACCACCTGGAAATTTTTAAAGAATATATGTTTAAACCACTTTCTTATCACATTGTCTTTTTCAGCCACTCCTACCAGCCAGGATATGAATGAAGATGAAAAGCCTGTTCAGCCTATCCTGTCTGACTCACTTGGTGCTGCCATGGGCAGCAAGGCTGCTGAACACCTGGAGAACTCAAAACAATGGGCTGCACCAGCTCTGACCACCTCGGGAGGAAGATGTGGAAACAATGCTTGTGAGCAACAAGCCTGTTTCAGCTGAAATATCATTTCATTTCTTGTCTCTTCTTCGGGCAGAAATAGAGCATTGCTAACCAGCTCATCTCCAGAGAGTTACTTATCAGAGGAAAGCAATCATTAAAATGGCTCAGGAAGGCATTGCAGCTTCAAGCAGAGCCCCTCTGGAGCAAGGCTTAGGGCAGCAGGGAGGTTCTAACAGTGAGTGTGCACACACACTGTGGCTATAGACACTCTCTGAGAGAAAGCCTGGAGGAATCCTGTGTTTACCTCAGTTTTCAGGGAAAGCCTGAGATGCTCTAGGGAAGGAAACCCACTGGGAACTGGAAAAGGCATAAGGCTATATAGCTGTACTCTTTTCTGTAGCATCTTGGGATATTTTTCAGGAACACAAATTCCTGGACCTCACTTCTAGATCCAAAATCAATACTACCACCTTGCATTAGGAAGTGCTGCAGTCCGTGCCAACCAGCTAAATTGCCAGTTCCCCACCTGAAAGAAACTCACTTGCCTTGAAATTGCTCCACAAACACAAACCTGCTTTCACTCATGAGAACTAATGTAACTGTTGCCAAGGCCAGTGGAACCCTCTCATTTTAATTTTCTAGATTTGCATAACTCTGGAAATCTATGCTTTAAAATTCATGCTGTTTCACAGGGTTCTTTGTCCTAACTCTCATCTTTTGGCTGTTGCTCTCTTACCCACTGAAACCAGCAGTGAATGCATTGGTTGGGGCAGATAGCAAGCACCTAAAATATTGATGGAATGCCTGGCAAAGAGAAACTCTGACTAACTGACTAGAACACACTTTCCAAAAATAACAGACAAATGTAGACATATCTCACAAAACTACTGCTGACACTACTTATACAATTTTTCTTGACCCCTTTGGGTCACCTGAGAGTAGCAACAGCCCTGTGCAGGCAAACCCCCCAGAATTATTCTCTTTAGTTTTCTACTCATATTTCGTCCTTCATTAATTCCTTTATTTTTGCTGGAGAGGGAAGCTGGTTTCCTAGCTGTTTTCAATAATTTTTTTTAATAGTTTTTCTGCTGTTGAAAAAATCCAGATGTTTTTCAAAGCAGGTTTTTGAAAGCATTGGGGTCACATTTATCACTTCATGCAATCAGACTGAACCACTTTACTTACAAGATAGAATTAAAAAAAAAAAAAAAAGACATCAAATTCTGAGAAGTTTATCATGGCCCAGAATCAAGATGAATTTTGTCTCTCACTTGCATCATCACCACTAGTAAAAGCTCTGTATAGACTCACTGGTTCTATTCAATTATTTGCAACTACATTTCCTTCAGATGATGGTACTCCTTTAACATTGCCAACAGGTTTCCACAGGGGAAACAAAATGAAACTTCCTATGTATCTCTGCAAGTGATTACAGAAAGGAGGGAATCCACTCTATATCCCAAACTAGTGTCAGCTCTGCAAGAGAAGCTGAAATAAAAAGAGACTATTTCCTAATTACTTAGTGCTATCTAGGCCAACAATATGAACAGCTCCCTGGTTATATTCAATTTGCTCACATAAAAGAAGAAAAAGGGCATTTATTTGAGAGTAAAATAGCTCTTTAAAATTGTTGTAATCACTCAAGTTCTCCATAATTCCTCAGTGAGCTCTTTTCCACAAATACAAACCTTAGATTTCTAAGACTTGGCATAATCATTTATGTGCATTACCTGTTTTATCCTCTCTTTTTTGTATGATCATGAGATAAAGTATTTTCCTTATAATTTTTTGTGAGGTAAAGCATTGGGATTTTTCTGAAGCGCTTCAGAAGTATAAAGAAATATATGCCTACTTGGTCATAAGAGTATTGATAAGAAAAATGCAGCTATTTAAGTGTTTGGAAAGAAGCACAGCAAAGATCTCACAGAAGCTAATAAATCTGGTGCAACATTCAATAGTCATATTGCATATACATGCAGACAGCAATGAAAGCCAGGATAAAACAGATTCCTTGTTAAAACAAATTTTCTATGAGCCTGGATCTTTCTTTAGTAATAAATAAATAATAAAACATGTATTGGTTTACTATTAGTATTTAAAATAATAAATGTCTGCATAATTCATAATCATACACTAGGATTTTGCAGGTTTTAACAATACATTTATTTCCTGTAAGATGTTAATGCATGGTACAAAAATAAGTAGAACAAAATCCAAAGAAAAGTAACATGACTGATCAAAAGCAAAGGGAAGAACAAGAACCTGCTGAATACTACCACCAACACGCAAAGGGTTAATTGTCGAAATTCCTACCGTGAGCAATGGAGCTGTTGGAGCTGCTTTGTGAAAAAAAAAGACACCAGAGATTTCACAGCACAAATATTAAGCAGCTACATAGAGATGCCTCTCAAGTCACACTGGAAGCAGCAGAGGGACAACAAGGCTATTTTCTTGTTCTCCTGAGTTTTCCTAGATTAACTCCGGAGGGCTACAGCATCCTGACCATTAGCATCACCAGGATGAAGCAGCTGCCTAAGTCTGCTCCACTTCCCCCCTTTGAACACATTAGATACATGTCAGAAAGGGACTACAGAAAGTGTTGGGGTGGTTCTGTAGAAAATACACTGTGGTGAGACACAGAAGCAGCCAGAGCCTCAGCTGAATGACAGGCCAGAAGCACAGTCAGGAGGTAATTTCCAGATGCTTCCCAGAGAAGCCTTGTGGGAAATTACTATGTCATCCTGTACATTCAGTGCAATGTATGTGTTCCTGAAAAATTACTCTGGAGAAAGCACATAGAGTTTTAAAAATCTTCCTGGGAATTACTGTAGTGCCTTTTTGCCTGTAAAACAAGGTGATTTTGCTGTCTCTGCTGAAAAGATAAAAAGATTTGAACAATAGGGCTACAGAGAATAACAACTTCCCTCACAGCTTGCAGTCCAGCCCTGAGGAATCAGTCATGTGAGCCGTTACTTAAAGTCTGAGAATGTTTCATAGGCTGGGCAGCATGTAAAGATCTGTGGGAACTGGGCAAGATACACATGACCATGCAGGTGGAAATTCCTAGAGAGAAGCTGGAGACTTCTCGTCAGCATTTGAGTTGGCCACTGTTGTCTGTAACCCTTGAAACACCGAGGAAGGGCCACCTTCAGTACAAAAGCTGTGTCTGGAAATTACAAAGCAAATCCATTTCTGCCAGTCTGAGTAGTGAAGAGGAAGGTTGGAGGTGGTTGCTTCCACATGCCACACTTCACAAATAAATATTTGGAAAAGTAAAAAAAGTATCTTCTGCCTCATCCATCTCCTACTTTGGCTTCCCTAGTTTCTCTTTCAGAGTACTATTATACCATCCTGACCTTAGAAGTAATACAAACAACAGGTCTTTATTTCCCTTCCCTTCCCTTCCCTTCCCTTCCCTTCCCTTCCCTTCCCTTCCCTTCCCTTTTTCAGATATGGGTCTATATTTTTTTAATTTTTCAGGTTTTTTTTCTTAGAGTTTTAGCTCATAAAGCCTTACATTTAAGAGACCTAAGCCCTGGCAAATGAAAAAGAAATAAAGGTAAGCAAGTCACTTTTGTGAGTTCAAATTTTATCCCAAGACACTCAGACAAAGGAAGAAAATTAGTTTTCATTCAATTTTTAATTTTGATTTGAAAATAAACAGTTTGGATCCACTAGGTTCAGATGCTGTCTTAACAAGATATGCAAAACTTATTTTACTGAATTACTTAATTCAAATACTGTTGTTGTACAGTTAAGATTTTCAGGTTGGGAAATTATCTAGACGGGAAAAAAAGTAATTTTCAAGAATGATCATCTGAGAGGAAGGAAAACAACTGCAAAATCTTATTTGGAAGTCTTAGAAGGAAAAAGCAAACAGCTTGTCACTTGCAAGTAGGGGAAAATTTTGAAGACTCTCAACGCAGAAGTCTTAACAGGCATTTCTGACCCATTTGATTTCCTGTCTTTACTCTCCAGCAGGTACATCCATGGTCAAGGTCACCCTTCTCTTAGTTAAGAGCATCTAATGATGCTTACATGCCACGTTCAAATAGTTTCCCTTCTAAACGGCTTCAAAATACAGCCTCTTCCTTTGGATCTCTGCATTCAATTGTATGTTATGTTTTTGCAACAAGGGAAAAAAGCAGGGACAGGTACCAAGTCCTTCTGCCCCCCAATACACAGAAAAAAAAAAATCTGCCTTTATAAATACAACACTGGTGCTGACTGGGTAGAGCCTGCTTACCCTAATGAGCTTAAAATCTTATTTGCAGTGGACATCTGTCAGGGCAGAAGTGAGGTACGCAAGTGCTCTTAATCCATTAGCTCTAAATCCAGCCAAGCTCTCACACTGCTTTTTTTGAATCAAAGAAGAAAACCCAAGTGGGAATGTACAATGGATCAGGAGAGCAGACCCTATGCAAGAGCAGACCCTATGCAATAAGCACATGTGATTTTAAGGTGATCAACAAAGAAAACTGACAACAAAACTTGGACCATGATGGAAATCTCCTGAGACACAGGCCAGTCTGCAGCTCAGGATGACACAGTGAGTTTGATTTTTACATGTGTTTTCCCGAGTTCTTCTGGATTTTTGATCAAAAATAAAGACGAAGAAAAGATGGGCTGCACACCTTCTCGCAGTGAGACTGATAGTACTGCTGCAAGAAGTGGTCTTAACGCTTTGAATAAACCCAAAAGTGTTTTTCCTATTGATTTGAGAGATAAAGGAATCCCTCTGCTGGTTAAAGGTTCATCTTGCTACAATATTGATGAGTATGGGATTCAGAGGAAGGACTACCTGGAAGAAGAGGAGGAGGATAGACTGTCAGACCTGGACAAAAATGATAATGTGCAGTTATCTTCCAAAACTCATTCAGATTCCCAGATTTCCAGGGAAGGCAAGAAAATTGAGAGGACAGCCACAGACGCTGAAGTCATTATGTCTGAACTGATTGAGTCTCAAAAGCACATCGCTGAATCCATAGAGATCAGAAAGCAAACCTCCTGCGAATCAGAAGCATCAGCTTTCGTCTGGGATGACAAGAATGAAAGCAATGCAAAGCAAATCCCAAAGAAAGGAAGGAAGAAAAAAACCCATAAGCTGGCAAGGCAAGGTCAACCCAACAAAAATAAAGAAAAGTCCATTCTGGCCCCATGTGAGACAGAGAAGAAGGTAGACTTCCCCGAACTGCTCGTCAAGGCTCACCAGAGTGCGTACGCCTACTTACACCCCAACCTCTCCAAGTATGAAACTATTCTGCACATGGCCAGCCAGGCCACCCAAACTCAGCTCTTCCTGCAGCAGATGATCAGCTTCCTTGTGCTTCGCTTTGATGAAATCAACCAGCTCTTGGAAGAAATTGCCAGGGATGGGGAAAATCTTCTCAAAGATGTAGGTGGGAATCTGGCATGGCCAGCAGAAAAGGACGATTTGAAGGAGCACCCTGATCTTCTGCAGCAGCTACTGCAGTATACAGTGAACAAAATGCAGCTGGTGAGTGGGATGCTGGCCTCCCTCACGTCCAACGCCCTGCAGGAGACGTGCAGCTACCTGCAGTCTGCTGCAAGCAACTTGGAAGGCAAACTGAAAGCAAAGCAAAGCTTTGATGAGCACCTGCTCCGGACGGTAAAGCTGCTCGAAGCCTCAACGATGGGACCCTCTCAGTCCCACGGTGATGACAGGACACTCTGTTCTGAGGACAGTGGCATTGGTGTGGACAGTGAGTCCCTCAAAGAGTTTGGTGCTCTCAGCCAGCACGGAGCACAGCCAGGTGACTCCTGTGCACACGGACATCCATCCCGAAAGCATGCCAGAGCCGCGGAGCGTGTGAGCATGGGCACAGCTGCATCCCATGGCTGTGCTCTTGGAAGGCATTTTAAAGACATGTTTCATTCATCTGTACAAAGCAGGGAAGGGACTTCTTGTCAGGGTGGAGTTACAGAAGCCACTTCTGCTGTGCCCCAGTATGCAAGCTTGTGCAAAAGCCATTCCGACAACTCCTTGCAGTCTGATTCTACTCAGGAAGGTGAACGTTTCAAAATCTGCGAATCAACAGATTTTCCTTCAGATGAGGATGAGGATGATGATGATGAAGAAGAAGAGAGCACGCTGGGGGAGGATGATGACAGCACAAGTTTATCAGAAATGGGGAAGGATGCTCTGCCAAGGTCCCTGTCTTCACCTGCACTCACTGATAACATTCAAAGGCAGTCCATCAAAAGGACAGAGAATGCAGATACAGAAGAAATCATTTTGAAGATGAAAGATGCCATCAGTGAAAAAATCAAGTTCGTCCCAGCTAAATCCAGGCGTAAAGAATGGATAGAGGATGAGAGTGGAAGAGCAGTCCTAGCAAAGAGGCCCAGTACAGCAACAGGCAGACAGAGAAGGTTTGGGAAACAACGACGGTCCAGGTCAGAGGAGTCCCTCAGAAGCCAGGCAGAAGACCCAACTCTTCTAGAGCTTCAGAGGACTCAAAAAGAGCTCAGCAAACGGCTGGAAATGTTGTATGGAAAGGATATGGCTAGCAACCTGGAGCTTTGGAAATCAAGAACAGCACCTTATTTGAAGGATGATCAAATTACATCTAGGTCCTCCCGCAAGCTGAAGGCAGGCCTCTCAAAAAATTTCAGCATCCTGCCTAACCAGGATAAAGTCCCTTTGTTCACATCTGATCAAAATCCTGTCCTGAATGAAAAGAGAGTCAGGAAGCCTGTAAGAGCTACTGTGCCTTCTCAGGAGACATCAGGAGCCAAAGAAAATGAGCCTTCTGGAGCACAAATGTTGAGTGGCAGCAGCTGTGCCCCCCGGCAGTCTGTCAAAAAACTGATTGAAACCTTCAGTCCTACTGATGATCTTGCAAAAGCCAAACCTCTAAGATCCTTAGGACCAATAAAGTGCATCAGAAAATTTGGACTTCCAGTCATCCCACCCACCACTCCCTTTCAGAGGGGCCTGGCACCTTTAAATCTTAAGCATCGTGTTTCACCAGTAGAAGACACAAACACCAATGATGTTTCTTCTAGGTTTCCAAATGCCTTCCTTCCTTCACCACCTGCAGAATTAAGCAAGAAGGACACAAAGGAAGAGACCGATGAAGACACTGAGAACCTGCCACCACCACCACCTGAAATGTTAATGGACACTTCTTCTGAAAATTTATCCGAGCCTGAAGAAACTGCAAGAATAGAAGGAAACTCTTTGGAAGATGCCAAAAAGACCACCAAACCAGAATTGCATGCTGCTAGGAGATCACAAGTTTCCCCAAAAATGAAAGCCTCCCTTCAGTCCATCGATTTATTGCCAAGCAAAAATATCAGCAGCCCCAGTGTGGTGACTAATAAAGGTCCAAGGAATACCCCCAGGTCAGGGGATGAGAAACTGCAGAGATACTCTCTGGAGCTGAACCCTACCAATGTGCGTATCCCCAGCCAGGAGGAGATATTGGAAACCCAGAGGAAAGAGGCTGCGGATTTATACAAGCAAACCCATAAAATTATTCCTCTTCAGAATCCCAGTGGGGTTTCAAACCCACCCAGCAACAGCTCAGAGAGCAAGGGGCCCAACTCACCTGTACCTTCAGTGCCACACCAGAAGCACGGCTCTCCCGATCCGCTCCGGAGCAACGAAAAGGGCTCACTGTTCACCAGGAGGGTCTCCCCAACGAGAACTGCTCCTTCTTCACCAACTGAGAAATGGCTTTTCAGCCCCCCAGCGCATCACAGGCATTCTCTGCAGGCTTTCAGCAGCACGCAACCAAGCTCACCCACCATGCCGAGGAAACCCAGTCCCCCCTCCAGCCCCAGGGTGCCCAGCCCACCTTTGCAGAAGAAGCTGCCTTCTCCACCACCACAACGAAAACCCCTCAGCCCTCCTGTGGGGCACAAGCAAAGCTCACCGACAGCACAGCGGCTGGCAGGCTCCCCCACTCCATTCCCCACCACCCCCTCCCCACCAGCCTCCCCATCTCGCTCCTACAAGGGGCCAAGGGCTGGGCTGGAGGCTGGGGACGAGCACCAGCTCTCCTCCTCCAAGAGGAGCAGCAACGTCCGTTCCATATTTTGCCCGGCCACCTCTTCCTTATTCGAAGCCAGACCTCCAGTGGTACCCAGCAAGGGCACTGCTGAGGTGACCAGCCAGCCTGAAGCTGCAGCACATTCCCAGAAGAGCAGCCTGCTGTTCCGGCAGGCAGGTGACCGCACCAGGAAGCTGTCCCTGAGTGCCAGCAATCCTCAGCCCTTCGTAAGGAGAAGTTTCTCTGACCGCCGCCCAGGGGTCCAGCCTCATCTCCCAGCTCCTCTAACAGCTGGCAGTGAACCTGCACTTCACCAAGCAAGGTAAGGAATTTCATGCCAGAAAAGCAGACCTATAGCACTGAACTTCTGAACTTCTGATGGGAGTTTAAAGCTGTTAAGAGGTTTCTCAGAAAGGTGTCCTGTTCATGTGCAGAAAAGATGGCTGGGCAAAGATAGCACTGTATGATCATTGTCAGTCCCTTCTAGCTGAAATAATCTGTTCCGTTTTCTTGCCTCAGATTTCAGTAGACTACCAGTCTGAATGAAGAGAAGAGTTAACTTTCCATGGCTTGCTCAAGCCTTACCCTTACACATAAGTTGTGACAGGCACCCCAGGGAAAATTCAGAGTTGGCTTCATGGCACAGAACTCCCCTTATTTGTGTGGGGGCTAAGGGCATCCACATTCAATTCTTAAAAAGCTCTGAAGTAGCCCTCAGGTTATAAACATAAATATTTATGAGAAGATAGGCTTGGGCCAAGAGGAGGGGTTCTAATCCAGTATAAACTGTTCATCTGAAAGCTGTGGGAGAATGTTTCAATAGGTAAGAATGAGAGACAGATAATATATAGGCAAGGATCTGTGTGGACAAAAGTATAGGCTGGAATTTTATGCTTCTTGTGCACACTTTCAGACCTAGGTGCTAATGTCAAGTCTGCTGGGTCCACAGCCCAAGGCTAGTTTTCAAAAACATCCCATGGCTACTGGAGATGCATTGTTCTGAAAAAGAAATCTAAATACCAACACATCTCAGTTCTATGTTTATAAAAAGTGGTGGCCTCTTATTAAAAAAATGGGATCAGCTTTAAATTTTGTCTATCACCTAAGAAAAAAAATAACATAAAACCAGACAGTAAAGAGAAGTGGGTATTTGGGAATACTCAAAGATGTGTAACAGCCTGGAAGTGCAGTGCTGTTATTCTAGTTTCTTAACATCTTAGGATGTGTAAGTCAATTAAGCTTTAAGCTTCTCTGGTAACCTTTCCACACATGAGCAGTATTTTTGCTCTTACCCCAGAAGAGCTGCAGTCACCTGACTCATTCCCTTGAGGAGGGATAGGGATTGGCAAAATCAGCCCCAACAGGATGAAATTGCACCTGCAGGTGCACAAGCACTCCGGGCTCTGTGAGCACAGGGACAGTCATGGGCACTGAGGACAGATTTCCAGGCATTCCCACTCCAAAGACAGAATAAGGACTAAGTATTCCATGCTGGTAGTAGAGGAATGTGCTGAACAAAACATGTAAAACACACTGGGAAATGCAAACTATTTTTCATTCCCAGTTCTAATATTGCATTGTAGTCTGACAATAGAATATTTCCTAAAATTCCTGTGCAGTGTCCTGGGTTTTCTGTTGTTTCTATGTACTGTGTGAAGTCAGTTTTGTCTTCTACAATGCCTACCAGTAGAAATAAATGTTTTCCAAAGAGTTTTTATCTAAAATCTTACAAGACAAAAACCTGGGCAGTTTTATGGATGCATTTTATTCATTTATTATAAATTGCTAATTTATACTTCAATGGGGTGTATTATCTTTCTGTCATAGTCTGTCGGAGTATAGTGAGTAATATAAAAAACTCACTGTAAATAAAATCATCCCTTTCATGAAAAAAAGTCATATATCCTAGTGTTATGATCTACAAGTATCTTGGAAGAACAAAATACATCCTAGGTCAAATTCAGCTTATCATTTATCCCAATGAACACCAACAATAGCACTAGTCAGTTATGCCAAATTTATATCAACATAAGCAAAAGGGAAATTTAGAGCATTAATTACCACACACACTGATTTAAGATGCAATACACAACTGTGTGTTTTCTTACACCCAAAATAAGCTGCCTGGAGTAAATTTTATGGACCTTGCATTGAATGGCCTAAAATGAATATCACAGCCAATGGGCTAATGGGCAGAGAAGGACCATTTTAGGAATGAACATGGGAAAAAAGATCTGAGAGCTCTTCACATCACTCAGGTCCTCTCCTCCTGCCCAGGACTGGGGTGGTTGCCACAGCTGTGAGCACCACATCACCCTGTGCAGATGCTGAGCCCTGCTCTTTTAGCAGGTGCCTTCATAGACAAAGCACCACACTTTGATCCATCTTTCTCCTCCAAGTCCAATTAACAGCCTGGACTTTCTTTGCTTTGTAATTCATCCAGATGACAGAGGAAAATATCAAAATGTCTGAACCTAAACCTAAACCTAAACCTCCTCATTGTAGCAATGTTTGCATCTGGTATCAAATTCACGAGCCACTACGACACAGCTGTCAGTCTCCTTTCCTCTCCTTGTTTTACCTCTTCTTTCCAAACACAGCAATACCTTTTTTGGTGTGTGTGGTGTTTTCCTGTGTTATTTTTCTGTGTTATTAGCAGTTTCATTAGTAGAAGGGGGAGGACACAGAGTCAAACCTGAGATACTATCAATCTTTCATAGGAAAAACATTCTGAAGACCAGTGAGTTATCCAGTTTGTCCCAGGCTCATAAACTCAGGGATATAAGAGGTATATCCCCCCCACTTTTTCCATACCAAATTAAAACATCAGTTTTCTAAGAAGCAGGTTGCCAAAGATAATCTGGCAGAGCTTGTGCAAGCAAAAAGAGGCAGCTGAGTTGCTCCTCCCACACACCCCCTTTTAGCAGAAAAACACACACAAAAAAAGAGGCAATTTCCATATTCTTTTGCAAGCTTGCATTGATGGGTATTAAATGTCAGTGTTGTGCATGGATTTGTGTGTCTCCTGCACACTCATTGCTCTCCTAGAAGGCAAAACTCACTCTTTCTCCAAACATGTCTTCTGCCCATACCATGTTGTAATGAATATCAGGATTTAAAACATTAGTAGCCCTAACTAGGGCTGGAGCTGTAGCTTTTCTTTTAATCTTAGATCTTACCTGACAGGAACTTCAGTTCTCAACTCAGTTCAACTGGTTCCTATTTAATCAACCTGTGGTTGGATAGACTGAGATAATTTGGCTGGTTTCTAAGCCTGGTCATTTAACAGCAATCAGCAATTATTGGCATCTCAACAATTATTGGCATCTCATCTCACAACATATACAATTTCTCTGCTCATAGATTCTGTTAATCTGTGATACAGTTTCTGTGTATGCACCTTAACAAAATTGTATTTCATTTAGACTGCTCCTCTCCTGAGTGGTAGAGCAGAGAAAGAAGACAAAATTATATTGTCTTTAACATAGTGTTCAATGAGAGCTTGAGAATAGACTGGGTTGACTAAATCAGGCTCAAAGCAAGTAGCCCAGATGAACCCTTCTGCAACTGGGGGATATTTGAATCGGAATTTGTTTCATGACTGGACATGTATCACAAATCTCTTCATTTAGCAGTTCAAATCATTGAAGTCCTAGCAGTTAAGAGTAGGAACACTACAGCTTGTCTGTAGTTGAAAGCTCATTCAGTTTAGCATTTAAAATACAGTCATGATTCCCAGATAGCTCTGAAATATTTCCCCATGTCGAGCTTAAACCACATTAATGAGCTGCAGCAACACAGGGCACACTTCTCACACTGCAGCAGGAAGACACAGAGATACCCATGACTAGATCCACTGCTATGATCAGTCTTGATATATAAAGTCCCTGCACCCCTAGCGAGTGCCAGAGCAACCTCAAGAACATCATTTTCACTTTCTGTGTCTCAGTGCTCCTGTCACCAGAGTGAGAGCAGCAGATGTGTCATAGCAGAATTCCCCTCCCACAGTCATGCTGGCATGCTCAGAAATCACTGTAACCAGGCTAGGTAAGACCTTTCCGTTCCTTCAGCAGTCTGAAACAAGACTTTTCACTCAAATCTGCCCCTGTCTGCAGGGAAACCCAGTCTCACACTGATCCCCTGTTAAGCACACAGAATGTTTTCTTCCCAGGAGAGGTCTGGGAGGGAGGAGGACGGTGCCTTTGGCATGACAAGAGTAAAATCTGGGGAAGTATGGCTTTGTTAGCCCCCCTTGAGGGCTCCCCTGACAGGGGAAACCCTCCTGGAGCAGTTTTGTGTCAGAAAAAGAAGATGCACAGGACTTTTTTGGTCTTCAGTTTCTTGTTTTATTGTTATCTTACCAAAACTTCAGCACACTGTCTACACCAGACCTTGCATGCATGAAAACAGCACGAAAATGGCTAACAATCTTGTGTTACAAGGCCTTTTAAGCCTAATCAAAAACTAAGTTGCCCAATTAAGAAGTGACACCTAGATTATTTTCCCTTCTAACCCAATAACTGACCCCTAAAGACCCACAATGCAGATTTTTCTACCCAATTACAAGATACCACCCAAACCCATGAAGAAGGAAGAAGAAGGAAGAAAAAGGAACATGAGACAACACCCTACACCCTCCATCTTATCCCTATCTGCAAGATCCTAAAAATCCTAAAACATAAATTTCTCACCCAAGTGACATACTATACTACTCTCTATAATCTATTTCACACTTTTGTGGTCTCTAGTTTATTTTGAGACTTTGGAGGCCTTCTCCATGAATGAGGGTCAAAGTCAGTGCTTCCCTGGGAGTCAGAACCCCTCAGGGCAGACTGAGAAATATTCCCCTTGCCCTGGTGCCAGAGCCCACCCTTGGTCACGGGGTGGCTCCGTGTGGTGGAAAAATCTCTCCTCCAACCCGTGTTTCCAAAGAAAGGCTCAGCAGTCTCTGTTGTTCGGTCTCATGGTTGTTTATTGCAAGTTATCTAAAAGATTTTCTTCTTGAGCTGCTGTGGTCTGCTCAGCAGCTCAGGCAGAGGCACACGCACACCCTGACATCTTCTCTGTCCCCTGACTTCTTCTTCTCTCCCCCTGCCCAGGGCTGCTGCTATCTTTTATATGGTACATTACATGTTACATGTTTATAGTTTTTTCCCAATACCTACTACCTATATTAAATGGTGCTTTTCTACTCTAAACCAATCTGTGAGTGCCAACATCACCAATAACATGGAGGAAAGGAAGAAGAAAGAGGGAGGACAGGACAGGCCCAAATCCCTCCATCTTAAAACTTCTGACCCCCTTGTACAAAACCAAAACCCCCCTGTACAGGACTTAAAACCCCCCTGTACAGCACTCAAAAATTCTTCCCTTTACTTTGTGACTACTTCTACTATAATATCTAAACTTTTGTGACTTCTTGGTCTTCCTGCAAGGTTGGTAAATCATTCCATGGTTCAAATCCAAAATCACAGCTGTTTCCAGCTGCCTGCCAGGGTCTCAAATGCTTCTGACCAGGGCCTGGAATCTCCAAAAATGTCTGAGGGACATTTTGAGTTCCGGCACCCTGGGTTTCCACAGGGAGTGACAGGGTGTGGGGAGTGACTGACAGGGTGTCGTGCAGCCTCTGTGCTTTGTGGGTTAACGTGGTCTAATCAGTGCTGTTTGAAAAAGTCACGATTCATTAGCCTCTTAAGCATCTTTCTTTCTGCAGCTTGGAGAAGAGCCCTAGAAAAGCAGGTGACTCTTGGAATAGCTCTGGCGTTCCTGAAAGCAAAGAGTCCAACAGATCTGCTTCCCACCCCGAGCTCTACGTGGTGGGCCAGGGGCTGCAGAGGGACTGACAGCAGGAGCACCCCAGAGGCAGAGGTATGAGCCAGGCCAGAGAGCCCAGAGGCAAGAAAGAGCCTTCCCAAGCCTCCAAAGCACGTCTTCATCTTCTCTTGCAAGGAAACTGTGTGATGGCATCAAATGTATGATTGCATCAAAAACCCCAGACTGGACTCAACAATTTGACAAAATACCAGCTGGCTGCTTCTCCTCTCATTCCATGGTTTTGCTCAGAGATCCACATGGAGCTAAAGAAACACTTTGTAGCTGGGTGAGTCTGAGGAAAATTTGGTTGATGGCAACAGGACTTATAGCCAAGTCCTTTTTTCCCCAATTTAGACAAAAGATTTTTAAAGCTAACACAAATTATCAGTACTCAGCATGTAATTTATATAGGCATCACAGTCTGTGTAAAAAGGGCTGGTGTGACTTTTCCAGGAGGAAGGTAAAACCATGAACCAATTGAGTGTTACAGTAATTAAAAATTCATGGCTTCAGCAAAGACACATTTTTACCCTAAGTGTTTATCAACATGCAGGGAGGGAATAATGTCATATACAAGTTAAAATAAAGCAGTCCCTTTTGAAGGAAAAAAATTAGGGATCTTACTCCCTCAAAAAAGCCTTTGATCTCCTAAATCACCTTTGATTACCAGATAATCTTATCACCTCTAGTTTCCAGGGTACAAGGCTTAATCCTGATTAGAGTAGTTTTGCAACAGCCCAATCAAACATTATAAATCACAAGGCATCTAAGGACAAATTTGGAGGTTTTGTTCGAGTTTGTTTTTCTTTTGTTTTTTTGTAAAAGAATAAAAATGCCACCATAGAGAATCCTGTTCTCCCTGAAAAAGTTTTATATATTTTTTCTGATCTATGCAGTTTGAGGGTATTTATTGTAATTTCACTGGATAGTCTAGATAGAGTCTTGATAATAAAACACAAGCTACTTACAGTCAATTAATCCTCAGATTTTACAGCATTCACTGGAATACTCTCTCAAAAATTACTGGATCTTTCTCACCTAACTAATATATCATCATGATTAAGATGCAGCTTTTAATTAATGTAGTTTTAGTTTCATCTGACATTTCATCTACAACTTTAGTACAGAATAAGATCCATTAAAAAAAAAAAAAAAGAAAAGAAAAGCCAAATGTATTATACTTTGTTAGGAAGAGTTTAAATCTTTTCCAACAGTTTTCATCAAGGTGGTGTCTGGGAACTCACCTTCAACACAGGATTTTTACCCTTCATGATGGAGGAAGGGAGCTTCACCTTCTCCAGTACAAGGGTTACTCTCCAGATACTGAACTCCTGAGTTTTAGTCCCGTGCCTTAAGCACAAGCATCTTTCACAAAGTGCAGTGCCTTTTTGTACCACAGACACAAGGAAACCTTAATTATTATGTTTAAAGTGAAGGTTTGAATACAGAGAAGCACCTCACAGTGAATAGATGCTTTGGATGGTCAGGGGTTTGTTAGCTTAGAGAGCCCAAGCAGCCATAGCCATACAGATGTCAGCCAGCCCACTGTGTAATCATACAGGCAGATGCACCATGCCCTTCAAGGTGGAAAATCATCAGGGATATACTGCAAAGCTCACCAGCAGTGTAAACTCTGCTAGTTTGTCCTCCCCCTCATCAGAAGTGCAGTTCTCTCCCTCCTGGGTAAGAATACAAATGCATTTTTGCATGCATTTTGGGTTGGTTTGTTCTGCTGGGAGAAACCCCCCAGAAGAGAAGCAAAGCAGAGACATGACAGCAGGAAACTGGCACTTTGCATGCCTAAATGCAGCTTTGCAGAGGAAGAGCAGAGTGGGACGATGGCAGGATGGCTTCTCCTCAGCTACTGCAATCAGTTCATCTCTTTATGGCTTCATGCTGAAACTTCCCAGTACCCCTGATGGAGAATAAGAGAAAGTATTTCCCTACATCCCTCAAGAAACAGATTCTGCTACAGCAACACGTGGGGCAACACTTCACTTCAGCAGTCAAGCTGGAAACCTCCTCCTACATGTGCTCTCTGGACATGGAGTCAGCAAAGCTCCTTTGCCCAAAACCAGGCTCCCTTGAAGATGTGTACATGAGCTGCCATCCTGGCACTTCATCCCCCCTGGCTCTGACTGAGGCTGTGCTCATCAGGAGGCTCCTTGCAAACACAGTCCCTCCTGAATATTGAAGGATTCTTATGCTGCTGAAGGATTCTGATGCTGCCCAAAGGATGCTGCAGCAAACTGCTCATTGTATGCAAGACACAGTTTCTGGGGGAATGATCTGCAAGTTTGTAATGTGAACTCGTGATTACATGTAATTAAGAGGTTCTTTTTAGTCTAGTAATGTACAGGACTCTTGCAAAAAATGTGTTTACCTTTGATTTGTATTGCAAGCATGAAATTGAGAGTAACTCTAGTATGCAGGAAATAATAGTTTGCCTCTCCATTTAAAAAAAAAAAACAAACAGTTTTTTAACAGGTTTTTGGTCAACAGTTCAATTTTTTTCACAAATACAACATTTCTGGAATACAGTTGTTTTATAAGACCAGGCTCAATTTAAACATTTATTTTTTACTGACGTAAATAAAACAGAGGTTTTATATACAAGGTATGAGTTTGATCTCCCATATCATGTATGCAAGCAGTTTCAATCTTAGCCCAATGTTATACTACTGATGAATTTCTTAGTGCACTAACTATGCCCTGAACTATAAAAGTCCATTTGCTCCCTCTCCCCCTATCCCAGCACAAGCTTGTCTTGTTTTGCATTTTGCTGGTACATCAGTTAACTTAGATTGCATATCCATTCAACTAATAAGTCTTTTTTAAGGCTAAAAGATCCAGCCTGGGCACTGACAGACCAGAGCATGGGTGAGCTGTGCTTCCACCCCTGCCCTGCCCTGGCTGAAGCCCGAACTACCTGGCAGTGTGGCCAGTTCAGTAGAGCTGCTGTGTAAAACCACAGCTAACTCGGGCCAGTGGCTTGGTGCTAAGGGTTAAAACCAGAGTGCACTCCTGCAGTGGGGTCAGATTGCAGAGGGATGGAGCTCGCAGTGGAGCAGGGTCAGGTTTCCAGCCAGGGCTTCTTCACAGCTGTGAAAAGAGCAGCCAACAGCTCTGTGCTGCTCTTTATCTGCAGACATTTAAAAAGTTGGCAGCTGCCCTTGTTTCCAGTGACACTACTCAAATCTCAGACCTTTAAAGGGGTTGTCATTTCATTCCCTTGGCGTCTGAAGATGACTAGAACACTAAGGCACCACACACACTCCAGCTTCTTTCTTCTGACTTCAAGAACTACCTCAGATAGCCTGGAGAAGAGGGGACTGAGGGAGGACCTCATTGCAGTTACAACTTCCTTGTCAGAGGAAGCAGAGGGGCAGGCACTGATCTCTTCTGTGTGACTGGACCTGAGGAAATGGCCTGAAATTATGTCAGGGGAGGTTTAGGCTGGATATTAAAAAGATATTTTTCACCCAGAGGATGACTGGGCGTTGGAACAGCTCCCCAGGGCAGTGGTCACAGCACCAAGCCTGACAGAGCTCAAGAAGTGTTTTGAGAACACTCTCAGGCACATGGTGTGACTCTTGGGGTGTTCTGTGCAAGGCCAGAAGCTGGACTCGATGGTCCTTGTGAATCCCTGTCAATTCAGAATATTCTGTGATTCTGTGATTAGCAACATGGCTGAGAATGCTATGCAGGTTATCAATAAATCCAGCATATTGCAGTGCTAGCACTGCCATACCTCTTAACATTCAAGGCATGTCATAACCATTTATGAAGTTTTACCATTGAAGGAAATACTCTAAGACATCACCTTTGCTATAGGAAGGAAAGAAACCATAACACAGAGATGAAGTAACCTCTTCTTACTCATCAGTAAGTACTACTTTACCTCATCAGTAAAGAACTGCCAGTATCTCCTGAAGAGAAAACCTCCTAGATTAGCAAATGGTTAATTCTTCCACATCAAATGTCCTCAGTGCCATCATGACTACAGCATGTGGAGTTGTGTTTTGCAGGTGTGATTTTGATCTTCCTGAGTAAGATCCTATGGGCAAGATCCATAGCACCTGCAGTATGGATTAGGAGCTCACTTCCACACTGTCCTCAGGCAAAGTTGAAGGTTCATACAAACTCACTATTGTGTACTGGATCACCTGAAAACTGGGGGCCAAGATCCCAAGTTTGCATTTCTTGCTCACAGTCCTTTTTGGATGAATAATGAAAATGTTAATGTCAAAAGAAAACATATGCAGCTAGCGAGTGTAGATACGCAGCAGGACAAGGTGATCAAGGCTCAGGACCACATTATCCCATTCCTGATTCCATTTCCATTCATCACACATATACCTGCCCTGCACCTATGCTGTTCCACCACTTCTAGCACAAAATTAACCACAGCCATCATAGCCCCTAATTGTTCTCCTTTCAGTGACATTCTGATTTTCAAAATCTGGCCTCTTACATCTCTTTATTATTTTCTCTTTCTTTACTAACATATAACTCTGTGATTGCATTAAGTAATAGTGTAAGAATTTCTGAAGTTGGACTGTATAGAACACACCCTTTATCAAGGTTATTTGAAAGGAAAAAGGGTGATAAGCCTATCTTACTCCACATCTATCCCTCCTGCTTTAGTAAAGCTTTCCTCAAGGCACAGATTAATTGATTGTACAGCAATTAAGGAGAAACTGAAAACTTTAAATGCAATAAGCTGCCCTTCATTCATTAAAACTACTGAAGCACTGGCTTCTTAGGATATGAGTGAACCCAAGCCAAAGCCTGAGGATGCTAACAAAGACCATCCTTCCCCAGAGCAGTAGCTATAAAGCTGTGAACAAAACTTTCCAGGCATTCCAGCAGACTCACAGATAACATGGCAGGGCAGAGATGACTCTGCAGTGAAAATCTAAACCAACAAATTTACCAGCTGCTTGGCTTTAAAGTGTGACTCTGCCAATCTTATGGGGACATTTCATTGCAGCCTTTCCCCCTCTTATAATAATAGAAGTTTAGTATCTCTTAACATCCAAACTGGAACTTCAACCTGCCAGTACAGTAGAATGGCCTTACCTTTGGAATGTTTTACTCCTATTGGAAGTTTTGTGTCTCTTTGCTAATAAATATAGTTAATGTGGACAACCAGGGCACAAGGTAATGCATCTTTTGGATCTTTTTGCACAGTGAAGGATTCATCAATAACTGGATACCCATGCAGATCCTTTCACCTTTTTATTTCAGAGGAAACACATGAATATACCTGCACATCTTAACTACTGTAAGGGACCTGGATTGCAAGTAGGTTCTCATAGCACATTTTCTCATGTAGAAAAGTCAGGAAATAGGGAGCATCAGGGACAACCTGATACCACAGTGCTCTGCAGCTGAGCTTCTAGTTAGAAATGACTCCTGGTAAATAGTTACCTAATTATGAGTCTTAGACAAATTTCATATTAGTCCAAATAATATATCAACAACAGCTTGAAACAAGGTGCAAAAAAATTACAAAACCAAAACCCTCTAAGGTGCAAAACAAAGAAAGAACCTAGAATACACCACGGACAATCTTTTAAAACCCACATGAAATACTATGCTCTTCATGTTGAAAAACTCAGTACTTCACAACTATGTATCCTACCAAGAGCCAAGAGAAGAAGAAAGCATGTACTGCACCTCTGAGCTCTGCTAGCCCAGGTAAGTATATGATGTCCCATTTTCAGCCCCACAGAATTCCCTTGACAGCCAAACAACTGTATTAAGGTTTTCCACAGAAGAGCAGCCACTGCAAATACCACAGCAAAGGGCTCCAGCATTAAGATGCTTGATGTATTCCCAGTTTCCCTGGACTGATGAGTGCCTCTGCAACCTGGCTTCTCCCAACACACAGTGAAGATTGTTGTGACCTTTTCAGAGGCTATTAAATAACCAGTAAAAATAGCCTCAAATAAGCTTAATAACTCTTAAAGCCTCTTAAATAAATTCTTAGTAATTTTAAGAGTCCTCTGATAGGTTTAACTTAGATTCCTTGCAGCATAAGGAGACGAGGACTTGTGTGAATTTCTCTACTCTTTGGATGATAATACCCAGGAGACTGATATTCTCCAGAAGTAAGCAACAGCTCTGGGGGTGACTATTTCCCAGTCACTCATTTGGGGATGAAGAGCCAATCCTGCAAAAAAGTAGGTAAAAAGCAAGCATAGGGTCCAATATATCCAATTATCCTAAGCTTCTTATCTCAGATTTTCTTTTCCTTCTAAACTTCCACAAAACTGAGCCAAGACCCAAGCAATACCTAACTTTAATTTTGTAAACCAAGCACTTCCCAGTGCTCTGAAGCAGCAGCAGGAGGACCAGGCATCATTCCTGTTTGTGGATGTTCGTCTTTCTGGTGTGCAAGAGCAATGGCTTTGAGGAGAAACAAGAATGCCCCTATTCAAACAGTGGCTGTGCAAGGAGATGTGACTTTTCCAAAGCAGTGCATCTTTTCCCAGTGAAATACACGAGCTCCTCTTACCCATGAAATTGTGATTGAAGACACCTGGGAGCCAGATCTGTGTGAGATTGCAAAGGAGCAAAGCTTTGCTCAGGCCTTTGGTGAGCACAGAATACATCCAGGTAGAAAACTTTTGACTTTTGACAGGATCTTTTGGGTCCATTGTCCCCCAAACATGTGAACAAGTGGCCCCATTGTAATTCCAAGTAGCAAAGAGCAGCACAAATGACACAAAGAAAACGTGGCAAGTGAGGAAGAGGAGCGGCTCAATGAGGAAAGAATGTGATGAGACATAGGCACATTGAGTGAGCTGCACTCCCATAACCTCTAGGCTAGCAGGTCCTGGTCTCACATTCTCCTTTTGATTTAAAATAAATTTATTTAGTTAGTTTTTAAAATAATCAAAATAAAATATATACAATTAAAAAGATGTCATAAAAATTTAAAAGATACACTCTAAACATATTTATTCAAAACTACTTCTAAAGATCAGAACATATGTATATCTGTAACTATGAAGACTAATGCATAAATCGTACTCTTGAAACACTCTTCAGACAGTTGGCAGCTACTTCCTGAGCTTGGAGGAAAGAGAGCTCTTCTCTTTCCTTTCAGGAGGCAAGGACTTTGTAGATAAGAGACAATCGGAAGTGTCCAAGGAAAACATCTTGGTAAGACTGTAGGCAGTCAGGTGGAAATACAAAGTGTAACAGAGGCCACAATGCAAACATAAAGCATCTGAAGTGTGATACTATGTGTTTTATAAGTTGACTTTTGTAAAAGAAATTTTACTAAAGCTTAGAGCTCTTTTAATACGAATGTTGTGTTGTGGTAATGTTAACATTTAACCAATGAAAGAATCAAGACTTGTTGAATGTATTGAAAAGCAGCAGAGGACCGTAAGGAGGATGACTGCACATGCTCTGGAGGGGCGGGATGGAGGAGGATCTATGTTAAAGTGTTTGAATATGTATATATTATAGGGTATATAAGGGGTGTTCCTGTGTTATGGTGTGTTTCTGGCTGTGGCTGAGCATCCAGTGCTGTTCCTTTTGCTTTACTGACTTTGTCCCCTATTGTCCCTTATTAAATTTCCTTTAAATTTTAACTTAGGTGTGGGCTTTGTTTCTCACATGAAGCTACATTCTTCATAGGGCACATTTCCTGGAAACTTCTGAACAGCTGCACATGGAAACATGCTCCTGCTGGCAGCCCCTTGGAGCAGCCCACGGGGAAAACCCTGAGCCACTTCCACAGGGCTGCCACGGGAGCAGCCTGGCCTCGGGGCTGCCCTGGGACAGCAGGAGCCCAGAGCCCTGTGCTCTCCAGGAATGGCTCAGCTGCACATGCAGCCTCCTGCTCCTCTCCCTGCCCCACAGCTGAGCAGCCCCACAGCTCCAGGGGCACTGGCAGAGCACAGCTCATTGCAGGGGCACACGGGGCACAGCTGTTCCTGGCAATGTGCACAGGCTCTCTGGGCTGCCACAGGAGCCTTCCTCCCACCAGAGAGCGGCCCAGCTCCCCCTCACCTCTGTGTGAGGCTGAGCCTTGCTCTCAAGGGAAGAAGTGAGTTGGGTGAACTCCGATCTTTACCATCAATGCATCTAATGGGTGTGACACTCAAGGGGAATAATTGTAATTATTGAGAAAATATCTTTGTTTTTATTTTTCATTGAACTAGCCTGTGTTTAATTCCTCTCAACAGTATTGAGTTAGCAAGTCTGAAGGGAAAGGTGGTAGGCTCCAATGATAAGAAGGGAAAAAAGATTCTTTCTTGAGGTTGGCCTTCTGTGAATCCACAGGAAAAACCCACACAGTTGTGACTGCTATTTCTGCAAACCACAAAGACCTCTCTGCAAGCAGACAGGCCTTATGTTGTTTCTATAGCACTGTAATACCATCCTCAGTGTTGGACCCCATCAGCAAGGAGAAGGAACAAGGGGAAATTTATCTGTCGTGAGAGCCGACACTGATGGCAAAGAAAGCAACAGGACTTGTAGCTCATGATCATGTCCAATCTGTGATCAGCTGTGGCCACAGTCCCTGTCCTGGATGATAGTGTGAGTGATTTGGCCACTGTCAAAAAGGAGAAAGCAGAGTAAACTAATGATAGAATGTTGTGATGCCATGGGTGTCCTTGCAGGATCGTCTGTAGCTGTCAGCCACCTACTCTGACACCAAGCCAGCACTGACCACCATGGACCAGTTTTCCCTGAAATCTGGGGGGATTTTTTTCCATTTGGCTTCAGCCTTTCAGCTCCTTTCTATCCTCACCTTTTCCTTCAGTGATCTTTCCTTTTCTGGTAAAATCTATCTTCAAACCCGTGCTTCTGCCTCACAGAAGTATCTGGGTTTGAATTTGGGATCTCTCTCAGAAGTGACAGTGATGGGAGTTTGGTACCCAGCCTTAGAACAAGGTTGGGTGACTCCAATTGCCAGAGCTCAGCACAGAGAGGCAGAGCCAGATGCGTCTCCTGCCGCTGTGGCTGTGTCAACCACAACCTTCACAACCCCATTTCTGGGTTGGGTTTTGCATTTTGGGGATTTTTTGTTTTGTTTCTCTTCACAAAAAAGGGAGTGCTGGCACATGAACAATAGCAGCACATGTTAGAAGTAAAAGAAGCTTTGCACTCCCATTAGATGTCCCAAGTATTCAGGGAGCCTTTATCTGCAAGGAATAAATTAGCCATCCAAACATTCCACTTTTGCTCTGCTTCATTGTTCTAGGGCCTTTTCCCCTGCTTTCTTTATTACAGAGGCACACAAACCCAGCATAAACGTGACCTGCCTCAAAACATTTCTGATCTTGCCAGTTCCTAACAATTCAAAATTTTCTTCATGGAAATAGCACGGGGCAGGTCATTCTAAAATACTTTCCAACAGAGTTGTTAGAACTCAGAGAACTAATCATTCTTTACATGACTTCACAGAGGATAAAACCATGTGGCAGTTAAGCAGGAAAAAAAAAAAAACAACAACAAAAAGAACCCCCTTTCTTAAATCAGGATTTTTATCCCCTGTAGAACAGTCAAGTCAATAATAAAAGAACGACAAGTAAGTTTTAATGTTATAGCTCATTTCTAGTCCAGAATTTATCCAGCAAAAACGTCACCTAAATTACTAAGGAATACTTCTCCCCAGCTGCATTCAGTATTCCAGGCGCATATCAGCAATAAAGGAATCATTCCAAAGGGGCCATGCCCAACATTTGGAAGAAAAATAAGCCTGAGCAAAAGGACCAGTGAGTCTGATCCCTTTTTCTGGATCTGCAAAATTATTTCTTCAGGTCTCCTCTCTCCTATCTATTCAAAGAGACTTTGCACTCTGCATTAGATGCCCCAGTGTTCAGTGGGCTAATACGATCAGTGTATCTGTAGGGTGTAAATTGGCCATGCAAAGTTCTCCTTCATTGTGGCAGGGCTTTATTCCTGCTTTCCTTCGTGCAGACACACCCAAACCCAACATTACAGCCCCTGCCTCAAAACAATTCTCATTCTGACTGTCCCTGAAAAATCAAAGCTATACTCAGAGCGTTTCCCTATCCCCAGGGACAGGCCCCAAGGCTGGGCTCTCACCTGCACAGAATGAAGAAGAGCTGCTGCATTTGCCAGTGGCTCTGAGGTCTCACGATCAATGCTTTGAATGCAGCTTTTGTCACTGCCCCCTGAGCCAGGCAGAATTCCTGGACATCTGCACCGCTGCTGCAGGTCAGCATCCTCCAGGCACAGCTGCAGGAACGGGATTGCAACAAGTCCTGGCTGAAGGAGCCTCCAGGCTTCACCTGCAGTGGAATCATCTTGCATTGCCCTGGGGGAGCAATGGGAGTGACGGGCTCTTTGCAGATGAGGATCTCCTCCATGAGCTGCTGCTCACTGAGCCTGATACAGCTGCTGGTGCCTTCTCCCACAGCTGTACCAGGAGCCTGCCTGGAAAAGTAACACTGCCAGTGCCAGTGCCATCCATAGATCCCTGCCGTGGCCCCACCCTCAGGGCATCCTGCCTACCGGCTCCAGTCAGGTGATGTCAGACAACACCAAAATACATTCAAATGGTTCATTTTCCACATTCTGATAACATCATGGCCATACAGTCCACATGCTGGAGGCAGACTGCTGTTGGCAGAATGGGGGAAGCCCCAGCAGCTGCTCTCCCACAGCTGGATGGCCATGGCAGCAGAGGCAAGGCTCCCACTGTGCCCACTGCCAGGAATCAGGAATTCTCTAAGTACTAGTTGTGCATCCTAAACCTTTCCTTACTTTCTCCCTTTCTGTGTCATCCTCCTCCTCTCCAACGGCACATTTTGTTTATACTTAACCAAGGTCATTGGAATACTTGTTTTGGGACAGAGAAGCCTGTCAGAACACTGAAATACCTACGAAGAGAGGCAACAAACACTTCTCACCCCATGTGCTGGTGGGGTACTAAGTCCCTTTGGAAGCAGGAGCATAACAAGGAGCATGAACGTGAACCACCCCACCTTACAGCAGGGTGCATTTAGTATCTTACGCCATCCTCAAAGGTGAGTCCAGTAATGCAAGGAATTTTGTGGAGCTGATCTGGCACCCGCTGGCCAACTCTGGTATTACTCCTTAGCACAGTCAGTTTCTCTGCTTCTGTAACTGAGAAGGCTACTGCATGAAACAGCAAGCAAAAATCCCAGAGGGCCTGCAGTGGTGTCTGGACAGACATTAAATACACACCTATAAATGAGACACGGTAACAGCTCAGCAAATGAAACCAAAAGTTACCCGAGGGTTTCCATCCTATTGATTTCTTGGCTGCTTAACTGCAGAGGTTTGCGCTGGACTTCTCAAATTCTCATCCAACCTCCTTTGCTCCAAATGAGCAGCTGACCTGTCCTCCTCATTCTCTTCATTGCTCCCAAGCTACCAGGATTAGATTAGAAGGGAGGGAGGACCTATCCCATGTTTAGTCTCTGAAGACAAAGGAGGACACACACGTTTAGTCGTCAACTGGCTGAGACCTTGGCTTTGCAGATAAAGTTTTAAGGATTAGACAGTGCACAGCATTGTCAGTTAGCAGCTCTCAGGTGAGGACAGTTTTTGCCCAAGGAGCCCAATTGTTTGCAGCTGCCACCAGCTTGAGTGTCACACAGAGCAGCTGCCTTGTGAGCTGAGGACAGGGTGAACTGGCTGTTCTAACCCCACAGCAAGAGACCAGAACTCACCCCCTGCCACCACCTGGCTGTCACTGAAAGAGATTTACAGAATCTGAATGTCTGTGAGAACCAAGAATGAACAAAATGTTCTGAAGATCCCCCTGCTCTTCCTGCTGCCAAGTTCACCCCCAGCCCCACTCCTGGAACAGCTTCTGGTGCATAGGAATGATGGACACAGGCTATGCCAACCTTACAGGTAACAAGGGCCAGCTGTGGCAAGGTCCCAATGCCACCATTCCCCACGCCCAAACAGTGCAAACAGGATACTCTGCCTGCTCTGTCACCCCAGTCCAGGGCTTCTGCTTCTACTTCTGGAAGAGCTGGGATGAAGACACAGGGAGGACCTTGCAGGACCAAAACAGCTGGCTCCTTGCATTACTCCACACCTCAGAAGCTCAGCAGACCAGCACTCACCCAAAGAGAGAACACCCTTCCTTTCACACTCCTCTGCTGACCGACCCAAAGTCTGCCTGCACACAGTGACAACAGGATTGCCTTAAAAACTGACACATCAGTTCAGCCTCATTTGGTGGCTTGAGCACAGACAATGTACAAATGTTGGCACTTACTTTCACAGCATCTCAGAACTAAAAACAAATAAAGCCCAGCTTTTCAAGACTGTGATTTACTGTCAGTTAAAACCCTCTGAAGACTATGAAAGCCTCCCCCTGCTGCCCTTCTACCTCCAGCTCTCCAAACCCAAGAACATCTCTTCCAGCTTTGTCCATGACACAATGCTCTGCACTCCAGACAGCGCTGCAACCCCAGTGCAAGCCAAGCTGTGGACAAATCAACAGATATGACTAAAAGGGAGGGAGACAAGAAGTCTGTAACAACAGATGCTTTGCAGAACATCATAACCTTTCAGACTGCCTTCCTCCTCCACTAGAAATCTGCTTTGTACAAGCAGCATCTCATCTTTAACCACCACCTGAAGCTACCTAAGGTCTCTCTCAACAAACACCACAGGACAGGTATTTGGTAAAAGAGATGTATATTTATTCACTTTACAAAGAGGGTGGTATTTAGTTGCAACAGCTCCATTTATAGACAAATATATTATTGTACATTTTAGTGGTGAATGGCTCAAACCTTTACCTTGTTTTGCTCTTAAAAACATGTTTGCACCACTTCAGCTTCCATTAGCTGAGCAAATAGCTGTCCTTGTTCTGCCACTGAGAGATTAAAAATCCATAAGAAAGGTATAACTCTGTGCTATGTATTCACAAGCATTCATCTTCTCCTTTCCCTGTGTCACTCCCCTCTCCCCACCCAACTCAACATGGTCTGGCCTCTGGGTTAGCATTAAACATATATACAGCCTCCCTTAAAACAAAATTAGGAGCCAGTGATAGTTCTAATGTCCTTTTAAAGCACAAGAAAAGTCATTGATTTATACATATAAAAGTCTTGAGTTCAAATTTGTTTAAAAAAAAGGAAAAAATCACTTTTAAGTCAAGTTGGCATTTACATATTGCCAAAGTATGGCTAAGCCAATGAAAGGAGGGAAGAAAAGAATTTCAGGACAGAATTTAAATATTACAAAAATATCTTTTTTTTTCTTTTTTCAGTTTCTTTTTAAAAAAAATCAGAAGGATGCCCACTTGCTATTGCTAACTGAAGCATGGAAAGAAGGTATAGACCAATTGTCTTTGATCCTTGAATATTTGAAACAAATTCAATGTAAAGCTGAACCAAGTTTCCCACACAAACAGCGGTGGCAGATTTATTTCACTTGAGATACAAATGCATGTCCACATGACAGGCATAATCTGACCAGGAGGTGGAGGAAATGTTTCTCTAAGTAAGCGCAGGGAAGGAGGGCGAGAGAAGGCTGGCACGGTTAAACACTCTGGATTCAGAAATGCAGTGCCCCACATGTGCCTCTGCACACAGGCTGTGCAATGTTCTGCACTCCTGATATGCAAATACAGCATCTTTCAGCAACACGATCCAGAATCAAAGAGCTTGGTGGCTCACTTTTTCAAACTGCTAAAATTACTCTTTCGTGCTGTTACTCTTCTTCACTTTCATTTTCTGGTTCCAAATCAGAATCACCATTGATTTCCTTTTCAACAGTCATGTCTTGTTCATCAGATTGCTCGTCTTCATCTTCATCCCAGTTTTCCTGGGGGAAAAATAAAACAAAAATCTTTGAACCTTTGTCAGTCACACCATTTCAGCTACAAGCAAATGGGAGAAGATCTGGTCAAACTCCACTTACGTCAGAATCTTTATCTGCAATCATCTCGTCATCTGAGCCTTCCTCCTCTGAGGAGTCTGCAAAGAGAAAACAATCTCTCAATCTGGTGAACAGGCTTTAAAATGTCATTGTACAAAGTCCAGTCCCACGTGCTGCCCAAACTGTGCTATTTCCACACCAAAACTGAATCCACCTGGGGATGAGGTAACCAGCATCAGTTAAGACCAGGTCACTTCCGTTACCAGTACACAGGGTGAAGATGCAGTAGGAAAAATGCCAAACTGGAAGAATGCACTCAACACACATGGACATCCCCTACAATGATGTCCTGCTGACTCAAACACAGCAGTGCCTTCACTGTATCTATCTTAGCACAAGGGCAGGTAACACTAGAAATTTTAGGTTGCCAGGTAAGTGAAAGCAGCACACTGAACCTCCAATTCACTGATTTCTTAATTTGTGAAGCAAGGCTGGGAGGGAATTAAAGGAGATAAAAGGGAGGAGTAACTAACTACAAGATGTCTACATCATTAGCCACTGATTTTCCTGCCATGGACATCTCACAAAACCTCTATCTGTTGACTGTACACTGGTTTATCAGATAAGCACAGGATCATGATGAACAGCTGTCAAGTGTAGGCTGTAATGGGAATTCAGGAGCTGAGCTACACTTAGCATGTAACACTTACCATCCTCATAGACCAACTTTGCAGTCTGATTAACCTCGGGTACATCCTGAACTGTTTGTGATGCTGCAACCTGAATGGAATTTGCAGATTAGCCTTAGATTAAATCATGCATTTCAACTTTAAAAGACAAAAAAATTCCTAACAATGTAAATTAAATCTATATTAAGGGTAGCACATATTAATTCACTTACAGTGCTGGTTTGACAGCCAAAAAAGTACAAATGACAAAGTAAAATCAGAGAGGCATCTGCCCCAAAGTGGCCCAGTGCTTCCTATTTACTCCTCTTTAAAACTCTATGGGTGAGCAGACACATTTGGCAGGATGAAACAATCCCAGTGAGCAGAGACTGACAGGACAGCCAATTAATGGCCTGCTCTGAGCGTTATCAGCATCCCTGAACAGCAGCTGCATTAAAGTGCCCAGGACAAATCACATCAGATGCAATCCCAACAGGAAATCAAACAACAACTCTGCACATCCCATGTTAGGTAGCTGAAGCTCACCTGGGTGACAAGAATGAAGAGTCTTCCATGCAGACGGGAAAGCTTTTGCAAAGTTTTTACTCTGCTCTCCATCAACTGGTATAACATTCCCAGCTGAGGAATAAGGTCTGGCAACTTGGGAGAAGAGATGGATGAGAAAAAAAAAAAATGAAGCTGTTAACAAACACGTCCCCAATGTTTTTGGTTTTTTAAACTACTTTTGTATGTTTGGAGCAAGCAACATTTGCTTACATTATTCTAGACAGAAGGGAGAGTTGAGGGTTCACAGGAACCACCTGCAGTCTGAGTAATTAATACTTAGCCATGTTTAGAAGTATCCATGTAGCCATGTTCAGAACTGCCATGTTTTAAAGCATGGCAGTTCTTAGATTCCTTTTCCTTTCCAGCCTCTGCCACATGCAGGGGTGTAGCACTGCTCAGAAAGCTGTGTAAAGGGAACATACACCAGTGTCCCAATGCAGCCTCAGCAATGTGTGCAAGTTCTGCTGCTCAGCAATGCTATAACAAATGGCAGAAAGGACTGACACTGCCCAAATGTCTTTTTCTTAACCCAGCAAGAGTGCTGTATCTATCACTTGTAAGGCAAGGCTGGACTTCAATCCATAAACTACAGCATTACTTCCTACCCTGACAGCTTTGGCACACCCTTACCCTATAAATCTGGCCCAATCCACAAACTACAGCATTACTTCCTACCCTGGCAGCTTTAGCACACCCTTATCCTATAAAACTGGCCATGCCCAATAGAGCCTCAATATAAGCATTACAAGAACAAAAACTTAGTTCTCTGAGATCTAGTGGCACAGGCTAGATTGCTCTTTGGCAGTAATTTTGTTCCCTCTCACAGGTGTGACATAGCTTATCTTAGTCTGACTTTGGGATGGCTATAATTATGTCAGGAATGACTGAGACAGACAATTTATCAGCAATGTGCTGTGGGTTCAGCAAAAGTGGTGTAAGCATAGCTTACACTGATACATTGATTTGGGCACTGCCATATACAGAGTGCAGGAGACAGATTCATGAAGAAAGAAAATACATTTATTTAAGCATTTAAATGTAGTTTTACTTAAGTGCATCAGCATGAATGAAAAATACTTACTGTGGAAAGGTAGGATGCATGTAGGGTAAGAACAGACTTCAGCCATCGAACCATTAGTGAGGCACTGGAATAGAGAAATAAATGATATATTAGAGATACTGCCTAAGAGACACCCATTTCACATCCTAGATGCTAAAAAGTCCTATATAAAGTTCCTCTTTAATTAGAGAGCAAGATAAATGCTCTCTACAGATGGAAATGTAAAGTTTGGTTATCCTCATGAGGTATGCAAGTTATTTGTTAGGAAAGGAACAGACATTTCGGTGAGAGACTAAATTAGGCAAACTCAGGGGTCTGTGCTTCTGAAATCTTTTATGGATGGTCTCAATGAATAAAAGACCAAAGCATGCTATTGTCTTCTCCACCTACAATGAGGGAATTCATATTTAGAAAAAAATAAACTCAAACCCAAACCACAACTTGGCACAGCCCATCTCAACAAAGCTGTCCTTATGGCAACATAACAAGACAGAGGGGGGGAAGCTGGTTCTGTTATTAAACACCACATTAAGAGATGTCTAAATACACTTGATAATTAAATGAGCTCTACACCTGAGAGTTATTTTATTTATTGATCAGGTCCATAATGTAAACATTTGGGGCCTTCAGTTACATTCTCAGGGTTACACACTTATTTCAGGTACCCTTTTCCCTTAATTCCACTTCAGCCACCCTGACCAAGCACTAAGTTAAGTATTTAAGTTCCTCTTTTCACTTTCAATGAGGTGAGTTTTTACCTCCAGATGCTGCAGTTTAATTGCAGTTACTATGAAAATCTATCACATACATAGTAGGAGGGACCATAGCACAAATATGTGAGAAGTTTTAGGTTAATTGAACTGTAGATGAGTTGTCTCCTACCTGTACGGGTTACCTTGCAATCTCTTTGTAAGCTGAAAGGATAAAAAAAAAAAAACCGTCAGCAGTAAGTAACAAACATGATGAGTATAAAATAACAACATTAAATCATTTGACAGCCCCGATATTGTTTTTCAGACATTTGAAGTATACTAGGATTAACCACTGCCAGGCTCCAGAAAATTACACTGCTGGCTCTACCACCCTCTACACAGGCTGGTAACTTGCAGAAGCTGGGTTTCAGTATTACAAGAAAGCTGGAACTCTTAACATGCAAAATATCCACTGAAGCTTAAACCTGGCAGGAATAAGTAGTAGGAAACCTCTTACTTTTCAACTGTTCATCTGCTTAGTAGAGCAGTTATTACACAGCGGACAAGTAGGGGAAACAAGTGAAGAAAGTATCAGGTAAAGGCCATTTCACACAACAAATCTCAAGCTTGGGAGAAGACGGTTACACAAAGGTCTGACCATCCACTGAGATTATAGAGCTAAACACTTCCACTTAGGTTCCCTGACAAAGGTCCCAGGGAAGAAACACAGCATCTCATTAACGTAAGCCTAAGGAGGTGCTGTAAGACCAAATATTCAGCACCAGGTCATCTGCCTAATTCAGTTAAGATCAGTACCATAAAAAAATTAATCTTATTTGCAGTCAGCACATTAAAATACAAAAGAAAGAAATTGAAACATTAACTTATGTAATAGAACATCATTCACATAACAAGAGCTACTAAGCAATGTTTGGTTTAAAAAAGTAATGTCCAGTCAAGGCTAATCATTAAAGTATTTCTGTCAAAATAAAGAGTTTATTTAATATCACTGAATAAGCAGTACAGAAGCCAAATCCCTTTTAAAATTACTACTAAGTGATGTTCAAAGTTTAAGTACAGCAAATGGACCTTCTGATGCTTCAAATTATCATCCATGTTAGTAGTTGAAAAGAAGATGTAATGGTGATTATTTACCATGGACTAAATAAGATTAAACAAGCTTTTGCTTAATCTCTTCCCTTTCTTTTCCCACATAATCATTTATGATAGTAATACATGATCTAATGCTCTTCCTAGTTTTGACAGTTGACACTTGGTCCTTTGGTTAAGCTTCAGCCAGAAAAGATAAAAAGTTTATCAAGGAAAAATTAAGAAATTTTTTAGTCCTCTTATGGCAACAAACCAATTTCAAAAATAAAGGGACATATACTGGATTTTAGTAGCTAGAAGGCAAATCACATGTGGCTTGTATGACACTACAAGAAGTGCATGTTCTCTTACCTCATGCAGCAGTGGAATGACAGCATGCATAGGCATTCTGGCTACTGTGTTCTTTACTATATTTTCTTTCCTTGTGTTAAGCACTTTCTGTTAAAATGAAAAAGCAGGATCAGAAAATAATTCAGCTTTAACATGTGTATGAGCAACAATCAGCAAAAGCAAAAATTCCTGCCTGTAAGTCTCTTCCTACTCCACTACT
The DNA here is from genome assembly GCF_050655825.1 of Lonchura striata. Taxonomy (NCBI): domain Eukaryota; kingdom Metazoa; phylum Chordata; class Aves; order Passeriformes; family Estrildidae; genus Lonchura; species Lonchura striata. Next base: position 95,101,322 of record NC_140705.1, on the reverse strand, counting down.
TTTATATGCTGAGGATAATGAGCAAAAGATTTGCTATGAAAAGGAGTTTCATTTTCCAAGTCAGGTATCATTAACAAAGTAAAGGCACTCAATAAACCCATCAAAAACAATCTAGCCTCTAGCCCACCTGCTCCATGTTAAAAATTATGCACTACAGGCATTTAAAAATCTCCCTTGATATTTTCTGACTTTCATAAATAAATGCCTTTCACCAGCATCTGTGACACAAAATTTCTATTCAGCATCAAATTCTTAACAGTCCCCCACCCTAGTACTATTATGTCCTCCTAGTCCAAATGCAAAGATAACCTTTTCAAGTGAAACTTGTCATCAATTCATTTTTCAAACAGTACCTGCTTGAAAAATGTACCCTCAGGAGACTAAGCACAGATTATGCTCCAGTCCAAGCTGAAGGGAACATGGCTGCATTGGTAGCATCATTTGTAAAACATCTGAACTGTGACATAACAAATTTATCATAAACAAAGTGCCTCAAAGATCAGGGACTGACTCAGAAAGTAAGGCAGGTAACAACAGAAAACACCACTAATACAACAGCACTGCCTAGAGCAGCACATCAGCAAAAAGCAGCTGGGAGAAACAACAGGTTCTGAACTGCTCAGCCTTCCTGGCTTTCAGGAAGGCTCCCCACTAGTCCCAGTGAACAGATTCAACAGCATACACTGAGCTTGCAAGACTTACATTTAAGATTTGTGCATCGTTGCTTTCCAAGCCCTGAACCAGCAGCACAGCAAAGCTGTCTGTTTGGGGAAGGCCACCAGGAGTTTTGACTTTGCTCACATCAATATCCAATGCCCCAAGGCGCTCCTCAATGCTCTCCTGCAGAGGGGAAAATAAGCGCAGTGCTGTGTCAGTGTGGTTTCTCACAAATATCTGCTGAAAGCAAAGCACCTAACTTAGAGCATTCCCACTAATTCTGCTGGAAAGGAACATAAATTTTGTGTATTCTTTCAAATGCACTGACAGAAGATAGCATGAGAAAACAAAGGCAGATGAAGTTTCGGCTGAAAAGCATTAATCTATCTTGGCAAAAGCAGCAACAAGTGTGTGACAAAGCTCTGCGAGAACCTGGCAAAACCACAGGCAAGGCACAGTGGGCTTGAAGGAAGGAAATGCTTCAAGCAGGGGGAGGTCTCTTTCATACAGAAAGATGGCATAATTAACCTTTCTTCCACAGCAAACAAAGCAAATCCAAGTTCATATACCTTGAAGAAGGTATCGCAATAATTTATTTTTCTAGTTTCTTCAGTTTTGCTGAGTTTGAAATAAGAAGCCCTTTACCTCTGTCTCTCCTGGTTTCCTCTTGTTTTTCTTTTTCTCCTTTCCCAAGGCTGGAGTTTTGACAGCTGTACTATGTCCTGGAATGCCAGGTACTAGAACTTTGGCATCCGAGTTCACAGCAGGTGTCTTTACCTAGCACACAGAGAGAATCACATTTGCACGAATTGCTAGTATCATGAGCTTTCTTCCCATTTAAAATAAACATTTTATTCTGCAACTCTCACACATATGGTAAAACCAGCCTGACACAAGCCATTTTCTTGACATAAATATTAGGCAAATCCAACATATTTAAGAGAATTAATAACCTCAAGAAACAGACAGATGATTTTCATAATCAACTAAAGCAATGGTCTTTTTGCAATTACCTGTGAACCACTTTTCTTACAAGATTTTGCCATAATATTCACAGAACTGTTTGTATCAAACAACAAATACTTGATGTTTTGCTGGCAATAGATACAACCCATGCTAACAGTCAGCTCCATAAACCACATGTAGATTAATTCAGCATCTACTGGAATGCAGTAACAGACTAAGAAAAGCCGCACAATGTTAACAGCAAAAGGTAGTCACTATTCCCTTCAATCCCAACTCTTTTATTCTCGGGACTGCTCAAACAAGGAACTCAGTTGTCTGAATTAGGCTGTGCCACGCTGACAAAAAGAGACACCTTAGTTTATACCAAACAAGCTGTCATCTTCAATGAACACAAAGGAGATGGAATTTTGTATTTAACAACCAAATGCCCCCCTGACTCAGAGAATGTAAGGCAGTATGCCACTTCCAGAATATCAAAAATGTATTTTCTGCTACTTCCAGGACACTTCTTTAAACCATAGCACTTCTATCCAGGCCTTTTTTTTTTTAAGTACCTCTGAAGTGATAAAAGTATAATCTATTACATTGAGCAAAGTAACTTCCAGTTTCCAAAAAGTTGATTTTCTACATCAAGAATTTTATCCTAGAACACCAGTGGTGATAAAGTACTATCCCCTTAGCTCACCACACTCACCACTGACCTTCTCCCCACACGGCATGCTCAGACAGCCAAGAGAAATGCGTCTTCACTGGAATTCAGCAAAAAGCGAAACCAAGATGGGTATCATCACTGCATGCCACAGAGACTCCGCACCTGTCCCTGCAGTTCAGCCCTGCTACCCAGCAGCTCCAGGACTGAGCAATCAGCACAAAACCCTGCCTGGCTGATGGAGCACCAGATCTAGTACATAACTGAAGGGTCAGAAAAACAGCGCTGTCTGCTCATTTCAGTGATATTCCAAGTGTTTCAGATCTTCAAGGCCTTGAATATGCACAGTGATTAAGAACTTTACAGCCTGTCTCTAAACACCCAGGGGATCCTGCATGAGAGAACAAAGTACCAAGTGGCCTCAGTGGACACTGCTGCCCATGCAAGTGCCAAGCTCACATTCCCAGGTCCCCATGAGCAGGAACACATGAAGGCCACACCAAGAAAAAGCAAAAAGGACTTGGCTGTTAAGGTTCCACTACATTTTATTTAGACTCTGAAACAAAGTCATCCCACCTTCACCCCAAACCATCAGGGTCAAAGAGGCTGTACAAACCACCAGACTCCAAGGGAAGGACTGATCTTAGGCAGAAAAACCCACCAATCAGTCCTGTCCCTCAAGCAGATCTGCTGAGTTACAAGAGGGCCACCATATGCTCTTGCACATGCCAGGACACACATGAACCATGAAAGTCTCTTTGCCCACACCTGCCCGAGCGCTACTGACATCTACTGCTACCTCTGCAGCTCTGACAATGTTCATCCAGATATCCAAACTCATTTTAAGAGACCAGTGAATACTACCTACTTCATTTCTCAAGTAAAACAAGAGAAGCAACACCACCACTCTTCATGCAAAGCTCACCTTTGTTACAGCAGCATCCGTTCTAAGTGACAACACTTTCTGGACATCCCGTACCAAACATATGTGGGATTCACTGGTGTTCAAAGACTAAGAGGACAGGAACAAAACCAGTTAATGTATTTGACACTCACACCTGTGATTCATTATGCTACTGAAAGATGAAAACAATTCCAATGGTGTAAATTAGAATGAACATTTTTTTCACTCTAGAATAGCAGCTCCTTTGCATATCTGCCTTTTGATTCCATATCCCTATACTCTCCAAGGAGGTTTACACAGGTAAATTGGAAGTGTATTAAAACCAGTTTCAATAGCTCAACTCAGCAAGAGCTGAAATGGCAAGAAACAGTCAGCAACGGCACCAACCCGTACTCCAGCTGAAAAAATGGAAGCATACAAATTGCCTATCCAAACAGCTCGGGGACAATAGTCACAGCTCCCAAAGCAAGGGCAAGGAATATGTTTTGTATTGTTTTATCATTTCGAAACAGGAAAAAAAATAATAAACCTAAACATTTCTCCAACTGGAACCAGCATGCAGTCCATATTACAGAATCCAAACCCTCTCTGTTAAGTTTTACATACCACTTTCTCTATGATGGGCTGTAAGGCGTTTCCATACACCAGCAGCAGAGACTGTTTGTCTGTGCAAAATGCAGCTGCTAGAATAGGGACTGGTTTCGGTGTGGAGTCCCCATCATTCCCAGGTGTTGCTATCTGAATAGTACAGTTTGATGTTAAGGGTTTTTTGCAATAACTGGGAAAAAAAAAAAAAAAGAAATTAAAAAATTCCAAGATATTTAGCTTGAACACTTCAATATCCTGCACATCTAAGTATCTTTCATTAGCAGATCCTCAGCCATTTTACACCTTTTATGGATGGCTAAGATGAGGCACAGGCACACAAAATCTGAGTTAAAACCACATATAACACCAAAGTGCAACACAGTCCCCAACAACTGAATTCTTCAAAAACGTGTCCAGTAACCCAGAACAAAGAAGCAGCTGGAACCTGGTTTACAAGCATATACAAGAGCTTAAAGGTGCATAACAAAACTGAGCTTTGCCTTGCAGTAACCCCAGACCTTTCCCAAAGACACCCTCCAGATGAATCCTAACTTACCCATTCAAGATATGTTCAAATAAATGCAACTGCCCGTCTTTGCACACAACTGCTAACTTCACAGGCTGAAAGAAGGCACAGTAAGGAGGTTTCATTAGATTAAAAAAAAAAAAAACCCTCCTGGAAATTCAGGACATCAAGAGACAGCTGTATGGCTACAATTTCAATTTTTTCAGTACTTAAGAACATTACACTGAATTTGAAAAGAAGATCAAAGATGTAATCACTCAGGAACATTCAGTACAAGTGTTAGAAAATTAACAAGGTAACTCATAACTGTACTTTATCACTAGTAATACACCCTGAGTTAAACAGTTTGCACAGTAGCAGACACATGTTCAGAGGCACAGCTCTGCAAAGGCACTGACACTGTGAATATGCTTAGAGGAAAGAAACTGAGATGACTCCCCTGAGAAACTAAATGACAGGGGTACATTACAGAATACTCTCCAATACATGCAGGAAGAGGGAACTGGAAATATTAGAAAAATACAGGATGAAATACTGCTCTGAGAAATAGAAGTCAAAGGCAGAAGGAGAAAAACTTTTTAAAGAATTATGGGAACAGTTTGTGAACATATGTCACATTCACACATTTTTCAAAAGGCAATCACTTTGAAAGACTTGTGCTCTTAAAACTGAGAGAACTAGCAAATGGTACACTGCTACTTTAACTCATTCAAAGTTAGTTAATTCCAAATGCAGTTACACTGACAAAAACACTTGAAATCAGGGAAAAAACAGACCCAAATCAGATTTTTAGACATTGTTTCTTTTGTGTTTCTCTTTGCTGCCAAGTTCTAACAACCATTTTAATTACTAACTTATTCTAAATAGGAAACAATTGACATTTCCACTATCATGAACAAAATTTCTGAAAAAAACCCACAGAATTTGCACTTAGTAACTTTGAAAAGGAGCATTTCAGACTACCAGCTTTATAAATGCATCTGTAATAAATATCCTTACACCCATGAATTGGCATTTGGACCTCATCTCTGCATAAGAGAACCCAGATACTAAACAAGCCTCTTTCTTTACACCCTTAAAAGGAAAATGATGTGGTAAGTGAAAGTTGTTGAATATATTTGTTTACAAACTATTGCTCCTACCTCTTCTTTGACTTCTGATACACTCAGGTCCACAAAAGTTGGTTCATCTGTTACTGCAAAAGACATCACAGCATTCTTTTCTTTCCTATCTGATCTGATCTGCCTGGAAGACATAAAATGTACACATTATTTACCACAGCACAAACAGCATCCTCTGCACCAGACAAGCATTATAAAGCCTATAAATCACTAAATGTGGTGGTATCTACTATATACAAAAGCACCACGCTGACATTTCAGTGTTCAGTATTCCTAATTTCTAAGCGCAAAGTAACCCCCAAGAGAAACTGAGCAAGAAAACTTTGCATAAACCTTACAAGTGCAAAGAATAAGGAAGTTTATTACACAGTATGTTCTGGCACACACTAGTGATATGAATGGCAACTGGAAGCACGCTCAGACACAGCCAAGGAAAATCTCGTCTTCACTCAGCAATCAGTGAGTCGAAACCACCAATAAAGAGATCATCACTGCATTTTTCCAGTGCCCCTTCTGCTTTAGCTTGTTTAATCACAATTACTTGATGACTTTATGCTCAAAACTGATCAGTCAAAAATTATGAGAAGTTTACATACCACACACTCAGTAATCGGTCGTGTATAGCTCCAGACAAGAAATAAAGTCCTGTAATTCCATCAAAGGGTTTACTTTCATTTGTAGGTTTCACTGTGGTAAATATTAATGATGACACTGATGTAGCATGACCTGTGAAATGCTAAGAGAAAAAACAGGATCTTTCCATGATTGTCATAAGCAGTCATATGGCAAAAATCAAAACATTAGTTAACAAACATTAGGAAAGAATCAAGCATTACTAAGTCAACAAGGACAGCTCAGTGGTTTTTAACTAGTGATCCCTTTCCTTGCATTTTTGTACATCAAGGAAGCTTTTTCTGACCTGGCAGATATTTATCAACATTTTAAAACTTAAATGGGGAATCAAAGGCAAATTCAGTGGGACTAAATCCATGCAAAAGAAATCACATCCACTTGTAGTGCTGTTACTGTCACAAAGCACTCCCCTCTGCCCCCCCCCAACTTTACGCTTCAACGTTTCCAATGGAACTAGACTCAACTGCGTTCTCAGCTGTAAACAATGGACATGTGTGCTGACACTAAATTTGGGCAACACACCACCCCCAAGGGCCCCCCAAAAATTGGTTCTTCAATCTACTTTTGCAAATAGTGGTTTTGGTCATTATAGAATGCAGACATACACGGTAGCTGCCATGTGCCAGCAAGCCCACAGTAACAGCACATGTTACACACTCACCTGACAGGAGATTCAGAGACTATCCCTGTCCTGTCTGCTAGCAGGCAACAGAACACGGCAGCATTCACGGATCAGCTAAAGCATGGCCATTTGCTCAATGTCTGAGCCCTGCTCAGAGAACAATAAGGAGTTGCTCCTATGCCTTCCAACTGTTTCAACAGCAAAACTGATAATGCCATCAGTTACATGAAGTTTAGCAAGGAAACTCGAAGGCTTTGTGGAGGGACTCTTGTTAAAACCCATGCCAGCAGTAACTGATACGGTGGTGAACTGAGTTCTCCTGACAGAAGGGTGTCAGAAAGGAACCCAGTTAAAAAGAACAGCATCCATCTTTCTCCTACAGTCTTGAGAGAAGATGCTGGCAGCATGCTCAGAACCAAAATTTTAATGACCTCATTCAATTCTCAGCAAGTGGAAACCACAGTTTAGGGTACAATCACAGTAAAAATTCCAGCAATCCCAATGCTGCTAATTGTATCCTCACACACAGTGGAATGTTTTAGATGTCTGATCAAGAAATACTAAATAGGTAGTGTCACCAATAAAGAAGGGCATTTTTTTGCATCTAGTTTAACAGAGGTACTTACTCTGTAGACTTCTTTGGTCTCCAAGTCCCACAGTTTTATAGTTCTACCAGCTGACAGCAGCATTTTTCCATCTGGACTGATGCATAGACAGGTGATACTGCTATTGTCGCCTTTCCACTTACTAGAATTTGGATGGAGTTTTTGTATAAAAGGAGAAAGATGGAGAAATACAAAAAACAGTATTCATTAGGATCATCTCAAAACCACCATGATGGAAATTTTAAGGTAAAATTTTAAAAGCGGTGATTTAAGTAGTCAAGAGGACAAAGCTATTCTGCTTCTGCACTTCGCCTTCAAATTAGTTTTCAAAAATAATCACAACTCAAAAATATGAACTTATTCAATACCGAACGGACGACTTCTTTTTTGATACTTGCTTATTCTGTTCTGAATTCCTCACACAGTTTTCTACTTCTAAAATTAGGCCAAGAAGAGCCATACCATTTTCAAGACTTCTCTATTCACCAACTCATTCAAAAAAGCCTTCTCAACACTAAAATTCAGAGTTTCAAAGCCTATTCAGTTACTGGACCTCCTCCCAAGTTTCTGAAGTCACTGACAATAATAAACTTCACCTTAATGGTCTATGATTCAAAGCGCTACTGAAAAAAAAAAAAAATGCTGTCCTGAAAAGCCTGTATGTGTTTTAAAGAAATACTATGTTTCTCACAGGACAAAACTGCAAGGAAAGCAGTAACATAAATCCTTTACAGATTGGAAGTAGCCTGCAACTCACCACATTTTGATTGTAAGCTGCCTAAATAACTTTCACATGCCCAAGCAATACCTCTTCTGTTTTCTAAATCAGGGATCATTTACTGTATCACTTTTGATAGCAGCTGAAAATTTTACAGCCACAAAGGTGGACAACATTGCACCTTACAGAGGGTACGACAAGATTTTGTATTCTCTTCTGATCATGACTAAGGATTTAAACCATTTATTAACACAAACCAAGAAGATATTTTTAGATGTAATAAAAAGACGAGTCTAAACTAGACTGCACAATATAAAGTACAGCAAAAATACCATGGTTTTCGCTTTGCATAGTCTTTATATAATTTTTACAGGAAAAGTTTTAAACAGGATCTCATAAACATATCCAGAATGCTTCCAAGTAGTCAAGAGTATTTAAGACATGAAAAAGAGTGACAAGAAGTCATCCAGAATGTTTCAGTCTACCATTTTACAACACCTTGTCTTGCCTCTTCAGAGACTCTCTCTTCCCCAATAGCTTGTCCCTCTGCCAGAGGTTTCATGTGTGCTGCACACACCACCTGAAGTGGCTCCATGTGGACTGCTACAGTAGTTAAGAAAGTCAAACCTAAACCTCATGGTTTCAATTCCCTTTTTAGCAGTCCCTACCTCCATAGGAACATGTCTAGAAGCCTCCTAATCAAAATTAAAAAATATAATACCACTTCTCTACCCCAGGAGCAACCATCCTGATTTCTCTGTGGGTTACACAAACATTGGCTTCCAGGTCCTGATAGGTGTTAAGGAATGCAGGCACTCTCACATGTACATTGCGTGTGAGCAGGAGAACTGATTTCTTCTACTCTTTCCAAATTGAGTTACCTTAGATATGACTTGTAACATTAACACAGAAAATTTTCAGGTAAAAACCATGATGTTACATTGCTCATGTACTTTCTATCTATATACTCTGGGAATGATTTTCTGTTGCCATCTTTAAAATAAAGAACACGATGCCTCAAATTACGTTTCATAACCACAGTCCCCCCACTCCGTGGTCCCTGGCATGGGACAGGCCAGAGGGAAACATCCAAGAGGTATGACAGCAAAAACTCTCATTTTTTCTGAGAAAGCAGCACGGCTGGGACCCACCTCCAGAACTTGTACATGAACACACACACTGTGGGATACAAACAGGGTGAATGAGATGTCCATGGGCAGCTTCAGAGCTGTGATCTCACGGGCATCACGGAACAGTGGGATGCTTAGCAAGACCTTTAGGAAGGCACTTCAGCAATGACATGCCAGGAAGGCAAAAAGAAGAGGGAGTTTCTCCACAGAAAAGTGCAGCACGAATGTATGGAACATTCTTTTGAAACAGGGAAAGAACACAAATGCACAGAATAATCCCAGAAACAAGAGGGAAGGTTATACAACAAATCCATCTAGAAACTATTTCCAGGCACTGAAAGGTCAAAAAAAGGTTCTGGGCACATCCAGCATAGGAGCAACTCCTTATTGGCAAATTGTGTCTAACCAACCTGATTGCTTTAATGAGACAATCACCTTGGTTTTTGAGGAGAGACACATTTAAGTTGTCATAAGCGTTGCTGAAGTCAAGGTCTCACATCCTTGCAGCCAAATTGGAAATATATAGCCTGAATGGATGGTCTCTAAGGAGAGCAGGATCAGGCTGCATTACTGAATTCAAACAGTTTCTTCAGGTATGAAGTCCACCTGGTGGCCAGTCACTGGTGCTCCTCCCTCTGAGGACATCCCAATACTGCTTAATATCAACTATAACTGCCCCAGACTCCATTATTGATCTCAAAACAGGACAGAATGCACACATAACTTCACACTCAATCCCAAATTAGGGAGAGCAGTTGGTATCCTGGAGAACAGGGCTGCTACTCAGGGGAATCTCAGCAGGCCTAAGAAACAGGCTGTCAGAATCTCAAAACTGAAGAGGAAAACATTGGAGACAAATAGCAAGAAAGCAGGTTTGCAAAAAAGAGACTTGCAGTCCTCACAGTAAAGCTGAACATGAGCAAGCAGGGAGTCCTTGTGGCAATGAGCTCAGCTGTGTATGATCTGTATGATCTGCATTAGCCAGTGCTGTCAGCAGATCATGGAACGGGACTCCTCTGCTTTGTGCAGCTCTTGAAACTGCACCTGAGCACTGCATTCAGTGGGACAGGACAGCAAAGTTACTGACATGGTGGAATAAATCCAGCGGAGGCACCTCGGCACTAGAGCACATAATGGAAGAGGGAAAGGTGAGGGAACTGGGTGCGTTCAATTATGATAAAGAAGGCTGGAGGGAGATTTTATAGCCATCTTCTGCTACTTTACATAGGGCCTCAACATATTGCAACCTAAGGATGCATCTCTTTCCTAGGGATACCACTGACAGTACTGATCATGGGCTGCCTGCAGTGCCCATGCCAACCTTAATACAGCCAAGAGCGCTGCAGTAATAACCAAGAGTGGGAAACATCATAAAAAAACAAACAACATCAAGAGAAGGAAAAATGGGCCATGGGCATCAAACAGTAGGCTTTTATTGAAGAAAGGTAACCAGGATTGTTAACAGAAATCTTGGTTAATTCTTTGAAGTTTAAAAATAATTTTACTTTATTACAGAAGAAAATAAATGCCTACACCAGACATTTTGTTACTCTGCACTAAGCCAAATTTTGCTCAACAGTACTTTTAACAGTAGCAGCCTGCTCAGACAGCCAAGTGGAAGTGTCCCCACCGCACATCAGCAGCAAGCGAAACCAAATGGGTTATCATCACAGCAAGGCCCTTAGAGCAAAGCTGGGTGCATGCAGCAAGTTTTACTGGAATGAGATCTTCCAGTATCTATTCAAGGAATTTTTTTCTAGATTTTAGATTTTTCTGCATTTAGTGGGACTATTAGTCTTCAGTCTAACAAAAACTTAGCATGGAGGGATCCAAGCCCCCCTCACAACAGTTTCATCTAGCCTTTCCAATACATAGAGGAAGATACTAAACTATGACAATTATGCTTTCATCCCTTAATAAAACCACTTCTAATCTCAGAAAAATAACGGCCAACAGTCACTTTGTGGGCATGAAGCCTGGAAAGCAGAGTGCAGCACTTCCAAAACCTGCAAGGGAGAAAACACACAGCAGCAAGTGTAAAAAATTCAAGCAAAAAGCAGCACTACTCACCACTTTACTTTGCAGGTCTGTGTGTTCCATTCCACAATGTGTCTGTCATCTGAACAGCTATACAAGCAGCAGCTCTCTTGATGCCATCTCACACAGTTTACTCTACTGTCATGACCACCATCCTACAAAAGATAACAGAGGGTCAACTCACTGCAGTAGTCTTGATGACTGAGTCTTCCCCACACCAACAATGTGAACAAGGTGCTCTTTTGAGATCTAAATTCCAGTCAGTGGCATCTTAAAGAGTGTGTGAGGTTTTACAGAACACACGACAGTTATATTAATAAAAGATATCTCACATTTTGGTACATACAAATAAGTATTTTGGCTTGGTTTATACAGCCTAGAGAAGAGGAGACGTTGTCTACATTTTCCTCACACAGGGAAGCAGAGGAACAGGCATTGATCTCTTCTCTCTGGTGGACAGCAACAGAACCAAAGGGAATGGCAAAAAGCTGTATTGAAATGGGGGGGGAGTTAGGGTGGATATTATGAAAAAGTTCTTCACCCCCATGGCACAGGCTCCCCAAGGAAGTGGTCACTGCCCCAAGCCTGCCAGAGTTCAAGAAGCATTTGGACCATGCCCTCAGGTGCACAGTGTGACTCCTAGGGCTGTCCCGTGCAGGGCCATGCAGAAGCCTGTAAGACAGTCTGATGTGTATGTCTCAAATACTGATAGTCAGATAGCCAGGGAACCAGCCAAGGACTGTTGGTAAGAACACACTGTAGGAAAGAACAGCACGTGGCTGGAGGAGGGGGCCATGTGAAGGTAGGACAGCACTTTCCTGGTTCCTCCTTGTTCTGGCTCCTGGTGATCAGCACAGCACAAATGCAGGAAGGACTCAAGAAGTGGGCCTGGACTACTGACAAAAGGAACCTCCAGTAGGGAGGGATCAAGACCAGCAAAGACCCCTCCAAAGCCCTCCAGCCGATTTCCAGAAAGGTCTAGACCAAACTGCACATGGTAACTAATTTGCATAGGAAGTGAGAAACTTGGCTCCAGGGTGGGCAGACCTTGTCTGTAAAAAAATGCTCCCACAAAGCTTGAGTGATGGATGCCCCAGGACACTGAACACCCCATCAGCTGGTTTGATGCTGGAGCAAGGACTGATGACTATTTCTTCATTCTTTGCTGTCTCTCTCTCTTCTCTTTTGCCCTACCCCTTATTCAAAATCTACTGCTATGCTTTTATATTAGAAGACACCAATTTCCATGCCACTTGTATAATTTACTGATACAACTTTGTAGATTTTGTAAAGCCTGTGCGTTTTGTCATTCATTTCTTTTTGACCAGAAGCACCTACACACCTGCGTGCTCGTTTCAGTTTCAGAGTGGGATGCTACTGGAAAGGAGACCGATTTTGATGACCCCTTCCAAAAACAAAAAAATTGTCTTGCCTGCTGTTTTTATGCACACAGCCAAACAAGGGCAACCATATGAGATCTGCTCAAGGAAAAAATAGCCACAGGTGTCTTGCTGAAGTCATCTAAGTGCCTCCTTCCTTAAGGGCACTCAGAGGTGAGCAGGCTTCCCTTTGTATTAGGATTCAGTAGCAGACTATCATCAGACCAGAAGACCCTTTAAGCAGTATCACTTCTCTTAACAACCAAAATCTCCGCAGCTCGAAACATAACCTTCAATTATTTATTAAAATATTTAACGGAGTCTATTTCACCGTTTGGATTGTAACAACCTGCTCAGATTACTCCAAAGGTATTGATGCAAATGAGCTTTGAGCAAGACAAGCTATACTGCAGCAAGTTATTCTGTTCAGTAAAGATAGCTAAAAGTAACATATTTTATTTTAACAGGAATAATTTTTTAATTCAACCTACACGTAAAAGGCGAAGTACTCATAAAACCTGCTGTTTTCTATGGAAAAAGAGTGTTTTCAAACAAACTACAACTACACTTTTCAAACATAGTTTTTCCTTATAACGGGGTTGATGTTGTTAAGTTACTGTCACTTGCATGCATCATAATTCTCAGAAACTTCTTTCCCTAAATTCATGTATGTTTATCACTCTACCTACAACTTTGAGTTTAGAAGCAAAATATACCCAAGTATCTCAAAAGTATTGCACAGCCACTAATACGGATTCATTTTGCTTGTTATGTAACCCAACTCAAATGGAGGTGCTTAGGAGTTTGGAAAGGCAAAATTAAGGTCATTGTGTATTATTCAAAAAAGATCATGTGCTGAGAGAGCTCCAGAGCTTCCATAAGGGATGTAAATTTATGGAAGAGTCCATCAGTGTGACACCTTCCCAAGTGTTGATGAGTTCTCTGCCCTTCCCTCCCACAATTCCATGCAGGAAGTGAGGGTATGACAGTCCCCACCAAGGATTTAATTTTCCAGTGAAGAATTTCAGCATTACTGTTATTTTTAATGCAAAGTAGCAAATCCATGGACAGTGTTAAGATATTGCACAAACTTAGAAACCAAGATCTTTTGGCCTAAACTGACTGAAACCGTCAGTGTTTGGTAGCATGTGATGAAGTGTGCATTACTTACTAGCTTGCTCTGTAATTCTCCTTTTACTGTGCTGTATAACAAAATGCTACCAACTGCTGTACCAATAGCCAGGATATCTAACTGCTTGTCCACTTCTCCATCTTCAGACTTCCGTTTTTTCCTCTGGGGCCCATCCTGGAAAACCAAAAGAGAGAAACTGAGAAATAAATCACTATGACTGGCTAATATCTAAGTGTTAAAGCAGAGGGAAGAAAAGCCTTAAGAGAAGTTTGATACCCAGACAGCCAGCACAAACACTGCGAAGACACAAAATGAACACTCGGGTGTAGACAGTACTAGAAACTCATCTTGTACTTCCATGTATATGGTAACAAACTTGCTATGAGTCACTTGGAAACACCTGGTGTAGGCCATTTTGCTACCACCCCAACCACATGCATGTGGGAAAAAACACAATTAAGTTTTTTACAAGTTTCCCGTACCAGGAAATAAGGAGAAATAAAGATTAACTCATTAAGAATACTTCATCCACAAAATGGAAACGCTTGATCATGATCAATTTATTTTTTCTCAAAAGGTAATCAAAAGAGTCTTGCAAATCTGCATTCCTAATGCTTCTTAAAAAGAAAGTGCTACCCCATTCCACAGAGGCAAGTGTCTGGGATTCAAAGGGAAGTGCTCTGCCCAAGTCCTGCTGTCTGCACCAGAGGTCCTCATATGATCAGGCAATTCCTAAGTCTTCAAACTCTTGCTCTGCAAGTGCTATCAGTCACCTCAAGGAGGGATTTCACTTTGTCTCCCTTAACCAAAAATCTGAGAATGCAGATCACTGGGAAGGGAAGAAGGAAAGAAGGAATAAAACTAGTTCTTAAACATATGAAACTAAAATAAAGAGGGCAGAAGAAGCTATCATATTCATAATCACTGGGTTAACTGCACACCCATAAAATAGAAAATAAAAAAATGTTCAAGGACACAAAAAGAAAAAAAATCACTAATGCCACTGATTAGTTTTTAAATTGGACCTTGGTAAGTCTCCTTACATTTGTTACATCACAGCAAAGCATTCTCTCCAATTTAAAAATTACACACATGCTAATGCTTCCTCTCCACAACAGATCTATTTGCACTGACAAGCAGCCTGAAGAAGCCCGGAGAGACTGATAAAATGTGAGCAACCAGCTCTGTTCAAGTACCATGTGCTGCAGCTAATCTGTTTTACAACAGACACAACACAGTGAACACAAATAATTTCTACTCAGGTCCAGAAATATGACAATCAGGATGTGATAGTCTTCACCATAACTAATATATGAAGTTTGATAGTTTGATAATGAAGGATAAATACTTTGGTACTTCAAAGCAGGATTTTCTATTCCTTCTGTATTTAACAGAGCTAACACCTTTCTGCAAATAAAAATGTTTTGGTTTAGACCAAGAAATACAAAATTGCTGTAAAGATAACTTTTACATCAAAAGCAGACTACTAAGAAGAGACTACAATTAGAGTTTTTGCAATATTTGTTTAGACTTTCTCTTTGTTGAGAAAGAAAACTATTTATAAAATATTAAAAAACAGATGCTGAGAAACTAATGGCAATTAATTGAAACTGCAGTCTGACATGCAAAGACAAAGGCCACAGAGTGGAGATGCAAGTACAACTTTTGTGTTTTCTGATAGTTTTTGATCTTTTTAAGTAGTTTTACCAATTACCCCACACACCCCCGCTGCAAAACAAAACCAAAATTAATAACAGACTTTATTCTCTTCCACTGAATAAATCTTTCAACTTAATTTTTTTTCAACCTCCATTTCAGTTTGCTATAGCAAATTTCCTTGGAACAACTCAAAGGCACAACAGAATTCCCACAAGTAGGGTCAAGAGAAAGCAAGGGGCAGTGAAGGTTTCTCCAGTTTTTTTTCCACATGCATGTCTTTACTGACCACCCTTATCAGCAACATGAGAGGAACACTTTGTCAGAAAGTTCTACATGAATAAATGCCAGTGGAAAATTCAGATACCTGTTAATATTTGAGATGATTTGAGAAAAACACCTTAAAAACTTTTTAAAAAATCTAACTTCCCTACCCTACATTAAATTAGTACACAGAGCAAATGACAACTACACTTGAAATCCACTCACTCGTGGATCAAGGTCTTAAATAGAAGAGCGTCATGGACAGGACAGGATAAGCATCACCTTTTGCTCACATGTGAAATAAAGCACTTAAAACACTGAAATGGGGAGAAATCTAAAGGTCTTGACACTTGACAGTAACAGAGCAGTTGCAGCTTGTTAGGAAGAAAGTGGAAGAAGGTGTTTTGAATATTGGAGGTCCACTCTTGCACAAGACACCCCACGGAGAAGGGGTGATGAACGATGCACACAGGAAGCACTGACACTGGAAGCACGTGGGGCAGGGAGCATCCCAATAAAGCCAGCCCTGCATCAGCAATTACAGAAGCTGCAGTTCAAAATATCATTTCTAATATTCCCCTGTAACACATGGCCTCCGTTAACAGGGCAGCAGTCCAAAACATACTG
Organism: Lonchura striata; assembly: GCF_050655825.1. Classification (NCBI taxonomy): domain Eukaryota; kingdom Metazoa; phylum Chordata; class Aves; order Passeriformes; family Estrildidae; genus Lonchura; species Lonchura striata. Next base: position 95,085,108 of record NC_140705.1, on the reverse strand, counting down.
ACTTTAAGTGTAATTTGGCCAAACACCATCTTTAGCTCCCTACCAGTAGAGCTCTACCTCTGATCACCTGATACTAGAACTGCCTAGACAGATGTCAACTCCCCAGGAACAAAAGACTAAATAATGCCAGAAAAGAATATGTTTAACAAAACATTTTTGGCATAACTATCCCAGTTTTAATTCTACAACTCAGTCTAAGGAAAAAAAACAGTGACTTTTAAAGGTTTTGTGGCACACTTATTGTAAGAAACAGTACGTTTCCCAGCTCCACTTTAAAATGGACTAGCTTTCAAGCAGGGGACAGGATTCAAACTACTGGAATAACTAGAAAGCACTGAGAGGTGGCTACGGTTACTTTCACATAATCTTAAAACAGAATAAATTCAAAGACCTTTGGGGCTCAGGAGTGTGTCTCTAGAAAAGCTTATTTTAGAAAGTTTTAAATGCCCCTCAGAAACTTCCTGTGCTTGACTTACGGCACCACAGCAGTGCAGTGTGTGTAGTTTAGTTTTATTTCTTAAAGGACAGATTAACCCCATTTTCACATGCCAGTTTCAGTGAGTTTAAGAGCAAAGAACCTATACAGCTTTGCAGCTAACACACAAATCCTTTTTACTTCCAAGTTCCATGACAAAGCAACAGGTTCAGGCCACCTAAAACTGACTCTACTTCATTCTTTGGACATCCTGGGAGTTTTCAAAGTTTAGGGACTAAGCTGCTCAAATGAGCAAAACAGTATTGCCCTCCTTTGGGTTGATAATGTGTGTTTTAAACATTTTGAAACAGTCTGAACAGCATTTCAAATACACTGAATTGCTGATATACCAAAACACACTTTTAAAAGTACCCCTTGCTTCTTATGATAAAGGGGGTGGATTTCACATAGTTTATGCAGGTTTTGCATTCTTTTTTCCTCAAGAAATGGTATATTCCAGCTAAAGAGCTACTTCAACATAAAGAAGACAAAAAGGTGCCCCAGTACATTCTCCAGATATATTCAGGTTCGGTGTTCACCTGAGGTGACGTTGACTAAAACTTGATCCAAGGTGGAGAACATCCAAGCACTCCTGATGCACGCTGTGAATAAAACTACTGAGCACCTTCTTGCAAGATTCCTGGACTCAGGAAGATGAATCATAGTGTAGCAGCTTGCACGGGAGTACTTCCAAGGGTAAGGAAGCGTAGAGAGATACTGCCTTTACCGGAGAGGGATCTAAGTGGGTGCACAGCAGCTGACCTGCTCTGCAGCATCACCTTTTCAATTACGGCAAGACGCACCATCAATTAACATACCTCAATCCTTCAAGGAAGGCTTCTTCCACGCAGATAGTATGAGAGGCAAACGGTTTTCAAGAATCAGCGCTTCTGCCGAATTTTTGTTTTAAAAACACGCAAACCAAAGCCTCCAGCGCCCCTCCCTCAACCGACACGTGAAATTAACCATAAGCAGCCCAATCCCGGGAGGGGGCGCGGGGGAAGCCGCTCCCCCTCCTCCATCCCAAGGCTCGATACACGTGGGCACCCCCCAAACCCCGGGGCCACAGAGGGACGGGACGGAACGGGACGGTGCCCGAACCCCGCGGAGCCCACGGGGACCCTCGCCCCGCTCGCCGCGCCCCCGCTCCCCGGCCCGCCCGGCCACATGGCGCCGGGAGGGCGGGGTGAAGCCGAGCGGGCCGCGGCCACGCGTCAGGGCTGCTCGGGTGGCCGCCATCCCCATCCCGTTCCTCACGCGTGTCCCCCCCTCCTCCTCCTCCCCGCTCCCTCCCCTCACGCACCTTCCCGAGGGGCTGCCGCGCCTCCAGCGGGGCCCAGGCCAGGCAGGTACAGGCGGCGCTGAGGTGGGCGGAGGGCACGAACTCGTGCTGCAGGCGGCTGCCGGCCGTGTCCCACACCCGCAGCCTCCCGTCGGGCCCGGCCGAGGCGAACAAGCGGCACCCGCGGGGGGAGAAGGCGCACGGAGCCGCCGCCATGGCGCGCGCGCCCCTCGGCTCTGCCCGGCCCGCCCCGCGCGGCGCATGCACCGCCCGCGTGCTCGCCCCGCGCGCCTGCGCCGCACGCCCCGATGACGCCGCATGGCGTCATCGGGGCGTGCGGCGCAGGCGCGCGGGGCGAGAGCGGCGGAGGCGGAGCCGCTCCCCCGCTTCCCGCCGGCGGCCGCTCCATGAGGGCTTGGCGGGCGCTGCGGCGGACTGCCGCCTCCTCCTCTTCTTCCTCCTCCTCTCCTCCCGACGCGAAGCCTCGCAGGCGGGCATGGGAGGCTTCGCTGTCGCCGCTGGAGCGGGTGAGGCGGCTGCTGCCGCCCGAGGAAGCGGCGGCGGCAGCGCCGCAGCCGCCTCAGGCTCCCCGCGAGGAAGAGGAGGAGGTTGGCGCCCTGGTTGAGGCGGCGGGTCGGCGTTCCGGGCCTTTCCGCGCCGGGGAGCTGGCGCTGGCGGAGATGCGGAGGAAGCACAACACGACGCTGAAGCTGCTGTGCCGGCTGGCGGCGGAGGCGGTGCTGAACAGCTCCGGAGGTGTCCTGCCCCACCGCGACATCATCGGGCAGCTGCCCGGGCAGGTGCTGCGCACGTCGGAAGGGAAGCGGCTGCTGCTGAGGAGGCCCTCGCTGGACGAGTACGTGCTGCTCATGCCGCGGGGACCCACCATCGCCTACCCCAAGGTACCGGCTGGTGGCTGGGAGGTCGCTGGCCGAATCTCTCATTTCTCGCGAATAGTAACGTGCCGTGTTTTTCTTGCTCGCAGGATATAAGCGCTCTGTTAATGATGATGGATATCCACCCGGGAGACACCGTGTTGGAAACTGGCAGTGGGTCTGGTGCTATGAGCTTGTTTCTGTCGAGAGCAGGTGAGAACTTGGCTCTCGATAATTCCTTACCACAAGTTGTTTGTTTGGTTGGGTTTTTTTGCCCAGACTTTTACTTTGGTTATGGTTTTACCCGTAACTTTTATTTATGGTTCACGTGGTACTTATTATTCAGCTCATGAAAGCTTTGCTGCAGTTCACATATAGTTTGACTTGAAGGAAAGTTAAACCAGTTCATTCTGGCTGTGCTTAGAGGGTCGTGATGTAACTGGTTACAGAAAGCCTTGCAGAAAGCTGAGTTTCAGCCATGCCTCAAGATCACTGAACTACAGCTGGTCTTGATACGTTGGCCCAAACTTCAAGGTCAGCAGATGCACCTCTGCTCCCTCTCTCTTCTGCCTCCTACTCCTATTGCCTGGTTTCCTCTGATCATCTTTCTGGAATAAACTAGTGTTTGGGTTTTTTTAGTTCCGTTGGGATTTTGAAATTAGGATGGGATTATCCTCAAAGCAAACACTGCTGCTGTAGGAGCTAGAAGCTGATGAAACAGAAGATAAACAAGATAAACATCAGAGCTTATTTTTCCGTTTAGAGAGAGGGAAAGTAGAAGTCCTTAGCTTTCCCTACCTTTCCCTACGGGCAGACCCAGAACTCAAAGAGATGGAATACCTGCTGCTGGCTAAGACAGAAACTAGCTCTTGCTAAAAACAGCAATTGCTTTTTCCGCCTTCGGTATTTCATACAAGCACACCGAACTTGCCAATTATTCCTCTCATTTTTCAATCTTGTTAAACAGGTTTTTTTCTAGTCATTTTAATTTAGCTGTAAATGGGCCAAGCTGGCAAAATCATTGGCATTACCAGGCTGTTAACCCTATCCAGGAAAAGAGTGCAGTTGTGTGCCAGATAAGCTCTATTTTGAGGAGTGGGAAAAATGTATGAAATTGCATTGCTATTTTCAAATTTATTGAATTTCAGTTGGCACCAAATACAACCAATTTTAATCATAGCTGAACACACTTCAGTGCTGACACAGAAATAATTAGATTTGATTTGCTTTGCTCTTTCTTAATGGTGGCTGTTTTTGCCACCATTAAATACACACCAGTGATAGCCAACAAGGAAAACAGCTGCTGTGTTGGTAAATGCTGGAATTCAGATCTAGTGCCCACCTTACCAATGTCCTTGGAATTATTTAATTTCCAAAGTTCTTGTTGATTTAATAGATTTAATTCATCTCTTAATTGCTATTCCCTTTGTATTTTCTTTTCCATTCTTTCTTAAATCATTCACAAAAGCTACTGACATGAAACAGGATGAAGTTAGGAGAGTGGTATTTGCCATGACTTTAAGATCTCTGAGAACTGGAAAATATGATGTATGCAAATTGACATACTGTAGCTTCATAGTAATGAAGTTTTGCCTAAGTTATTTCACCTTGTTCTTATTAAAAAAAAAAAAAAAAAAGGCAGTTTCCAAAAATAGGAATGACTTTGAATGAGTGGAGGTAAAAGTGACCCTTTTATTTTTCTGATGTTTGTAAACTGATAATCTAAAGTAACAAGGAGTTGGGACTGTGACTCTACAACTTCTCCAGGTGATCAAAGGCAACGTGCTCAAACCTTCCCTTTCTTATAAGCTGGTTCTGGCATTTGTCTGATGCAGGGTGAGCTGGATCAAGGAGCACCTGTCAGGGAATCCATCCCTTTTACCGAGTTACCAGAATGGATTCACAGTGGGTTCACATAGGTGAGGGAAGGAGCCTGGTGACTTCAAACTGAAATGGTTCAGGAAGGCACAGAACTGACCTGAGGAGGTGCTCCTTCCTGAAAGCAGGCTGCACCCATTCCATAGTAGCAAGGAGACAGAAGTGAGTGGTGGGATAGGCCTGAGGAATTGGAGTAATGCAAATATAGAATAATACAGCAGTGCACACCTGCTGTCTGCCTGCACAGCCTGGAAATGCTTCCTTTATGAGAAACAGTGTACATTGGACTCATGGTAAATTTCAGAATAGTAAATTTAGATTTAATAATTAATTGCTGTTGCAGACAGTAACAGAAAAATTGCACAAACCTGGGTAGATCAAAGAGTACACTGGAAAACTTTTCTGTGGGGCTAAGATTGGTGAGCAGGTTTCCTTAGCCTGTGAGTACTGGTGCAGCATTCCTAGCTGGTACCTGTGGTTGCTCTAGCAGAAGGATCTGGCATGGGCCACAGATGCTCTACTTGTCTTTTGCTGTAGGAATGACTTAGTAGAACATCTGGAGCAGTCTGTACTACTATAACTACACTTTGTTTCACCTGTGCATTGATGGATTTCTGTCTGTGAAAGAACTAACATGGCACTTTTTCTGCAACTTTTGTTTTAAATGTAAAGAAAACAAAGATTGTGATTGTTTCACATGTAATAATTTCCTAAAGTGGAGATGGAAAGGTGTACTTATGTTACAGACTGTGGTTTTTTTATTTTGTTTTGTTTTTTTTTTCCCCAAGTCTTTATAACAGCAGTATAAAGTGGTGAATGGAGTGTCTTCTCTTTGTTTTCAGTTGGGCCCAAAGGACGTGTTCTAAGTTACGAAATCAGAGAGGACCATCATCATTTAGCTAAGAAGAATTACAGGCACTGGCGTTCTGCATGGGAAAAAGGACACGTGGATAAGTGGCCAGATAACGTGGAGTTCATTCTTAAAGACATTTCAACAGCTGCTGCAGATATGAAATCTGTAATCCTTGATGCAGTGAGTGAATCCAAACAACTCCCCCATTTGACACGTGTCTTTTCTCCATTAATGAAAACCTCTAGTGCTCACACTCACAATGGGACTCCCGTACCTAGTGTAACATGAAAAATAACAATCCAGGTCCTTATCAGTGAAAGAAACGTCGTAAATTTTTTGTCAGATACAAATGCTTTCAAGGTTTCAGTTACAGGTTGTCAAATGAAAGAGTGATAAAGCTGTACTGTAGAAATATTACAATTGCTATCTTAAAAGTAAAGACCAACTCGCTTTCTTTTATTTTTGAGAAATTGATATTTTTATGAGATAAATATTTCAAGCATTGAATTTCAGTAAAATACATAACTTTATTAAATATGTAACTATGTGACCACTTTGCCATCAGCTGTATAGAATGCACAATGTAACTAAAGCATAATTCAGAGAATGCTATGGCTTGCTCTCCTGTCCTACTTCTTTGTATCCAGATTTCCTAAAAGGAGTAATGCTGGAGAAAACAGCTTGATGTTACTCTTCCCTGTAAAGCTGAGAAACTACTTACAACTACTTATTTACTAAATGCTTTAAACAAATATCAATTTTTTAAATGGTGCAAGCAAAGAAATATAATACATAGCATAAAAATACCTCTTCAAAAAATGTTTCAAGTAACAGTCCTGCAGGAAGGATCAGATATTGCATATCCCATTGTTCTACAATCTGAATAGCTTCCTAGCAGAAGATGGATAAATTGCCAAAGACAATAAGTATTTTTAATCTTGAAACTGACAGCAAGTTAGACACTGTGACCATGTGTTCTTTTTATGTCTTTGAACAATTTTTTTTTCTCACATTTGAGAAATAGGTATTCAAATGTGTTAGTAAATGTAGTCTTCTAAAAGTTTTTATTACTGTCAGGATTATGGGATTTAATTACTAGGAGGCTTAACTTCCTACAGACCTACTTAGTTGGTCAAACGCTACATGCTCTTTAATAGAAATTCATTTGGAAGTAGAGAGGACTTTGTTTTGTGTAAGAGTGCACCTCAGGTTTTGAGAGGCAGTAATGAAACTGGTTGATGATTACATACTGCTGTTGTATGCATCTCTTTTCCATAACCTTTCTTTCTCCCCAGCATTGTTGTATGTTACATTGGTAGATGTACATATGTTCTCCCAGTAAATATTAATATGTATTTCTCTTGCAGGTAGTTCTGGATATGCTGAACCCTCAGTGTGCTCTGCCTGTTGTACACCCAAGCCTGAAACAAGGTGGGGTGTGTGCTGTGTACTTAGCAAAGTAAGTATTTCTTTTTGGTACCTTTATTCAGGCATTACCTGGCCTCAGTACAAAACCAAGCACCTTCTGAAATACACATCCAGCATTAATGAAATGGTTAACAAAGTTGGGTTTTTTCCCATGTAGCTTTCTTTGGGAGTTGTACTCAGTATAAATTACCCTTGCCAAATCCTTTGGTATCTGCCTGGGAAATGTTCTCCTTCCGGTCAGTGAAGTTTGGCCATTATGGCATCCTCAAAGTAACTGCACTGTTCTCCAGTGCAATAGTCAGGTTGCTCCTTTACCCTAAAACTGAAGGACTTGTGTAACCTCAAAGGTAAAGAATGTGCCAAAGTCAGTAGAACTGAAATTTTGTGATTTGGGTTTTCAAAATACTACTTTATCCTTTGTATTTCTTCAAAAGCATCACACAGGTTATTGAGCTTTTAGACAGAATACGGAGCTTCAAGCTTCCTTTTTTGTGTGAAAGGATAATTGAGGTAACTCACAGGAGATGGTCAGTACTCCCTGCTAAACTCAAGCATTACAAATCAAGTCAAATGGTGGAAACTCAAGAAAATATTGAAGAACTACTTCAAAATGAAAATGAAGAAGTCCATATTCAGCATCAAGCAGTTCTTAAGGAGAGCGAATACAATGGTAAGGACTTTACTGCTGATGAGATCCCCTATAACTGCACTTTGATAATCCACTGTAGGAAGAGGCAGCATTTTTACCTAAGTCAGCTGAGAATAGGCAAGGTTTTGGACAGCTTGGACCTTGTCAGGTTTAAAGAAGACTATTAATTCTTATTTAAGTTAAAATATCCTACTAAAAACCTGGGCTAAATAAAAAATAAACGTCAGTCTGCAATAAAGAATTACTGCTCTTTTACTACTGTTTTCAAATTTTTGAGTTTTAAGAAAATTCAGTTCTTTATATTCAGCCCAAAGCTGCTTTAGAAGACCCTGATGGACTTAAAGATTTCTTAGGAGAAATGGTAGCCAGTGAGCTCCGTTTTAAAATAACGGTGTTCTGGCAAATCCAAAAATGCTGCCATATATAATATTTATATGGCAAGTGTAAATATATATAGAGTACAGATCTGCAAAATGCAAAGAGTTCTGAATATACTGATAGGTGACAACAAAAAAACCAAAACATGTCAGGGAAAAATATTACATGTACATTGTCTACTCTAGTCTGCATGTAGGTCTTAAATGTGTGGGAACAAAATAAAATAAAAATGTCCTTCTCACAGAATCACTCAGAGATGCTGCTGAAACAAACCACTCAGTGCCTTACATTGCCCGACCATCCCACTGGCAGGAAGCTCATTCAGGTGAGACGCTTGGAAAAAGATTATCTTAAGTGTTTAGTGGTATTTTTATTTCAAATTTTTTTTTTTTTTTGTAGTAGCATTTGGTATTTTCCTATCTGATGAAACCATAAAACTGACAATAATAAAAAAATTATTGCATATTGAAATACTAAAGTGGTAACTTTTGTTTTTTAATTAGCGTTCCTTACCCAGCTGAGAAAGTTTCGGCCACTGCTTTCTTGATGCTGCTGCCTCCTTAGCTGCTAATTTGAATATTGTATCAGAATGAAATAAAACATTACAAATTAGATGCTACATTTTGCATGTTGTGTAACTTTTACCAATGACTGCTCTGATTTCTACCTCACATCAGTTTGAAACACCGTTATCCTGCTATGTAAAGAGAAACATTTGAAGGGAATCCTCACGTCTGGTGGTGTGATGCAGTCCAGATTGTTCTGCAAATCATAGTATCTGTTTCTGCCTTATGAGGTGCATTTCATTCTCCATTGCTTGTAAACCAGTCCATAGACGTATCTTGATCCAGGGTGCTACATAGTTGCCTTTTGCTGGACAGCCTCTGACAGTCTACTAGAAATAAGGAGAAAAAAATTCAGTAAGAAAATAAGGGATCAAAGGCTCTCCTTTGAAATTAATACTTTCCTGGCTTCCAACTGGTGCCTATAGGTTTCTTTAATAGCAAAGTTCTTAAAGCATGACTTTAAGAGATACTGAAATTCACTGAATGTGTTCAGTTGATAAAGCTGTGCTTATTTCAACATCAAAACAGTTGTTGACAGGCACAGCTTTGGTTCCCTTCTAGCACTCACGCTGCAAGTTGGCTGGTTATTTGTGAACGTCACTTCATATAACGTATTCTCAAATGGTTGGAGGAAACAGTTTTTTCTGGCCCTTGTCAGGGATGAGAAGCAGATCTCTCAAATAAAAACAGACTTAAAGTCATTTTAGGTCTCCCCTGAGTAAGTGGTGATGTTTAACACATTAAATTATTAAGTTATGTTTTGTAAATGACTTGCTTTATATCTCAGGAAATACTTAAATGCCAAATTTTTCAAAGTCGAGAATCACACTTGTAGTAAAGCTGACAAAAACAGTAACAATAGTACTGTAATAGTGGAAGTTTGGATATAAGTGAGAACATGCAAATAAAACATACAGAGCTATAAATAACTACCTTTGTATCAGATGAGTATACTAGGAACTGGTTCATTCATTGGTTAGCTACAGGAGAGTGTCTTTGCAGAGCTGAGGCCTTATCCAGATGCCTGAAGAAGTTTGCATCTCAAGTGCATTTAGCTTCTAATATAAAAAATTTAATAATGAGGTGTCCCCACAGCTGCTCTATGTAATAGAGGCCCCTAATGCAATGGCTGAGGGTGCTATTGTGAGTAGAGTAATGGGCAGAGATTCAATTACATAAACAATTCTTGCAATAAGCTCTTGTTTTCTACTCATACCCCAGGATTAAAACAGTGCTGTATAAATTTTCAACAAATTAGATACTTAGAGGAAAATGGGAATTGTGATTTAACCTATGTCCAAACCCATGCCACAGCTGAGCATCCTGCCCTTTTTCAAAACATGCTCTGCAAGAGCACTTTAACTCCTTTTACACACCAGTATTTTTATTGTTCCAGCCAATCATAAGCATTTAAAACAGGACTCTCCATTTCATTTATAATGCAAGAATAGTAACAAATGCCTGAGTAGACTGGAATACACCAAAAATCTACCATAGTAGATGAAAGTAACATGAAGAGACTCAATGTAAAGCAATTGGTACTTCCAGGAAGTCAAGATACAATATGTGAAAATGAATCCATAAGGGTAAAAGCAAAGTTCTGCCAAGGTGTAAGAGGAGGGGACAGAGCAGTCCCTGCAGCACTCTGAAGGGCAAATGTGGCCCCAGTTGCCTAAACCAATGAAAAATTATTCACAATATTAAACCATACCTTGGGCTTTATAAGAAGGAGAGTCGATAAGCATTTTTTTAGTTGAAAGGGTGTCCTGTGAATTCTGGGATAAGTGTAAGTCCATCATCTCCAAAGTGTCAGTAGATGAGGAGGAAGATGATAATCCAAGTCGTACGAATCTGCCTTTCTTCCCGCAGAGCAGGCACTCTGTAGGAGTAGCACTGGGTCCTCGGGGCAGCTGCACTTGGTCATTATAACTCCTCAGAGCTCCGCTGTGCTGGACAGAGCGCTCTCGCTGCCAGATGTAATGTGTTGGAGCAATAGCCATCACCTGTGGGAACAGCCATGGCATAAGGAAGAGCAGAAATAACGGGGAAACACACAGCAGAAAACAAGATCCACTTAGTGTATGGAAGGGAATTAACACAGCTGAAATGGGCATCGCCTCTTATCTGTCTCACTGACCACTGGAAAGTTTGCTCCTTTAGGCAGGAGTAAGTAATCCTGATACCAGTCAGGTGTGGAAACATCCCAGCTTCCAGCCGTGTATGTTCACATGAGTCACCACAAAGAGCAGCTCATGCTCGGGATGTTGGACACAAGAGGGTCTCTTTGGCCAGCTACCAAACACCAGCTGACAGTGTTCATCATCACTGAAATAATGACAGTGGGAAGCTGGGAGGGTATGCATAGAAAAGCATCCTGCACTCGCATTGTTCCCTCTGCTTTTTCCCATAGTATCTAATCCCATCCCCAGAAATGGCCTCTAGCGTAAATGACATTTGCTTTTCCACCATCTGAAAGTAAACATTATGTACTTGGAACATGACAAGGGCTTTTCCAGATACACACTTCACCTGAAAAGTGAGGAATATATTTTTTCCTTGTGAATTGTAAAGCACACTACATTATTGCTAAAGTGGATGCAGTGAAACAAATTAAGGAAGATTTTAAATTAAAAATATTTGCATGAAGCAGATTCTAGCCAATAGAAACTTTACTTTTAACAGCAGTGCAATATAAAATATTCTACTTTACTTAAAAAACAGTGTTTCAAACAATATATTTTAAATAGAGTATAAATGGACCATTACATTTTAGCAGCATCTTCTCTTTCCCATGGATTGTGTGTTTACTTTAGGGAAGAAACTGTACAGAGCTACATTTCTAGCTGGTGTTACTTATTGTGACTTCAACATCTACAATATGAAATCTCCCTCCCTACCTCTTCACAGCAGCGTCTGCTTACAATAGCCCTGTAGTCAATTCTACTCCAAAGTTGATCTCTTAACTTTAAGAAATCAGGGAAGAGCTTTCTCCAGGCTTTGCCCAAAGCCCATGGGAAAATGTCATACTTTGCTTCTTCATTGTCTTCTTCAACTGTGTTTGCCAGATACCTTCAAATATATATATGTTTATGTTTGTAAATATTCAATCTTATACCACTATATTAGAATGATTTCTAAAATAACAGACATATTGCAGTGGTTCTTTTTTTCTAGTATTATGAGGAAAAAACACTAACAAAATACAGCCTTCTCTCTGGAATACAATATTTTCTTAATTAGTTGCATGTGCATCCTTTGGGTAAAAAACCCAAGCTTTTATAAAAACTGTTTTACCCTAGAATTTCCTAAATTAATAGATAAGCAAGAACTAACACATCCTGACATCCTTCTCCAAGCTGGCAAGAAACCCTTGAATAAAATAAACAGTTTCTGATTGATTCTTTAAATAAGGCTTAAAACTATCATGTGAAATCTTAAACTTTTCATTTTTTACTTTATGGATTTTAGCTATTCTTGGAAAATTACATTGCTCATATTAAATTAGGAGCAAACAACTAAATACAGGTCTACCTTTAGTTATAAATTAAAAACTTAAATAATTTTTTTAATGTCTCCGTTCTTCCCTTCGTTCACTATCTAGTTACTTTTAGTTTTGTTTTCTCAGACAACAGGAAAATGTTTATTTCCTCTGGATCCATCTGGTACTAAGCTCCTGTAAATCACACTTGGAAAAAATTAGGATGTTTTGTTTCCTCCCCAGTTTTCTCACTTGCTCCTGACCCCAGTATTCTCTCTAGTTCCAGTCCCACCAGACTCTGTCCCCTTCTAATCCTTTCACTGTTCTGGCCTGGATTTTCCCCCTTCAGTGGGGTCAGAGGGCTCCCTCCTCCATGCTCTGTGGATGTCACCCGCAGTACTAATGACAGTGGAAAGAACAGCCACCTTTGCACTAGTGTGCAAATCAGAGCATCTGAGAAGTGATGTTATTGGAAAAGACGACTTGAGCACCATAACACTGTAAAAAAAAAAAAAAAAAAAAGGCAGAACCCTCTACAGGTATAACCAAATACAGAGGGTTATGTAGGCCTGACAAAGATGGATTACTGGTTCCACCACTGTTTCAAAGTATAGGCATTTTACAACTGTTCAAAAAAGTTCTCAGAAATTCTCTAGCAATGCTCTTACAGTTGATTTAAATCACATTGACAGAAACTTTAATAGCAAGATACTCCTGAGATGCCCATCATGGTGAAATGTTTTGATACAAATGCCTTAAAGGCTGGCAAAGATATGAAATAAGGTTTATACAAGCACGTGTGAGCCACATACATGTTGCTGTGTATTGTCCTGCATGCATTTCTTGTAATGCTTTAAAAAGCTCCCAGATTCAGTTTCGTAGGCAGAATGCCACTGTGTGTATCACTACACCAATGCAAGCAACCTCTGGCTGCTGCACAAGCTTGTTCCATCACAGGAAGAATGGTGACTTTTCACTATTTATGTACAGTATGAGGATTATCATAGGACCACAGAATGGTTTGGGTTGGAAGGGACTTTAAAGACCACCTAGTTCCAGCCCCCCTGCCATCCCCTAGGATGCCACCCACTAGATCAGGTTGTTTATATACTGCCCCCAGGAAGTCTCATCATATAACTGTCAGTGTCATAAAAGAAATAATGCAAAGTTTATCCTAATAAAACCAGATAATTTTAAAGTACTTACAGAGCCACAAAGAAATTGATTCTGGTATGCTCACTTGTTGTGAAGTTAGCTCTCTTGAAATAAACGAAAGTCATTGCCAAGAGATACTGTTTTAAAATGTAAAATGAAGTATCAATGTGTTACTTAGATATAGTAGTTCCTAAACTGATTGACACATCTTGCACCAAGATATATTAATCATTTTTAACAATGAGGAAAGCATGAATTAAGCTTCTTGAAACTTCCATGTGAAACCATTAGAAAAAGAATATGTTCTGTATTTGCATTAAAATATCAAGTAATTAAAGACAGATTTCTCACTCAGTGTATGTTCTGTTAACTAAGAAGGAAATACCTTGTCTGCAATTTCACAGCAACAGTCCATCCAAAGGAAGTCTTGGATTAGATCATCATCTGTAACAAGAGAAAGCTGTAGCATTTCAAACACTAAAACTGTTTATGTCAGAAGGTATTTATAAATAAAGAACAGATGGTCTTTCATTAAACCAAAAGAAAGAAAATAAGCTAGACTGGCCAGTAGGGAACAAAGAAACTGAGGGCAGTAGGAGAGGTTCAGGTGTGAAAAAAAGCTTACATGACAAAAGAAAACAAACTCTACCAGAAAGGCAAGGTGAAAAATCTGGTGACTCCATTTCATCCACTCTCAGTAACAGCAGGTGAAAGTGAAAAATAACCTGTATTTTTTTCTATTTGCATAATTTCTTCCTGCATTGCATGCACACCATTATTTCAGAGGAACTACAGACTGCTGCGATCCTGCACCCTGATTACCTGGAAGCCTTTATAGGGCAATACTTGCTTATTTTTGGTCATTGCTTCACTGTCCATGATCATGTACTGTAATTACTACAAACTCTCATTCACTGCTGTATTTAAGGGTCAAATGAAAACCAGCTGTAATCTTCCACTATTACTTAATGTCTTTGCTAAATTAAATAAACACAAAACTTTGTATGAAAGAGACAGAAATAAAGAAGAGATGCTCCAACTCCTTAGATCAACTTCCCATCCCACTTCTTCCCCCAGAAGTTTATTCCCACAGTACAGAACATGTTTAAGAGATGAGTCCCTTTTTTTAAAGCTTGTGTAAAACAAGATACACATTGTTTTACATGTATTTGTTGAAATATAAGAGGAAAATATTAAGGAAAATTATCATAAAATAAAAAGTAGCAAAACACCTGGGTTTCATTTGTAATTTTAAAAAGATAATTTTCATCAGTTAGGTAGCCCTTTTATTTTCAACTTAAGCATTAAATATTTATATATCAAAATATACCAACAAAACGTTTTGATAAAGAATCGCCATTAGTTTCAATATATAAAGCACTCTCAACATTCCTGACCTTAGAAAACATTCTGATCAGTCAACTCATTCATATCTCACATTATTAACCTACCAAATAATTTAAAGAAAGCTGTCATTTCCTGACGCTGAATAACTAGACATGGTCCCTTTGGACGTTTATATTTCTGACTAGGAACCCCTTTTTCACAATTTTCTTGATGGTCTTTGAAAGCGGGTCGCTTTAGTCTAGTAAGTTTTTTTTGCTGATATGATCTGGATGCACTCGATTTTACATGAACAGTGACAGTGGGAGGTGTCTGACACACTAGATTGTGTTTCATTTCGTTAAGCCAAGGTTCCTGTTGAAAGAATAAGAAGAAATTAACTACAAAATGAGTCAGTTTCAGCACTAGTACATTTCTTTTGTTCACATGAGATGTTTCAGTAGAACTTGTATGTCAGATGATGGAAAATGAATTTATCAGTACTGATTATCTAAGTCTTGTGCCCTAAGACAGCCACATAGAGTTCTTTGATTTGGTTCTAATTTTATAAATCTTTCCACAGTAGGAGCCTTCAATTTTACATTTTTCAGTCAACTTTGAAATATGGGAAAACAGCCTTTCCAGGAAAAGCTGCTGTTTGTCAGATCCTTGTACGTTGACACACTTAGATCTACCAAAAAACATGCATTCTTCCCCTCCAATTTGTGCTTGTGTCTTTTTTTTTTTTTTTTTTTTTAAGGAATATTAATAGAACTAAGCAGCAGAGCTGTGATTGAGCCACGTAACATTAAAATCAAGTCTTGAGCTCCTAATTGCTATTGGGAATTAATCTTGTCTCTCAGGTTGGACATACCCAGAAGGCACGACCAAGGAAACACCTGTGGTGTTCGTCGCCGCAAAAATTTAAGGGGACACCAAACGGAGAGTGGGGAAGGGAGGAAGGGTGTTTTTGGTGGGTTTAAATGTATTTACGCCTTCAGGAGGTCTCCCGGCAGGGGGCTGTCGGAGGCTGGCTCACCGCAGCCGACCTGGCTCCCCAGCGCACGAACGCCAGAGGGCCGTGAGGGGAGGCTGCGTTCCGCCTCCGGCGCCGGAGCCCGGAGCCCAAACCCGCCCTTCCCGCCTCCCGCAGCCGCCTCCCCTCACGCCTCCGCACCGCGAGTGGCGCCTCTCGCAGCCAATCAGCGTGCGCGGCTCGCCGCCCCAGCCAATCGAGCGGCGGGACGCTCTCTCCTCCCGCCCCTCCTGTTGGCGCCCGGGACGCGGCAGCCAATGGGAGCGGGGCACGGCGGGGGCGCCTCTCGCTCGCCTCGCCGCCAGGGGCCGCGTCCGGGCTGCCCAGCGGCGCTGCAAAACAAACTTTTCCTTTTCCTTTTCCTTTTCCTTTTCCTTTTCCTTTTCCTTTTCCTTTTCCTTTTCCTGCCCCATCCCTGGAAGTGTTCAAGGCCAGGCTGCATGGCGTTCTGAGTAACCTGCCCTAGTGGGAGGTGTCCCGCCCTGCCCACGGCCGGGGGTCGGAACGAGGTGATCTTTAAGGTCCCTTCAAAGGCAAACCATTCAGTGATTCTATGATTGAAACATCTCCCCAGGAGCCATAGGACACGAAGGAGAAGGGATACCTGACTCTAAAGATCATTAAGCACAGATGCGCAGGGTACCCTGCTGCTACCTTTCTACAGAGGCAATTAATGCAGGTAGTAGTATGCAATTAGTCTAAGGCAGGCTATTGAAATGTAACAACAAGGATGAAAAAGATCCCTTTGCTAATAAGATTGCTGAATAAGATTCAGTGTGAAACCTTACTGTTGCCTTTTCTTAGAAGAGCTAAAGATTTATCCCAGGAAGATGGCAAGAGATACATCCATTTTCATTGTTTCCCCCTGCCCAGCCAATTAAAGTGTAACTGGCCTCATTTGCAATGGTAAGGAGAAGAGAGGCCTCTTTACACCTTCCTCATCTTCTATTAATAATTTGCTGAATTATTTACGTGCTCTGAGTTAGCAAGCACATTCAGGGGAAGATCATGCCAAGTTTCTGATCAGGGATAGAGATAAGAAACATACCGAGTGGTAAATGTACCAACTACAACATCTCTGTATGGAACAGGCTGAAATCAGGAAAACTTGGCAGCAGGGTGGAGACAATACCAAATACATCAGCAGGGCAAAAATCTGCTTCCTTGAGATTCTCTCTTCTTGGACACATATTCACAGTGAGTTATCTACATTCATTGTTTTTTGGTTTTTTTTTTTTCCTTTTTTGCATATTACTTTTCATCAAGGAATTCAAACTACTCATCAATTAACTACTGTTCATTTGATAACTGTAAAAAACAGAGGAAGGGCAGGTTACAGAATTTTCCACATCTTAATCTTTGAGACCAGGAAAATAAACCTTCTTTTTTAATCCCTATTTCAAAATGTGAAGCTGCAATGATAATTGTGACATGCATACTTCCTTATTCTTTACACCTTTACATCAATAAAAAGTGACTTACAACATCAATCTTTACCCACACAGAGCTTCTTGTAAGTCTCCCACCTCTGAAATAATTTTTTGGGATGGTGGTTCTGCAACAAAATATTAAAAGACTTCTTTTTTCACTCAAAAAATCTGTCACAAACAAGTTATGGAATAGGTATTGTGACTCTTCCATTGGTGGATTGTTCCCAGCCTGCCAGGACTCGGGTCTCTGCTCTGATTCAGACCTGACTCTTGAGGAAACTGAGCTTGTGAGAGGGACATGTGGGAATGTCTGGAGCTCTGCCTTTCTTTCCGTGCAGGACTCTGCAGCCTGAGGTAGGACCGAGATGGGGATGACTCAAGGACTCAACTTGGAAGCATTATGGAAAAATATCAACATGGAAAGGCTGATCCCTGAACCCAGTGACAATAAGGAAACAGAACTTCACCTGACTCTAAGTCCTCTGCATGAGATAGTGGAATTAACTGGCTCCTAACTTTGCTTTTTATTAACTACAATTTTCAGAAAGTTGTGGAACAATTCATCCAAAAATATCGGGAAGAATGGACATCAGGGAGCGCTGTTTCACCACCAGGATGTGAACCGAGACAATGCAGCGTTTGTCCAGCGTAGTACACGGGGTTTCATGCTGTACCTCTTTCCTAACCCTTCCTGTAGGTGGTCATTAAATCAATTTAACCACTCTTCATCTCTGTATGTAATCACAGTTTAAATTACATTTTTAATATATATAAATTTAATATATACAACGTATATATAATTTTATATTATATAAAAACTGTATATAATATATAAATATTATTATATATTAAATATAAATATTATATACTTATAAATAATGTCAATATAAATGTATGTGTATATTGTATTGTTTTTCATAAGATGGATATTAATAAAATTACTAAGACCTGGGCTTGAAAGACCTGGGATTCATACAAAATCTTATTTCTGGGGGAAAAAGAAAAAAGTCCTTACATACACTGGAACTCCATTACATGAGATATATAGTTATATAGCTATCCAGAATTTGGTCCAAAAGGGCAGCTGCAGAGCATTTTAATTCCTTTAAATGAGAAAAGGACAAAATTTTTCAGTGAATGAATTGTTTACAGATGGATTAGGAAGCATCACTGAGGAAAAACACAGGGATAGTATGTTTCTAAATTACATTTAGGATATATTTACATACCTTTTTTTCAAATTTCGATATTTTTGAGATGCCTCTGGCCTGTTATATCCTTTCTAGTGAACTTTTTTTTTTTTACTAAGAAAGATAAAGTACCACAGGTAAAACACCTGGTATTTCTTTTCAAACAAAGTCATGAAGAACTATTATTGATTCTTGTAAATACAAATCATTGTCCCAAATAAAATATGTATTTTTCAGTTAGAGACTTTTCCTAATTCCTGCAGAGTGTGAAATAGGAAAAAAAAACTCTCTTCCCTGCAGAGATGACTGCTGATCCTGCTGGGGGAACCTGGCCTCTCAGTCAAATACATTCTAAAGAAAATGCTCATGGATTGAGAGCTCCATTCCTAAAGACCCATTGTGAAACAGGAAAACACATCTAAAAAGCAAACTTTGGACATGAGGTTAATTCTTTCAGAGTAAAGGGTGTAGCAAGTCACAGGATTAAAGTAGAGGAATAGATGAACCATTTGAACCCACATGTGTCACCAGAAACCTGTTTTATATGTGGGAAGAGAGAATAAGGATTTAGATGAGTTGTGAGAAGCAAAATATTAGGGCATCAAGGTGCCTGGACTAGGACTAAGCATAACAAACTGAACAGTTTACCAGTTTGCTACTGGAGTAGTAAGCAAGGATACTGGAAAGGTGCCTTGCAGTTAAATCCTTGCTTTTGACAAACATTGCAGTAGGATTAAAATTAAAAATGTTCAGTGCCACTTAATTGTACGTCACTGATGGATGAATGGGCAGGAAAATTGTTTCCAGCTTTGTTTACTTGAAAATAACATTTGAGCATACATTTGAGCGTTTTCTAATATTTAAGTCCCAAAACAGATGTAGTTATTCTCAGGTACTGAGAAATTCAGGAACTCTAAGGAAAAAATTATGTGGAAATTATGCAGTGAACAAGAAATGTAGTGACTAGGCTAATAGAGCAAGTGGTAAAGGAAAGTGGAGGCTGCCAGCAAACACAGTGCATGTTTAAACATGCTGCTCTTGCATGCTTTAAAATAGCCAAGCACTCTGCAGCAACAAATCTCCAGGGACATAAGTTTGAACTTGTTAATTCCTACTGTAAATAGACTGATACATCCTGCATGAACTTAACTAAGTCAAAGCAGACAGGGGAAGATTTATTTTTAAGGATTGGCACCTGTATGCTGGTTGTAAATGAAACAAAGTAGTCTTATCTGAAGAGTTCCCATTTCTCTGTAAAGCTAAATAGATAAAATAGACTACATTAGGCCTTCACCATCATATCACAAAAGATGAATGATCTCTCAACATCAGTAAGTCAAAACTAGCCATGCACATTTTGCATTAAAGGGAAAGGAGATGACCTGCAGTGTTTTCCTTCAAATGTTTTCTGAACCTTCTGACATCATCCACCATATTTTAAGTCTTTTTTAGCCACTGAAGATTGTATTTTGGATTTGCAAGTATTTAATAACCATGGCTATATTTGTTACCCAGCTGTGCCCATGCCATTTCTTCATGCTGAATTGTGCAAAGAGCCGTAATAAGCAGGACTCCTCTCTACCTCCATGGCCCTGGAGCCATCTGTTCCGGATGCCAAGGGCTGCAGCTTGCTGAGAGGTGCAGGAGCAAGGAGCAGGTGTGTGCAGCTGTGCCCATGTGCTGTGCATGCGCGGAGGGACTGGATTGCCTACGTTCACCCTGGAAAATGGGAACTTTCCACCTTCTCCCTTACTCCTCTTTCCTCTCAGAAACAACTGACAAACACCAGGCTTCGAAAATCTCCCCAGTGAAAATGTAGCTGAACAACAGAGAAAGTTTCACGAATTTGACTTAAGAAATCTTTTTTATAAAATGGCCTTAGCTAAAAAGTGTTTCATTCCATCCGGCAAATAACACAAATGCTTTGCCTCACTGATGTAATGTTTACGTATGCATTAATACACTAAACTACAAAACATCTAAGGAGCCTATTATCCAGGAAATATAGCTTATGTTATTATCTACAGACATCAAAAGTAGAAAAACATTGGTGCTTTCAAAGTAACATCCTAATTATTTTCCTGAAGGCAAGTTTCCTAAATAATAGCTGTTTGAATGGCTAAAGAATAGGTGGGAGCCTTCAAACTTTTAGCTAACTTGCTTATGATCTATAACTGGGCAAAATGTGTAAATTTCATCAAATCTATCTTGTTTTCCAGTTTCAAAGTTTACTGGTCACATAGGTCACAAACTCAAACAGAGTATCTATTTATTCTCTGTTTTTGTACTGTTGAACACAATTGAATCTTTGTCCATGAATCACAAACAATAGTGGTAATTATGACAGGACAATTTTTCTGTTGTCAAGAGCTGCATTTTCATGGCATGACACTCAAAAGACTCATCCCATGAAAGGATTAATCAAAAGTAGAGTAGCTATAGTTTTTGAAGCAAGAGGAAATTGTTTTCATATGTAAATAATTTGGCTCCCATGCTCTGTACTGCGAGAAAAGGAGCAGCATCAAGTGCAGTAGTGGGAAGGCAGAACTTCAAGGACAGGCCTTTAGAGACTAAAGCCAGACAAGTTTAAATGTGACCTGAAAAAAGTCCAGGATCTGGTTCTTTTAACTCCTATCCAATGATCCAGGCTCCACACAGTTAAATTAGAATTGCCACAGTTTGTTAAACATTGAATGCCCCTCCCAAGAAGCAATGGGGTCTATAATCACTCCACAACAGGTCAAAAAGCTTTCTTGTTTCACCAAGTTCAGTAATCACAGGTTGTAAAAGTTCTCTCACTCCGAGCTCTTGAAGCAATAAAATGACTAGTAAGTACAAGGGCTGTAAATTAAAGTGCACAGAGAAACAGATGAACTTTGGCAACAGCTTTTGCTAACTGGAAAAAATAAGGAAAACTCATAAACTGTGAAAGTAGTCACAACACAAACGCAATTTATTTCAGTGAGGGACAAAAAAACCCCAAAACCCTAATGGCATACCCAGCTCTTTGAACTCCACTCTCTGCTCTCCATTGTGTTGGTGTTTGTGGGATGAGATTTTCTGCCCAGCTCATGGGTGTATTTATTCACCTTTGCTTGGGGTATGACTATGCACACAAATTAGAGTGAGGCAAGAGTGGGTGGGGATTTACAGCATGTTAACTGCTCCCTGGAAACTGCATGCTGTGACCCTGTTTTCACTGAGGAATACATGGTTTCTGCTCACTGACAGGTACAGCCCTGTCTGGGGATTGTTGCTGGGGGTTACCTGTACAAACTGAGGGTTACAAACTGTAAATCCACATCCTCACTAGCCCCATGGCAACCTGCACAAGTCCAGCACAAGCAAATTCAATGGCAGGTTTTATGACAGAAGTAGTTAATGTGCCTCCTGATAACACCACACTGAGGGACAGGACAACTGTCTGTGTAACCATCTGCTTCAGTTCTGCCTACAGCCCACAGATGTTGTCACGCAACAAAGCATGGTAAAAACTGCTTGGGACTCTCTCAAACAGTTTTCAACAAGTGTTTTGACAAAGTTTCATCTGTATCCTCTTGCACAGAGAATGGCTAAAAGGTGGGGAGAAATAAAGTAACTTAGATGCCAAAACTGAAATAATTTAAATGTAAATAGAACTTCTTTTACCACAATTTGTGATCTCGTGTTTTCCCCTGAACCCTTCTCCAAACACTACAAACTTGAGGGATTTGGCACAGTATGAAATTAGGTTTGCCTCGCTGCTGTGCAGTAGTCTGGATAAGGAGTTATTACAGTTTTTACATCTAATGCTGCTTATTTTAAGCAGCTTTGAATGCTGACAATAGGTGTTCTGAAAATGCTGTCAGTATTAGAGCCATGGAGATGCATTTTCAGGTATGTAAAGAGAAGGGTGACAAACCTGGCCCCACCCTATGGAGTTAAGACTAAGCCCTGGCAGAGAGGTGAAGATGCCACAACATAACAGACAGGTTGGTTTCTATAATCCTCAAAGACACAAATAGAATATACATTAATTGCATGAGCATTTCTCTCCTGTGGCTACACCCTGTCTAGTTTTATGAACCTCTGAACCAACAGCCCTGTACCTCCTCGTAGCTACTCTTACTTTCGAAGGTCTCCAACCTGGTAGAGACCCAAGCTGTGGGCTTCTGAAGCTGAGGACAGCTTTGTGAGGGTTGCCACTGCCTCTGAACTAATTTCCATCTTCAGTGTGCATGACAGTTTTGTCAAAATGCACAAACACTGTGATATTATTAAAAAAATGTCATGATCTAGAAACAGACCAAAAAGACCCAAACGTGTAAAATAGCTTTTTTCCTGTTTTGTATTTTTTTTTTTTTTAAACAGTGTTTGGAAGTAGTAAGACAGTCTAGCAGAGAGGTATGACTGCTCATTTATTTTCTTATTGGCTCTATACTTGACCATCTCCATATGGACAAGACATTTAAGTTCTCCAGGACTCCAAATGTTCTCATTATTCAAATCAGTGTAACAAGACTTACCTGTTTACTAGTGGTTTTCAAACAGACAGGAAAAAGAAAATAGCAGTTAGAAGCACCAGTTTTATTACAGTCCTTTGAGCAGCAGCATGTGTCGATTTGTGACAATATGGAATCTTCAGAAACACAATGGACAAGGTACTGTATATAATTTCTCAATATTGTCCTCTTCCTACAGTTCTTTCAAGGTTTCATTCTATGAAGTCTGACAAAAAAAGTTTAATGCAAACATTCTGAAGCTGTCTAAAAAGTTCCTGAGCAAGTCTATAATATAATGATATATGTAGCAATATCTGCTGTCCGAAATACCTGTTGGCACTTTTGAGCACCACTGCTTCTTGTTGTTTCTATCTTTTGTCAGCCTTAACCAGTTAAAAGTAATGAATTTCCAAAAGCCATTAATTTTGTTAGAAAAAGACTAACAAGACTATGCTTCACAATTTGGTGTCATACATGACCTATTTTCTAGGGATGAGACTCTGGTTATCTTTAGGAGGGTACACCCAAAACCAATCAGGTTTGCAGCCTCTGGAGAATCTCAGACCGAGATTGCCAAACACCCCAGTGGCATTGATCATGCTCTCTCCACTCATCTCTGTGATCTGCTGATCACAGTGCGTGTCACAGCCCCACCTTGCATAGTTTCCTGATACTTCAGGAGTGACTCACACATCCTTTTGACTTTCCCTGAAAGGAGATTCTGTCGCTTTTTTGTGCCTGGGGATTTTCACAAAGCCCACTTACCTAATTTCTAGTGAAGACCTGGAAATTACCTCACCTCATAGCCCAGTATCACACTAATTCTTACTGGCTTCAGAAAGAGCTAGATTTATTTCCTTGGATCTGATTCACAATTCACTCAAGTCAATAGAAAATCTTCCCCTGGAGTCAATGCCTCTTGAGTATTTTAGTGAACGTATAATTTATTCTCCAAACAGATCAGGATCCGATGTAAATTACAGAGCAAAAGTAGAAAAATACAGATCAGATGAGTTTTCCTAATATAAGTTTACATACTTTGGGTATGTAGAGTTTAGTGACCAAAACATTTTTTTTGCTATATAGTAGAGCCAGTAATGTGCTCATAGCATTTAAATTATAATTTGTCTGAGCTGTAATTGTGCTTTAGTAAGAGTAAACCACAATGAGCCTACACTGCACTGCCTAATCAGCAGTCAGCTATTTGATAAGAGGAGGTATCTCCAACAGTTGATAAAATTATCCTGTTTATAACCAGTATGCAAGGCCTTACCTTTAGAGCTGTGTGCTGAGGGAAGTTAATATAGAATAGCCATTGAATATGGTCACGTATTTCATCACAAAGAGGTACGAGAACCACAAAAGGTACAAAAATGACACTGCCTCCCAGTCCCCCAGACACCAAGGTACCTGTGTAATAAACTTCAACACTCAGGCCCTTGTACCTGTTTAGCCTCACATCTGCTCCCGTGACTTTGATTCTACTGAGAAGCTGCCCTAAAAATAACCTGGAAAGAGGGTAAGATGAACTCTGCTGTCAATGGTCCCTCATTTCTATTGCCTTGCTGTTGAATGACCTCATGTAGTGCAACTCTCCTTCAAAAATACTGAGCAACGTTTAAACAATAATTTCTTCACATTTGGAACTCTGACAAGACTGCAGGTAGCAATGTCCTTATTAGACCCTGCTAACTGGAGCCAAATTAAATGTACAACAAAAAGCTGCACAATTCCCCTATGTTTGTAGTAGAGTCATTGTAGTACTTTCTACAGGTGCTAACTCATGTTTTGCTACATGTCACAACACAACAGCGCCAAAACACACTGTAAGAGGCTCTAGTCCACACAAATGCCCTAAGACCATTCAGCCCCTAGATACTAAAGGTTATAGCTATTTTCTAACAATAAAGATGTCTATGTGGAATTTGAAAGTGCTTGTAGAAAGAAGCAGGACAACTTTCAGTAGTAGTCACTCCAAGATTTCAAGGCTGCTTGGATTTGTAAAACTAGGCACAGAGGTTTACCTACACAGAATAAGGATCAGGAGCAGAAGTCTGTACCCAGACTGTTCTGTTCTTCAACATTTACATATTAAATAAATAAATAAATAAATAAATGGCAAAAGACTATCATAAAATTTATTGGTCCTTATTATCAAGGCTTACGTAGGTCAGCTTGACATTCTGATAATGACAAGACAGCTCTTCTCATCTTGAAAAAAACCAGCGCTTAACATGGAATAAGGGGTTTATAGTAAGGCACATATTTCTGAGATTATCCTACTTATCTTTCTGGAAAATGCCATAACTTGATGAAAGCTATACAAGAAGTCAGTATCTTAGACTTTAGTCTTCCCATGTTTTCATATTACTAGGCCAAGCTTTCCTTTTGAGTCTTTGACAAGTGTATCAGAAGAATATACTTATCAACAAGAAACCATGCAAAACCACAAAAATAATAAAGATAAATGCTTCAAAACTCTGATTCAGGCTCCCTTAACTTGGACCCATCTGAGACAGCAGCAGGGCACTGGAGACAAAAACAACACACAAAACCAGGAACAACACAAACACAGCTGCGCACAGAGACAAAAACACTAAGATAGCTCACCAGCAGTTTCACTTCAATCACACAAAGTTTTCAAACAGTTTCACTTACTGATGTCTACACTGCAAAAGCAGAAACATATTTTTATTGTATAGTGAACTGGTAAGAGGAAGCTTCAAGTATTCGGGCAGAGTGTCATTCTGGTTTTATCCTGTACTCAACTTGTTTTTCTAGGGTGCTGATGTATCTTTTAGAAAGATCTATGCATAATTTTTAACTGAATAAATAAACTCAAGGTTCATAAAGCATTTCCGGTGTACCATACCTATCTTTTGTCTTCCATTTTGGCATTGCTTTTACACTTCGGAAAGCCCTCTTAAAGCCTGCAGCCAGCTTTCCCGTGTTTCCTCCTCGGCAGCCTGGCAGGGCTCTGGCACTACCGCCCATCTTGTAGGTTCCCACAAAGCTGCGCTGCTCAGAGACAAAGCACTCAGGACTACTTTTTCCTGAGCGGGGAAATGAGGATACTGCAGTACCAGGAGCGAATCTTCAGAGCTACCTTGGGGTAGAGACATCGGCTATGTATTCTAGACAGGAACCAGAACCGAAAATAAAACTGCATAATCAGTGAAGAGCCTTACGAAAGTGTTTATTCTATACAGATAAGCGTTCTGTCTTTTAATTTCTGAGGAATTATCAGAATTTATGTCAAGCACGGAGTAGTTCACACAGCACCCCGGGATGCGAACAAAGCTCACTATAAAGTGCGAGTATTCCCTGCCTGCTCGCAGCTCGCCGAGAGGGGAGTGGAAACTCCTCCTGCCTGTCCCGAGGGAAGAGCCCGGGGCCACCAGGCCAGGGCAGAGCCCTCGGGACCGCCGCGGCGCTCCGAAGGTCAGCGGCGGGCGCGGGAAGCCCCGAGCCGGGAGGGCCACGGGCTCTGCTCCCCTGCCGTGTGTCACCGGGCAAACACGCCCGGGACTCCCGGCCATGAGTAACACTTTCCCCCGGGCGGCGGGGCCGCTGTCCCCCGGCTCCCCGCGCAGGCGGGGCGGTTTCACAGCCCAGGTAAGAAGCGGGCACGGCCGCTTGAGGACGGCCCTGCCACCGCCGCTCCCCCATCCCATTCCGGGGACAGGCGCTGTCGGGGCCGGGAGCGGGCCCCGCCCTGCCCCAGCCAGTTTCGCCCAGGTGCGGCGGGAGGAGGGGGCGGCGGTGGTTTAAGAGCAGGCCCGGGGGAGGAGCCGCCGCTGCCGCTCCCCCCGCGCGTCCCAGGTGTAACCGGAGCCGGGAGGGCGCGGCGCAGCCACCAGCACCTGCGGAACCTGTCGGGCGGCTCAGAGCGCTCCGCCGCCGCTGCCGCGCACGCACCGCTCCCTCCGTGCCCGCGGCCCCAGGACTCTCCCCGGCCTCTCCGCCGCCCGCCCCAGCCATGAAGCCGCTCTGCGGGGCTGCGTTCCTGCTGCTGCTCCTCTGCGCTGCCGCCACCGCCCAGAGCCGTGAGTGCCCGCACCCCTCTGTCCGCCCGCTCCTGACCGAGCTCCCCGCCCCGGGACCCCCTCCCGGGCCGCTCAGCTGGGCGCCCTGTGCCGCCGAATGGCGACACCATCGCTCCTTCCCCTTCCCGGCCCTCCGCCGGGGCGCGGAGCGGGCAGCGGCGCCCGCCCCGGTAGCGCCGCTTTGTCCGCGCCCCGAGGGGAGCCCCGGCGCTCGGGGAGGGGAGGGCGGCCGGGGGGAAGCGGGGGGTGCGGGCACGCCACGCCCGGCCGCTGAGAGGCGGCTTTGTCCGTCCTGCCCCACGGCGCTGTCCCGCTCACGGCCGCGCTTCCCTTGCAGCGTGTGTCTGCGAGAAGAACAAGCGTGTCAGCAACTGCAGGTTGGACAACAGCGGGCAGTGCCGCTGCGAAGCCATCGGCTCCGGAGTCGCCGTGGACTGCTCCACCCGTGAGTACAAGGGCACCGCCGGCTGGGTGGCACGGAAACGAGCCCGCAGAGCGCCGGGGATACTTGTTACTTGTATATGGGGAATGTCCGCTGAGTTCCCAGCAAACAATAGAGTTCTTCTTCCTGGTCTTCCAGGTCACCTGGTGTTGGAAAATAAGCGTTGAGGGTTTCTCTGCTTGTACTGATGTAGGCTCACGCCTCCTCCTCAATATTTGTTCTGTGTTGGCAAGAATTTCTGGAAGATGAGTGTTTAGCTTCCTTGCAAGCACATATCCTCATTTTTCCTACAAATCTAGAGGGGGCAGAGCCTTGTGGCAAGACATCATTCTGATCTCAAGCTCAGCTGTGAGAAATGGAAACTGTAAATCCTAAGGCTGGACTTGTTAGGCCTTTGCCTTGAGAGGCTGACGTACCCCAGTTGTGTTGATTCTGTGTACCACCTACACATTAGACATCTGCTCTTCCATGTAATGGCTTCGAATCTGGTTGCTGCTGATGTAACCTTGTGTTTGTAGGAACTTGGAGCTCTGGTTTGGACATGCGTGGTCTGGTGCTGCATAACGCGACTTTCTGGTTATTTTTAGTGACTTCAAAATGCCTGCTGATGAAAGCAGAAGTGATGGGCTCCAAATCAGGTCGTCGTGAGAAACCAAAAGATGCATTTGAAGACACTGATGGTCTCTATGATCCTGACTGTGAAAACAGCGGCGCTTTCAAGGCAAAGCAGTGCAATGGAAGCACCTGTTGGTGTGTGAATACCGCTGGGGTCAGGAGAACTGACAAACATGATACAGACTTGAAGTGCAACCAGTTAGTCAGAACGATGTAAGTCTTTCAACAGGGTGTGCTGTGACATGAAAACATTCCTGTATGAGGCTCTGCCTTGTGTGAATGATGCACTAGGGATGAATGAAGATGGAGCAATCAACACTTGGTTACTTGGCCAGGTTTTTTTCTTCAGAAACCAGGAGATATTGGGGGGGGGTTTGGAACAGACTTTGCTTGTCTTGGCTTTGTCTCATTGTTCTGTTTTTTTTTAGCCTGGGGTTAGATATCTTTGTTGTGTTTTATATGCGTGTACTTCAAGAATATTCATTGTACTTCAGGTGGATCATCATTGAAATGAAACATGCTGAGAGAAATGCTCCTCTGAACGCTGAATCTTTAAAGAAGTAAGTGATGATAGTAATGTGTCATGGTCCTAATGTATGCATGTCCTAATAGATATCTAGTGTATTTCTAAAGAGTTGCTAAAAGCATTGTCAGGCCTGTGAACTCACTTGTAAGAAATTTTAGAAGCAAGCTGCGGGTTCTTCACAGAATTGCTTTAATTTGTACGGGAAACAAATTAACTGCTAAAGAGATTCCCTTCCATTTAAAATTGATTGCTAGGTTTTTCCCCCCATCAAATCAATATACTAAAAGAAATTGAAGGTAATGGATGAAACTGTTCAGAAAGTAAACTGACATAAATGGCAGAATGACCACATAGAAGCAGCAGGAGAAAAATCAGAGTTTAGTTTTTTTTTTTTTTTTAAATTCATTTTGTTAAAGCCCCACTTGTAGCAGTTAGATCACCTCCTTTCCAGAACAAAAGGTGCTGCTCTCTAGCTCTTCCGACCTCTTCAAACTGGTAAAGCTCTTTTGTCCAACACAGGTGTTTATTTTACAGTGAGTGCATCTTCACTGTTAGGAGTTAATTGAACTCTAGTATGAGGAGAGTGTACTGGGTTTGGTTGGGACAGAGTTAATTTTCTTGGTAGCAGTTGATATGGTGCTGTGTTTGACCAGTGACCAAAATGGTGTTGATTAATTCACCAGTGTTTTAGCTGCTGCTGAATAGCACTTACATAATGTCAAGGCCTTCTCAGACTCTCACTCTGCTGCCCCAGGGATTAGGCTGGAGATGGACGAGAGGCTGGGAAGGGGGAGAGGGCTGACCTGAATGGACTGAACAGATAGCCTATATTGTATAATGCCATGTTCAGCAATAAATCTGGGGGAAAGTCTTTTTCCAAGTAGCTTTGCTCAGAGGTTGTCTGGACATTGATCTGTCAGTGATGACTGATTGCTTTTACATCACTTGAGGTTTTGTATTTCCCCCACCCAGCCCTTTCACTTCCCACTATCTTTATTTTAACCGTTTAGGGTTGTTTTGTTTTTCATTTTTTCCCCCCTGTTTTTGCCCTTCTGATTCATTCCCTGACCCTGCTAGGGCAAAGTCACTGGGAGACTAGGTGAGGGTTTAGCTGCTAGGTGAGATCCACCCACCAGAGAGAATGGAGAAAAAAACAGTTACACCAGTCTTCTCTAATTGTCAAATGATATATGTGAAAAAATACTGTTTTTACAGCCATGGCTTTCATGTCCTTGCAGGTTTTTCACGGATACCATTACCAGTCGTTACCAGCTAGATGGCCGCTATATAGCCAATGTGCTGGTAAGGGGCACATAAAGCTTAGTAATATATCAGAACTTCATTTTGTTGTGAGTAACTTTAAAAAGTCATGTTTGACTAATGCAATACAACATGAGTTTTAGTAGAAGCTCTCAAAATGGCGAACAGTTAGCAAATAGCTGTATCTGAACAGAAATGCTGAGAAATGACACTGCTCTTCTTAGTCTGTAGATAACTTCTTTGCTTCACTAGAAAAGTGGAATTTGAATCCTACTGTAAACAGTTGGCTTGAGTTCAAGAACCATAAACTTGATCGGGGACGCAAGTTCGCAAACTGGATCATAATGTTTTGGTGAATATTTGATAGCTGGATTTAAAGTACCTCCTTCTTAATACCACACTGGGGTTTTTTTTGTGGTTTTTTGTTTTGTTTTTTTTTCAGTATGAAAACCCTTACATTACTATTGATTTGAAACAAAATTCCTCAGCCAAATCCGTTGGAGATGTGGATATTGCTGATGTGGCCTACTACTTTGAGAAAGATGTAAGTGTGTCATGGGTCAAATCTGCCAGCGGCTGGGTGTGTGTCTTGCACTGCGCTCAGGAGTCTTGGCTGTGCACTGGCTAAAGCAAGGTGAATTACTCCTGTGATGAGATAAATGCTGTACTACAGTGTGAATGAACAAGTCTGTATTTCCTCTCTGCTTTAGGTGAAAGGTCAGTCCATCTTTCATAGCAATGCCGGGCTAAACATCAGCATTGACAACGAACCAGTGAAGTTTGAGAAGACAGTGGTCTACTATGTTGATGAAATAGCACCAGAGTTTTCCATGAAGTCTCTGACTCCCGGCCTCATTGCTGTCATTGTAGTGATAGTAGTAGCAATAGTGGCTGCAATTGTTGTCCTGGTAAGTTCTAACAAAGCTGCCAAGCAGAACTGGACTGGTAACAATTTGAGAAGCACACATGTTTGGATTCTGATGGAAAGTCTTTGTAAATTGGCTTGCTTCTTCAGACGTGGGAGGTGGGAAGTTGGTGATGGGCACACTGTCACTGTTTCAGGTTACAACTGAAGGGTGTCACCCAGAAAACAAGTACTGGGAACAATTCACAGAGGTGAACAAGGTGCTTCCTGTTTTAAAGTAGTTGAGAGTAGGTACAAACAACCTCATTTGTATGTACCTCAGTTTGGAAGGATGGGGAATGGGCAGGTTTGAGTTTGTGTTTATAAAGTCAAAACCAGATAAAGTTACTTGTATATCAAGACTTAAAAAATACTGCATCCTTGTGTTACAGGTCCTGACAAGGAGGAGGAAAGGGAAGTACGTGAAAGCCGAGGTAAGCAATTGGTTTGTGGTGGGGAGGAGGCTGACCACAACCCAGAAATTTAAGTTTGCTGTAGATTAGAAGCTCACTTTGGGTGCTTCAGATATGTTCAAGGAGACTGGAAGTATTCAATTTGTGCAGCTAGTTTTCACTTCTGTGTAATTCTGCACTAGTTTCAATGGAAGCTGGTGATGTGCCTTTCCCAGGGCTGAGGGGGTGGGGTTCAGTTTTTCTGCAAGTTCTATTTTACATATGTATAGCAAAGGGCTGTGAAATCCACAGGAAGTGCTGATAGTCTTGTTCTGTGACAAGACCTTTACTGAGGTATTTGCATGGATCTCACCATTTCCTTGGAGGAGCTGCCTTCCAATGGAATAGCAAATGGTGCTTGACACCAAGTGTGGAGCCTTTTGTGGAGGAATCCAAACAATGCTGTAGCTAAATAGTATTGTCTGCTTCCTGCATGTGCCCTAAGTAGTGCTTTTTTCCTTCTTTTTTTTTTTTTTAGTCTAGTGGGTTTGTCATGATTGGTTCTGTTAGTGTTGTGTCAAATCCATTTGCTACTTAAAATCTGGGCTGTTAAGTCCCAATGACTTAAAGTTTAGAAATAGCCCAGATGTTGATCTCCCTCTACCTCCTCCCCTTCAGATGAAGGAAATGAACGAAATGCATAGAGGATTGAATGCTTAACTAAATCAACTGAAGACAAGCCAGATTCACGAAAGAAGACAACAAAAGCATTGGAGGCATGAATCTTAACTCTTAATTTCCTCCTGCAAGAGAGGCAATTGTGCTCACTTAATGATCGTAAAAGCTGGTAACAACCAAGACTGGTAACCATTCAACTACTTTTACTATTTGTTGAGAGTTAAATGCCCCATCTTACTCAAGTAAAACTTAACTATTGCTCCCTGATTTTATTTTTTTTTATGATGATGAAACGAGTTGACAACTACTGTTACTAGGGTTTTGGAGCATACATGCCTAAGTGGTTATTTTACCCTTGTGGGAGTTTTATTGAAAGTAATGATTTTGTAGCCATGTTGTAATGAGACTTCTCCTGTATAACTGAACACAATGTTTTTATGGCAGTTTGTACATATTTGAAGTTGCTGTAACTTTTTTATGACTTGAATTAATAAAACTTTGAAACATGCTTCTAATTCTTCCATGATGAAATAATAATCTTAAGTTATCATGCTTACAAATTTGTAGTTTGATTCCTTAAAGCAAGGAACCTCAGCATAGTTGAAAATATTCTAGAACTCCAATTAGCAATTTTATTAGCCATCTAGTATCTCAGTAGCATGATATTTTTTCTTAAAGCTGTGAAAAGAATGCAACAAGAGTGAAATGATAATACACAGATTGTTGTATAAAAAATCAATAGGCTGAGAATGCAGTCATTTCAGGAATTCACAGACTCATCTTTCCAATGCTATATAGGTGTTTAAAATAAGCCTCTAACCTAGGACATGTCTGGTGCAGGGCTGGGGTTGGGCTAATGGTGGAGCTGGGGGAGAGTAATTTACCCCATCACTGTGATTTTGTCTGTGGCAAAGCTGCTGCACAGCAAGGAGCTGTTTCTGCTGTTATTCCTGTTCCCTGCCATAGCTGTGGACCCTATTTCCATAGGCTCTCAGCCTCCCAGGACATGAGAGCTTGCTTTGCCTGTCACTAACCTGTCCTATGGATGCTGGCTAGCAATCCCTCCAGCATATCTGATTTATAAAGGAAATGCTGTAACTCCTGTTGCCAAAGAAATAATGAGAGGCAAGATAAGGAACTGAATGACAGATCTTGTTTCTAATGTGGTGTTCTGACCCACCCTGGCTAAAACAGGAAAAGTAGGATAAGCTGCAGGGAGGATATTTTATGTACTGTCCATGAAATTAAATGTGAAGCATGCCCCATCAGTGTGCCTGCTAGGTATCACAGGGAACTTGCTGATCTGTGGTGGTGTCACCTCCACTGTCACAGCTCACCAGTATCCCTTCTGCCTTTCAACAGGGTGGTACCTCACATGCATGCATTGCTGTGGTGGATATTGCACAAAAACTGTAATGTTTGGCAGCCTTTTCAGGCAGCTTTGTCAGTGATAACTTCTGCAGGGCAGGCTCTCCCTCTGCTGATCTGTGCCATTCCCTTTCTCCCCCAGGTATGTGGGTGGTCTGCTGAGGTGTGGTGAATTTGTACAATTCTGTGAGCTGTTAACCAAATAAAGCCAAGTTTTCAGTAAGGTGGTCTTGTGGTGAGCTGTGTGTATTATTGTCTTCCCCAGTGCTTCAGTCTCCATCTCCCCTACTTCCTTAACCGTCTGCAATATGGTATCCTCACCATTTCATTCTTCTCCCCGATATTCTAATGCCATTGTTCTCTCTCCTCCTCCCTCCCTGCCCATTTCACACCACTGTTTCTGGCCTGTGGGATGGAAAGAGGTGCTGTGGCTGGGCTGGAGCTGCACGTGTGCAGACTTGACTGGACGAGCTGGTCTGGAGCTGCTGTGTGGCCTGGACCTTGTCCCAATCGGTTTGTTTGAACATCATCTTCTCCCTGCTTTTCCCACACTACAGGGAGACATTCACACACTTTTTTTTTTTTTTTTAATTTGTTGGAGCTTTTTGTGTCAGATATGAAGCCTTAGTGCTGTGTTATGGTCTTCCTTGTCAAATTTGCCTGAAACTAACCAAGGGATTAGAAAACCAGAAAGTTTACAGAAATTCTTAAGAAACCATAGAGTTTAACTAAATCCACAACTGAAAGTAATGCAGTGTTTCTGAAGACAGTTACTATGGTACTAACATGGTGCTGCTCAGCTCTCAAAGTGATCAGTGATAGCTCTTAGAAGAGTTTCCTGTTCTAAATAGTTTTATTGACATATTGGCCTTTGTGTTTTTCTGTTTACTAAACACTGCACTTGCTTAGCTGCATAAAAGTATATGTTTATAGGAAAATAAAAATGGAAAAGGATGAGGGGGAAATACCTGAGAAATTAGTGTATTGGTACCCTGCAGTTTATTGTGTTTTATAGATTTTTATACCAAAAGAAGACTAATGTGATGAAATTCAAAGAGAAAAAAAGCCATTATTAGCCATTGTGTCAGCTCTCCACAAATGCATGTGATACCTCTTCTCAGATATAGAGCAGTATGGCAAAACATTATATGGTATTAAATAGCAAAATATTAAATGGTCTCTAATTTGATACTTGGATACTACTTTTATTACTATTGGAAAATAGCAAAATTAGAGTTTCCTGTAAAAGAAACAGACTAATAGAACTTAATAAAAGACTAGTAGTCTCTGCATCAATTTTTAACTATGTAAATATTTGGATACTTCCATTGCCTTATTCATTAACTTCCTTACGTGAAGGAGCATATTTTTAAAATCTAAAGTTCTACACAAAGTTGAGATACCACATTTCCTCTCATTTCACATAATGTCAATTTTGAGAAAGCATGTGAAGGGCAGATTAAAAGTGTATTAAGACTGGATTAATGAGGTTTTTGTGTTACATAGAGGGGTAGGCACAAACTGCAAAAATCCCTAGTAATAATACATATCTTAGTGTCTATGTACAACATGGGGAAATAGTGTTTGTATAGGCAAGTGCAATCTATTACTTCCTCGTGAATTATTACACTAGCAAATATGAATTATTACTGCTGAGTAAAATTAAATATATGCTTATGTAAAGAAAATGACACGCTTTTTAGAAGAGGGTATGCTAATAATATATTTGAGAAAGGATGACCAATAAAATCTATACAATTTTCTTCTAAGACCTGAGTAATGCCAAAGCACAGTTTCCACAGCTAGAAAATGAAAGGTCAGTGTTGCATCTGAGGGGTCTGTTGACAGTACTGTACCCATTACCCTCCTGAGCATTCAGAGCAGTTTGGTAAGAGAAATAACACTGTTTGTGAACCATGTTTATTTATAGCCTCACCTGCTGGACTTTGATCACAGTGACAGTGACTTTGGATGACATGAAATAGCCAGAAAAATATTCTAGGAAATTAAAAATGATAGCAGCTCTGCTGCTCCAACTTTACCAGTGCTAGTTAGGGAATTCCAGCAGCTCCCAGGAGAGGCTGCAGCCTGGTACAGCTCCAGCCCAGGGCATGCAGGCAGGCAGGCACACTGCAGGGGTGCCCTGTATGTTCAGAGTAGTTGATCCCAAACCCAGAGAGTTTTATGAACTCTGTTAAAATCCTTGTCTTAGCAGGGACGTGCAAGAGCAGACATGCACAAAAAGGAGGTGGTATGTGATGGCAGAGGAAACACTGATCAGTTGATAGTGTGTGAAAACCTCACACATGTAAGAAGTGATTTTTTTTTCTTTACTATCCTCTAAATACACTGCAGAATTTTTACACTTGCCTGCCAAGTAGAGCATGGCTGTGCCAAATCTGAGTGAAAAAAGTAAACAAAACAAAGTTAATAGGTTTTCTACTAGGCAAGAGCCATATTTTCTGTTTTCAAACTTATGTTATCTAAATATTCTTATCTTGTTAACGTTAAGTCTCTGCTGCACAACATGAGTGCACACACATCAGTCTGACACCAGATTTTCTGGTGACATCCCCACCAGCTCGAAAGCATTAGAGCTGCCACTGATCACAGCTGTATACCAATTAACCACTGGTGAAAATTAATTTATTTTTTCTCTTTTTTTTTTTTTAATTTTCCTAACTGAAAACCTCAATTTTCCTAACTAAAAACCCATTGTAACTTTCCTCTATACGCTACTTATGCCAAACAAGGCCAAAAAATTAATTAAGGTCTAGATTAGCAGCAGTTTTCCACCTCCCATAGGCAGAACAATCACAAATAGCTCATTCCCGTCGCTGCTGATGGGCAAGGGAAAAGACAGGGAGTGTGTTGCCCTGATTTTTAAAAGTGTTAAGTTTTCTTTTATAATTCTTTTGAAAGTTTTAAAGTCCTCATGAAACTTCTTTAGCCTTCTGATAATATTTACATATTTGAGAGTCAGAGTTCCCGCACGATTTCATGTACAAATAGAACAGTTTACATAGTTCTCTGTGGGTGGAGAGAAATGATTGAATGATCTTTGGACCAGTGCGGTTGGAGAGGTGGCAATTCCATCCTCCAATCCACGGTCACCTTTAGAATTCTATAAATACCAGATGTTCGAACACAACGCGCTCTTGTTTGAACTTCCCACGCTTCTGTGTGCTCGTTTCGCGTCCAACAGCGGCAGTGCCCTGTAGCAGCGCAGGGAAATGAATGGTCCCCGCTTGGAGCCGTCCCTGCCGGAGCTGCCCGGGAGGAACAACGGCCCAGAGGCACGGCGGAGGCTCCGAGGGCAGCTGATGGGTGCTGAGCGCTCCGTGCCAGCGATGCGGCCGCACCAGCGCTGCTCCCCGGCTGTGCTCGCTGCGCTGCAGCCGGCGGAGCTGCCCCCGGCAAAGGCTGCACCAGCAGCTGCAACCCGCCCCGGGCTGGGAAACGCCGGAACACGCAGCGATTACAGCTGAGCAGGCGTTGTTTGACCGCTTTGGAAGGTGACAATGAGGTCCCTGGAGTCCACCCTGTCTCCAGATGTTTGTATGGGAAGCTCCTTTTCTCCCAGTTCTATCTCCTGCCTTGTCTGCAACCATCGGTGTGTGCAAGACAAGCTGCCCCAGCTATTCAAAATGTGTATTCTGAGCGGACCTGGTATTATCCGTGCTTGGCAAGGTTGCCTGACACTGTGAGTGCATTCCCAAGGCAATGTACTTGTTAAATGACAGCTGTTCTGGCTGAATTTACCAGTGAGTATTGCTGCAAGCAAGCTCTTTTGGTGGAGAGAAATGTCAGACCAGTTTAGCTGCTTCTGAAAAGAAAGTTAGGAAAAGCACACTTATTCATACTGAAAAGAAATACATTCGGCTTGCTAGAGCAGTGTCATTTTCACTGTTGTTATGGAGATAAGAGGAAGATTAGATTTTGGGTTACTACAAAGCTGTCAAAGCTCTAGAGACCTGCCTGCTTTGCTCCTTTCTTCCTAAGTCAATTTAAGGCAGATTGGACTTCCTCTCACCACAAGAGCCACTGTGATCCTTCAGCAAATACATTTACAGAAGGGGTTTGAAAGTCTTTGCTGGGAAAGCTGTGTTTCCTCAGGGACACAGCACTGGATTTGGGGAGGATGTGGATGGGAAGCCAAGAGTGACACTGGGCAGGAATGAGGCAGGGACGCCAAAGCGTTCCCTGCGCTGGAACAGGCAGCACATGGCAACACCTTCAGACCAGGGTGGCCCAGTAAAAAGTTAGTTTAGTGTGAAAACCTGATGTAGTTCTTAAGTGGGCATCTGAGGGCCTTTTGGAAAGCAACTATTGATACCAAGAATTATAGAAGATGAGCACATTGATTCACCAATTGCAAAGAAGAGAGAAGCCAGGTGATAAAATCTAGAAACAGAGGTCCCAAAAGCATTCCTTAGCTGGAAACAGATGGAAGGGAAGGAGGAAGAAAAGAAGGATGAGAGA
The DNA here is from genome assembly GCF_050655825.1 of Lonchura striata. Classification (NCBI taxonomy): domain Eukaryota; kingdom Metazoa; phylum Chordata; class Aves; order Passeriformes; family Estrildidae; genus Lonchura; species Lonchura striata. The sequence goes on along the minus strand of NC_140705.1, from coordinate 95,047,918 downwards.
TGAGTTTTGAGAAGCTAACTAATATAGTGAAGAAATGAGATAGAAAGCAATGGTGGGCAAAAAAGAGGATGTTCTGTACAAGTACACAAACCAGAACATCACATTTATGCAAGAAATACTGAGGCATGTAAAATAGAAGATATGTTTTGTCCATAGGTGATAGTGTGCACGCAGCTGGATAGGGATACAAGAATTTGGGAATTGGGATACTATGGTTTCTGATTGGAAAGATGAAAATCACTGAAAGGTAAGAGAAGTTTCCAAGAATACTTGACTTAGCTGATGAAACATGGCATTTTTGACAATTCTTAGACTGTAATTAACAAAAGAAATATTGTCATCTATACTGTTTCTATTCCTTTGTGCCTTTACAGTACAAGAAAAACCAGGCAAACAAAACAAAAAAGAAAAATTCTTAGGACAGTACCAGGAAAACAGCATGAAAAATCAAAAACATAAAGCATTCTGGGTATGAGAACCACCTTGTAGCCAGAGCTTGGTATGCCTCTGAGTGCCACAGGGCAGTCCCTGTCCTTTCTGTCCCTGGGCCAGGTAATCCCTGTGTGTAAATAGGAGTCAAGCCTTGGACTTTTTGGACATTTGCCCTGTTCCATGTGCTGCCTGGAAGCAGCAATCCCCCTGGAAGGAGGGCAAGAGCTGCTCTCTCATTGCTGGAGGGAGCACATGGGGTCTCTGGACACCATTCCTGCTGTACGCAGAGGGGGCCTTGTCACCCACAGCCCCTGGTAGTGTGACTGACCTGGGTGACAGCCCTGCTCTCAGCCTGTGCTCCTGGCAAACCGGACAGGATACTCTTCTCCTCATGGAGCACAGGCAGTGGCCACCTTGGCACCACTGCCAGGGGCATGCTGGTTGTCCAGCATGAACTTGGGCATTTGGAGGAGTACTGCCCAGGCAGGTGGCAGAGTCACCGTCCCTGGAGGTGTTTAAGGAAAGACTCCACATGGCACTTGGTGCCATGGTCTGGTCCACATGGCGGTGTCTGCTCACAGGTTGGACTCGATGCTCTCAGAGCTGTCTTATGAATGAGGTCCCTAGATGTCCAATGTAATAAACCACAAGATTAAAATTTAGCAGCAATTTTAATTGAGGTATAAAATAATAACACAATAAAATATAATCAAGTAGTTACAAAAAGAAATTTGGCATTGGTTTGGATAAAGCATAAGCAAAACTGACCAGGGTGCGGGAATGGCTTCCCACCCTGCCTCATGTACACAAGGCACAAGGATCCAAACACAACTTTTATACAGTATGCTAATACATATTCATCAGTAATTACCATCAATCTCCTCCTATTTCTGATTATTGAAATCTATGTCGCTACTGCATGGTGCATGCTTTCATTGTTGCTATGTGGTCTTCTGGTTTCTTGGGGGGTCTTCTTGGAAGAAGGCCAAAGGTCTTCCTCACATGTCCTCTGAATAACCTGGCAGGCGGCACATGCGCATTAAGCTTGGTTATATAAGTAAGTACTATGTTCCAATTAAAACTTACTTATTTCATAGATAAGACCACTATTTTAGACTCCCTGTCTGAAATGGGCCCAACTTTATTCGTATTCAAGATCCATCCTGCTCTGGGAGTTGTCTTCAGTTGATGCCAGTTGGTTTGGGAGTCAGTTCTTGATTTCCTCCATTCCCAAGGCCGAATCCAACTCCTGCATCCTGTTTCCCACCTGTATTCTTGAAGAAACCCATTTGCTTCATACCACTATTCACATATACTTTTCCAATTATTTTCCCAAATTATTGATATAATTAAAATTTTGCTAGCACGAATCACATCCATTTATAACATGTGTTTTCCAGCCCAAGGGAGTCTGTAACTCCGCGATGAACGCAGCACTGAGCCCCGGCCACGCAGCACCGGCGGGACGGGCCGCGCCTGCGCGCTGCCGCACCGCGGGCGGCGCGGGATGGGGGCGGGCGTGACGCGCGGAGCGGGCGCCGCAGCGATTGGGCGGAGCGGGACGGGTCGGGCGTGACGCGAGGCGCGGACCGCGCGGCGATTGGGCGCCGCTGCTGGCGCGCCGGCGCGCGCGGCGTGCTTGGCGGGAGGCAGCGGCGGCGGTAGCGGCGGCACAAGATGGCGGTGGAGCCGCCGCGGGAGGCCGTGTGGCCCGAGGGCGCGGGCGCCGAGGCGGGCTTCGTGCGCGCCGTGCTCTCGCTGCCCGAGAAGCCCGACACCACCGTGCGCTTCTTCGAGCGCGGCGACTACTACACGGTGCACGGCGCGGACGCGCGGCTGGCGGCCCGCGAGCTGTTCCGCACCCGCGCCGTCATCCGCCAGCTGGCGGGGGCACCGGGTGGGTGCGCGGGGGAGCCCCGGGAGCGGGCGCTGAGGGAGGGACAGCGGCGGGAGCGGGGGCCCGCCTGCCCCGGCCTCGGAGGGAGCGGAGGAAGGAGGTGGCGGTGGTGGCCCTGGCAGCCCCCGGTGGCCCCTGGCAGCCCCCGGTGGCCCCGGGCAGCCCCCGGTAGCCCGTGGCAGCCCGGTTGCCAAGGCCGAGGCTCGGGCCCAGGGCGGCATTCAGCGCGGTGCCCGGGCTCAGGCCGGGCGGTGCTGCGGGTCCCTTTCCGCCCTCCCGGGGTGGATGGATGCGGGAAGGGAGATGCTGAGAGGTGTCCCTGTTCCCGTGTCCGCTCTGGTTCATCGAGGCCGGGAATCACTGAGTGATGTTCTTTACTTTCGAATGTTTCTGTGTGTTTGATAAGCTTTTCTCTTCTGTTCACCCCGTGTTGCTTTTCGTTTATCGCTTGGTATAAGGCAGGGCAGCTTGCAGATGTCAGGGGTAAGAGCACTAAGATAAATTATCTTGTCGGAGGGTACAAACCCTTAATGTCGAGGAGCACAGTGTTGCTGAGTTATTGGCTCAGATTTTGCAAAATATGAATCAAGGTTTTTTTGTGTGTGTGCAGCAGCATTAAAAACATGACATTCTCATATGCCTTTTCCTTTCTAATGGGGGTTGATGAGGTCATAGGTAAAGAAGAATATTTAAAAACCTCAGCTCTCCCCAAAGCTTGATGTGTCTTCCTGACTGGAGACATGCATCACTAGTATTGTTGTAGTCAATTTAGAAGTTATTTTGCAGGTGTAATCACATGACTACCAGCCCCAGTTTTAAACCCTCTAAAGCCTTCTCTACCACATTCAACTAAAAACATAAAATTGCAGATGTTGCTTTTAGGATGATTTCAAAGTACATACGAATGTCAGATGTTCCCCAGCCCCTGCTAGTGTATTGTCTCAACTGAAAAAATAAGAAAAATTGTGCTTTGTTGGGACATTTCTACACTGGGAAAGATAATATAATTATGTAGAATGAGGGTTTTTTTTACCCCTTTCAAAAAATCTTACTTGATGTTTGGGGAACGAAAATGAAAAAAATCTTACTTAAAATAAGCCCATAAGTTCCTATGGGTGTGAAAATTTACTGTTTAATGTTTTTGATGGAAAGGGAGGAAGAGCCTGAAATGTGACTAAGCCATGCTGCTGGAAGAGAGATGTGATTCTCCCTGTTGCTTGTGCTTGGTGTCTTATCTAACTCTGGTGTGTCTGACACCAGTCTGACACCACTTCCCAACTTGGCATAAAGCTGAATGTACTCACCTGAAATCCCCATTTGCTCAGCAGTGGAATTACCTTGTTCTGAGAGTAGGCTGCTGCTGGAGTTGGGGAGGCAGAAGTGGTATTGCTCCTCTGGGCAGCTACATGGAATTAAATTTGTTCAGCTGCATCATCTGCTTGCACATACAAGAGCAGAAGCAAAAAATTTGTCAATTAGGCACTTCCTAAGTTAGGTTTTAATGTAAACTGTTAATTTTTTTTATTATATATTGTTTTTACTGGCTAAATTATGATAAAAGGGAATGTCTTGGGACACGTGCTGTGTGAGTGTGAATAGGGTGGCAGTCTTTTCTGTGAACAGAAGCTGCTTGTCCTGGAAAGAAAAGATGTACAGCAGAAGAACCTGTAGCAGACTTCTAATCCTCATTAAATGAAAATGTGTGAAATATTAATCAGTAAAACAAGTCAAGAATATTGTCAGAGTGGAAGGGTGAGAGGAACATAGCCCTTTTTATATATTAATGTACTTGTTAAATTAAATTAGGAATTGAACATTTTTTTTATTTGGAGAGAGAGTATGCTTTCTTCATTATTATTAATCAGTTGAATGTTGTGGATTTGTATTGTTTCATGGATTCTACATGTTTGCTTCTTTGGTATTCAAGACAGTGTCTTCTGAAAGCTGTTCTTGGGGATTTTAATAATAAAAAATAAGAAAATAAGCTTTATGAAAAAATTCAGGTATCTCATAATTTTCCTCTTTTTTTTTTTTTTTTTTTTTTTTGGTAGGAACTGAGAAGCTTGAGAGTGTTGTGCTTAGTAAAATGAACTTTGAATCTTTTGTGAGGGACCTGCTTCTGGTTCGTCATTACAGAGTTGAAGTTTACAAGAACAAAGCAGGGAGCAAATCTGTCAAAGAAAATGACTGGTATTTAGCTTACAAGGTACAATTTTCAACCTTTCTTTATAGTTGTGAGCTCTTTCCTGCTTGGAGTTTTGGGATTTTAAGGGACCAATGATGAAAAATCACACCCGATTGTTATATTTTGGTTATATAGCTGTTATACAATATCACTGTCTTTTCTACTACTCTAAGGCTGAAAGAGCTTGCCCTGTGTCTTTGCCATAGGTTGGGAAATCAAGGAAACCTGAAGTGCTTTCCTCTGTGTAGGAGATATGTAAAATTCAAATGGTTAAAAACCAGAATAATTGTGTATTTTATATGAATGGACTGTTCAGTACTTCATTTAACCAGTTGTTATTTTGAAAGAAAGAAAGTGTGTGTGTACACTGCTTTTAAAAAAGCATTTCTCTTTTTCTAAGTAGGGTTCTCCAGGAAATCTTGCCCAGTTTGAAGAAGTTCTCTTTGCCAACAATGACATGTCCACAGCCATCGGGGTTGTGGGGGTGAAGCTCTCTGGTGCTGATGGGCAGAGAGTAGTAGGAGTGGGCTATGTCGACACTACGCTGAGAAAATTGAGTGTTTGTGAGTTCCCAGATAATGATCAGTTCTCCAACCTTGAAGCTCTACTGGTTCAACTGGGCCCGAAGGAGTGTGTGCTGCCAGGAGGAGAGACTGCTGGAGAGATGGGGAAACTCAGACAAGTAAGGGAGCCGCTGTGGCTGACAGACAAAACCTCTAAAAAGCTCAGTTTGTTTTAACCAGGCTCTGATTTGGGGAAAGACCAAGGAAAGACCAGTATCTAAATTCGAGGAATTTTTGATTTATGCATGCAAAATGTGTTGTTTATTGATTTATTTGCCCTTTAATCAACAAAAGTTCTAAAATCTTGTTTGACATTCCTCTCCCTGCACCCTAGAAGGAAATAAGTATAACTTCGGGGTTTGCTTCTATGTGGTCAACAACTGTCTCTTAAATATTGAAATTAATTGATAAATGTGTGTGTTTGTGAACAACAGGTCATTCAGAGGGGGGGAATCCTGATTACAGACAGGAAGAAGGCAGATTTCACAACAAAAGATACTGTTCAGGATCTCAATCGCTTGTTGAAATCGAAAAAGGAAGAGCAGCTGAACAGTGCAGCACTGCCAGAGATGGAAAAGCAGGTGAGCAGTGTTCAATGTGCTTCTTTCTAAAAAGTGAAGTGGTGTGTGCACCTGATGTGAGCTGATCTCCTCTGCATTCTTGCTGAAGTGTTCAGCAGTTCTGTTCAGCTTGGGTCTGTCAGAGCTGGGTACCAGGGCTCTTGGAAAAAATGGAGAAAACCATTCATTTATGGCTTTAAAGGAGAAACTCTAATAGGTAAGCAAATAGACTGCAGAAGTGGTGCCTCCTGTTCATAATTATCTAGCCTAAGGACTGAAATACAATACTCTGGTTATTTTGCATGATAGGAAAATTGGTATTTGAAAACAGAGTAATGTTTATGATAATATTTTTGGCTTAAGTATATGATTTAGTGCCTGCATGTTTGTTCTTAGCTGCAAACAAGAGGCAATTTGTTGAGATAAACAAGTTTTAAAATGTCCTTCATTGCTGATGTTCACTGCAGGTGTAAGGTTCGCAATTATGCTCCCTTAATGTGTCATTTTATAACAGATTAGAGTTGTTTGAAGTGTGTTGCAGCTGAACAAGTCAGTCACGCTGCTTCTTTTTTGTGCTGGCACTCAGCAGCGCTGTGCAGTGAGTCAGATCAGATGCTTGTTCTGGCTGAAAACTAACCCTGAAACCATGTCCTGAGATGATCCAGCATATCTCATTTATCTGCGCAGTATAACTTGTTTGTGTTCCCGAGCTGGAAACATCCTGATAACAGCTTTGGAAAGCTGGCAAGGTGTGCAGCTTCATTATGTTGATCAGATTATGCAGATGGCTCGTGTGCTGTTCTTGCACCTGCCTAGAAAGATGCTGCAGTGCTGTAGAATGTCCTATGGAAATGAAGTCTTGTCAAACAGGATGAGTCTCTCACAGCCCTGCCAAAATTGACATGGCTCAAAGTCTTCCCCAGCTGTAATTTTCTAGGTGCATTTATCAAATCCTCTTGGATTCATGAGTCTTTCTAACTAGAATGTGATGTGTTTTTTTTTAAACAACTTCAGGTTGCTGTTTCATCTTTGTCAGCTGTTATCAAGTTTTTGGAGTTGCTGTCAGATGAGTCTAATTTTGGACAGTTTGAACTGACTACGTTTGATCTTAGTCAATATATGGTTCTAGACAATGCAGCTGTTCAAGCCCTCAACCTTTTTCAGGTAAGAAATACTTGAGTTAGCAACTGGCTTACAATATACTTAATTACTTAGCTGCATACTAATGAGCCTGACTGCCCAACTGCAATTCCTCACATCCTGATTAATGGTGACTTCTACATTTTAGCTTTGTTCTAAGTTACTCTCCTGCAATGTGTGTTTTAAACATTTAGATACTCTTGCCACCTTTTTAGTTTTTGTTTCTTGTTGGTTTATGTCTTGGTTTAGACAGGTGTCTGTTGAGGAAGGCAGGAGCCTCCCCTGAAATGGAAAAAAAATATAGATGCCCTCCCTCTGAATTGTAAAAAATTTTAAATTAGGGTGGGCTCTCAGGCAAAAAATATGGGAGCAGGAATAACAGTTCTTTATTAGGAAAGAAAATAAAAAGATAAAATAAACAATGCAGTAAACTGACTGAGTCAGAATGCCTGTTAGACAGGGTGTTGGCTGCAGTCCAATTGGGAATTGTGGCTGCATTCCTCCTGGAGTGTCAGGTGTGGTTCTGTTGGAGCAGTGACCCTGTAGAAAGGGTACAGTCTTGCTCTGAAGATGCAGTGGGAGAGGCAGCTGTTCCTCTGGGAAATCCAGTGCAGGAAAACCATGCTGGTGTTCCAGAAACTCAAGATTATATCCAGGTAGGAATGCTTGGCTCCTCCCTCTGGGTGGAGCATCTTACAATGGGATGTTTCAGTTCTTATCAGTCATGCAGTGACACTCAATAGCCTGTTATCAGCAGATGTCTCCCCTGAGAGAGGACTGGTTGTGGAAGAGATAAGTAAAACTGCCCACTTAACAGAAGACAACTGCCATACGGATGGCAAATGGAATAATCTTTCAGTCTGTGACAGCTGATTTTAAATGTAGGAGAGAGAAGATCATCAAGGAGGTGGGAAGTGGCAACAGTAGTGCTGTCCTTGGGAAAAGAATACAAAACTGAGTTAGATGGTGTTAGTGGGACATGTAGCACATGGCAGGAGCAATGCCAGTGATGTCAGGAAGGGAGGGCTGGCAGTGAACAGGACAGCACTTGAGAACATCCTGAAAGCACCATGTCCTGTTAACTGTCATGTTTTGACGACAGTTTTACCTTTTTTACACACATTTTCTACAAATCCAGACAGGTTGACAGACTCCTTCATACCTCCTGCCAAATCTGTTTTTCTGCTTTGCCCATTTCTATAGTTAGAGGAAAATGTGGACTCAAAGTGATGTGTTGTATCAGCCTTTTTTCCTGTTTCCACATTAGTAAGCCCTGCTTAATGATCTTTATTAGGCTTGCTCCTAATCTTTCATTTCAGATTTATAAGAAGATATCACAGATTATGGCCCATGTTTAGTTTGAAAGAAATTCTGCAGGAAAACAGAGTATATATTCAGCATCTGAGCTGGTTAGCCCCTGAAGAGAGATGTTCTGATTTTTTAAAAATTTTTTTGTATTTCCTGCTGCTAAGCACCTCTCTAGGGAATGAAGCAAAAAGTACATTTCTTCTCAAGCTTTATGGAGGGTGTTCTAGGAAGTTCTGTTTTAGCTACATTCCTTTACAAGTCCTTGCAGGTATTACATGTTTTGTGATAGGAAATACACACCTGTGTCTTCAGAGCAGGTTTTTCCATGGAGCAGGAAGCTGCCTGTGTGGTAGGATGTGTGTGTGAAGGTTTTTGGACAGCAGTAAAGCAAAGTCAAATTATTTTGTAATTTGAGTTGCTCTGTGAGGTGTGTAGGTAAAGTTTTTACGGTGCAGCAGATGCAGTTGGTTTTATGGAATGTACTGTACCTTAAACATTGGCTGTGCTGAAGTAGGTGATTTGTGTATAATATATGTAGGTATTCTGTGGCACTTCCTTACGTTCAGAAGTTTTTAGTATATCATACTGCCCAGAACACTGAGAATAGGCCCATACACTTTAGATATTAGGTATTCCAGGGGCTGAATGTGTCAGTATTGCTTCTCATGGCATTCATTTCCTCTTGTTGTGACTCTAGTTCTACATACAGGAGCATCCAGACCTGAATGGTTACTTGCTGTTTTGGTTGCAGCTTTTCTTGTGTAGAGAGGGTTGAGATTTTAATTTCAAAGTCAAGAGTTGACACAAACTTGTTTGTTCAATATTAACAAAAAATTTTGCTTCGTAGCTGTTTGTGTGAAAACCAAACCACAACAAAAATGCCCAAAAGGCTGTCTGGAGTCCAGCTAGCATTAAACCTGAATTATGGGTAATGAACTATAATTTGAACAGAGCTAAATTTAGAGGTGTTTATGGCACTGCAGAGATGATCTGGGGAAGCTTGAGAGAATTCAAGTAACTGCTTTTCCCCATTGCCTGATTCTCTTGTGTTGTTCCCCCCCAGCAACCCCCAAAGTTCTCAAACCAAACCCTTGAACTTAAGTCCAGTTTCTTGCTGCGTTTTTGTGATGGACAGAACCCCTATTTTTTGACCTTAAGAAGAGCAAACTAGCAAATATGTAGATGTATTATCACTTTTGCTACTCAAAGTGCAAACTGACCCATGGCTAGCTACACTTTCAACTTTGCTGTTCAGTCAGGATTGGTTGCAAAATAGACAAACCCATTCCTTCCTTCCCATGTTACAGGGACCAAAATGTAAGTACTTTAATGCTGCACTGTTTCATTTACCATTTTTGGTGAGTGCCAAGTTGAATGGAAGAAAAACATGTTCTGTTCCTAAATAGTTGTATGTCATTCAGTGGGTGTTAGTAAACTTCAGTAACTAATTTTTTTTTCCTTTTTTTTTCCTTTTTTTTTCCTTTATATTTTTTTCTTCTTTCCAGAGTTCTGTAGAAAATGCAAATACTGCACAGTCTCTAGCTGGTTTACTGAATAAATGCAGAACCCCTCAAGGACAAAGATTAGTCAATCAGTGGATCAAGCAACCACTTATGGACAAGACCAGAATTGAAGAAAGGTAACAGTATTATGTGTTTAATAGACTTAAACATGTTAGTAACTATTTTATACAAGGCCCTTTCTCTTTAAGCACAGAATGCTCAACCAAGAAATATTAGTGGTTGGAGTCTTTTGTGTGCTACCCTGTAATGCAGTGCAGTTAGAGCAGAATGTATTTTTCCTTGAGATGCAAATTGACAGGTTACTGTTAAATTAAATGCCTTATACAATTATACATTTTAAAGAGGAGGTACAATATGTTTGGATGATCTGAATGATGCTGTGCTACAGGCTAAGGCAGTGCAGCAGCCACTCACTGACTTTGTTCACATGCAGATGCTCTGTCTATTTAATAGTATTTTGATGTTGCTTCAAGTTTACCAGTTAAAAAAAAAAAAAAATCAACAAAACACACCCAAATAATTAAGCAGTTGTGACGTCTTCCTGTTCCCAGAAGAAAGCTACTTCTGGTTACAGTAGGCCACTCTAATCATGCCTAGATACTGTGGGGGCTTTTACTTCCTTGCTCTTTGATCCTGTCCTCTGTCACAGTGTGGCTGCCCTGCCAGGAGGTAGCAGTATCGGTTGATAAGCCTTAGAGAATCTGGTAAATGTCTGCTGAGAATGCAGCGATTATTCTCAGTCCTTCAGAGAGGAAAACTGCAAGGGCTGTGTTCCTACTGTGTTTGTCTTGAGTATGTTCACTACACAAATACAGGTTACACAGTTTTTAAAACTAGTCCTATATATACACCCTTTAATAATCTAAACCCAAATTTCATGCAACGCTAGCAACCAGCACTATAAAACATGTATTAAAGTGTATCCTGACAAAGCAGAAGAGGCTGGAAAATTGAATTCAACTTTGATAGATTCTCTGAGGCTCATATTTCAGATAAGGCAGTGCAGATATGTCTGTATATGCTGTTGGGCACAGATCCCTACTTCCAAAAGAAGAAATCTTGGCTTGGACGTGCTGATATTTGAATAAGTTATGCAAAGAGTAGTTGTGGTATAAGTCCAGCTGGCAGCTAAGCACAGAGCTGTCTGCTCACCTCCCTGGAGGAATAGGGAGGAGAAGCAAAACCCAAAACACAGCATTGTACAGGCTACTGAGAAAAAGTAAACTCTGTGCCAGCCAAAATCAGGATGATCGTTTTCTCCTATATTTCTGGAGACTGAATTATTCTGCTTCTTTTCAGCAAGTTTTTTTGCTTTTCCTCATCATTTGGAGAATGGTGTGTAGTAACTTGATCAGAGCCCACTTAGAAATGTTGTTAATGTGACACTGAAATATTTGCTCCCAGGTTTATTTACAGCATGTGTTACAAAAGCTTTCATTGCTAGTTCTTGATTAAGTACCCGAGATCACTTGTCTGTCAGTTTTGGATCCTAAGATCTGAACCAAATTTAATTTTGTGATTGCTTTTAAAATTTTGAAAGTTAGAAGTCCCATCTTGTAATTTTCTTATGTCAAAGTAAACATTAGAAATTTTAACTTTTATGAGACATGTTTGCTTATTACTGTACATCAGAAATCTTCCAAGTTTGGAAGAGACAGTGTTTTCTTTATAAAACTGGGGTTGAGTTGTAGGCAGAAAATGTAACTTGACCTGTTTTGTTGAGTTACTATCAATTCTGTATTTTGTGTTGTGATTCTCTGTGGCTAATGCTGGCTGCATGTTGGAAGAGGTGTATTTAAAGGAGGAGGGGAGTAATTAAATGGAGTTAAGCTCTGTGAAGCTTGTAAAGGTCAGCATATTCAAGTGTTATGAATTTGAAAGAAGTCCACTGATAACCTCCTGTGTCTTGCCCAGCTGCAGAGACCTTGGAGCTGCAATTTGCTAGAAGTACTTTGCTTTAACCTCTACTAATGGGCACTGAAATACCATAGAGACACCTTGACACTTTATTCTGCCGCGTTCTGTCTGAATGCATCTTGCTTTCAAGTACTACTTGGATGAGCTCAATTCTCTGAGATAAAAGCAATGTAATTTACTTGTAAGTTTCATCCTCCCAAACTTTATGCTTTTCAAAGGGTGTAGGACTGTTCTTTTTTTAATCCCAAGGAACAAGTATGGTAAGATAAGCTGTTAGTGAGATGTACTGACAGATTTAAATATCTTTTGAAAGATATGCAGTTGCCAAGTTGTTTTCTGAGGACTTTACAGTATATTGTGGCTGTTTTAAGGATTGCAAGCCACAGTTTAGACCATAAGGTGGCTTGAGAAGGAAATACCTGGACTGCTGTTTCTTTATGTCTCCTTTGTCATCAAGGGGAGCTACTTGGAGTGTGCCATGTTGAAGGACCCCATTTAACACTAACCAGAGCAAAACTCCTCCAACCAAGCAGAACTGCCCAAGCTGGACTGATGTTCAGTGGCAGTTCTGAAGGAAGCCTCCTGCTTTGCTTATACAGGAGGTATTTGACTTAACTGTTGTTCCAGAGCATAAAATTGGTGTCTGAAAGTTTTATCTTTTTTTTTCACAAGTTAGACTGTTGTAACCCTCTGCTAAGACCTGCAGGTGGTGCAAGTAATCTTTTGGAGATAAAGGAATCCACTTCCCCCAGTGGTTTGTAATCTGCAGTGTGTTGTTAACATGTGTGGATAAATGGAACGCAGAGTTGAATCAGCAGTCCATATTAACTATTGAAACAGTAGCAGCACAAATTAAAGTACATGGTGCACATACTTCAGATAAAATGGTGTTTACTGACAGGAGCAACTCCTGATGAGAACTGAAAAACAGAGGCATCTGATAGCTGCCTGTCTTGTAAGACTTGGGGTTCTGCTAGTGTCTGTTTGGTTTTTCTTGATTAAAAAAAATAATTATCAGTCATAAGTATACACAATACAGCCCTACTTCTCCTCTGTGGTATGTTCAGAAGGCAAGTACATGAGGTTCTTGCTCCTTGTCTCATAGTCAGCATATTTGAAATTAAAATAGAGTCACAGAAGCCAGCATGTGCAAATACAAATATTAATTGCATAACCAAATTGACTGCAATACAGCAGGCAGCTTCAGTATGTCATGTTTATTGTCCAGTCTGAGGAATGTGGCACAGTGCAAAATAGTGCTTGTTCTGTTGTGTCCTGAGAAGAGAGTTCATGCTGAATATATTTAACTTTTCTTTTGTATTTGGGATAAACTCTATTTGACATTTATACACATAAATAAAAGATTCCAAATCAGCTTTTAAATACTTTATATATACTGTGGTTGTACCTGTGTCCATGGAAAAGGTGCAGTGGTCTCAGAGGAGTTAAAGGTTGTACTCAAACATCACTTGCTCTGATCCCAGCCTATTTTGAGCTTTCTTCCTGTCTTTCTAAATATCATGCTGCATGGAGGCCACATGGTAGAAACAAATCCTGTCTCTGGCAGAGTCAGGAAGCTCGAGGTGAATAAATGGCTAGAAGGGTAAAACTTCCAAGTTTGTAGAACATTTTCATGCATCATGATTATTTAATTAGCAGTTTTTTTAAAAATAAAGAAAACCCAACCCTAACTTGCTGCCTTGAGACAAGAAGAAACATAATCTAAGGCCCTGGCTCTCTTGGAGCACCTTGGGTGAGGCATGAGGATGGTCAAACTCTGGATTGTGTGCTCAGAGAGGTGGAGGGATCTCTGTTCTTGCTCAGTGTTTGACTGAAGTTAGCCTTGTTTTGAGCAATGGCTGTAACCAGAGGCCTGCAGTTCCATTGGGAATTGTTCTGCTGTTAAGGTTTCACTACTTTCGTGTTCTTTTTTAACCTGCAAAGCATTGCAGATAGTCTTTGTTGCTTTTGTCATTGTGGTTAGCAGCTCTGCAAAGACCTGCAGCTTTCCTTTACAGGTCAGAACCTCTCCAGAGCCACAGACTGAGCCCAGGCAGCTGCATTAGCAGTGGGTGGTGGCCTGTGTTGTCATTAAGGGAGGGGAAGATGTCACCAGCTTGGAGATTTGTCTAAATGACCTCTTTAAAATGCATTTTAGGCACTGGGAGTGCTCCTAATGCCTGTAGGGAAGCTTCTGAAATACAGATTGAATCTGAACAGAATTGAAGACAGAAATGTGATTTCTTATTGTCATGGAGATCATGGTGCAATAAACATTTCCCATAAAAGAAGTTGTCATTCCAGTGACATGAAAATGGTGTTGGCTTCCAGTAAGCCTCTGGAAATGTTAGGAAAATGTCACCTTTGTCATTCCAAAAGTTACCATCACTCAGTTCCCTAGAGGAATATTTGGAGCTTGAAGTCCTCAATGCTTCTTCTTTAACCCTCTTCACCTATGTTTACTGTTTTCAAAGCTACTAATTTACCTCTCTTTTCTTTTGGGTTTACTTCTAAAACTGAGGTTGCCATTGAGTGCTGTCTAGAGACATTAAACAGGAGCTCTACTAGTCAAGCACACATCACACAGGCCATGTCTCTAGGAAGGAATGGCCATCAAAATCCCAGGCTCTCAAAACCTATCCAAAGGCTTAGATTGTTGTGTTGCAGAAAGACTTATTTTTAGTTTTCTTGTCTGAGGAGTTGAAAAAAAGACTCCTTTCATGACACCTTCAGGTGTGGGAAACACATTGTTGGTGTTTGTGTCCAGATCATTTGTCTTCTGAGTCAGAGATCAGCAATCAGTGTTGCAGATCTGTAAATTACAGGTGGCATTGAGTGGTGCAGCACTGGAGCAGGTAGTCATAGTATCTCCTAGTTGGTACTTCCAGCTCACCCACTTCTTCCACACAAGTCCTCACTTGGTGCAAAATAAATAGAAGGATTAAGCTTTTAGTAATTTCTTTTGTCTCTGTATTTTGAGGCTCAACAGAAATAAAAATTCAACTAAAATTTGATTGAAATGTCAGATTGGTTTTCAGACTTGTAAGACATGATGAAACTGCTATTTATTTAAGGAAATGTGAATCTGTAGCTGCCACACTGTTCTTTGGCTCTCATCCTGCCAAAAGGAGGTGGATGGCATTTTCTGCCATAGTTAAATTTTGATTAGAATCTGTGTTTAAGTATTCAGGACTGTATGGAAACTTAATATGCACAGGTGCAAAGCTCTGAGGTTTGTAACAGTGTCCTTGGTAGTCACTGTTTTGAACACTGGATACAGGAATATGGTGTGTTCTCTGTGAAAGAACAGGAACCACATTATTGTTTCTGCTTTGTTTAATTTATGTCCAAGAACATTAGAAAGGTGGCATGTTAGGACACTGCAATGGAAGCTCTTGGCAAGAAAATTTTGTCTTGACGTGTAATTTAATTTCATTTATCATGTATGATGATTGTAGGAGTCTTTAATGTTTGTTGACATACAGTTTTGAGTTTCTTCTGTACAGAATAAATGCAAATGAAGAAATATTTGTTTTTCAACAGCTAAGAAATAGAACTTGTTCAGTATGCTCTTAGTTTGCGCAAGCTCAAAGAAATGCACAGGTTAGCAATTTAAAAGGGTATTAATGTTCATGGAGTAGTGTAATAAATGTAACCTCTTAATTTTAATAATGTATGGAAACTTGTAAGGAATAAAGCACAAAAAAATAATAATGAAAATAACTTTTCCTCAGCTGACTCTAGTCTTTGAAGACCATGCAGTAATACGGTTTATCACTGGATCCCAAAATGCCATATTTAATTAAAAAGCGAGACTGGCAGAAAACCTCCATGGCTTAAGGCATTAAGCTGGGAAACAGCCTTTGCTGCTTTCCATCTTGGGTTTCTCTGGCAGGTTTTGGGTGGAGCATTAACTATTTGGGTTTAATGAAGGTGCCCATGACTGGGTAGTATTTGGTGAGTCCTTGCTCCATCCTCTTAGTTTTTCTTTGTTACCAAATGGAGGTTTATTAGGAATTCCTAAAAGATGGGCAGTTGTTGTTTTGTCTCAAATCCTAAATACTGTGTTGTTCTTGCCTTTATTCAAAGTAGGTTCTTTTTGCCTTCATGTCGTTATCACTTGCTCACACTCTCTGTGCTGTATGTAGGGTTTCTTTGGTCTTCAGGATTTAGTGTGAAAGTTTTTCACTTGTTTTTGACTCTTGTGCACCATGCAGCAGCCTGTAGCCCTGAGCTATTTCATGGATGGCTCACACTTAAAATCACTTTAAATCAAAGGGTTCAGTCATGCTTCCCTAACTGTGGACTGCCACCTGTTCCCTTGTACTTGGCACTGGTACTCCTGTAGCTGACTCGTTCATCTTTTGATGGAGATATTATCATGCTTAAACAACCAAAGTGTCATGTTGGATAGTAAATAATCCAGCAAAACTCGGCAGTTGCCAAAAGGGGTATTCCATACCTCCTGCTTCCTTTTTTTTTTTTTTTTTTTTTTGGTCTCATAGCTAAAGATCAGTTTGATTTGGCTTGTTCACCTGATGAAAACTAGTCCATGAAAAAGTGAGGAAAGTTAATCCTTTTGCTCCTCTGCAGCTGGTCCATGAGCTGCTATTACTATGAGCATCCTAAGTGCAGGTCAACAAATACCAGAAGCCAGGATTTGTTCAGATTTCATCATCTGACTTGAGTTTGCTTTCTGCTGGTACTTTGGCAGTTTGAGATTATGCCAGTTGATTTATGTTGTGAGTTAGATTGCCAAACTTGCTGCAGGAGGATAGAATGGATATCTGCCGATCTTGGATTGGAATAGTGAGTCTGTGAAATGGAGCCGTGCACTACCATTGCTCAGTAAACTTGCTGCTTTCCTGATAAATTGCTGTGAATATGCTATTAGAATATTTTTGGCTCCTACAGAAAACAGACTGTGAAAATGTTATGAAAAAGACTATATGTATGGAAATAAATATTGGGAAGACAAAAAATTTGTCTCTAACCAAGATTTTAGGAGATACATCTTGTTTTATGAGCTATCCTCATATCACTTTTGTGTGTACAGTTCCTTGAGGGTAAGAGGCTGCTTAGTCCAGCAAGATTGCAATGGGGTTTGAGGTGGGAAAGGATTTGCTGTGTTGAATATTCAAAATTCAACTTTGTTGGTAGATACTCTGGTTTCCTTCTATAAACATGCATGTTTAAAAGTTGGGAACACTTGTTTATCATTCTGCGAAGTAGTGTGTTACTATAACGTGAGAATTTCCCCTTTTTATGCTAGTTCCTCTTCAGGTGAACTGTTTAATTCATTAGGGGTAATAATTTTGTTATTCCTGAACTGTGAAAGAGGAGGGGAGTAGGATCAAATCTAAATAGGGCTGTTAAATAAAACTGGGTTGAGTGGCAGCTCTTGGTAGTAATTAAAAAGTACAATTAGAAAGTACTTTGTTCTTATTTGGCAAATACAGCTTTTGGGAAAAAGAAGTAATGGTTTGTTTTCATTGTCTATCAGTAGGATAGTGACTGGTACTATATGTAACACACCCAGGCCGAGGAATGGGAAATAAAAGACACCTGGTTCTGGTTTGAAGTGTGACTGGGGTGATTGTGTAGGTGTAATTTGGATGAACAGGTGTATAAAGTTTCTTCAGCATCTAGACACGGGAGCAACACTTCTTGTTTTAAACGTTCTGATATTTTCAGGACCCGAGTTCTGTAGAGCCAGGGCTGGTCTGCCATGGGAATGTGGAGTAGTCCCAGGTGAACCCTCAGCAGGAGGTGGTGACAGGGAGATGTCCCCGTGGCCCTGCTGTAGGTGGCCTTCAGCCTCACTTGGAGAGAAGCAGTGGGAGCCCTGGCAAGCTCTGGTCACCTCCTGCCTGCAGAAATGCTCCTGCAGGCTCCCCCCTGTACTCTGCAGCGCAGCTCACAGCTGCCCTGCAGCTCCTGGCCATGTGCAGGGTGGTGTCAACAGGGAGAGCTGCCAGCCTTGCCTTGCAGGTGGAGGAAAGATAATTCCCTCCCTTCTGCCCCCTCCCTTCTGCCCCCTCCCTTCTGTCCACTCTCTTCTCCCCCCTCTCTTCCCCCCTCTCCCTTCTTCTCCCTCTCTTCCTGCATCACAGTCCTGCACTTGCTCCTCAGTTCTGGCTCCAGGAGGCCAAGCAGAGCTCTGCTGCTGTGGTGCTGCTTTATTTGCATGTTCTTCAGCATGATGCCAGGCACTCGCTTCCCTCAGGGTCTAAAAATATTGCTGTTGCAGCAGTCTGCTTCAGGAGCAAAGACTTAATTGCATCAAGTGGTACTTTGCTGACAAGAATTAAGACCAAATATTTTATTTGTCAGCTGAAGAATTGTCTCTACTTTGCTTGATCTGCTGAGACTGGAAAGTTCATAAGCACTTGTGCAAAAATAATGAATTATTGGTGACATCAGACTTGGATAAGTATCTTGTGAGGAAAAAAATCCTGTGTTATTTTAACTGCTTTTCCTGATAATTCTGGTTTATTTTTTATTCTGATCTTACTGTCTTGCCTCATAGTCAATACATGTGTCTTTTTTGTCAATATATGCCATAGCTTTCAATGCTTGATTTTTGTAAAAAATTTTTCATGCTTGGTTTTTATAAAAAATAGTTACTTTGTGCCTGGTCCCCCTGATAGAATTCCAGGGCTTTAATTTGCTCTCTGGCCTTTGACATAATACTCAAATAGTATATTCAGAAATTTGTGTAGAGTGGCAAAGAATCTGTTGCTTCCCTGTTCCATATTAATTTTATGTTATATAAATATAACTGATATAGAGGACTGTGAACTCTGTTTGGTTGGAAGACTGCATTTATTTGAATTACAAGTTCTCTGAAAATGGACTGCCCTGAACTTAGAAATACCCATTATTGTTATCATGGTAGGATGATTTAGGGACTAATTAGGGAAGCTAGAAAAGGCATGAAACTGATATTTGACTGTGGCTTTCTTACTTTGCTTAATATTAGAAGTTCAACAGCAGGGAGCCTGATCTGTGCAGCTGCTTAGTAGCACACTGCGTACCCAGAGCTCTGGAAAGTGTGTGCAGTTTGATTTCTGTGGCTCTCCTAGGGTCTAAAGCTGCTCTTCAAACCTTGCACTCCATATTACAAGGGATTATACTTCAGCAGAGCTGTGAAAAATAGGATATTCACGGTCTCTTCAAGTTACATTTAAGATTAAAGGAGAACAGGAGAGGGTTCTGAAGAGCTGCACTGTTACAATGGGTGGAGGGCAGTTGTTAGTGCTCAGTGCATTCTGAGAGCTTCAGGTCCCTGCCTGCAGGTAGATCCCTTGGCTTAGTTCTTGGAAAACCTGATGGAGAGAGTGTGGCAGGCAGAAGAGCAGTGGGTAGCAGCCCCACCTCACACTTCTGGTGGCAGTGCTGCTTTCTGCCAGCTTGGAAGTGTTGCTGGGCCTTGAGGGCATAATTTCCTAGCCACTTTTGGCCAACATCAGGACACAGCTGGGCTTGTCCCCAGCTGGCAGGGCCACCCCGGGGTGAGGTGGTTGAGGGAAGCCAGGGGTGAAAAGCAAACCCAGCCACAGCAATGAAGATGTGTGTTTGAGGAGGGGGCTGCCCCTCACATGAAACAGTAATGCACTTCAAATTCTGAACTGAGGAAGAATATACACTGTTTGACTTCTTCACTATCATCTTCAATGTTTCTTTTGTAAGCAACTATCTTTTAGTTTAGCTTTTTGGGGGTGTTTAGGTTGTGACAATGATTTTCAGGGAGGGAAGCTGTGAGGTAATTTGATAGTACAGAAACATTCAGAAACTGAGGAAACAAAACCAGCTTTGTGCTCACATGGCAGGAGGAAACAATGACAAGGTTGCACGGTTTGGGCAAGGGCAGGTGGGAAAGGTTTTGAGCCATTTAGCTTGGAGGGGAGTCCCTGTGAAGGTGCAGGCTGCTCTTTTTTTGGCAGATAGTAGGAAGAAGTCTGGGTGTCTTGGAATTGGCTGGGTTGTCTGCTTCTGAATTATAGGCCCTTGTGTGTCCATGCAAATTTGGGAGAGCTGGAGGAGAGCTTGCTCAGGTGAACAGCTTGTGATACTCAGATGTTGCCCTGATTTTTAAAAGTGTTAAGTTTTCTTTTACAGTTCTTTTGAAAGTTTTAAAGTTCTCATAAAACTTCTTCAGCCTTCTGATCTATTTACATATTTCTACTGGAGTTCTCATACACTGTTCATGTAAATAACAATTGTTTTGCATTCTTCTTTGTGAGAGAACTGATGGACTGTTGGTTTGACCAGTGTGGTTGGAGAGGTGGTAATTCCATCCTCCAATCCATGGTCACCTCTGGAATTCTATAAATACCAGATGCTCAAATAAAACACTCTCTTTTTAAGCCTCTAAACTTACCAAGCGTTTGTGTACTTACTTTGTGTCCCAATAGTGACACTCAGACACAAGATTTTGGAGTCTGAGTGATACTGTATTTCCAAATTGGTACAATTTCATTAAAACAGCAGTAAGATTTTGACCCTTGGCTTGGGATATTCTGTCTCAAATGTAAGAAGTGCTGGAGAGGTGTGTGTACAACTCATCCAGAAAGCAACATTCTGAGTTCTTGGTGAATCAAAAACCTGGATTCAGATCTAGTGTGTTCAGAGCACTAGAAGAACTTGTGCCTGTGGTGGGGGCCTTCCCAGCCTATTCCTGTGGCTTGAGTAAATATTGCCATCAGCTGGAGCTGCCAGAAACCAGAGCAACTTCTGGCTGTGCAAAATCTCCAGTATGAGCTGAGTGGGTCCTGAGATCAGTGATCCTAAGCCTATGATGTATGACTAAAATAAAATGGCTTTTGATGGTATTAGTCTCTCTAAAGCTGCTGGTTCTTTATTCCTCAGGGTTTGTGTTACATTTATTTCTAATTGTTTGCAAAAGCTGCTGTAGTTTCATAAAAAAAGTCTTCGGTGCATAACTAAGCACTTTCAAAAGCATGCGTGGGTTGCCTAGCTATTTTGCATTGTTATTTCTTTGTGCTTGTCTGAGAAATTTTAGATGTTATTTTTTAAATGCATGCAACAGCTCTGATTGTCTGAGGCAAAATGACCTGGGATGGTCAATGTGATTTTTATGCTGCTGTGTGCTGAATTACTAAAGTAATTTTTAGTTACCAGGGTTCAGATTTCTGATTTAGGCTCCCATGTGCTGATCTTAGGTGTCTGCTTTAATACTTCAAAGGCTGTAAAGCATACTGAAGTTCTTTGGCATGAAAAGAGCTGTGTAAATTTAAGGTCTCTACTGCTTACCTGAGGCAGCAAACTGGATTATGGCTGATTTTTGGGAGAGAAACGATTGTCTAGGGAACAACTTGGTTATCAGGAAAAGTTTATAAAGGGAGCTTAGGGGACAGTGCCTTGCTTATTTCTGGTTGGAAAAAGAATTCTGGTTGGAAAAAAATAAATGGAAGTATTTATCTGTTACAGGAACTTGCTGTAGTCTGGGCTTCCTCCAGGATGTTAAAATACTGGGTGCCTTGTGCAAAAAAACAAAAAAAAGCCCAATTAGAACAGGTAAGGCGGTGGGTATCATTTTACATGTCTAAGGGTTAAGCACGTCCAGGGAAGATTTGCTTTGGCCACATTGGATTAAGAAGAGATCTGAGATCGAAAGAAACCTAAGGGAAACAAAATAATGTTATGTGAGGTATTTTTCCACTTTCATTTGTATGAAGAAAACATGAAATTAAACTGATGCAGCTGTGCACATTCTGAAACTTGTGCTGAGATCAAAGTCTCAGTATATTTTAAAGCAGTCTTTAATATGCTGCTTTTGTAAGTGGTATTTCTTGATTAAAATTCTACATAATCAAGTAGAACAGTTGGACAGGAAAGCTGGTCTTAATCTGCAGTAAAAAAAAATCATTTAGCAGGCAGAGAATATAAATATATTCTCTTCAGAAGTCTCACCTGTTGGATAGTCAGGGGAGTGACAAACTTTTAAGGTCTTCTTAAAATAAGTCAGCTTCTCCTGTAAGAGAGGGCATTCTTAGTTTATTTCAATGTTAACACTTTTTTCCTTGTGTTATGTGGGATTTTTAGTTAGTACAATTTTTTCTGAAAACATCTATGAGTAACTGGGATTTGAAGTCACTACCCTGAAGTAATAACTAAATATATATTACTTATTAAATATGTATTAGTGATTGTGAAAAATACATATGTTATGATTGGCTTTTCGCAGCTATTACAATGAATATTATATGTGTAATGTTAGAAAGTTATGCTGTATCAATTTTTTTAAGTAGTGTGTTAAATATAGTTTTAGGTTTAACATAATGTTAAAATAGAGATTATGTATGCAGGGGGAGTTTGGTTTTATTTTTTAAAGAATGAAATAGTCACTTCAAAGAACACATAAATCTTCTAAAAGAGAAGAATTTATAGCTTCTTATCAGAAGAAACTAATTTCTTCAAGCTTTACTCAGACTCAAAGACGCCATAAAAATAAAAAAAAACAATGGACATACAACAGAGTTTCTTATTTTAAATAAAATGTATACATAACCATAAAAGATATATGAATATACAACAAGTATATTGTTTTAAGGGTAATTCCTTTGTTCACAAAACATATTTTTCATAAGTTAGTATCCAAAAGCATCCAGATGTCCATAGTGCTTTACTTTTTATTGTCTTATAATTGTCCTAACTCTAAACCTTATTACTCTAATTATATTACTATTTTTATAACCATTTTATTATTATTAAACTTTTAAAATTTTTAAAAAATAAGTACTTAGCATTTTTCACAGTGATTACATATGGATCCCAGTTTAATGAAATTACAAAAAAAACCCTCAGAGTCCTTTTTTTGAGCAGAGGTGCTTGAGGGGAGTGTTTTTTTTCCTGCATGGACAGGGAGGTGCAGAGCTGTCCAGGATTTTGTAGGATGTTGGTAGAGGAGAGATGAAAACTCCAGATGCTTTATAACTAATCTTATTGCACACTGGTTTGTTGGGTTTTTGTTTGGTGTGTTTGTTTGTTTGTGGGTTTTTGTTTGGTTTCTGTTGTGGTTTTGTTTGTTTGTTTTGATTTGTTTGTTTTGTTTTTTGTTTTTTTTTTGGTGCTGGTAAATCTTGCTCAGGCATTATAAATATTCTGTTCCTTCTAACTGTGACCTTTTATTTTAGTTTGTTAGTTTAGTTATTATTTCTACACACAGAATTCTTTTCTTTCTTCATAAAAACCTATCTAGAAATCTGGCATGGTTAATGTTTTCTATTAACTTAAACTTTGATATTTAGCTGTATAAGAACCTAGAAATAGAATTAAACCCTCCTGACAATGTCTGTGTTGAGGCACCTTAAAATGGTGATAAAAAATGCTGCACAGGTGTAGCAAGGGAAGGAGCAATCTCTTCTGGTGTCAGATGTGATGCAGGCATCAGTGGAAGGGAAGCAGTGTGTGAAGGCTCAGGAAAGTGTGTGATATATATTAGGTTGAAAAAAAACAGATTTTTGTTATCTTTTTCTGTGTGTGTGTGCATGGTACATTGGCCTTTTGTCGGAAGCTGGTTCAAGAGATGCCTCTTATTAACAGCAAAACCGAGGAGAAGATGGAATGTTTTGAGTTGGATTCTGGAATATGCAGCAGAAACTTGGAGATGAATGGTTTTTTTCCTCTCTCTGTCTCCCAGACCACACTAAGCCTAATGATACTTGTTAGAGCACAGAATTCAAAGCTGGTAAACGGCCATGGTTGTGCTTAGCAGGAAAAAAAGGTGGTTGCTGTTTCCAAATTAAAGCACTGGTGATGCAAATAAAAGCACTAGTGATGCTTTTCAGTTACATTAGCTGCAGTCTTGCTAGGTGGTTTTGCAAATTTAAATAACTGTCTTGAAAGAGAGATTTCCTTTATGTTCTAGTGTGGTTTCACTACTTATAATTGTTTCTGTTATCTTGACTCTGCTGCCTTAGATCTGTGGTGGAAAGGTTTGCCCTATTTTCCTTTCCTTTTGTCTGTGTGGCAGAAATGAGTTATCTAGTCTTGTCAGCTCTTGTTTGGTTACACTTTCTCAGATTTTTAAAATTTGTTTAATTTTGTATTTCCTTCCCCCCCCACCCCCCCCAGTTGAACGTTATATTAAAAACAACCTGTCATTTGATTTCATCGTTACTTGTGAGCATTATTCATGGCTAATGGTTTTCTATTCAGCAACCGTGTATGTATTCTTACCAACAGGAAATGGTTATGCAAAATGTGGCATGAACACAAACCTGTCAGATGTATCTTTGTGGTTGGCAAATGTAGGGGGGAAGATAGAACACTACCAGAAAGGTCAAGAAATGTTAGTCTAATTATCATGGTTTTGGCAGAGGAAGATAGTTTGTGCTGATCTGAGAACTCTTTGAACTTGTCATTGTGGACAAAAGAGGAGGGGAAAAAAATAAGTTAGAGCTTTCAAAATGCCTTTGACAGGTCTTATCCAAGAGGCTGTTGAACAAACTGAGGGAGTCATGGGATGAAAGCGAAGGGTTTGTTTGTGCAAAGGGCAAAAACGGGGGAAAAAAATCTAGATCTAGAAGCTGGGCTTGAGATGTTATTGAATGACTTACAGCAGCTGTGCAGAATTTAGGAAGTTTTCAGAAGTGATTCTGTGCATATATCTGTATGCTAGGATTACTGATTTTCTAAGGACCTCTTTGAAAAGAATCTAAGCTCTCTGACTTTAAACATAAGCCATGAGAGGGCAAGATAGCATCTGATGTTGATGTTCAACTAGAATTTTGCACATTCTTGCATGTGCGAAATTGGTCATCAAAATGAGAAAAATAGTTTTCATATGTGAAGTTTCAAACTTGAAATCATGGAGTAGTCAGTAGTTTAATCAGGTTGGGTAAAGTGAACACAGAAAACTTGTTTCCTGCTGCAGGCAGGAATAGTATTTCTCCGGATTAAAATTCACTTTTGATACTGGATAAACATTCCAAATGTTTCTTCCTGGTGCTTTTTTAAAGTGAAGAAATACTGGGATTTTTTAAAGTGAAGTAAGGTCCTTTTAAACAAGAAATTAATGCAGTTTCCCTCATAGTAAACCTTGAAGGTATTTGCAACTAGTTCCTCTTTACGGGTTGATGGTGTGGTGGTATTTTGATAATGGAGAAATAATAAATAAGTTTATAAATCTGGCATCATACCTGGGAAGTGAGAGGACATCACATCAGGATAGTACAACCTCTTGTGTGTTTGCCATGACTATAACTGCTGAACACCAGGGAAGGTAACAGTAGGAATACATGGGTATGCTAAATGGAGAAGTTTATAATAAATCCTGCTTTGTTTTTGCCAAAGGAATTGTTTCCAGATTACAGGACTAAAAATGACCGAGCTGCTTGGTTCCTGTGGTGAGGTTCATGTTGGCAGGTTGGTTCCTTCTCTAAACCCTTAGGGGGAAGGAGCACATCTGGTTAGTGAGCTCGTATTTAGGCTGTTAAACAGTTTTATCAGGTGTCTTTAGTTTCATTTAGTTCTTATTGCTTTTTTTCCCCTCAATATTTAAACAATATCTGGTCTTTAAATCTGTGTTTGGTCACTGGTTGCTGCTGGCACTTCTGAGAGAAGAGTTTGTGATGTGAGCCCTAAGTGAGGTGTGCTGGGTAAGTTGAAGGGCTTTGTGATAAACATGGCACTGTATCTGCTGTGAAGAGATCTTGTATTCTTGTTATTCCTCCAAACCGTTTGACAGAAATCTGAAAGCTAGAAATCGTGCTCAGAAACACCAACAGGGATAAGAATGGAAAATTGCTTGGCTTTTATGATGTTTCTCATAAAAGTCTTGTTCTGTGTTCTTGAAGTTGGTATCTTCAGTATTTTCCTCTCTATTTCTGACAAGTTCTGTGTACATGCTGGAACTTTAATGTTTCTTTTGGAAGTAAAGCACCCTTATGTGTCACTAATGTCAATCTCTCAAATTATGTATTAAGACTGTAGTTGAATGGATAAATGTAGAGAAAGGATCCTTCTCTCATCTTTTTCATTGATTTTTTTGGGGTATAATACAGAAAATTCACTGGAGTGTGGGGGTAGAATACTTTTTGAAACAGAGGGATTTTTTTGTAGACAGAAATGTACCACTACCTGTCCAGGGCTGTCTACCTCTTGTGTTGCTTTAGCCAAAGCCTTTGTTTCCTGTCTTTGCTAATTACCTGGGGCTGTGGACCGTGTTAACCCCTGTGTAGTGTTGCCAGTGTCTGGCACTCTGCACAGCACTGCAGTGTGTAACGTGGAGATTTCTGCTGTCAGAATGACAAAAAAAATCGTCATTTCCAATGCAGTTTGCAAATGCAGATGTTACTGTAATTGAAACAAGTTCATTTTTCTGCCAGTAAGCAAACCAGCAGCAAGCTGTCCTTTCCTTGCTTGCATGTCTCTAGATAAAATTAACTCCTCTGCTGAAGCAAAGATATTGATAGATATTATTAACCAGAAATCAGCACAGTATGTAATATGGGGAGATCTCTGAAGGAGGCAGAGCTCTTCGTTGGTGTTCTGAAAGTGTGATCAAAGAACCCTGACCTCCCTGGCATTCCAAAATTAACAATATCCGACTTCTTTTTTTAACTGCAAATGCAAAATGTGTAGAGATGGCAATATTAACTGATGCAAAAACCCAAAAAAATGTATGAAATTGTGCTCACATTCTAGTGGAAAAATACAATTTAATGCTCTGTCACTTCTTACTGAGATTTTATTCTTGCTTTCAGCACTTAAAGAATATTTATTTCACTATTTTAAAGCCCCCATACCTAAAATTATTAAAACAAAACAAAACAAAAAAAACAGAAAAAAACCCCAAACAAAATACCAAACCAAAATGTCAGGGAGCAACAGCAAGGGAAGGCAAGCTGGGAGTCAGTGGTGGCAAGGCTGGCAGACAGTGCCCTCACTGATAAGAATGCAGTTTCCCAATTTTGCCTCTAGGCAAACAGTAGTTTGGAAGTAGTTGGCATGGATTTACAGAGGGAAAATTGTGGCTGGATAACCCAGTAACCTTCTACAATAAATAGACTAGGTGGTTGGATAAGGGAAGAGCAGGAAATGTTGCATATTGTGGCTTGAGTTGTCACTGTCTCCTGTGACATCTCGCAGAGCAGGGACCCTCAGCTGCCAGGCTCAGGGGCATGAAGTCCCCATGGAGGTCAGTCACTGGGGCTGTATTCCAGAGGTTGGCACTGGGACCATCCTTGGCAGCCCCCAGGATGTGCAGCTGGCTTTAGCTGTGACTCTGCTTTGAGCAGGGCTTGGAGTGGTCAGTGCCTTCCAGCTGTGAGGATTCCCGTCCTGTGGTTCAGGCTTGCACTGCTGCACAGTGTCCATACTGGCCTTGACCACAGGGAGCTAAACTCTCCCAGTAGTGGGTTTTTTTCCTCCTTAATACCTCTTCTTCTGTAGACTACTGGAATACTTTTATGGTAGTGAAGGGAAAGGATTAATCTCAAAGTCAATTCTGAGTCAGCTTTACCTACAGGACAGGCATTGGTATTTGCACTTGGAACAATTGCACTCCAACAGTGTTCATTAGAAACCCTGACTGTTCAAAATACAGAAGCTTGACATGAGTTAAATCTCTTTGCTTTCTCAGCTCATGTGTTGTCCTGTTCTCATTTGTTTGTTTGGTTTTTTTAACCAGGGAAGTTGGCCAGTGGATACAGCCATGGAGAAACTACAAATAGAAACTGTCAGATAACTGGTGATATAAAAGAATTACAGATCACGCCATGCTAATCATGGTTATGAATCTCTTATGTAGGTTGAATTTGGTTGAAGCTTTTGTGATGGATCCAGAGCTACGTCAGTGCCTTCAGGAAGATCTGTTACGTCGCTTTCCAGACCTCAACCGGCTGGCAAAGAAATTTCAGAGACAAGCAGCAAACTTACAAGACTGTTACCGAATGTTCCAGGCTATCAATCAACTGCCTAATGTTGTACAAGCACTAGAAAAACATGAAGGTATTGTTACCCCTTTTTGGGTATTAGATTTAGAATATTTAGAATATTGTCCATCTCGGTGTTTTGTGGTATACTGATGATGCAAAGAAATAGAGCGTAGATTTCAAAAATTACTTTTTTTCCCTGTGTGCTTTTGTTGCAGGAATAAAGCTTAAACACATTTGAATTTTACATGAGCTGAAATTCCAAAATGCCAGTCAGATACTTAAAAATATTCATAGTCAAATCTTTGCAGGAAAATGTGCTCCAATTAGTGTGTAGCTGGGATGTTGAACTGTTGGGTGGTGGTGTGGGAATCTTTGACATGGACTTGTCACTAGGAATTCCTGACCAGCTGTGTGTGATGTTACACACAAGATACCATTCATACAATATTGTTGTCATCCACTTTGGGTTGTAATTAAACACAAAATGCCCCCAGTTTAAGTATTAGTGGTATAACTCAAATGTTTGAGTTTTTTAAATCATAATGCTCCTGCATTTGATACAAGTAACATGGCAGGATTTCTTCCAGTCCTCATTAGTAGGAAGCACAATGCTGTGACAAGCAAGTTTAGAAAGTAAAAAAGCTGCTGTTTTTTCCCTTTTCTGTATATTACCAAGAAAATGCAGAATAAGATCAGCATTCAATTTAGCAAGAGCAGTTCTAACCTACCAGAAAGCTCATTTCTATAGAAGCCCATTAATTTGTTAGAAATGCCCTTTGTGTAAAGCAAGCACCAAAGCCTGAAAAACAAATGTTAGAAATTGTATGGCTACAAAAATTTCTTTCCTCTATTTCAGTAGAAAATAAAGCTACCCGGTGTCTTATACTTTTCTGTACTACAGTTTTACGACTTCAGTAATGAAGCTTCTACAATATTAATCTAAAAATAAATCAGTTTTTTATTGGCTGTGTTATTTCCAAGAGCAGTTAAGATCTGAAACTCTGAAGGAACTGACGGATGTAACTCTTTTGTTTGTTTTTGTTTTTAAAGAGCTGTGTCACTCTTCAGCTGCCTCAGTTGTATCCATTTGGCTTTTCCAAGCAGACTCTGCTTGTTTTAGCCTTGACATGGAGCTCTTGGATTCCCATCCTGTACTGAGGTGTTAGTTCAGAATGCTTGCTTCCTGTATTTACTTCTTTTTATATTAGTTGCCATTTGGATCAACAGAGTCCCTCTGTCATAGCACTGGGGTAGGAAAACAATCCCATTTTTAGAGTTTTGAGGAGCAAGCTGTGTAAGGCAAACTGCTAAGCTCACCATATGGAAAAGTTAATAGACTGCAAAAGGTTCTTCCTGTTCTACACATGAATCAGTTGGACTTAGTAGGGCAGTCACCAGCAGTGTATTAAGGATAGTTTAAAAAAAGTGGCGTGTTATTTTTATTTTTCTTTGTACTTGTACCACCTGTTCAAGGTATATGAGTGGTCTGGTAATTTTCAGTGTACATGAGTGATTCAGTGTGGATCTGGTAATTTCTCTGTTTCTGACTGTACAGAATGTTGTAACTCATCAAGGGGTGGAAAGTCAGATTTTTGGCAATTCTGAGTATGTGCCAGTTTCAGAACTCTCTTGCCTATGAGTGGCTGTGGGGATATTGAACAACCACAAAATCATCAGCTGTGACTGCCTTTCCCTCAAAATGAAGCATTTTTTTGTTTGAATCCTTGTTTTTATGGATGGTGGAACCTGAGGAGGAGGGTGATGAATGAAAATGGCTTTTTTCTGGTTTGGCCATAAGGTGGGAAGGGACTCTTGAGTCATCAAATCATTTTGCTCTAGCTGGCAAAAGAGAGCAGTTGTTCATTACTCTGACTGCTGGGGCATGAAATCTGGGTCCTTACAAGATTGCTGTCTTGAAGAAGCTGCTGAAGCATCTTCTTTCCCATCTCAAACAAACCCTCTTTAAGTCTGTAAATATGCAGGTTACAGGAATTGTGTGCTGGGTGTCAGGTGTATTTTTACCATACTGTATACAGTGACTGAATACCCCTTACTGCTTGTTTCAGTCCTGTTCTTTTCCAGACTGTTGCACTGGTGTGTTACAGCCTGTTGTGATCAAACTTGGCTGCTTCCCATCCTTTGTCATATCCAACTGATTATTGCCTTACTCATAGTGGAAACACATTTATCTATCAATGTGTCATCTTACTCAGTGTTACATTTTACTTCATTTCTATTAGCCCAGTTTTCAAGGTGTTGCTCTATTTCTGATTTATCTTATTCCAATATAAGCTAATCAGTAGCTTCCATATTTTAGTGGATTTATAAGCAACCTTCTTCTCTGCATTTATATGAATTCACACATCTTAAGAGGATAAATGCATCTGTGAGTCCTGAAGGAACTGGTGTCCTTTCAGCTTGTTTATCTTTTGCAAGTGGGTGATACCCTCTTTATCTGCACTCTGGTCATGGCATAAATCGTAGCTCTTGCACCTTGACAGCTCCTGTGCCACCATGCTGAATGCTTTAGAAGAGCCCAGATTAGGTCTGCAGAGTCCCCTTTGTCTCAGGCATTCAGTATTTCAGACAGATGTTGCACCATATGGATATTACTTGCCTGTAGTAAACCTATACTATATTTTATATCAATTTACATTGTTCTTTTCATTTTACCCCACTTTCCATTGCATATCAAAATGACTGGTGCACTTAACCCTGGGGATTTGTTTTGCCTGGATAGAGCAGTGTCATTTTGCTGCCAAACTAACTGTGTGTTTCAAGTCTGAAGATTAGTGGTTTTTTTAATTGCCAGACAACATTTAAAAACAATATTAATTGTCAAGTCTTTAACATGTGTAATAAACACTTGTCTGTGCTTCAGTAAGTAAATTATGGTTTAAATTAAAAACTGCACCTGGGCACAGGTTGGCTTTGTGATCAATATGCATCTCAGCTTTTGATGGTGCATAGCTCTATTAGTCTTTCCCTCAGTGGTTAGTTTCCATCCTAATAAAGTTGAGTAGGTGCAAAAGAGGATTTTTTTTTTTACTATGCACCTTTTCTATGAGTTTATGAATACAGGTGCAAGATATGTTGGAGTTTAATTTAGAATTTTTCAGTGGTGTTTCTTTCTCATATTTTTATAATGCCAGATGTTTTAAGAAAAGCATATGCAAATCACTTTTGTAAACCCTGGTTATTCACTGAATCCACTGTTTTGCTTCCTTCAAGTGCTGGACACAGTCTGAAGTTGGATTAAAAGTGAAAATAAATTTTGCAGTGTATCAGTTGGACCCATATAAAGGAATGTATGTAAATACATCAGTATTTTATTTACTTAATAAATTAATATATTCTGATTCTAATATATTCTAACTTTTGAATGTGACATTTGCTATGGTGTCTGAGATGTACCCTTCAAGCTTAAATAATGAAATGGCATCATTAAACTTCCCTACTCAAGAAAAATAATCATAATACTACTTTAAGTTCAAGCACAATTGTTTTTCATTGGTTCAAGAATACTGAATATAATTTCATTGTGTTTGCTGTGTGTTCTGTCAGCTGGAGCACTGGGAAGTGCTAAGCCCATTCTGAAGAGTGGACATGAAACTTCTGCTCTTCAATCTCTTCCTTCTTTGTTGAATGCTTTTATTTTATAGGTTGGTTTAGATGTGTTGTCTTACAGGAGGGGAAAAAACCAAGATATTAAGAGAGCAAGCAAGAAATTTGGAATTGAAAACAATCTTTATTTCATATCTCTTGCTTTTGAAGATTTTTAGTCAACAGAAAACTCCATTTTTGCAACTCCAATAATCTCTCAACAATATGTAATTTTTTTCTCTAGTAATATATATAAGTTTAGATCTTTCACTTTAAAGGTTTGAGGGACTGGAGAAATAAAAAAGCATGGTAGAAAAAGAAATCAAACCAAACTTTTTCTTTCTACTTCAAGTGAGAGAGGAGAGATTCACTTGGGTCCTCACTGTGTAACTTCTGTAAATTTCTGTGGCACTTTTTCTGTGAATTTCTATGAGAATTTTTCTATAAATTTCTATGGCAATTTTTGTATAAATTTCTATGGCACTTTTTCTTAGGAAAGGCTAGGACTTTTTTCTTGGTTTGGTAAGAAATTGGGAAGCTCTGGAATATCCAGAGCTTAATTCTATATTTCTCCTTTAATGTGCAAAGCCCTGCCTCTAAACATTAGAGGCAAGCAACCTAATTCTCTGTGTAGTTCAATGAGTCTAAACTAATAACATTGGATTCATTTGGAGGCATTTTTTGTAAATCATATAGTCAATAATGCTAATCTTTTGGTTAAATCATAACTTGAAGTGGCTGTAAAGATGTAAACATGCATTTACTGACAGAATGTTTCCACAGGTGGCTGCTGGATATAGGTGCCTATTTGTAGCTTATGTGTACCTGAATAAAATACTTCCTTCACAAATTTGGCAATATCTGTGCATGTTGAGCTGACTGTGAACTGCTCTTGGTGTTCAATGCTTTTGGTGCCCCATGGACTTCCAGCCAATATATGTTCTATGCAGTTTGACTTGGTGCTACAGAGGATTTCTGCTAATCTTGATGCCTTCTTCTGTAGTGGGAAGAAGTGACTGTAAAGACCTGTTTATAATATGTGGTCTTTTTTGTGGAAAACAAAAGCTGATACCATACACTTCAGTTGCTATGTCCATATTGTAATTACCAAATAGTCACAGTATTATGTAGTGTTTTATTAAGAAGAATTAAAAGCTCTGAGTGTGGAAGATAAGACCTACATTCTTTGCAGAAGGCATGTCAACTTTTTATGTGCAAGAACTGGTAATATTCAGACAGCAGGTTTGCTTTTATACTGTTGTTTGTTTTTTTACTCACAGTAGAAGGGAATTAATACCCCCAGTTATGAACAAAGGTGACAGAATAGGTACAAGCTTAATCAGAATGTAGATGGGATAATGCCAATTTTAGAAAAAGGTACACGTGTTTCAGTGAAATAATCGTAGCCCATCTTTGTAAAATTAACCAGGTAACCAGTTGTGTTGTTTATCTTGGATAAGTGAATTCTGGTAAATCTGGTAAATCTGAATGATAATTTTTCCTTGTTTGTTTGTAATAGGAGCTCACCAGATGTTGTTGTTGGCTGTATTTATAACACCTCTTAATGATATCTGCTCTGACTTCTCAAAGTTTCTGGAGATGATAGAAACAACGTTGGACATGGAAAAGGTATAAAATGTTCTGTGGGTGGGGTTTACTCAGCAATTAAAGTTTCTTATTGAGCTTTGGAGTCTGCTCTATATGAACTAAATTTAATTGATCTTCTGTATTAAGTAGCTAGTAATAATTTAGCTGTATATAGAAATATATGCTGCATTTAGAAGTATATGAAGGCTGTTATTAGTGTATCAAAGTACTCAACAGGATATTCACCCACTATCTGAAATTCCCTAGCCAGTGAAAAAAATGCTTTGGGTACATTGATGCTGTGGACCTGAAACTATTTTTAAAAGATCTCATCAGTATTAAAAGTGGAGAAGCAATTTTGTCATTTCTCTACTTGTTTGTATTTTTAAAGTTACAGTGATATGTGTCAAATCTAGAATGTACCCCAGGGTATGTTTATTACTTGTGGAGTCTTTTAGGATTTTCCTTTTTTTTATTAACCAGGGGTTAGGATTATCCTAAGTGAAGGTCTCAGCTGACTGTAGAAATAAGAGAACTACCTAAACTTGTGCCAGATATATATGGCAGTAAGCACCATTTGTTGAACTTGTGAGAACTGCACTGGGTTTAAAATTTTGAACATGCAGACTTTTCTCCAAAGGCAGGAGCACTGTGTTTTCTTTCTTTGCATTGTGTTGTGCATCCATCAACTGCATTTTACTGTTTATGGAAGGACTTGTTTGATTGACATGTTGTGGTAATTTGTGATGTATGGTAATGAAGAAATTTATAGCTTTATACCAGTTACAGACCATCTGTTAATGCAGTTTGTGTGCCCTGGGACTCTCTTTTCTTTAGAAGTAACATCTGTTTAAGCCTTCACCCTTCATAGTCCAGCTCTTCAAATTTCTTTTCAGGTTCTACTTTGAAAGTGTTTTGTTGTCCTTCTAAACAGAATAACAAGTCAGTTATTTTTAGTCAAATCCCATAGACTCTGGCATGTTGGATTTGGTTTTTCCTCCCCTTCAAGGTACTGGAAAATGTCTATAGATAAGACAACGCTGGTTTTACCAGAAGAATAAACCTTGTGCATATGAACGTTGCAATTTGAACTTTGACTTGAAATTCCTCTTGGATTTTGAGGGAGTTCAAATAAAAAACGCAGTTCTTTTCTGAGTGCAATTGAAGTATAGGTTGTCATAGCAACTAAATTATGTCAATAATCCATTCTAATATAAAAAGAAACATTTAAGTTCAAAAAGCGTGGGACATGGTTATTCATTTACCTAGCTGTAATAAAAGTTGAGAAACTGTCACTTCCATTCCTATTTATCACAGAATCATAAGGGGCCTTTGAAAAACCCTCTACTCCAGCCTCCTCCTCAAGTCAGGGCAACTTCAAAGTTTGGTGGTGTTTTTGGTACGTAGCCACCTGGCAGTGGAAGCACAGGGAAAGGAGAGAAAAAAGATGAAATACGAGAAAAAGATGGAATGCTTCATCCTTGCCTCTAAAAATGTTAAACTTAGAAGGAACTGTATCTGCTTTTCAACTCGAGAGCTAGGTTGAAATTGGTAGGATTTTTTGTGACACTATGTAGGTTCCTTCCTAAACTTCTATAGTTTCTTTTGAAGCAGAAATTACTGATTCAGAAACTTCAGTTTCCAAAGGCTTCTTGTTTTGATTCACCCTATGCTCTGTCTTGATTAGCTGCCTAAGTCCAGGGTGGCAGACAGATCATGTACATGACAATTTCATTCCTTTTGACTTCCCTTTTTGCCCTGCTATCTAATCAGTCATTTGTTTGCAAATCAATGTGCAGACAACTCCATTTCAGCAGAAGGGAGTCTGTCAAATTGGTATATTTTGCATGTATAAAGTACATTATGTGAGAAAACAAGTATTTCAGATGTGTTTGTTTTGCAGTTGAACCAGACACCAACTATCACAAACAACATCGCATGACAGCATTATATATGTATAAAAAATTGAGTGTGAATTATTAAGTAAATTCATTTCACTGTGTATGATCTGGAAGATGAGTTTTTTTTTGTTATTGCTTATGTTCATATAAATTTTTCTTGTTATTTTTCTCTAGGTGGAGAATCATGAATTTCTCGTCAAGGCTTCTTTTGATCCTAATTTAACAGAATTAAGAGAGAAGATGAATGAACTGGAAGAAAAAATGCAGTCCTTACTAAAGACTGCAGCCAAAGAACTAGGTAGGGTTTGGAACTGCCTTTGATCGTGTCTCCTTTGTGAAATGTTTTGCAAGCAAGTGATAAAATTTGGTATAAAGAAGTTAAAGGGTTAAAGGATGTTTGCATTATTATGTTATTGAGTTGGGCTGACTTTGGTTATTGTGGTACAAGCTGTTGAAAACAGAGAGATTTTTGGTTTATAACTTTTAAAATTTTTTTCTAAACAACATTCCAAATAATTTCAGAAATTATCATATATATTGCAGAATCCATTTTGTAGAACTGTTAACTCATCGAACTCTTGGTTAGGTCTAGTTCTGTTTTGAGGACCTTCACTGAGATTGAGGTCCTCACGTTCTTTGAGGACCTTTACTGAGATTTTTCCCCCCTCTGTGCATTATCCTGAGTGTCCATTCAGCTTGCTTTTGATGTTCCTTGCAAAATATAATTCATAAACAAATTAGACATTAGAAGTGTTGATCATCCTATGCAGAAAATTCCATGTGCAGCTGATGAATCAGGCATTGAAAGAGCAACTTTAAGAAAAAGCAAAACCTACCAACTTCTAATGCAAATACAGCAAGGAAAATTGGGTTGTACCTTTAAGACCCTCCATTTCTTTTTTGTCTTGATTTCGTCTTGATTTTTTTTTATCATAAAGATGATATCTGGATGAGCAGAAGGAAGGCCAAGATTGTGTAGGGATAAAATGAGAAATCTTGTAAGAGAACTATGTGTTAGCAGAAGGTCACAGGAGTAGAGGTGCTATGCTAACAGCAGCAATGCAGAATGGCCTTGCATTCTGGAGAATTCTTAGCAATAATTGTGAGCCTGATTTGAATATGCAGTTTGAGAGTATTTTAAAGTAAGAGCAGGGAATGAATCCCTATATTTGTGTTTGGTCTGGGTATTTCTCATACCTGTAGAGAACCAAAGTAAGTCTACTCAATTAGGTCATGTAAGAGAGGCTAAATCATGGGAACTGAGGGCTAGTGAGCAGGAATAGCACAGGCTACAGGATTTGTGATAATACAACTGGGTTTTTTTTTGTTTGTTTGTTTTTTGTTTTTATCTGAAAGGTTTGGAAGCTGGCAAAAGTATCAAACTGGAATCAAACTCACAGTTTGGGCATCACTTTAGGGTAACTTGTAAGGAGGAAAAAGCTCTCCGTAACAATTCAAAATATGGAATTATTGATACACAGAAGAATGGTGTGAAATTTACTAACAGGTATGAGATGATATTGGTAGTTTTTTAAGCCTATTCTGAAAGTAATAGAATTGTTCCTTTATAATTATGCTGATAGACTGGATTGCATACAAATTGTCACCTTTTTAATTGACTCACAGATTGAAATATTGAGAGGGACTGGCATAGATTTTATGTTAAAAGCTGCATTCTCCATTTATATTGCCAACTGTTATCTATTTTTGGTCCTTTGACTTGGGCTAATTTCTCTGTTTTAGCTGCAGCAAGTATCATAATTGCTTTTTCAGTGAGTGTTTATACAGACACAAGCTGCAGTAGGGAAAGAGCTATTTGTTTATCACCAAATGTGATATGCAGAGTTTTGTTACTGAATTACCTCTTTTCCCCCCTTTGTTCCAAATCCTCTCTATTTTCTGTTAGTCCTGTGCATTGAACTTCAATTCTGTGCCTCTTTTGATTGATCTGTTAAAAAAATTTAAGTCTTCAGCCCAACTACTGAATTGAGGCTGTTTCAGTGTGTCCTTGTATGGACAGCCGTTCTGACACAGATCAGTTGAAAAGTCTATATTTTTTGTTGAATTTTAAGCCCTTTTAGAGCATTTTAGCAGGAGCAAGGGCTGCATCAGTCATCAGATGTTCCTCTGTTCTTCAGTGCTTTTACACAGAGCAAATGAAGGAGAAACTTGCATGCACAAAATTGGGTAATAATTGAGGTTGAAGACCACTTCATATCCCTCACTCAAAGCAGATACACCTTGGAAATTAATCCTATCTCAAGCTTAGATGAGGTAGTCCAAGGCTACCCCATCCTCTAAATATCCTTCACAGCCTCATGGGGCACAAGATTCCAGTGCTGAATTACTGTTTATGAAAACTTTCCTAATCAGATCTAATGAGAATTTTCCTTACAGAAACTTGGGATCTTAGGATCTCATTCTTTTGCTCTGCACCTCCTTCAAGGAGAGTCTGTTTCCTCTTCCCTCCAGGCTGACCTCAAATTCTCTCAGCATGGGCAGGCATCTCTCTGAGCCTTGTCCTCGTGTGCCACGTGCACCAGCTCTGTGCCTTTGTGGTGACCATTTGCTCCAGCTTCAGTGTTGGGAAAACAAAACCCAAAACCAGAGATGCCATCTCAGAGTGCTGAATAGAGGGGAAGAATGACTTCCTTCAACCTTCAACATGCTGGGTCCACTCCAGCTAGAGCAGCCAGCATAGGCTTGACCTTCTCTGCCTCCGGGCCACTCTGCTGCTTGTGTTCAGCTTCTTGATGGTGTTGTGACTGGTTTCTGTTAATCACTCACTTCCATAGTTATAAATCCTTATCTTTGAAAAGAAGGGCAAACATATTGGTTCACACCAGCCAATAATGTTGGTGTATTTCACACCAATTTACTTAAATTAACAAAGTGTAAAAACCTCAATTGCATTTTGTTTTAAGATTTACTTGGAAGATATTTTTTAAAAACATCCCTGAAATGCAAAACAGCTTTTTCTGCTTCTAAATGTGCTGTGAATCTAAATGTATGATGAAGTTATAGTCTTTTCTGTAACTGAGATGTACTTAGAACCTGTACTTTGTCATCTGTTACTTTCCCTTAGTGACACAGCCCATGCATCACTAATAAAAAAGACTTCTCTGTGCTTAGTTAAGTTATAGTTGCTTCTGTAGGTGGTCCTGGAAGCACAAGGCTGACTTCTGCCTATAGTGTGGGCACACTACTTGGGTGTGTTTCTTATTCAGTCTTGCAGACTCTTGTTCTTTGTTTAGGAGACAAGCTTGAGAAGAATAAAAACTTGTTTAAACTCTTGTCTTTATTTCAGCTTACCTTAGTGTGAAGACCAGAACCTGTTCATAGTGATAGTAATTAGGTTTTTACTAAATGAAAGAAGTCAGTGCCTTCAGATCTGATAAGCCTGTTGTAGGACTCTGGGCTAATTCCACAGTTGCTTAGCAGCAAAATAGCCAGAAATTAAATTTGAAGAATTAGTCCTTATCACATAGCAGCTCTATAACAAACATAGATGATGTCATGTGTTGATGCTAGAATTTCTGGTTTGGCCCTTACAGGTGATCTTAAATTTGGAAATAATCTTGAGGCTGTCTTGGTGTGGATGAATTGTAGGTCAGCTGCTTTGTGGTCTTTGTGCTGAACCTTGCTGACGAGGCCAAAACTTTGGCATTATAGGAGAAGGCAGAACATCACAGCTTCTAAATACTCCTGTTTTGTTCACAGCAAACTGAGCACCATCAATGAAGAGTATATAAGGAACAGGGAAGAGTATGAAGAGGCTCAGGATGCAATTGTTAAGGAAATCATTAACATTGCTTCAGGTGAATATGCCACTGTTGATGTGTGTCACAGTCTGGTGTGCTGAGAGAATTGCTGTAATATTGCTCAAGAAATTGGTGTGAAAAGTGAGGTGTGGCTTTCAGACAGCTGTTGAAAGTTTGAAATATGAATTGTCTTCTGTCACCAGACTCTTTCCTGGCATTGCTGCAGATGTGCAGTGATGAGGTGTGTACAAATGCTAATCCCATAACAGGAACAAAAAAAGGGGCCATAAAGGCCACATCTGTCCTCCACCTGACTCCTTCCTGACTCTGGGCATCTTCACCCGGACAGCAGAAAAGGTGAAGGGCAGCAGAGAACTGAAGGAGTGGGACCTGAGGTCTAAGAGCATTGATATGCAGTATAAGATCAAGTTAGACACTGCTTTTATGGCAATAAAAATTATTGGTTTCCTAAGTTATTTCCATATATTTTACTCCAAGATTGCCTACTTACAGGGCATTCCTTTACTATCCTTCACCAAAAGCAGAAGAGACACTGAGGAATTTGGGCTGTAGACTCTACTTCCTCATCCCTTTCACAGAAGTAAACCAAACACCAAAACTTCAAAAGCTGGTACTGGGGGTGCTGGGCCACCTAGCCTGGTGTCACAGGCACTGTGTCTGACAGACCTCTCCCTCCCATCATTCACACAAACACAGATGGCTGCTGTGTCAGAAGTGTCTGTGCTTGTGTCTCTCGTGTCTTTGCTTTTGTGAGCATCAGAATGCAGTGTATTATTCATGAAGGAAACTTACTGGATTTCCAGGTGAGGGAAAATAATCAACATGGCCTCACCTCCTCCTTTTCTTAGTCTGAAGAAGTCTCCTTCATATTCAAGGCATGGAAACTTCAGGACTGCA
Organism: Lonchura striata; assembly: GCF_050655825.1. NCBI lineage: Eukaryota > Metazoa > Chordata > Aves > Passeriformes > Estrildidae > Lonchura > Lonchura striata. Next base: position 95,008,718 of record NC_140705.1, on the reverse strand, counting down.
TCCTGGAGTCTCCCAGGAGGTGACTTTCATGTTGAAGAAAATTGTTACTGCAGATGCATTACCTTGATGGACTCAGTGTAGGCTTCAAGGTACCTTCTCAGCAGGAGCAAAAGAATAGCTCATGGCACTGAATTTCCATCTCCCCTGTGCAAACCAGGTTATGCAGAGCCCATACAGACCATGAATGATGTGATAGCTCAGCTGGATGCCATTGTCAGCTTTGCCCACGTGTCCAACGGAGCGCCCGTGCCCTACGTCCGGCCCGTCCTTCTGGAGAAGGGGCAGGGCAGGATTGTGCTGAAAGGCGCCAGGCACCCCTGCATCGAAGTGCAGGACGAGGTGGCCTTCATCCCCAATGACATCACCTTCGAGAAGGGCAAGCAGATGTTCCACATTATCACTGGTAAATAGTTCTCTTCTTTGTTGTTTGCTTTATAAATGTCTCGAGTATTTCCAATAATGATGACTTTTTAGAAAGAAAAGCCAAGCCAACAACAAGCAAAACAAATCAACCTAATAAAATTCTGTCAAAACAATTTCTCTCATCAAGGGTGAGCAGCTACTGAGTTACTCATCTTTCTGCATGGGGAATAAGATTTGGCTCTGGAAAAGAAGGGGAGGGTACTTGTAAGCTATTATTTATTGCTATTTTTGATTATATTTTTTTAAAAAGTGTTCACAGTGTTCATGTGAAATGTTACCTTTCACTGTGGATATTCTACGTGTTTCTGTACATACAGGCATATTTGTCATAATCCAAACTATCAGTAATGGAATTGGTTATTGTAATTTTAATTGTAGTGCACTGTTTGGAGAAGGTGATCACTAATTTACAAAGAGTCATATGTGAAGAAAAGAGAAGCTGCTGGACAGTATAAAATAAGAAATTAGTCCTTCCTTAAAGTGAGACCTTAGTGAATGTAACTCCACAAGCCAGGCAAACTCAGGAATTGGAAAGCTTGACCCTGCTAAAAGTGATTTGGAAAATTCCACTAGGCATCCACCAGTTGTACTTTGTTAGTGTTTTCTTTGTGAAGTATTAAAGTTGATTTTAAATGCAAAACATGTTTCAATGACTGTACCATTTTTTACCCTTTTCTCTGGTGTAATTAGGATAATTTTACTACACACGAAAACATTTTTAGTGTTTATAGATTTAATTGATTCTTAATTTCCATCCAGATGTCCTTAACAAACGTTCTGAGTAGCAAAGATCTGAAATTAGAGAATGATTAATGAGCACTTCTAACATAATCAAAAAGGAAAATCAAAAATCTGAATAAATGCATGGTAACACACTTCTTTTTCTGGTTAGCAAAAGCGTAAAATTGGTTTTAATTATCAGTTTTCTGGATAATACTTTTTATTTAATTTGTATTTCAGTTACAATTAACTGCTTAATATCTGGGTTTGCTGATTCTGAGTGACCCATTAGCTGGTATCCAGTGTGTAACTAAGCTGTGTCATTTTCACAGAGAAATTTTAGTAGTTGTTTGAGGTGAAAACAAATTATTACAACTCTTAAGCAGAAATAAATACTGATGATGTTTTAATTTAAAGCTTTTTAGTTTTAGGTATGAACACATGTTCTAGATGACTGCTTATACTTTTGAAAAGTCCCAAAAACTTAGGAAGGCCCCTGATTTTCTGTGATCACCTTTCTTTTGAAAAAGGAGCATTCAGTAAGAAAAACAAGCAAGCCCTGTTAGCCCTGGAGGCGCTTGTTGCACCTGTTAGACAAGTTTGCTGCTCTTTGCTGGCAAGATCAAATTTCAACACTCTTTGTTTTAATTTAGAGCCTGTTCTCCTTTAAAAGAGCTGTTGAATTGTAAAAACATGATGCTTTTTAAATTAACTTTTGGAAATATTCTTCTTTAGGCCCTAACATGGGGGGAAAATCAACGTACATCCGACAGACAGGAGTGATTGTCCTTATGGCCCAAATTGGGTGTTTTGTGCCATGTGAGTCTGCAGAAATAACCATTGTGGATTGTATCCTGGCTCGGGTGGGAGCTGGAGACAGCCAGCTGAAAGGAGTGTCTACTTTCATGGCTGAAATGCTGGAAACTGCTTCAATCCTTAGGCAAGTCCTGTGCTTTTTGTTTGATTGCCTTGGTTGGGGTTGATGGGAAAGAGACATTTGAGATTTTTCTTTTGTGGGGAATCTTAGTGGAGAATATCAAGTTCTTTTTAGCTGGTACATAAGTTATGGAAGTAGCCTTCTGTTTATTCCAGTGGTCAATACAGAGGTGCTACCAAGAGGCCAAAGTCTAAATGGGACAAAGAAGCTAGTGTGAAATGATCTGTGTGATGCTGTGTCTGCACTGTATTTGTAAATAAGAGGGGTTTTTTGCCTCTTCCATGCTCTGCATCCACAGCATGACTTGTGCTACTCCAGTATCCAGAGCTCATGCTGCTGTCAAACGTTAACAAATGGTCTTGTGCTTTTAGGACAGCAACTGAAAATTCCCTGATAATCATTGATGAGCTGGGAAGAGGAACTTCTACCTACGATGGCTTTGGCTTAGCCTGGGCCATCTCAGAGTACATTGCCAGCAAAATCTGTGGGTTTGCCATGTTTGCTACACACTTCCATGAGCTCACAGCTCTTGCTGACCAAGTGCCAACAGTCAACAACCTCCATGTCACTGCCCTGACCAGCGATGACACTCTGACCATGCTTTATCGTGTCAAGGAAGGTAAGGCTGTGTCTCAACTTCGTGTTGTCCTGAGAGAGAAAAATCTTAATCTTTAAATATTTTTGAAAAATTGATTTTAAAAAAGAAAAAGTGGATTTTTTTTTTTTTGTTAAGGTTGGGATTAAATGTGTGAGGTAGTATTTTTTGTTCGGATTTAGATGTTTATTAGTTTTTATTTATACTACAGTCTTAAAAGTTGGGAGTTCTACAGTACCTTACTAATAAATTTTAAAAATGGAGCCATATTTATTTTTCCATAAGGTTTTTTAAGGATAAACTGTTTAAATAAGAAATGACACTTAAATGAAATGACACTTAAATTATTTTTGTTTTTAACTTAATAACTAACTACTTGAGACCTTCAATGTGGACTTTATCTAATTACACAATATTACTTAAACTCATGAAGATGAAGGTGAAGGACTGACTTCTGCTCAAAAAACTTCTATTTTGTTTCTTATATATTGCTGTATGCAAAAACTTTAAACTCCAAGTTTTTTACTATGTGATATTGCACATTTCTATTCAAACTACACACTTAGAATCTTGGTTCTATTATTCAGTTTTGGAAGCTTTCTTTACGGCTTCAGGTTAAATGTAGTGTTCTCTCAGGAGTCAGTGCTTTTCAGCAACAAAAAGTTAATTTCTCAGTAACCAAGGTTCCAGCATTAATGGAAAAAAATTCGCCCCAAAATTTATGTCATACTCCAGGCTTGGGGTTTGCTATATATATATATATATATATATATATATATATATATATTCTCTGTCCATGGACGGTGTGTGTGACAGGAGCTCTGTCCATGTGTTAACACAGTACAGTAGGTGATGATGTTAGTGATTATTTCTTAAGCTTTCTAGGCTATTTCTGCCATTCAGTTGATGCTTTTGAGTTTCTCCCTTTGTCTTTTCTAAAGACAGAGAGAAGAGTTCCAGAAGGTTATTTTCTCTTTTCCTAAAACAGTTATTTTAACCTGCTGATGGAAGAGACTTGTGTTTCTTAAACTGTTCTTTTAAAAGAAATTAGTGGACCTTTTATTTGCTGACAGTTTTTAATAATGTCTATTTCATTGTAATAAGTCTTAGTCTTGCATTGCCCAGTTTATACAGCTGTTTAATGTATGCAAAATAGTATGAGTAATTTTTAGCAAATGGCATCACAGTGAAGCAGTAGCCTGTTTTGTTAGTATATTATCAGTTAGATGTATTTAATTAAAGTCTTTTAGTGGATCCAGTTATTCCTTTCAGTATTAAATTAAAAAAACAATTAATTAGGCATAAATTTCAGCTATTCCTTCTGCTTCCCTATATCCCCATCATTTGTTTATGCTCCCTTCAGCAGGAGCCTGTATTTTTTGCTAAATAAAGCAGAGCTGTAACTGTGGCTTGCAAGGTGTGCCCATTTGTGGCATTCTGATTTATTTGTGAACTCTACAGTGATTTTGGATTGTTCTCACTAGAGTATTTCAGTCCAGTTGGCAACCTTTGGGCTGAGATTTTGATTTAAAATGTGGGCAGAGTACTCATTACTCTGTGTACCTCTTAATTTTCCTCTTCCAACTGCAGAGGAATGAGTTAGGTGACACTCGAATGGGTAGAACAGGGTTACTGTAGAGCACTGGCTGTCCTGCATCTGATACCTCACTGCATTTAGTCCTGTGATATTACTAACTGCCTATTGCTTACTGGCTTCTTCTGGTTTTAAATCCATGGAATTACTTAATTTCTTGCCCTTAGATTACATGTATGACCACTTCTAATTTTGTGTTCCCCTCTGTTTTGGGTACATTTCTGTAAAGCTTGGGAGACTGCTCTGAGCAAGGGGATTTGCAGCAGGAGCAGAACTACTGCTCTCCTCTGGCTTTGCTGAGAATCTGCTCAAAGCTGGGTGGATTAGCTCTATTTGCCACAGCCTTGTAACTTTAAACTCTGTGTCCTTGTCTTTTGGGATCTTTATTCCTTAGAAATTAGTTCTGTGGGTGCAATTTCCTAAAAACATGCCCAGTTTTTGCTTGAATGTTACTCCAAATTGCTGTGACCCAATTCCCAGCCAGGCCCCCTGGAAAGGAGGTGTCTGTAGTTCTTTCTTAGTTTTGTTGTTCCTCATCTCATCCAGCGCATGTTGAGCTCCTTCCACAGGTGCTTAAAAGGTGATTTGGTGTAGCATTAGAACTGAATAAAAATAATCATAAACTGCTGCAAGTGTACCTGGAAACCAAGTGGTCTTGGTGCAGCAAGAGATGGTGATGTACAGAATCTGCAAACAAGCCATCTGTAGGTGCTTAGTTTGAGGATGTTGGTTGAGGAGGGAATCACTTTTGGAACATCAGCTTGTACAATAAAGGTCCCTAATATTCCCCAGACAGCTGGGTAAGTTCTCTTTCTTCAACCTACTCCTTTTGTTTTTAAAACCTGTATTATTTTAGCTGTTCTGGTTGAGATAAGAACTGTAGAGGCCCGGTTTCATATTTTTCTTCAATCAGTTTTGCCATTTTTAGTAATACACATCTCTTCTTTGTGCATGCAATATCTTTTCATTCCATCCATTTTCATGGAAGTGCTATTGAGCATGGAGACACAATATTTTTATCTACTTAAACCTCTGTCAGAGGAGATGCAGCACTATGAAATCTTCATCTTTAAATGCCTGGTCTCCAGTCAGATATCCATCTCTCACCTAAGTTTTTGCATTTAGTGTTGTGCTCTTTCCCTTTTGGGATTGTTGCATTGCTCCTTCAGGGATGTGCATATAGGCAGCTTGGATACAGCTGTGATTTGAAACAAATAGCAGGTTTCATGTTGTTTGAAATGTATAACCAAACTTGAAAAGCATGACAAGGAACTTTTATACAGTGTTTTCAACCATGTTTTTGGGCTTCAGGAGTGACAAAATCACTGGAAGAGGAGATACATGAAGTACTGTTCTGCAGGCCTCTGCTCAGGATTCTCTGAACTGAGAACTGAGTTAGCTCTGGGTCTGGGGAGGTGTGCTTTTTAAAACCAAATCAAGAAGACTAATTCCTGCTTGAGTGGGTTCATTTCCTTTAAGAAACTTGAGAGATTACAGGGTTAATAAAATAGAAAAAGTCTAAATGCTAAGTTTTCCTTCACTTATTCTTTGGTTACCTGGTATTTAATAGATGGTTATTTAGAAAAAAAAACAACTGTCATTCTGCAAGTGTAATTAATTTATTCTTAACTCCTTGTTGGAGACCAGAATTAAAAGGATGTAGTAATATCTGTGGGAGGACAAATGGAATTATGATAATGTAAACAAATAAGAGTTGATAGATTTTATCAGAAGGCTTTTGATACTGAAGTAAAAAATTTTATGTAACTGTATATATATAATTTACACATTCTGAGCAATTATGAGAACTTTTCTTGAACACGTTATAAACAGTGTATTAATTGAAGTAAGTGTGAAGTTACAGTTGAAAGATTTTGTTATAATTAAAGATGACTCCTGGAGACTGAGGAATTATGTGGTAGAGATACAGAGGAGGAGAGGGATGATTGAGAATGCAACATTTTTAATATTTATCTATACACACACATATATGTATTTATGTAGGTATAGAGTAAATGTCAGAGATGCCTGTTTTAAAAATGCAAATTATTATATTCTACGACTGTGCCAAAATACATTAATAAAAATGATTGTTTGATTTAAGTACTAGAGGGAAATCCTCTCTGCCTGAGAATTTCTTCTTGAAGCACTGGAGCTCTGCAATTACTGCTCTAATAGAGCTTAATTAAATAAGAGCATATTCTTTGTGCTATTGTTTTGAGTAGAAAAGGTAAATCAGAAAGTGTTGAGGAGAACCAAATAATGTCACACAATTCTTCAGAACAGAGAACTATTACAAGCATGTCCATATAATCTCTGTGTAGCCATATTATCTTCTGAGAATTCTTAACTGGATTTTTTTTCTCTACATCCAGGTGTTTGTGACCAGAGTTTTGGAATACATGTAGCAGAGTTGGCAGCTTTCCCAAAGCATGTGATAGAAAGTGCAAGAGAGAAAGCATTGGAGCTGGAGGAGTTTCAAAACATTGGCAAGTCCAAGGAATCTGAAGGAGAACCACCAGCCAAGAAATTATACAGAGAAAGAGAGGTTTGCTGTCATAAATATTTTTTTAAATTTGAATTGCTGAAGCAAAATCATTTAAGGATTCAGATTCCCCAAAAGCATGAGGATAATTACCCTGTAATGTATTTTTCCATAACAAAATGGCTTGGCTACAATGTTCATTAGGAGTTGAAGAGATGTTCAGGGGTTTGATTTAGAGTAATTTCAGGTTAACAGAGGCAAGAATTTTATCTAAAAATGTAGATTTAAGATACAGCTTTGGTTACCATTCTGTAGAATATTCTTGGCTCTGCAGTTGGGTCACACCTGGTTTTGTTTCCCCTTATTTGAGTGTTCATTGGTGCCAAGTTCTTAGAGACCACTGTGATCAGATCTGTTCACACCAGAGAAAAGCTGAATACCCACCCTTGTCCTTTGTGCCCTTCTGTGTCCCATCAGAACTGTCACATCTCAGAAGCTGATCATACAAAGAACACAGCAATCAGTACCTGGAATGTCTGATTTACACCTGATTTACGGGTGTCACAAACCAAAGTTTCTTTAGAGAACCTTCTTTTGCAGGCAGTGTAGAGGAAAACAAAGGCTACAGGAAGCTTTTACAGACTATCCTGTGTTGTCTTGGTGCTGGATGAAGAGTCCTGACAGTGGCATCTGTGGCAGCTTCCTGGGAAATCCAGTGCTGCTGCTTTGTGGCTTGCATTGTTTTTATCCAGTGTAGCTGGGTCCTCCTTGCTGTGTGCGTGCAAACAGAGCTTAGTTCTGTGTCCCAGCAGTGAGCCTGACACGCCACAGCCTTGTACCAACCACCCTGATCTCCTCCTGGCAGCCTCGGGACCACTCCAGTGTTAGCCCACATCCAAAGCACTTTTTACATTTAAAAGGCCTTTGCTCTAGACAGAGGCTGTTACCTGTCACTTTATTTTCGGTTTCAGTGGTAAACTGCATTTGTTGTTGCTGGCTCAGTAAGTGGATCTGATGCTTTAGGTGAACAATCTGTGGTTTGTTCTGCTTTTTACTGCCAGAAGGCTTTCCCTCCAGCTACCTCAGTTGCTCCGCTATTACCTTTCCTGTGTCAGGCATCATGGTGAAGGAATTTTTGGATTAGTTGGACCTGGCTGCAGGGTCCTAAGCTGGTGTAAATTAAATTGACATAGCAAATGCTTGTGACAACTACAGCATCATGTTTTATTCTTGGGTGTTTCAGTAATACAAAATAAACCATAAACCCTCTAAGCAATAGAATGGCAGAGCTTTAGATGTCTCACCCAGAGAATTTGTTTGCTATGGTTAACATTGTGTGTAGAGGGAAAGGGGTGCTATTACTTTTTGGAAATTTCTGCACTGAAAACTACTGCATCAGTCTTAAATAAGAGGAAAACTAAGTGAACTTTTCAGTAGAATTCTACAATGCAGAGGACTGGACAAACTTCTGCATTCCGGACCAGTTGTTTCCAATACAGGGATTCTGAATACTGTTCATTGCAATGTTTGTTCTTGCTATTCAAGTCAGATTGTTTAGAAGTTCCACTTTGCCTGTTTGTGTAAAAGCATATGCATAAAGCTTAATTATCATCTGTTCTCCTTGGTGACGGCCACTCTGCAGTTGCTTGGTTACAATTTGTCCTTCCTTTTGCATATTGAAGCATTGCTTTTGATTGATAGTCCCTTCTAAAGTAACTAGTTTGGGTAATATGACCATTCTGGTGCTATTATTGCTGGCAGTCCTCACCTTGTGTTGCTGCATACTGGAATTAAATGTGGAACACTTACAGGAGATGACAGTGTTAAATACTGCATTTATGCTGATCAACTGGTGCTTTTTGCTCATGCATTGAAAAAGAACTTCTGGTACCAGCATAAGTAGTTTGTTCTAGTGTTCAGAACTTGGTAGCAAGGACAAAAATAGCCACGATTTTTGCCTGCACTGAGTTTCTGCTGATGAACAATACTTTGTATCTATAGGGAATTTGGAAAATTCCTAGTTGCAATCTAAACACTTTTTCTGTTTTCTTTTCCTTCTCTCCATTCCAGGAAGGTGAAAAGATAATTCAGGATTTTCTTTGTCAAGTGAAAGCATTGCCCCTGACAGATATGTCAGAAGAAGACATTAAAGTCAAGTTGAAAGAGCTGAGAAATGATGTGCTGGCGAAGAACAACAGTTTTGTGAATGAAATAATTTCTCGAACAAAAGTTACGTCATGAAATGTGCGAGAACAGGATACAGCTCCTGAAGCATATTTTGTATTGCAAGAACTATAATTTTCTTGTCTTGTAGCTTTTATACTTTATGATACTTGTGCTCATTTTTTAGGCATTTTTTCTTGGATTGTAATTGTTTTGTAAAAAATTCTGAACACATTATGTACCAGATTCCTGCTTTAGTTGGGATCATTTTGTCCCTTTAGACGTTTACAATAAATTTTTTTTTATATTGAGAGTTATTGACTGCACAAACAGAATGTGTAATACTTTACCAGGAGTGTGCTAGAAAGTCTTACAGTTGAGGTGTCAAACAGTTGCCAGAGCCTTGGAAAGCATCAGTGTGTACGCAGAATCTTTGTCCTAGGCCATAATTCTTTTTTGTGTGGTGCAATTGTATTAATTAATTCACTGAAGATTTAGTAATGCTGTGTTAGTGCTCCATTAGAAAAAAAAAACATCTGAGCGTGCCCAGGTAAGCAAGAGGACCAGTGGCATCCTGGCCTGTGTCAGCCAGTGTGGCCAGCAGGACCAGGGCAGGGATTGTCCCCCTGTACTTGGCACTGGTGAGGCCACACCTCAAATCCTGTGCCCAGTTCTGGACCCCTCACTATGGGAAAGATATTGAGGTTCTGGAGAGACTCCAGAGAAGGACAATGGAGCTGGGAAGGGTCTGGAGCACAAGTCTGATGAGAAGCAGCTGGGGAGGGCTCAGCCTGGACCAAAGGAGGCTCAAGGGAGACCTTATCCCTCTCTACAAGTCCCTGGATGGAAGGAGGGTGTAGCCAGGTGGGGATCGATCTCTTCTCCCAAATAACATGTGATAGGACAAGAAGAAAACAGCCTCAGATTGCACCAGGGGAGTTTTAGATTGTGTATTACAAAAACAACTTCCCCAAAAGGGTTGTCAAACCATGGAACTGGTCACCCAGAGAAGTGCTGGAATCGCCACCCTGGTATTGACAATAAGACGTGGATGTGGCACTCAGGGACATGGCTCAGTGGTGGCCCTAGCAGTGCTTGGTTAATGGTTGGATTCCATAATCTTTGGTCTTTTCCAACCAGATGTCTCTGCAGCTTGTCAGAAATTTTTTTGCATGTGTACCTGCACAGAGCTTGAGAGGGGTGAGGTGGGTGGGAGGGAGGGAATTTTTTGTTAGCTATGTGAATGGTAATGCTTGAGTCAAGTACACACTACAGGCCTGCTCTTCCTGCCTGAGTTGTGGTTTTGTAATGGAAGTAGAGGCTGGGTGAAGTTACATTTTAACTGGAACGTCTGAACTGATCATGATTAGTGAAGGCTGTCTGCAAAGTAAGAATACCTTGATTTTTATCTGACGTGCTTCTCTCATTGAGACAGTTTGAAAGCATGCTGGCACAAGTTTATTTTTCTCCTTGAGGTTTAGCATTTTAAATTGTAACTGAAGAATACTACCTATATTTAAAACTGTCAGCGTTGAAAGACTAATGGGAAAAGTTGTTTGTCACAGGAGATGATAGAAATAAAATCATGCCGAAGATGTTAGGCAAACTCTTGCTGCGTTCAGAGGTTGCATCAGTGGGTGTGTGCTGGGGACAGCAGTGCTGCTGGTAAAGCTGTGCTGTGTCAGGGATTAATGTGTTGCAGTGGTCTGCATTTAAACATTTAAGTAGTCATAAAAGAGGTGTGATGTTCAGTGTGCTGCTGGATAATGCTTGTACTTAGACCAGGACTGGGGCATATTAGATCTGCTTAACAGAAGCACTAAAGGCTTGTTGAGGTGCTGCATAACACCTTTCCGGCCATTAAATTAAAATGCGTTTTGCTCACAAAGACAAAAACAGACTTGCCTTTACAAACAGCACAGTTGATGCATGGTCTGGAAAAGCGTGCTCATGAAAAAAATCTGTTGCATAAAGTAACAATATAAGTTTTTGCAATTTTGATTATTTTGACCTCCAAAATATTCTTAAATGTTGGCTCAAACTGCTTTAGGTGTTGGTAGAAACAGGCAGTTCCTGTGAGACTGGAATGGCTGGTACTGGCAGCCTCCTCCTGTGCATGCTGAGATCCCTGTGGTCTGAGCAAAGATGCCCCTTGCTCAATGTTGTGTCCATGTAACCAGAACAGGGATAAAACACCAGAGGTCATCTCTTCCAGGAATTTCTCTGCTTTCCCTTTGACCCTGTGTGCACTTTAAATGTCTGCTTAGCCAAGGAGCTCCTCACTGAGCTGCCGCCAGCAAGAGGGGTCACTTCTCTGCTCCCCTCAGTCCCCTTTGTGTTCTTTGTGTCCACTCTTTCCTTTCTGGGTGCAGTGCCTCAGCTCTGTGTGTCTGCAGTGTGCTGAGGACAGGTTGCTATCATTTTTGGAGGCTGATAGAGGTGTTCCAAGTGGCCAGAGGTGGCCAGATTTGCCTGTCTGAGGGCGAAAGGTGCTACCAGGAGTGATGGGCTAGCTTTGGGCAGCACCTTCTGCGTGCTTCAGAAAGGGTCTCGTGTATCTGCAGCAAAGAAGATTCTGTTTTTCTCATGCCCTTCAACACTCACAAGGAAGAAAGGTGCAAGTTAACAAGATTTTAAAGGTTTTTTTCATCTTTGTTTTTCTCTCTTACCCTACACTTCCCCCTCCCTCTGCTGCTGGATATAGGCAAGAGGAGATCAGGCAGGGTTAAGTCTCCATATGTCAGTGCTGCTTGCAAACTGGGTTACAGGTACTGCGATTCCATGTGAGCAGGCGGGGTGGCTATTTTTGCTGCTTCTAATTTAGCTTTTTTGTTCAGAAATGTACCTATGGGGCAGCAGCAATTCCACAATTTGTCTGCTTATTACAGAGCTGTGCCAGGGATGCAAAGATTATCAGAGTTCCAAGAGAAACTAACGAGGCTGTTGAGGAGCGGTGGGGCACTGTTAGCCTTCAATAAAGATGCAGGGTTTTCTTTGCTCATTCACCTGAGAAAACTTGGCACTGAATGCTCCAGGCAAGTGGTCCTTTTGGTCTCTGCTCTTACTGTTCATCTAGAAAGCTTCTTATGAAGAAAACTGCATCAGATGGGCTAAAACAAAAGAGGGGAGATGAGCAAACACTGAAGGAATTAATTTTCCTTTGGTGATTTCACTGCCCTTTTAGGGATCAGGAGCACCTGGTAGCCAGCCTGATGAGAAAGTGTTGGGTTTACCTCTTGGGTTGTGGTCAAAGGCTCCAGTTAGGGTTGGGTGACTCCAGGGAATGCTGCCTGTCACATCTGGACTCTTCTCTGCATATTCCTGCTTGCAGCTGTGCCTGTTCATCTCAAATAATAATGCAGTCACAAGTGGCTCTGTGTCTCTTGCCTCCCCTGGAGCTGAGGTGGTTCTGGAATCACAAATGGCAGAACAGGACTGAGGTGAGTCCTTGCCCACTGGCAGCTGCACTGACAGTGTCTGGAGGAGACTTCCAGTCCTTGGAGAGCTTTGGATCCCTGCTGGCAACCTGGCTTTGCAGAGCAGAAAGGCTTTGCATCAGCTCTTGGTGCATGTAGCTGTTCTGGGCTGGCAACCACCCTGTAAGTGACTGGGAGTGCATGTGGTCTGACTTCCAGATCCAGGGAAGCCTGGAGGAGAGCTCATTGCTGAGGTCTGGGATTGTGTGAGCAGTTACATCTGGTTTCGTGTTGAGATTATGATGGTTTGAGCTGGTTTTCATGGCATTAATTTAATGAGTTTTCAAACACCCAGCCACTGCTCAGGCTGAGCAATTTCTCTGGCTACAAAGCAGTGAGACAATTGGTCTTGCTGTTCTGCACTGGGGCAGATTTCTTTGAAAAATCAAGGGAGAGCAGCTGCTGCTCTGCATCTGAAGAAGTGTGAGGTCATGCATTGAATCCTTTGCCTCTTGTTGACATGGGAAGAGAGAAAAGAAGTGGCCCCATGAGCCTGAAGCCTTAAAATACACGGGGAGGGGTGTTGTCATCTTCCTGAGATGGCTGCAACCCTTGCAGGTATAACTTGGCTCTTGGTGCTGTTTGCTGAAAAAGCCATGTTAGCAGTTGTCTCTCAGATACTCCTGTTCCTCTCCCAGCCTTGCAGCTGCCTTTCCCAGCCTGTTGCCTTTCCTCTCTCTATTCCTGCCAAGCTCCTGCACTGTTCCTGCACACATGGGAGCACCATGCAGTGCTTCATTTATTTATATGTGTCTCTCTCTCAGCTGCCAGCAGAGATTTTTTATTTGCACGGGGTGGGACAGGGGTAAATACATCCCTGCACGTGCTGCTTTGCCAGTTAAAGAGGGAAGTGACAATTTCTGATCCCTTTTAGTGGCAGCTGGGACTTGCCCTTCTGACTCGGTGTCCCCTGTCACCTGCCCCAGCAGCAGTGCCTGTAGCTGATGACAGGTTGTGTTTGATCCTCCAGCTGCAGCGAGTGGTGCTTTCCTAGAGGTGAGAAAATGTGTTTGCTTTTGTGCCCTTGTGGGAAAAAGGTGCCTTGGCTCCTGCTTTGAGCTGCTTGATTTCTGTGGCAGTTTCCTTAAGGATGTAATGGTTCTGCCTTTGTGGGGATGGTTGGAGAACTGAAAGCAGCTGTGCTAAACAAGGGAAAGCTGTGAATAAATAGCCTGTGCTTATGAGAATATTTCCCCTGCTGCTCCACCCCATCCTGCCCCATGCTGTAAAGGCACAGCTTGTCAGGGCGAGGCACAGTGGGTGGCTTCAGTATGCTCACTCTTTCTCCAAAAATTAGGCAGCTGTTTCCCCCTAAGTTGCTGTGGTGGGCCCAGCTGCCATGGCAAAGAGCAGACCTGCCCAGGGAGGGCTGCTGCACATCACTCTGGAGTCTGGTCCCATCTCCAACCCACTGCTGGACCATGCTGTGGGGGAGGCAGGAAGCTGGGCAGCACTCCTAAAGTGTGTCTGTGCCTTTCTGAAGATGCTGCTTTATATCCTGAGGAACATGAATTTTTTTCATACTGAGCTTTTTAAATATCTTCTGTCCTGCCCCTTTCTTTTTGTGCACAAAAGTTCAGGAAAGCATCCACCCCTGTGGACTTCAGACCAGAGACTGTCAGTCTTTCCAGCATGCCTGCTGGTTTCCCTTGTGTGGCTGTGCCCAGATGTCTCTGACAGCAGACAGTCCAAGCTTTTAAACCTCTCTGCACCCTCCTGACCCCATCCAGAGCTGCCTGGGGAACTGTTCTCCCTGTACAGGTGCAACCAGAGTGGCACTGTAGGAGACAGAGCCACTGAACAGCCACGTGCTGCACGTGCTGCACCTCCTCCCCAAAGCCTGTGGTTCAACAAAAAGCACTCTGCATAGGATCAGACATGGAGCTGTCAGAACGTGGTCCCAAGCCTTACAAGGAATGACAGCATGTGTTACCATGGTGCAAGCCCTGTGGGCTTTAGGGGACTGGGGAAACGCCGTTCAGGAACAGTTCCCTTCTGCCTGGATATTTGCAGTAATTCTTCCTCGTGTCTTTCTGCTGGAGGTTGTTGCTGACCTGAGTGTCCCTTTCTTGCTTTTCAGGGTCTCAGCATAATGGCAGGTGGTTTCTTTATGCTTTCATGTAGTAATGAAGAAGGTAAAAATAAAAACCAAGCTTTGTATCAATGTTCAATATCCAAATTACCAGCAAGATGATTCTGATGCTCATTTTAGTGCAGATGCTCTGGCTGCAGTGGTTTTTTGCCATGACCTGGGAGGGACAGCATGGGAGTTTTGGTTTCTGTACCTACTGACTCTTTTCACCTTGGGCAGTAATAGATGTTCCAAGCTCACATGCCCTTTCTGCTTGCAGGAAGTCATCTTTTATAGCTTCATTCTGCTGTGGCATTTATCATTCCTTCAGGGACACTGGGATGGGCTGTAGCAATTTACTCCCACATTGGTGTCAGTCAATGACATTAAAAGGTAAAAAAAAAGAAGCCTGCTTAATTTGTGCCTGCTGTATAAAGGGATGAGTATTACAGTGCCCAAGGCTGGTGATGCAGGGGCAGAGAGCCAGGGGGTGCTCTGTGAGATGTTCCCTCTCTCTGTAGGAACATCCCTAGTGAAACTTGGGGGTTTAAAAGCTGCATTCCTCCATGCTGGCACAGAAGCCTGAGATGAGAAGAGTGACTGCACCAGCTGGGAGCAGCCACCTCGGGTGGCTTGGATAATGCAGAGCCCACGGGGCGGTCTCCTTTGGTCCAGTTTGGGGGCACTCTGGCTGCTGTAGGAGCCCTGGCCCCCAGCACAGGCTGGCCTTTCTCTGGAAGGTGCTATTTCAGCACTCATTTGGCCACTGCTGTTCTGCTCTGGTTATTGCCTTTAACTTAAAGAAAAGTCACCTGAGACCAAAACCACTTGTTTGAGGTTGCTCCAGAGGATGAGGAGCACTTGCTGCAGGCAGTGTTCCACCAGCACTATGGAACACTTGCATGGCTGGGTGGCATGCTTAAAATATTTGATGTTCTGAGGAGGAAGCTCCTGTGAGACTCCAGCTTGGACCTGCCTTGCAGTGCAGTGACACAGCCCTTGGAGCAGAGCTAACCTGGCTCTAGCAGACCTGAGTCATATTCCAATTTCCCCTACAGTGGCGTTTCAACGGCTCCTTTCCTATTTCTTTTTTTTTTTTTTTTTGGACTCTGGGAAGGAAATAAATTTCTGAGAGGGTAACCTTGCAGAAACCCCTCTTTCTGTGCTGCTGTGGCTGGATATCAAGCATCATGTAGTATGATACAAGACTGGTTATGAGAAAGCTGCAGTGCTGTTTATCTTTCTGCTGTAGAGAGACACAGGGTTAACTCTGTAATCTCTCTTACAACAGATGTGCTCATTCAGTGTGAATCAGAGGAGCTGCATGAAGTAAATGCTTTTTTTTTGCCCTGAGATTAGACTGGCTGTTGATTTGGCCCATGAATCCACGCTAATGCTGTTGTGCTCTCAGTAGTTCTCAATGGTTTAATTTCTCTCTGGAGTGTAGTTTGTAGACAAAAGTGTAATTTTTTTACTGGACAACTTTGAAAGCTGATGAGTATCTTACCCATTAGTATTACAATGTTCAGTTTTGCTGTTTTTTTTTTTTTTTTTTTAAGAATGAGAACTGATCTCCATCCGTGGCTTGACATTTATTTATCCTGTGCACATAAGAAGAAATCAAACCATCCAAGGCTTTGCTGCACCTCCCATGCATCCTGAGGCATACACTTAGGAGTTTTTTTCCCTATTACCCTTATCAAAGGATATCATGCAAGGCATCAGGCTGCTTGAAGTGTTTAATGTGAACAAGGAGTTTTCTGGGGGAGTATGATAACCAGTGCAGTAATCTGACATTTGCAGATTATGCCTGAGAACTTGCTCTTTGGCCCTTCCAGGAGGATGCAGGAGCATGGAAGGGATGCCTGGTGTGAAATCCTGAGCTGCTGTGCCTGCTTTGGGCCAGTCCCTTTATGAGGCCTGCCCAAGTAGGATCTTTATCCAAATGGGAAAATTTAGTCCAGAAAATAAATTGCAATGCATCTGGTCTATAGAGAGCAGGCAGCCAATAATGCATTTCACAGGGAGCTCAAAGAAATTTCCATCATCATCAGCCAGGAGGGTTTTGGAAAACCCTCCCGTGGCTGTAGTGGCCAAGTGCCTTGTACACAATCAGGATGGTGTTGGACACCTTTGCTTGCTGAAGGAGGGATGCTCTTCTCTGCCTCTCCTGCAGTTTAGTCTGTGCCCAAACACAATCCTGCTCTGCACTGCAGCCAGCACAGTGCAAATGCTCAATGTGAATTCCTCTGATTTTAGTGCTGTGGAATTGGATGGGCAAACAGGGAGGAGAGGAGGAGCCCAGCCATGAGGAGCCTGTGTTTAAACTGAGGTGGTACAAAGGGAGAACCACAGGGTTTTCACTTCACATGCCACAGGCTGCTTGATTTTGCTGTTATGTGAGTTAGTGACAAAATTTGCACCAACTTGAATAGAGCAGCACAAGGTTACTGCGAGTCTGTGTGTGATGTCCCCATTCTCACTTCCTTGGGTAGTGAAAACAAACCCTGAGCCCTTTGAAACTGAATGGGGTGCTGAACCTGAAGGCTGAAATGTGGGGCAGGTGGGAGAGGCTGTAATTTTTGGGTGCCCTTCACATGCTGCCCTAAAAAAGCCACACAAACAAACAAGCCAACAAAAGCTGTCTACACACAGAAAGTAGTCCTATTTCTTCTATTAAAAAATGTATACACTAGCAAAGCCTTTCAATTCCAGCTGAGGAGGAAAGTGGCTGCTAAGATTGATGCGCCTGAATGTGCACAGGCAGGAGAGCTCCAGGAACTGGGTGGCAGAAAGCTTGATGCCATCAAGTGGTCTTGTGCCTGCTGAAGATTCACCTTTCTAGAAATGCTTTTTCCCACTGATCTGCACCCTCTGTCAGGCCATGTTAAAAACATCCATGAGAGCAGACAAGCTGTGGTGAGTAGGATGTGACTATGTCAGAGTGTGAGCTGTGGAAAAACTCTGGCTGGGCTCTGCTTGTAGAAGTTTCAGGGAGACCAGCTAGAAACCAGCCTAACAGAAATAAGTTCTCAGCTTCAGTGTGCCCTGAAAGTCAGCAGTTCCTGTCTTAAAATGGACTGAGTGGCCAAAAATGTTTGCTGGGAAAACTATATAGAAAAATGTTGGCCTTTATCCAGTTCAGAGTGGAAAAGCACATGGACAGGCGTCCTCATGGATGTCCTGAAAGGAGACAAGCTCTTTGCTTCCCCCCTGAAGCTGGACCCTAAATAAAACACCACTTTTGTGTCACCCCCACCTCCCCACTCAGCCCCTCTTTGGGGAGAGCAGCATTTATTCTAACACATATTTTTAGTGGCTTGCAACTCTATGGCCTGTTGAGATGGAAATATCCATTGATAATATATTGGGATTTGAATGACTAAATTTGTTCAGCAGTGGGCGAAGAAAATCCACGTGAGGACCTGTCCCTTCTCTCTCCCTGGGGTGTCTCCACAGCCCATGTCATTTAATCAGAGCAGAGAAAACCTTTGCAGTTTGAACTGAACAACACACCACCCCCAAGGCAAATATTGCCTACTCAGAACTCTCCTCATGGTCTCAACATCCGCCTTGCAGGTGCTTTAATACCACCCACAACAAATTTCCTGCCTGCACAAGAAAGCATTGAACCAAGCAGGAGCAAGCTCTTTGAAGGATGATGCTCCCAGACTCCCAGAGCTGCCAGCATGTTGTATTAAACACTTATGGGGCACTAGAAAAATTCTGGAGGGTATAGGACTGATGCTAATAACACCCAGCTGCAGTTTCTGGAGTTTTAAAAGATTTTAGAGCAAAGATGACTGACAGTGCTGAATGGTGCAGTGAATGCATCCCCTCCTGACTGTACGGGGTGCTACTGGTGCTGACTTGAGCATATTAAAATAATCTCTTTCCCTGAGAAACCTTCCCCTCAGCCCTGGGCATCTGTGGGTACCAGCAGTGTCTTGGAATGTTTTTTTTTATGGGGTTGTTTCTCTTCTGGCAGGTTCTGCATGCAGATCCTCCTTGGCAGCACCACATTTTCATCAGAAGTGGGAGATGTAGGAATGGTGCCACTGCTGAGCCAAAGGGCTGATGGGCAGAGAGGAAATGTGCCAGACAAGCAGGATGAGAGGAAATTGTTAGATTGGATATTAAGGAATGATTTTTCATGGAAAAGATTGTCAACTATTGGAACAGGCTGCCCAGGGAAGTGGTGGAGTCTGCATCCCTGGAGGTATTTAAAAGTGATGTAGATGTGGCACTCAGGGACACAGTTTAGTGGTAGGCTCAGCAGTGCTGGGTTAGTGGTTGGACTCGGTGATCTTACAGGTCTTTCCCCACTGTAATGATTCTGGAATTCTGTGATTCTCTGAAAGACCTCCTGTGAGCAGCAGTGTCACCCTGAACCCCAGGCTCCTGTTGGGCAAAGACAATGCCTTTAAAACCCTTTAATAAAATTATATTCTTTAAAAAAACAGCTCTTGAATCTCCCCTGCTGGAGTTACATATTTATTTGCTTGAAAGGCATCCAGGAGCACTTCTTTGGGCATCAGTGCCAAACCATCTGCCTGCAAGTGGGATGGATGCTGCCTGTGCTCTGGACGCTGCCCCAGGCTGAGCAGGGAGCTGTGTCACAGTGTCTGCTCAGCTGCCATGCCTTGGGCCCTGTGACACTGCAGCTGATGCAGCTGTCCAGAGCTGCCTTGCCAGGGAGACCTGGGCACTCTGGTGGCACCCATTCCCCTGCTCAGGGTTTAGATCCCGAGGTGTCCTGCAGGTCTGGCCAAAGTGAGAGGCAGGAAGGTGAGACATGATTAAAACACCCCTGCTGATGTGCTGAGACTCCCATCTCTCTCAGTTGTGCAGGAACTGCCCTGGGAGAAGGGTCTGCTGAGATGGATGCTGGACAGAGCCCAAATGCAGTGAAAATTCCCCCAGAGCCACCCAGATGCCCCCACATTTAGCCTTAGGGCTTTGGGCACCTGACCCTGCTCATGGTCGTGCACAGGGAGTTATCCCCACCTGCACTGGCTGCTGCCTCTGCCTGGGTTCAGTTGCATTTTCTGCTGTGGAGATGCTCAGAGGGTGCACGAGCCCTCTCTGGTGCTATGTGCTGGCTGTAGCCATCTTCACCACCTCTGTGGAAAAGCAAGCAAGAGCACCCGTGGCATGAGGCAGGATTTTACACTGGTTATGTTTCCAATTGCTTTGGAAAATAAAATGATGTGCTCTACAAAGAAAGTGCTGGGATATTTCTGGGGACTTTCCAGCACAGCCTGTCCGTGGCTCCAGGTTTCTCTGTAGTCTCTGCTCTTTGTAGGTGAAACCAATCAAAAAGAATGAACAATCCCTCGCAATTGTTTTCACGTGCACTTTTGATATAATTTTTTTACAGCATTGCAGTGTAGATCAAAATGCACTTAGGCTGGGATGTGATACCATAAAAAAACTTCTAAAATTTAGCTCATTGACTTTTCAGTGCCTAGGTACAAAGCAAAAATGAAGTAATTTTTAGGATAGCTTTAAAAATTGCTGAGAGATGCAGCAGTCTTTTCACTAGTATTTTCAAAACCTAGAGCTATGCTTTTTTTAGACTACTTTGATAAATGGATGTTTTGTTACAATCCCACTGAGCTGAGCTGCTTTCTGATTCCTGCTTCCTAATTCTGATACCTGCACAATAGGAGGAATTGTCGCCACCAGTTTTTTACGTGGCAACCTCTGCTTTCAGCTCTTTCAATTTCCTTTAATAATAATAATAATAATACTTTCAGTGGCCTGATGTCCTCTTTCACCAGCTTTGTGTGCACAAGGGATTTGGTTTGGTGAAAAATTCAGAAAGTGCTGTATACTCTGTGTTTCTGTTGGAGCCAAGGTGCTCAAGATTTGTAGGGTCAAGACTCTGATCATCTTCAGGAGAAAATTGTGCTGCCTACAACACAGGTCTGGGGCTCAAGGATTTGCTGTTAAGTCCTGCACAGGTCTCCCTTGCTGTGGTGGACAAGTCCTTGACTCTCTGGTATCTTTCTATGTATAGACTCACAGAATCATTCAGGTTGGAAAAGACTCACAAGACCATCAAATAATGCATATGAAAGGAAGGTGCCAAAAATGTCTCATTCGGAGGCTTGTGGAGAAACTTACAGCTGGTCACGAGATGCTTGGATATCACCAGCAACAGAAGGGAGCCAAGATGGAGTATCTGATTCATCTACAGGCTTCTCATTATTGAAAATGCTCTGAGGGGCTAGAAAAAAGGTAATTGCACTTCAGATGGAAACAACGACTAAAAAATTATCCTTGATGGTTGATTTTTTTCTCTCTAGAGGGCTGTGGATACAGCTTGTAACTGCCTATAACCATTTTTAATATGAGATAATTTCTGCTTCGATGATCTCGCAGATCTCAAGGATATGCTAACATTTACCATCAACTATTAGATCTACATAGGAATATTTCACTACTTCACTACTAGCACAGATGATGCTCATGAGAGGTTGCTTAATTATACCTACATTTTTGAAGATGAGAGATAAAAATAAATATTGGTACAAATCAACATGATTATATGGGTATGAATAATTTTGTCCATATTGGCTTTTTCCTTTCCCACTGCTGATGGTTTTTACCTGATTTGCAGAGATTTAATGGATGATTGTTTCTCTCCCTGCACAATTCAGATGAATTGGTTTGGTTTTGCATTGCAAATGCAGTTGATGTAATGAGACATGGGCTCTTACAGCTCCTGGCATGCACATGGCTCTGGCCAGGAGTGCAGGAGAAGAATTCTGACCCTGTCTGACCAGCAGGAGTGAGCTGGGGAGAGCCTGAAGCACATGGACAGAGCAAAGGTACCCCTTCATCTTACTCCAGGGAAGTCTTTCTGGTTTGGGTACTCCATTGATTTCATCACTTATTTTTTCATGTTATTAAGCTGCAGTAGTGTGTTAGATTGAAAAGTTTTTCTTCCCTGGACATCACAGGTTAGCAGAAATCTTTTATTTGAAAGACACTCTCAAATTCCCATGTTTTCTACTAACAGAAACAGAGACTTGGAATCACTTATCCCATATAATTTTCCCAGGAAAGGGTAGGGATGGCCACTGGTCCACAGCTCAGCGAGGATGGAGGATTTATCTCTTTTGGGAGACAGAGGAACAGCACAGAACTTGTCTGTCAGTATCCATGTGCATAGGCCTGCCCTTGGTGTAATGCATGGCAGGAGACCAAACCATTCTGAAAGTGGAGGTGCCATGAGATGGCTGTTCTTAGCACAGCAAACCCAGGCACACCAGTAATGCCTGCACTGGATTCTCCCCAGCAAGTATTTTGTGGTTCCTTTCTCTGGTTCTCCAGGAGCATGAGAAGGTCAGAATAGTTTCCTTGGCCAAGGGAGCCATACATGCAGGATTTTGCCAACTGATTGACAGTTAGGTGGTGATGGACATGTGGACATAAAACTTTGCTCCACAGGCATCCACCTGCAGCTGTTGGGGTGAGGGAAAGGGGCTCCTTCTTCTCATTCTGCCAGTAGTTCCAAAGGGAAAGTGTCCCCAGTTGTTTGGCACTGCTCCAGGGCTGGGTCACTCAGGACCATCTCTCTTGGTGTCAACACAATGTGTGTGTTAAAGGCAATCAGGAGTTCTCATGCAGAAGACCCATGACACTCAAACATCAATAAATTCCAAAATGAAGGGTTTGATCATAGCATTATAAACTTCCCACGTGAACCATTTTGAATGACTGGAGGGTGACAATCTAAATATAAATGTAATTTCTTTTTTAAAACTGACTTCAGGCACATATATACAGCTTTGGTTGACTTTCAAGAGGAGTCTGTGGGAACATCTGACAGCAAAATTAAGTTATATGTTTCTTGTGGGAGTTCGTTTCCTCCAAAAACAGCAAACGCCTTGATTCCCTGGCAGTCAGGTTTTTAAACTTGTAATCCTAGCAGGATATGAACTGTTTTTAATTACCCTCAGTGTCAGAATTTTGTCCTTTGAAGGAATCACTTGGGGCGTGAAGGGGAACAAGGACATTTGGTGCAAATGTGAGGGTGTGATTCATTTTTAGGGCTGGTGTGGTGATCAGCTCAGCCATGGAGGTTTTGGCACCGATTTCAGCAGGTCACAGGGTCACACACAGCTTTTGCATTAGTATGGGAGAATAAAGCAGTGGGAAGGAAACAGAGGACTTGGAAGCAGGCAGAGGAATAAATGGGGTAAGAGACCAATTAAAGTGGATAAAAGCAAAGAGAAAAACGGTGGGCATGGTGAGGGCTTTAACAACTTGTACAGCACATTTCAAGGGTATTTCAGGTGAAATCTTTTTTGGAGTACTCATTCAAATAGCGTCATTTCCACCAAAATAACTGGTTACATGACTAGGGTGAGGTGGATTTTAACCTTTATATAATCTTCCTGTATAAATGCAACAGTTGCACAAAATGTACTTTTTGGATATGGTGTAGGGGGAATGGAGAATCAGGTTGGTAAAGACTTCTGAGATCATCCAGTCCAACTTTAGACCGAATAACACCATGTCAACTTGGCCATGGCACTGAGTGCCATGTCCAGCTGTTTCCTGAACACCTCCAGGGATGGTGACTCCACCACCTCCCTGGACAGTCCATTCCAATGCCTGATAACCCCTTCCAGGAAGAAATTCTTCCTGATGTCCAGCTGAACCTCCCCTGGCACAACCTGAGGCTGTATCCTCCTGTTCCTGGTTGCCTGGGAGAGGAGCCCAGCCCACACCTGGCCACAACCTCCTTTCAGGGAGTTGTAGAGTGATAAGATCACCCCTGATCTTCCTCTTTTCCAGGTCAAACACCTCCAGCTCCCCCAGTCACTCTTTGTGGGATTTACCCTCTAGACCCTTCACCAGCCTCATCCTCTGGACTCACTCCAGCACCTTGAAGGTGTCAGTGTGTTTCTGGGCATGATCAGGTGCCCACTGGAGATGGAAGGACAATGAAACCCCGCCTCAGGAAAAAACAGCAGCAGTTGCATCATGCCAATGAAGTTTTCAGCTTGGTGTCTGGAACCACCGAAAACCCCAACACACGATAAACCCCCAAATCTCAGTGCACAAGGTCCAATGAATCACCTCTAATTGCCTCATCCCTTAAACACCAGCCCTGTGCAGTGGTGTCTGTCCCAGTGTGGCACAGCAGTGACATGCCAGCAGGCAGCCTGGACACCGAGCTCATAACTGGTGTGAGCATGGGAAAAAATCCCAGCAACACATTTGGGAGCTCAAGGCAGCTCCACCATCCTGGTGATGGAAGTATAAATGCAGCCCTTAGGTGAGGGCTGGATCCTGCTGTAATAAATTGGATTATGGGCTATTTTTACATTGCTGCCTCAGGAGAGGGTTTTGGGGGCCTGGAGAGAGATGCATGCAATGGCTGGGAATTGGCAGCCCTGTGTCCACTCCTAAAGGGGTCACAAATCATCTGAGCAAGCCAACCCAGGCTTACCTGAGGGCAATATGGATGACCTTCCTACCAGCAGCAGAAAGAGGGGAAATAATCTCCCTTGAAATCCTCTCCCGTTGAACTTGCTGCCTTCTTCCACCTCCTGATATGCAGCAAGACTGGATGCTTTCACAGAGGCCTTCACCTCAGCAGCAGCTGTGGGAGCTGCTGGTGCTGCTCTTCCACTCTTTTGCTTTGTTGCCTTCTTGGAGAGCAGAGCTCAGTGATTTTTTTTTTCCCTTTAGGAAATGAGCTGAACCAACTGGTAACTCCTCAGCTATATATTTCAAATCAGGAAGGCACTTGAACAGTAACATCAAAATATAGTAGTGTAAAAAGAGTAATTATTAGAAACAAAAGAGGGATTTTCTGATTTTCTGTAATTATGAATATCTACTGGATTAGTAGGATTTTCCCACAACACTCTATGATGGAGAAATTTATGGCTGGAACTGTGAAGAATTTAAAAGAGTCTGAAAATCTTAACTTATTTGAAGCATGGGAGACCCTGAATAAATCCCAGGGGAATTAGACTCCCAGCACAGCAATTCTGTGGACACCCAAAATCAGTGAAATGACAGCTAAAGAGAAAAAAACTTCCCTCTCCCCTTCACTGCTAGGCCCAGCATAACTTTTGGTGGCTGCAACTCTTCCACCCTTTTCCTTTCTGCTGGTAGAGTAAGTTGTGTGTGTGTTGGCAGGCAGGGGCTGTCACACCAGCCCTTGCAGGTTTTGTGTCTGGCTGGAGGCTGCAGCAGCAAGTGCCATCCACAGCCTATGCCCGGCACCAGCTCTTACTGGGGCTTGATTTATTTAGCTGAGGAGATGGGGAGAGCAACAGGGCTTTGCCTGGGTTTATCAACCAGAAAGCTTTGCCCTCTGGGTCCGTGTTATCTGGCAAGATTAGCAAGCCTCCATGTTTGGTGCAGTGACATTTCTGTCGCAGCATGATTGATCTTTTAAGTGCCTTTCTAGTCAGTATCAAAATTCCCAAGATTTATCTTAATACCTTGGACAGATGGCTTCTATTGATTAGAATGGAAGTTATGGAGAGGGGATATATGGGGAGTTCCTTGTAACTGTTTACAGAGCAAACAGTTTCCATCTGCTCTCTATTTTATTGCTAAGCAAAGGATCACTCAGCTGCAGAATTTAGCAGATGACCATTGGGTTCATTTGAAGCACATCCCACCAGTTGTTATCCCACCTGCCTCTGCTCAAACATACACAGTTTACCCAACACCTGGAGACTTGTGGGGTCTCCACATATGGTTCTGAGCTCTCTACACATTTCCAAGGGGGGGTGTCTCACCCTGGAGGTGTTTCTGCCTCGCCCCCCACATTCCATGCTCAGAAGAAAAGACAAGAGTACTCGCATGCACATCCCAGACAACATTTTTTCTCCTGTTTATTTGAAAAGTCTTTGTAGTAGCTTAACTGCAACATTCCAAACGTCACCTGGAATTTTACATCCTCCCAGACGTAGAGAATTCATACTTGATCATGTTTCACGGCATTAAAAACACACAGGAATGTTCCCTGGACACCACCAGTTGGTTCTTCCACAGTCTCCTTAACCACCAGCTCTACACATCCTCTGCCAAGGCCTCTGCACCGCTCTGCAAAGCAGCTGCACCTCAGCTGCCTCTGCCTCCTGGATCCATAACCATGTTTCTGTGAATGAAGGGGTGCCAAGCCCAAAACACCCATTTTTGTTCGCAAAGTGTAAATATCGAACCAGCAGAAACGTGATCCGTATTTGATTGGCTTCTTATATGGCTTTGAGTCCTCTTCATTCAAAGATCTTACAGTGGAAAAATCCTGAGCTGACATCAAAAGTGGGACTGACTCGTTAAGAGCACTCACAATTATGGTATGAGTTGGAGGCTAAGTTCCTGTCAACCCATGATTAAAGCATTTTTACAACTGACACTTGTTTAAAAAGATTTTCAATCTTGAAATTTATTCCAGTTTAATGTTTTGCAAGGAAGCATTATCTGAAGGAGAGTAAAAATCTATGTTTTCCAATTAACAATTTACAGGAACTTATGCTTCTTCATTTCACCTCTTAACTTGGTAAACACAATCAAAATTGTGATGGAAAAATACATGCATCTCCTTTTGACTTCTAGCAGGCATTTAAGTCATTACATCTATTTATCTATTTATTATTTACTACCTGCAATTCAACCAAGTTACTCCATATTCAAGCCACAGGAACACTTGCTTCTTAGACCTACCATCTCTTTTGGTTTATTTAGGTAATCTCTGTGTGGTTCAGCTCTTTGGGAGTGTGTTGAGTGACATCAGGCACTGGGACCTGCTGCAGATGTTTCTGGATGGTAAAATGTCCTTTTTTTTCTGACCAACACTCAGCTGAAATGTCTCTGTTGTTAAAAATGTCCCTGGCTAATACCCACATGCACAGTATGTGACAGTAAATTGCTTGTGTAACACTTGCTGCCATCCTCTGATTTCAGTAGCAGGAATGTGAAATGCCCCTAACAGTGTAGAAACAGATACAGAAATTTGTTCCAAAAGTGCCATTTTGGTGCTGAAGCTGCTTGTAGGGCAATGTTCAGAACCCCAATCAATCAGTCTGATGCCTGAACCCAATCAATCAGTCCTGAACCCAAACTTCTCCCACTGCCATGTAAACATCTATCTGCTGCAAACAGAGGCAACTCTGCTCACAGCTTTTTCATGTGAGATCCTTACACCTCATTCAATTATTTTGCTTGTCTGAAATGCTGATAATGGGTGTTTGGGTTTTCTGTTTGGGGATTTTTTTCCTCCTTTTTTAAAAAAAAAAACAGCATCACTTGAAGTTCAGCTGCCAAATGGACTGAACAATCAGTGCAGGAAAATTGAAAATCATAACATCTTGTGTGTAGGCTATGAATAATGGGCAACACACTTTTGATCATTAAAATAGAAAATGATCTGTTTTCCACTGTTTTTAGCCCATTAAGAAGGCAGGAATAAGAGCACACTGCTGATGATTTGCACCACTCTCCTGGCAGTACAGTCCTTGGCTGCAGACCAGGGGCTGGCAGTGGGATGGATCCCACCCTGGTGGGGGCTTGGCTGGAGGAGGCAGCTGTGGTTTGCCATGACCTTCAACTGCTCTCCAAAAGCCACAGACACCCCAAAGCAGGGACATTTTGTCCAGTTTCTGCTGGGGGCTGGACCAATATTCATGGTCCATGGGCATGCTTAAATTTGGGAATGGAGGCAAGCCCACCCCTGAGCGCTGTGCAGACCAAAGAATGTCCTCAGATATATTTTGCTTTCTTACAGGCACAGCAAATGTAAGCCTTGCACACCCTGGTGCAGGCAGAAACCAAGGCTTTTTCCCAAAAGACGCAGGTGCATTGAGCATTGGAAAAGAATGATAATTTTGTGACACATGCCTGAGCTTTGGGGTCCAATTGTATATTTTAGCACCTTACTTTCTGTTCAGAACATCACTTACTTTTGTTGATTCTCTGTACTGGTAAGACAATTTTTCTTGTTTTACTGATAAAGATCTCCTAGCAAATATAGCCAGACTTGGTAATTAATTTATCTTGTAATATCTATATATGCTGTCATCATATGGAAAGTCTAAACAAATCTCTCTATCCATTTTATGAGAAGGATCACAGCATGATCAGTGCTTTGCCAGTGCAGAGACACTGAAAAGAGCTAACTGGAGTGTGCCAAACACTCCAGTTTCAGGAATAAACAAGGGTTCCAAGGTGACCAAAACCAGGAACAGCCTAGCACAGGCTACAGCACTTTGCTGTGCTTCTCAGGAGAGGCTCAATGCTACGTCCATTATAATTTTTAGTTTTTTAGTACTGGCAAATATCTCCTGAGGCTCAGCAAAGGGAACTGCCTGGATCCACCCAGCCAAGCTGCTTTAACCACTTCAGTGCCAACTCCCAGCCACCAAACCACCCTCCAAAATAACATTGTTGGGTGTCACGAGCCCATCCATCACTCTTGACCCTGTAGCTATGTGGCCTGTTTGATAAAAGTGGTTAGCAGCCAGTTGAGCCCTGTGATTTATGTTTCTTTGCTTGAACTGGAATCACATTAACATGCCCTTGGTTTACAATGGCCAAACAGGTACAAATATTCAGATTTTGAAGGCTTATACATGGAATTCTGTTTGCAGCAATCAGATAGGCTTGGTTTCAATCCCTCTAAAAGCTCTATTCATAGGAGCAAATGTACAGCATAGGGCATTTTCTAAATGGGACTTACATACTTCTGACTTTAAGAATTTGAAACAAATTAGACAGAATGGGCAAATGAAATAGGCAAGTATTGTTACACACAACTGAATTAGAATACTTCACAGAATTCATGTCAAGTAATTCTGTTGGTAGAAAAAATATTTGGTTTGCTAATTCCAACCATGATACAATTTACAATCAGATTCTAGATTTTACAAAACAATTTAAAAAAGAAAAACGTTCAGAAAAGTGACTAATTTTGATGTGTCTGGGAATATTTGCTGGTGTTCATATTTCAGTTATTTGCAATCAATGCAAAAAGGAAAGCCATACCAACTAGAAAACAGCACTGAACTGATCGTTCCTTCTAGAATTCAATGCAGAAACGAGCAAATACCAAAACCAGGCGAATTAGCTCCAGATGTAAAATTTTGAGGTTTGTAGTAGGAGACAACAATGCCAGCTCAGCTAAAGATATCTACCAAGCTGTGCCCTTTCAAAAAGAAACAAAATAAACAAGAATGCTTTTCAACAGGTTATCTCGAAACTCAAGTAATTTAAATTGGCTGTAAATTTGGAATGAATATTTTTGCTGAGAGTATCCAACAAAGTAGTATTCTAGTGAGCTAAAAATGGGTTTGTATCTGTAGAATTATAGCATTTTTATTTTTGTAAATAAACAATGTTTACACACACACAAAAAACCCCACAAACAATCCCCAAACCATGTTTTAGACATTGTGCTTTCAGATACTGAGGTTTTACAATAAAACTGGAACTGAATTCTTGCACTGTCTGTGCAGCCCATGGATGATACTATGAGCAAAAAAATTTCCTGGACATAATTTTACTTGCCTGGAAATTATACCCATTGAGACAACCTGGCATTTGATTTGCGCATTGTCAGAAATAGTAGTAATTTTTTCATGTTGTTTATGTATGTTATTATAAAAGCATTAATCTTGTATTGACTCACTGGCTTTAAAAAGTACTCTTACAGTCTGCAAAGTACAAAAGGAATATGGAGACTTCTTTATGTCCCTTAGGTTTGAATCACCTGCTGAAGGTCTGATCCTGACAACACTTGGGATGTTGATGATAGGATGTTGGGATGTTACACACTTTCAAACCCAGCTACATCCTTACACCAAGTCTGGGCTTGGGAGCTGGCTGGGACACGCCTGGGTGTGACATGGTCCTGGGACTAGGAGGACTTGGAGGCATGGCAATCTGCACCTCTGATACACCCAAAATATTGATCAGCACTGTCAGGGACCGGCATGGCTGCTTTCCCAGTAAAAGCCACCAAGTGACCTCCTAAAATCAGCGCTGAATGAAGATGGTGACTGCATGCAGTCCCTTTCCCCACAGGAAAAGGTATTTTGTGAGAAATACCTCACATTTTTTGTCAGAAATATCTCTCTCCACATTCCAGACGAGGTAGCTGAGCCCATGATGCCACAGGAGCTCCTTGGGGGGTGACAGTGTCACAGTGTTGTGTGACGAGGAATAAACACGAGCGAATGCAAAGCAAGTCTTTGGTTTTCTGCTGGATTTGCTGGAGAACACTTCTGAACTTCCCCCTTTCCCCACACTTTTCACTCCTCAATAACAGTACACTTGCTGGGTTTTTTTTCCCTCATGCTAAATTGCCAGACTTTTTTGGGTGACCTACAATAAACTGTATCTGTATTTACTACTCCCTTTTTTTCCCCAGGGAAGGATGAAACACAATGAATTGAAAGGCTGCACATCTGCAGCCCCACTTCAAAGCTAAACTACACCACTCTGGATCCTTAGAGTTGGAAGTTAGGAATTGATCTTAGACCCCTTTTTGCCTATGCAAAATATAGGGCAATTGCATTTTTGAGGGTTTAAAGAGATAATTTAATTAAAGGGTGGATGTTATCAATTTAGAAAACAAGGATAAAAAGAAAAAGTGTACGTTTATTTATTGATAGCTGCATTCAGACTATGGCCATGTAAATTAGTTTCTTTCTTTCAGTGCCATTGCTACACAATATATAATGAACCCTTTACTGTGTATGTGCTAACACGCATAGCCTCTGTGTCAAAACAGTGAAACACTCCATACTTTCCTTTATTTTTCACAATGTAGTGCTTCTCTTTTCCTAGCATTCATGAAAGCATAATTTGAGCTCAAATATGGACATAGTCACACAAAAAAATTAAAAATTGCATACTGGTTGTACAATATGCAATGCACCCTTCATTAGTTGTTTTGTGTGAGTCAAGTAGTAAATTTTCCTAATTGTATTTATTATGTAACACAGCATTTATTGTATTATTTAAATGTAACACTGCAGACATGTGTTGGTTTGCAAAGGCACATTAGTAATCCAATTAGAGCAGCAGCCATACCCACAGAATTGCTAGGCTAGCAATCAGCAAAGTATGATTTTGTTGATATTAGCTCTGAACATTCACTGCGATGATTTGCCACTGAATATTTTTCAAGTTAAAGGCTAGAAAAATACTAAAATGTTAGAATGGTCTCATTGCTACAGCTAATTTCCATATAGTCATAAATTCATGCCACACAGGCAGTCAGGTTTATACTGAGCCCACTATGCCTGGCTATATGACCTCCCCTTCTGCTGAAGTCTTTCAGCAGCAAGGCATGCCTGAAATATGGGTAAATGGTCACAGTATTCTCAAATTTTCACCCACAGAAAGCTGGGGAGGAGAAAAGACTGAGGGCCAGCGCTGAAGCCGTTCTGGGACAGCAGCACTTCACCAACAGGGCATTTCTGGGTAACCTGAGCAGGGCACAGGGCACTCCCAGAGAGCTCTAGAGGGATTACTGCCTTCCACCAGTAATTCTGGTTGCAATCAGAGCTGGTAACTGCCTAAGGAACCTTTGTATGCATTGCTGTGCAATGCTGCTTCTGCAGGGGAGCAAAGCGCAGCCTCGTCCCTCAGACACTGCCCTCTGAGGCTGAGATTGCTCTGAACATCTGCATGGTCTGAAGGATGTCCTCTGCACTGCAAGGAAATAAAGAGCCATTTGAATTTTTTCAAAATGAGAACTGTGTTTGCAGATGGGAAGAAACCAATGAGAACCAGATGACATCTTGGTGTGACTCCAAACTTTCCCCAAGACACACACAGGGAAGACAGGCCCTGAGAGGTCAGTGTAGTGACTTGCCAAATGCTACAGGTTTCACAAGAAATTATTCCTTCTGATTGCTCTGTGCTGACCTCTGGAGTTAAGAGAAGATGTCACTTGAATTTGGTCATTGTTGCTCATCAATTTCCACCTAAATTTTAATTTTCATCTGCAAGGTATTAGTGCAGGTGCCAGGTGAACGGGGTGTCTCCTTTGTCCAAGCAGCTCACACCTGTGCCATTGCTGTTCTCACTAGGGGCCAGGTCACAGAGAAGTCCTAATTCCTGCAGCCTTGTGCTGCTCATGAATGCTCTTCCCTGGGCTCTGGCAGCAGAAGACCAGTCTGGGGGACAGGGTCTGAGCTCAGGTCTGTGCTGCCTGTAGGCTCAGCAGGCATCTGGGATGTCTTGGTCTGTGTCAGTGAAGAGTTACTACTGCTGCTCTACAGGGTGGTGCAGAGGGGGTTGTACCAGGGAAGATAAACTTTTAAAATCTAAGTCAACTATAATCTTTCAAAGCTACCCACAATTAAATTTGGAAAAAAAAAAAAAATCACCAGATTTCAAGAATGTAATACAGCTCCCAAGTTACCTGAAAAGAAAGTGCAATCTAGTGCAGTGTGCTTTCACTTTCCCACTCTGTTCCTCCCATTTCCTTCTGATTTCTTGTGCTTCAGTCTGTGTCCAGGTATTGCTGGTATCTGCTTTGTCTGTGAAAATGAAATACCAGGAGGAATTGTACTTGGTGCAACTGGTGCACGTTTGGGAGTTAATTCACCAATGGAGCAGGCTGCCCTGGGGAATCCTGGCTGGACCACACAGCATGAGAGAAGAGTTGGGTGCCTGAGCCTGGCAAGTTCAAAGAGGAGCTGTCACTAAAAAAAAAAGCTAAAGGAAGGGCACAAGGGACTAGGAAAGACTGATCTCAAACCTTCTATGTCCTCTTGGCTCATGTTCTCATGCACAGGGGTGATGGATGCCCAGGTAGGGATGGCAGGCTGAAGAGCAGAGATCTGGAGCTTGGTTTCCATGCATCCTTGAAAAATGCTTCTGCTACTGAATAAGAGGGAACTGTAAGGCCACCTTTCAGCAGATGCTTCCCAGTGAAACATAGGTCAGTAACTGTGCTCTGACCCCCATAAACTGAGCTTTGCTGGGCCAGATGGATTTGGGGATTTTTACAGGACCTAGATACAACCTGGTGGTCCCTGTGGTTGACTTATGTCAGCACCTGGGGATATGAGACCTGCAGGAAACAGAGCCACTGGGAAATAAGGGCATGCACTTCCTCTGAGGCTAGAGACAAGCAGAACGGAGATTATCAAGGACCTTGGGTGTAAGTAAACATCAGATCTAAGTGAACAGAGCAGCAATCAAGGCCCAAATTCCTTGAGACACCAAGCTCCAGGAGGAGCTGGTCCAGCTTCCTCTGGAGTTAATAGGAACTGCAAAGGGTCCTGCAAAGGCACCCTTGTGACTGATGGTACCAGAAACACTTGGAAACATTTCAATCATGTTACAGCAGACTGTGTCTGCCTTTGCCTGGACTCAGAAAAAGTACAATGCAAGTACAAAAGAGTAGGTATGTACAATTTCATATTACTTCACTGTATTTGCCAGGCTGGAATAAGTAGTTTGAAAACAATTCACAAATTTACAGTTTAAAAAGGATCCTAATCATGGTTATAATATTTATCCTTTAAAACAACTCACTGAAAAAAAAACCCTTAATTTGCAAACTTGTTACCATAAATATAAGAGTTCTTGAGCTCACAAAATGTTGATACAGTTGAGCATGTTTTTATGAGCAAAATAATATACAGGCAATTCTGCTGTGGCTTGGGGCCCTATCAGTTCAAATTCCTAAATCCTTTAGGACAGAGCCTGTCTGCCCTGATTTATGTAATAGTTCTAATGAGTAACAGTCCCCATGATGACAAATAAACCAAGATAAAACCCTAAGAGAGGCTGGGCTGCAAAAAAAGAGCAGGGTCCCATTCACACTTTTACTAAACAAGCACATAAATCATCCTAGTAAGATATTTACCTGTGGGAGTAATCCCAAAGGGAAATAACAAACTTTCTTTTGGTTCCATGCCTGTGCTGTTTCTCTTGAATCTCTGGAAGGCATCTGCCTGAACTGGGTCTTCCAGCAGTCAGAGCTTTTTCCAGACTGTGACCTGTCCCTGTACATTCTGCCTAAATGTATCCTTCAGTGGCCTTCAAAAGGAGCACCAAACACCTCCTCCTGCCTCCTCAAAGAGGAGTGCACAGACAGGAAGGCACTTGTTGAGATGGACCTTGAGGAGTCTCTCTACCACCAAGAAAGCTCCTGCCTCTTGAATGCATCCCTACCATACCACAGAATCTGAAGTGTGTCTGTGCCAGCAGGAAACACATTACAATCATCACTGCTTGTTTCTGGCCAAACACATCTTGATAAAAGCTGTGACATTTACAGTGTGATACAGACCCATGTATGATGGTTTATCTGCAGCTCTGATTCCTTTTTGTTAGGAAAAAAGATATAATCACTGCCTTAATTCAGCTGGCAGGCTCAGGTGTGCAAAACCTCAGATTTAAAGTTGGTTTTCCAAGGGTAAATTCCAAAACATTTTACACTGCTACAAATTTAAAATAAAGCAAAAATTATGGCTACTCCAAACCCATGCAAAGCAAAGTAAATAGAGCAAAATATCTATATAAAACTTCATGGAAATGTTTTCAAACATTTCTAATATTCCTAGTTTTTCTTCATCAGCTTGTTCAATTTATTCAGTGACCAACCTACTACTCATGGTCTCACCTACAATTTTCCAGTAATTTTCCAAGAGAAGGCTTCTCAGAATATAAGCTTAAGTTTTGTTTCTTTCTTGGAATCAGCAGAAGCCTTTTTATTATCCTCACAGTGTAGTAGAGAGAATTTAGAGAACAGATCCAGAGCTGTGCATGTATTTTTGAAAGAGGTTTGCAGCAAATCCTCTGCATCCACTTATCCTGCTAAACTACAGTCTTGACCAGGTTTGCTTTTGGGTCTTCAGTGGTTTGGGCTAGCACAGGTTAAATATGGCTTAAGATGGTAGCAGCAACAGCCAAAGGCCAATTTATGACTTGGTATCAACATTTTGGTGGAAGCCAGCTTCTGGGGAACTCCAAAGCAATGCTCTTCTGTACTCTTCTGTACAACCTGCACAGTCAGATTTGTGGGAAACAAGTACAGGGTTGGGGCCCTCAAAGAATTGCAAGGAAATGATTTGCATGAATCTCTGCAACAATACTGCAGAAGTAAAAGATGCAAATTTAAGACAACAGAGAGCCTACATTCATTTTAGTGACTTATTTCAATGAGAAAGTAAGGAAGTAAGCATTTTTCTGGTGATGCAAACATTTGACACCAGAGGTGCATACTGGCTTCTCTGGCATTAAATGTAGTCAGATCTGAAGATGACAATTGCTTGTTTTCTGTTACTCAGTAGGTAGGAACAGTTCTGCACAATTTATCATGGTCCTTGATAATCCCCTGACTTTTAAGAGTTACGTGGCAGGTGGTCTTTCAGACAAGCCCGGCTAAACCCTAATGTTTGTAGGAGGGGAGTTCAGCCCATTCCATCCTCTGCCACTGAAGTCAGTGGGATTAGTGAAGTGAAGCAGTCACCCTAAAGCTGGTGTGACAACGTGTATGTCAGACAGAGGCCTGTCTGACTCCTCATACAAGGAGTCGCTGAAGAGCATCAAGTACAAGGCTCAGGAGCAGACCCACTTCAGCAAACTGGGAGACACTGGTTAGCTAAAACTTACCAACCCCATGTGCGAATCTGGAGCGCAACTTGCTTTCTGCCTTTAACATAGAGTTTGGGTTCAGGCGCTGTTCTGAAGAAGAACGTGTTGGTTTTGACACCATCCAAGCCATGCACACCATCCCTCTGTAACTGCACCAGATTCTACATCAAAGACATCCAAGTCTCATTTAAAACCCTCTTACGGGAAAATTGTAACATAATGGTAAAGATCTCACTGCATATTAGAGAAAACTTATAAAACCCCCAGAAAGTAAAATGCTGAACACCCAATGAATACCAAGGCTGTCTCTGAAATGTAAAACTTTCCAGTAGCTTACAGTGGTAATTCCACCCTAACCACCATTCTATTTTTATTTAAGAAACAAATGGAATTCCAAAAACTCTACCTAGAATCACTTGTTTCTGCCAAGCGGTTGTTCATGATGGCCAGAGACCCCACCCCCGCAGAGAAACCGTTCTGTCTCGTATTGATACAGACATTCCTCGGGTAGCCATTTGCTGTCTCGGACAACTGCTTCTGCAAAATGGCCAGCGAGACTTTACTGGATGCTGTGAGCTCCCTCATGGAGATCATCTCTCCAGAGAGCCTCCTGCCCTCGGTGTCACTGTCATACTGTCCGTCAGCGTCCATGGCGACGTTGTGGCGGCGCAGGCGGGCTCCTGGGGTGATGGCGTTGCGACGGCTGAGGCGGGTACTGGATTTACGGCACTTTGGGCAACATCTGCATTCGAATTTTTTCAACACCCAGTTCAAAATCTGTTTGATTACGATTGAGATGACATTAAAAAGGGAGTATATGCAACATACTCCCATTAATATAAACATGAAGTTCCCGAATCTGTATAATCCCTGATGCTGGTACACAGCGTTTTGGTTGCTTACCAAATCTCCAAAGCCGATGGTGCTGAAGGTGACAAAGCAGTAATACAAGGAGTCAATGTAGTTCCATCCTTCCACTGCCGTGTACATGGCGGAGGCGCAGCAGGAAAGGGCAATAGCAAAAATTCCCAGGATCAGCATCACGTGGTAAACGGACGGCTTCCAGCCTACAAGGCTGCCCACCCCGGACACAGCTGGCCCCCTTCGGAAGTTGGGAGGTAGGAGACCACTTCTTCTCAGCTGTCTCTCATAGCACGCCTTCATGATAAATGCCAGGAGAGAGATGATGCGCTCCAAGAAGAGGTTGAAGAAGAGGATAGTCCCAGCGCACCCGAAAAGGCCATAAACGATGAGAAACACTTTTCCAGCCACGGTTGCTGGTGTGGTCATTCCAAAACCTACGGTGTGGAGATAAATGGGCAACGTTACTAACACAGGTTTTCGAGAGTAAGCTCTATGTACCTTAACAAGGCTCCCATCTCGCTGGACAAAAGGAGTGATATCTCTAAGTCAGCTTAGGGCAACACAAAACCGAGTTTGTAAAGAAGGAAGAAGGAACAAAAAGTTCAATGAGATGACTAAAACTCTAAAGTGAGAAAAAAAAATCCTTGCAAGATGAAAGGATTATTATGTGTATTTAGAGAGCAACACAACTCAAAATGCTGGTGGAAGACTCACTGAGCCCAAACCTTTCCAAGGTGGGATGAGGTGAAGAGGCCATTTCCCTGCTCCCACATGTGCCAGCCATCACGACCTGATGGAAAGTTTAAGTTTTCTGTTCACAAGCTGAATCCCAGTGTAACATTTTTTCTTACAGGGGTCTGATTGTAACATTCCCACTGAGAAGATGGAAGTTTTCATGTTGTATAACAGGAGAAAAAAACCAAACCACCTTCCAAATATTGAATACTGTTTTAAAAATAACAGCACTTTTAAGTCTCTTCCAAATCCCAGCTGTGACTAGCCCACCTGGGATCATCACAGAGGGCAGGAAAAGCCATCATGCCACCGAGCTGCCTAGCAGACTGGGAGCACTGGGAACTTGCAGATGGATAATTACAGCAGGGAAAAACATTGCTGCACAGTTGAGCAGAAAAATCAGAGTATACAAACTCTGTGAAGATCCAGCAACAATATTAATTCAACTCTTCTTCATATGAATTACTTATTGTAATATTATTTATTATTATGACATTACTCACACACAAAGTTTTATACATAAACAGTAATGTAGCTAACAGATGGTTAAATAACAGCAAAGTGAACTTAAATTAGCATGCAAATAAATACAGTAATTTTACTCCATGTTATTTGCTAATACCAGTTATCTTATGAAAAAGATTACATACATTTCACATCCTATCTCAAGAAGATTCTTCTGAAACTCAGTTCTGCAGGTATTGGCTTTTTTTCTGCTATTCTTCCCTGTAAAAACACTTGGTGGCTCAGGCAGAAAACATATTGATAGGATTGAGGTGATTGCTTATGTCCTATGAAGAAATAACCACATCTAATCTAAATTAAAGTTTTGTGAAAAATCCACATTCCAAAATTTCATTGCTGTATTGTTCCACCAAAATACTGAGCAAGTAATGTATTCAAGGAGGTAAATATCAACACCAGACTATATAAACATTAGTTTGTGAAGGAAAAGCATAGAGCATAATGAAATCATTACAGAGCATAATGAAATAATTCAATTCAGTTTATTACCTTGACACACCTTTATAAACTGCAGCAGGATAATATTGCCTATATACAATGAGTTGAGATTGCTGCTTGAAATCCGTTGATCTACTTTTGCAATGGCTGAATTTTTCTGGCAAGTTTATCTGTGCTCCCTTCCTACTTTCTTGATAGAGAATTTCCCATTGGTTGACAGAAGAATGTAAATGATCATGACAAGTAAACTCGCATGTATCATTTCAGTGACATAAAGCTGAATGAGGGAAGAGGTGATCCTACTTTCACAACAGATTTGACATGTTCAGAAACAGCTGTGTGCCAGCGAGTCAGCCTACACCTCATAATCTGAGTAACCTGGTCTAGTGAAAGGTGTCCCTACCCATGTGAATAGATGACATTTCACGTCCCTTCTAACCCAAACCATTCTCTGATTTTAGGATCAAAAGCATCATTGTAAAAAGAGTATTTTGTGTAAAAGTCAGTGAAAAACTTGCACAGTATTGTCAGAAAATATTACGACAGAGGTCATTACATTTTGCTTTCTGGATCCACTGTCTTCTCTCCAATTTGCAGAGTTAACAAGACCACCTTTGAGCAGACCTCTAAAAAGCCTACCACTTCTGGGAAGTTCTCAGTTCCTTCTCTGTGGGGTGGACCTGTTCTCTGGATTGGGCTGGCTGGTAGCAGGAGTCCTCTCATTTAATGATGCATATTCAAAAGTGCCTGGTCCTCAGAAGGAGCTGGGGAGCCTGTTGTGGTTGCCAGCTAGGGATACACAGCCAACTTGTTATGGAGAAGGCATCTGTTTGCCTGTGCCTTGTCAGCAAAGCACTTAAACATGTGCTTCACAGCAAGCATGTGAACATCACCATCAAAATAAATGGGTTTATTGTCACACATACGGCTAGACACATTTATTAATTAGGGGAAAAAAAAGGGATAGCAACAGTTTGGATCAAGCTGTAAATGTGCTGAAGCCTTTTACTATTTTCTGGTGATCATTCAAGAGAGGTGATGAAGTTTTGTATTTTTGATACTGTTTGTTTCTTCAAGATTTTCTGGTGCAAAAT